>NC_056436.1:49514680-50114680 GCF_018296145.1 Oncorhynchus tshawytscha
AGATTGTTCTTCAATACCTTCCCTATTCTTGTATCTGAAATGTGATTCACTGGTCTTTTTCAGATGAATAACCATACATTATTTATTCTTAGAGACAACCTAGTCATCATGCACACTGAATATAATCGAGGAACTTTATTTTTCCTGTTAGGGAGCTTCTTATTTTATAGAATATCATGTCTATAGGATCAACACAGTTAGTTTCTCCAGAGGCAGAATGCTGAGGGTTATATAGATGGGGTCTCTGAAGCCACTTTATAGGTGATCACATATATTTTAGCCTCTAATGAGAACAATGCTAAATAATGAATATGGGGAAAAATCCTCCCTCTGGGAGACCATCATTAATTAGCACTCAAAATGAGGTCCAATACAGCCTCCATCAGCCAGGGGATATTACCCTTGATTGTATGGAATACCCTTTCGGTAACACTTTACCTGACGTCTGCAGGTATAACACGCTTTAGAGTAGAATAGAATAGTAAATAATAACTTAATTTTTCACGTGAAGAAATGTCTGGTTTATAACTTGTTATTATAATAACATATAAGCATGTAATGAATGTATACGCATGTGTGAATCTTTATAATGTATTATAATAATCAAACTTATAACAAGTTATGTCTCTCTAAGTATCAACATTTCAACTGACTCAAAATGGCTGGTATGTAGTCAGGATCGAGATGATTATAAGACATTGCAAGAGGGTCATATACTCATGACAAGTCTTGTGATGCATTATAACTGCATCATAATGCATTCGTGGTGTTACCCTCTTTTCATTGAGGTATGACATGTCTCTAAGACAGTAAGATGTTAGACTGCTACTTACAAGGACTCCTGGGTAGTAGCCACCGACGGTAATGTTCTGTGTCCTGGTGGTGGCTGCCAGTCCAAAGACAAGGATGAGCACAGACACAATGAGCAACATCACAGTGACCATGATGGACTTCTGTTTCCTCTGTTTGAATGATCCTGGAAGACATGCGCAGCGTTAGACAATATACTCGTATATCCATTCAATATACAGGTCATTTAACAGATCAGTTTTTGCTACTGAAAGTGTTCCTGAAAACTTAACTCCTGCCATGAAACATTTTAGTTGAATTGTATGAACTGTAGACTAATAAACAAAGTACTTAAATCTATTTGGACTGTAGTATCCCTGTGTTACGCACTCTTCTTCAATGGATAGGGTAATATCAACAGGAGTGTGTTTTGGTTAGCTGGGTCGTTCCACCAATTAAGTGCCTTTTGAGTAGTGTACCTTAAAAAAATGTAATAAATATTTTTGTCACCTAATTTTAAAATTCTGTCATAAAGACATCTCAAGAGGTTATGGTCCCGTGTGCCTCAGTTGGTAGAGCATGGCGCTTGCAACGCCAGGGTTGTGAGTTTGATTCCAATGGGGGAGCCATGTGGAAGAAAAAAAAAGTTTGAAGATGTATACACTCACTACTCTTTAGTCGCTCTAGATAAGTGTCTGCTAAATGACTCAAATGTAAAAGTTAAATCGAAAAATGACTAAATTAAGTGCCAAATAAAGTAACAGGCTTGACAACTTCATATTAAATCATCCAGAAATCATACAAAAAAAAACGTGTGAAAAAACACGTGGTTTTCAGACATGTGAAAAAAATATTGAAAATACACACATTTTCCATTTTCATGAGTCAGATAAACATTTTTACAGTGTTTTTCCCCTCATGTCCCCATAAATGTTCCCCATATTTTTCACCACTTCCAACTACATCTGATCTCCCATCCAGGGACCGACACTGTTTAGCTTCAGAGGCAAACCAGCAGTGGGATGCAGGGTGCTATGTTGCTGGAATGAATGTGCCAAAACCTGCAACTGGAAAAAAAGGCAGCAAAAGCAAAGGCCATAGTAACATAACCAAAGACAGGGGAAATTACAGGAAAGAGGGAGGTGTTTTATATACTGATTAGAGGTCGACCGATTATGATTTTTCAACGCCCATACCGATACCGATTATTGGAGGACCAAAAAAGCCGATGCCGATTAATCGGACAATTTTTAAAAATGTATTTGTAATAATGACAATTACAACAATACTGAATGAACACTTATTTTTACTTAATATAATACATCAATAAAATCAATTTAGCCTCAAGTAAAAAATTAAACATGTTCAATTTGGTTTAAATAATGCAAAAACAAAGTGTTGGAGAAGAAAGTAAAAGTGCAATATGTGCTATGTAAGAAAGCTAATGTTTCAGGTCCTTGCTCAGAACATGAGAACATATGAAAGCTGGTCTATCCAATCGAAGATGGCGTAGCAGTCAGACATCTTTGTCCTGTCGTGTCCCTTGTATATATCGTTTTACATCTTTTTCGTTGAATATCATTTATTTTGCTAAACCTCAACATCTAAATACTCCCCTGCAACCCGCCTCACCCAATGTGGCGTGGATCTGCTTTTTTCCCCCTAAAGTACTTATATTTACTTCGGATCTGGAATCCCTCAACTGAAGCTAGCCAGCTAACTACCAGCTATCAGTCAGCAAACCATTGCCAGCGGTCATCAGCTAACCTTCAGCTCGGAAAGCTCTCGTCAGTTCGAACAACGTGACTCTAACCAGAGCATAAAGGACCTGTTATTTTTATCCCCGGATTCCTACCGCAAACTGAACATTTTCTTCTGGATCTTCACAACTAGCTAACCGCAATCCCGGATGACTACTCCTGGCTAACGTTTCCATCCCAGAGCAAGCACCAATTAGCTTGAAGCTAGCCCGGCCAGGGCTCCTGTGTTACCACCAAAGTATACTCCTGGGCTTCAATATCCGGACCCCTTATACAGCCGGTACTGGGCATGGAACCCCGCAGATCCCCTACGACTGGAATACCGACATAATCTGCCCGAGGACCTCAACAGGCCCCTCAGGCGTGACGCCCGCTGAAGGCCCATTATGCTAACCAGCTAGGCCTGCTAGCTACCTAGAGCTACTTGGAACCCGACTAATTCCACGACTGGTCTATCGACGTTACCGCACGAAGAGGCAAAAACAGACTTACCCCCACCGCGACGTCCCCCAAAGGCTAACTTTCTAGCCCCTGCTATCTGCTTGCTTGCTAACCCGGTCTGCTAACTGCTAGCTTGCCGGGCCCGGTCTGCTAACTGCTAGCTTGATTTCCCGGTCTGCTAACTGCTAGCCCTTGCTAACTGCTGCTTGCTAACCCGGTCTGCTAACTGCTAGCCCCTGCTAACTGCTTGCTAACCCGGCCTGCTAACTGCTAGTTTGCCCCGGTCTACTAACTGCTAGCTGCCGGCCTGCTAACTGCTAGCTTACCTGCTAGGTCTGTAACTGCTTGCTTGCTAACCCGGCCTGCTAACTGCTAGCTTGCCCCGGTCTACTAGCTGCTAGCTTGTTTAGCCCCGGCCTACTAATTGTTAGCTTGTTAGCATCGGTCTGCTAACTGTCTGAATCGCCGTGTCCCCAGCCAGCCCAACCACTCACTGGACCCATATGTTCACTTGGCTACGCATGCCTCTCTCTAATATCAATATGCCGTGTCCATTACTGTCCTGGTTAGTGATTACTGTCTTATTTCACTGTAGAGCTTCTAGCCCTGCTCAATATGCCTTAACCAACCATGTTGTTCCACCTCCTACATATGCGATGACATTACCTGGTTTAAACATCTCTAGAGACTATATCTCTCTCTTCATTACTCAATGCCTAGGTTTACCTCCAATGTACTCACATCCTACCTTACCTTTGTCTGTACACTATGCCTTGAATCTATGCTATCGTGCCCAGAAACCTGCTCCTTTTACTCTCTGTTCTGAACGTGCTAGACGGCCAGTTCGTATAGTCTTTAGCCGTACCCTTATCCTACTTCTCCTCTGTTCCTCTGGTGATGTGGAGGTTAATCCATGTCCTGCAGTGCCTAGATCCACTCCAACCCCCCAGGCGTTCTCATTTGTTGACTTCTGTAAACGTAAAAGCCTTGTTTTCATGTATGTTAACATTAGAAGCCACTCCCTAAGTTTGTTTTACTCACTGCTTTAGCACACTCTGCCAACCCAGATGTCTTAGCCGTGTCTGAATCCTGGCTTAGGAAAACCACCGAAAACCCTGAAATCTCCATTGCTAACTATAATGTTTTCCGCCAAGATAGAACTGCCAAAGGGGGCGGTGTTGCAATCTACTGCAAAGATAGCCTGCAGAGTTCTGTATTACTATCTAAGTCTGTACCCAAACAATTTGAGCTTCTACTTCTAAAAATTCACCTTTCCAGAAACAAGTCTCTCACTGTTGCCGCTTGCTATAGACCTCCCTCTGCCCCCAGCTGTGCCCTCGATACCATATGTGAATTGATTGCCCCCATCTATCTTCTGAGCTCATGCTACTAGGTGACCTAAACTGGGACATGCTTAACACCCCAGCCATCCTACAAACTAAGCTTGATGCCCTCGTCACTGTCAAACGCTCCCTGAAACACTTCTGCAAGCAGGCCTTTCTAATCGACCTGGCCGGGGTATCCTGGAATGACATTGACCTCATCCCATCAGTAGATGATGCCTGGCTATTCTTTAAAAGTGCCTTCCTCACCATCTTAAATAAGCATGCCCCTCTCAAAATATTTTGAACTAGGAATAGATATAGCCCTTGGTTCACTCCAGACCTGTCTGCCCTTAACCAGCACAAAAACATCATGTGGTGTTCTGCATTAGCATCGAATACCCCCCGTGATATGCAACTCTTCAGGGAAGTTAACAAATATACACAGGTAATTAGAAAAGCTAGAAAAGCTGTTTCTCAAACAGAAATTTGAATCCTGTAGTACTAACTCAAAAAATGTTCTGGGACACTGTAAAGTCCATGGAGAATAAGAGCACCTCCTCCCAGCTGCCCACTGCTCTGAGGCTAGGAAACACTGTCACCACTGATAAATCCACCATAATTGCGAATTTAAATAAGCATTTCTCTACGGCTGGCCATGCTTTCCACCCCCTACCACGGTCACCTGCCCGGCACCCTCCACAGCAACCCGCAAAAGCCCCCACCATTTCTCCTTTACCCAAATCCAGACAGCTGATGTTCTGAAAGAGCTGCAAAATCTGGACCCCTACAAATCAGCCGGGCTAGACAATCTGGACCCTCTCTTTCTAAAATTATCTGCCGAAATTGTTGCAACCCCTATTACTAGCCTGTTCAACCTCTCTTTCACATCGTCTGAGATTTCCAAAGATTGGAAAACTGCCGCCTTCATCCCCCTCTTCAAAGGGGGTGACACTCTAGACCCAAACTGCTACAGACCTATATCTATCCTACCCTGTCTTTCTAAGGTCTTCGAAAGCCAAGTTAACAAACAGATTACTGACCATTTCAAATCCCACCATACCTTCTCCTCTATCCAATCTGGTTTCAGAGCTGGTCATGGGTGCACCTCAGCCACGCTCAAGGTTCTAAACGACATCATAACCGCCATCGATAAGAGACATTACTGTGCAGCCATATTCATCGACCTGGCCAAGGCTTTCGACTCTGTCAATCACAACATTCTTATTGGCAGACTCGACAGCCTTGGTTTCTCAAATGATTGCCTCGCCTGGTTTACCAACTACTTCTCTGATAGAGTTCAGTGTGTCAAATCGGAGGGCCTGTTGTCCGGACCTCTGACAGTCTCTATGGGTGTGCCACAGGGTTCAATTCTGGGGCCGACTCTCTTTTCTGTATACATCAACGATGTTGCTCTTGCTGCTGGTGATTCTCTGATCCACCTCTACGCAGACGACACGCTTCTGTATACTTCTGGCCCCTCCTTGGACACTATGTTAACTAACCTCCAGATGAGCTTCAATGCCATACAACTCTTCTTCCGTGGCCTCCAACTGCTCTTAAACGCAAGTAAAACTAAATGCATGCTATACAACCGATCACTGCCCGCACCTGCTCGCCCGTCCAGCATCACTACTCTGGACGGCTCTGACTTAGAATACGTGGACAACTACAAATACCTGGGTGTCTGGTTAGACTGTAAACTCTCCTTCCAGACTCACATTAAGCATCTCCAATCCAAAATTAAATCTAGAATCGGCTTCCTATATCGCAACAAAGCATCCTTCACTCATGCTGCCAAACATACCCTCGTAAAACTGACCATCCTACCGATCCTCGACTTCGGTGATGTCATCTATAAAATAGCCTCCAATACTCTACTCAACAAACTGGATGCAGTCACAGTGCCATCTGTTTTGTCACCAAAGCAACATACACTACCCACCATTGCGACCTGTACGCTCTCGTTGGTTGGCACATTGTAGGATTTTTTATGAATTTATTTGCAAATTATGGTGGAAAATAAGTATTTGGTCACCTACAAACAAGCAAGATTTCTGGCTCTCACAGACCTGTAACTTCTTCTTTAAGAGGCTCCTCTGTCCTCCACTCGCTACCTGTATTAATGGCACCTGTTTGAACTTGTTATCAGTATAAAAGACACCTGTCAACCTCAAACAGTCACACTCCAAACTCCACTATGGCCAAGACCAAAGAGCTGTCAAAGGACACCAGAAACAAAATTGTAGACCTGCACCAGGCTGGGAAGACTGAATCTGCAATAGGTAAGCAGCTTGGTTTGAAGAAATCAACTGTGAGAGCAATTATTAGGACATGGAAGACATACAAGACCACTGATAATCTCCCTCGATCTGGGGCTCCACGCAAGATCTCACCCCGTGGGGTCAAAATGATCACAAGAACGGTGAGCAAAAATCCCAGAACCACACGGGGGGACCTAGTGAATGACCTGCAGAGAGCTGGGACCAAAGTAACAAAGCCTACCATCAGTAACACACTATGCCGCCAGGTACTCAAATCCTGCAGTGCCAGACGTGTCTCCCTGCTTAAGCCAGTACATGTCCAGGCCCGTCTGAAGTTTGCTAGAGAGCATTTGGATGATCCAGAAGTAGATTGGGAGAATGTCATATGGTCAGATGAAACCAAAATATAAGTTTTTGGTAAAAACTCAACTCGTTGTGTTTGGAGGACAAAGAATGCTGAGTTGCATCCAAAGAACACCAAACCTACTGTGAAGCATGGGGGTGGAAACATCATGCTTTGGGGCTGTTTTTCTGCAAAGGGACCAGGACGACTGATCCATGTAAAGGAAAGAATGAATGGGGCCATGTATCGTGAGATTTTGAGTGAAAACCTCCTTCCATCAGCAAGGGCATTAAAGATGAAACGTGGCTGGGTCTTTCAGCATGACAATGTTCCCAAACACACCGCCCGGGCAACGAAGGAGTGGCTTCGTAAGAAGCATTTCAAGGTCCTGGTGTGGCCTAGACAGTCTCCAGATCTCAACCCCATAGAAAATCTTTGGAGGGAGTTGAAAGTCCATGTTGCCCAGCAACAGCCCCAAATCATCACTGCTCTAGAGGAGATGTGCATGGAGGAATGGGCCAAAATACCAGCAACAGTGTGTGAAAACCTTGTGAAGACTTACCAAAAACGTTTGACCTCTGTCATTGCCAACAAAGGGTATATAACAAAGTATTGAGATAATCTTTTGTTATTGACCAAATACTTAATTTCCACCATAATTTGTAAATAAATTCATTAAAAATCCTACAATGTCATTTTCTGGATTTTTTTTCTCATTTTGTCTGTCATAGTTGAAGTGTACCTATGATGAAAATTACAGGCCTCTCTCATCTTGTGGTAGAACTTATCCTACTCCTCCTCTGTTCCTCTGGTGATGTAGAGGTTAATCCAGGCCCTGGAGTGCCTAGCTCCACTCCCATTCCGCAGGCGCTCTCATTTGTTGTCTTCTGTAACTGTAAAAGCCCTGGTTTTACGCATGTTAACATTAGAAGCCTCCTCCCTAAGTTTGTTTTATTCACTGCTTTAGCACACTCTGCCAACCCAGATGTCCTAGCTATGTCTGAATCCTGGCTTAGGAAGGCCACCAAAAACCCTGAAATTTCCATCCCTAACTAAAACATTTTCCGACAAGATAGAACTGCCAAAGGGGGCGGAGTTGCAATCTACTGCAGAGTTCTGAAAACTTTCCAGGTATGTGCCCAAACAATTTGAGCTTCTACTTTTAAAAATGCACCTTTCCAGAAACAAGTCTCTCACCGTTGCCACTTGCTACAGACCACCTTCAGCCCCCAGCTGTGCCCTGGACACCATATGTGAATTGATTGCCCCACATCTATCTTCAGAGCTCATACTGTTAGGTGACCTACTGGGACATGCTTAACACCCCGGCTATCCTACAATCTAAAATAGATACCCTCAATCTCACACAAATTCTCAATGAATCTACCAGGTACAACCCCAAATCTGTAAACACGGGCACCCTCATAGATATCATCCTTCCCAACCTGCCCTCCAAATCCACCTCTGCTGTCTTCAACCAGGATCTCAGCGATCACTGCCTCAATTGCCTGCGTCCGTAATGGGTCTGTGGTCAAACGACCACCCCTCATCACTGTCAAACGCTCCCTAAAACACTTCAGCGAGCAGGCCTTTCTAATTGACCTGGCCTGGGTATCCTGAAGGATATTGACTTCATTTCGTCAGTAGAGGATGCCTGGTTATTCTTTAAAATATCTTTCCTCACCACCTTTAATATGAATGCCCCATTCAAAAAATGTAGAACCAGGAACAGATAGAGCCCTTGGTTCACTCCAGACCTGCCTGCCCTTGACCAGCACAAAAATATCCTGTGGCGTTCTGCATTAGCATCGAATAGCCCCTGCGATATGCAACTTTTCAGGGAAGTTAGGAACCAATATACACAGGCAGTTAGGAAAGCAAAGGCTAGCTTTTTCAAACAGAGATTTGCATCCTGTAGCACAAACTCCAAAAAGTTCTGGGACACTGTAAAGTCCATGGAGAATAAGAGCACCTCCTCTCAGCTGCCCGCTGCACTGAGGCTAGGAAACACTGTCACCACCGATAAATCCACGATAATTGAGAATTTCAATCAGCATTTTTCTACAGCAGGCCATGCTTTCCACCTGGCTACCCCTACCCCGGTCAACAGCCCTGCACCCCCCACAGCAACTTGCCCAAGCCTCCACCCATTTCTCCTTCACCCAAATCCAGATAGCTGATATTCTAAAAGAGCTGCAAAATCTGGACCCCTACAAATCAGCCGGGCTAGACAATCTGGACCCTCTTTTTCAAAAATGATCCGCCACAATTGTTGCAACCCCAATTACTAGCCTGTTCAACCTCTCTTTCGTATCGCCTGGGATCCCCAAAGAATGTAAAGCTGCCGCAGTTATCCCCCTCTTCAAAGGGGGAGACACTCTAGACCAAAACTGTTACAGACTTATATCTATCCTACCCTGCCTTTCTAAGGTCTTCGAAAGCCAAGTTAACAAACAGATCCCCAACCATTTCGAATCCCACTGTATCTTCTCCGCTATGCAATCTGGTTTCCGAGCTGGTCATGGGTGCACCTCAGCCATGCTTAAAGTCCTAAACGATATCATAACCACCATCGATAAGAGACAATACTGTGCAGCTGTATTCATCGACCTGGCCAAGGCTTTCGACTTTGTCAATCACCACTTATTGGCAGACTCAACAGCCTTTGTTTCAAATCAAATCAAATTTGATTGGTCACATACACATGGTTAGCAGATGTTAATGCGAGTGTAGCGAAATGCTTGTGCTTCTAGTTCCGGCCGTGCAGTAATATCTAACAAGTCAGCTAACAATTTCATAACAACTACCTTATACAAACAAGTGTAAAGGAATGAATAAGAATATGTACATATAAATATTTGGATGAACGATGGCCGAACGGCATAGGGAAGATGCAGTAGACGGTATAGAGTACAATATATACATATGAGATAAGTAATGTAGGGTATGTAAACATTATATAAAGTGGCATTGTTTAAGTGACTAGTGATATATTTATTACATCCAATTAGTGTGGCTAGAGATGTTGGCAGCAACCACTTAATGTTAGTGATGGCTGTTTAACAGTCTGATGGTCTTGAGATAGAAGCTGTCTCGTCGTTGTTGGTAATCAAGCTTTCCACTGTAGTGTCGTCTGCAGACTTGATGATTGAGTTGGAGGCGTGCATGGCCATGCAGTCATCGGTGAACAGGGAGTACAGGAGAGGGCTGAGAACGCACCTTTGTGGGGCCCCAGTGTTGAGGATCAGCGGGGAGGAGATGTTGTTTCCTACCCTCACCACCTGGAGGTGCTACAGGGCGATAGTCGTTTAGCTCAGTTACCTTAGCTTTCTTGGGAACAGGAACAATGATGGCCCTCTTGAAGCATGTGGGAACAGCGGACTGGGATAGGGATTGATTGAATATGTCCGTAAACACACCAGCCAGCTGGTCTGCGCATGCTCTGAGGACGTGGCTAGGGATGCCGTCTGAGCTGGCAGCCTTGCGAGTGTTAACACATTTAAATGCTTTACTCACGTTGGCTGCGGTGAAGGAGAGCCCACAGGTTTTGGTAGCGGCCATGTCAGTGGCACTGTATTGTCCTCAAAGCGAGCAAAGAAGTTGTTTAGTTAGTCTGGGAGCAAGACCTCGGTGTCCGCGACGGGGCTGGTTTTCTTTTTGTCGTCCGTGATTGGCTGTAGACCCTGCCACATACCTTTCGTGTCTGAGCCGTTGAATCGTGACTCTACTTTCTCTATATACTGATGCTTAGCTTGATTGATTGCCTTGCGGAGGGAATAGCTACACTGTTTTGTATTCGGTCATGTTTCCGGTCGCTTTGCCATGATTAAAACCAGTGATTCACGCTTTCAGTTTTGCGTGAATGCTGCCATCAATCCAAGATTTCTGGTTGGGGGAGGTTTTAATATTCACCGTGGGTACCACATCATCGATGCATTTGCTAATAAACTCGCTCACCGAATCAGTGTATACATCAATGTTATTGTCCGACGCTATCCGGAACATATCCCAGTCCACGTGATCGAAGCAGGGGCGTTTCCTGTTTTAGTTTTTGAGCTGGTCATGGGTGCACCTCAGCCATGCTCAAGTTCCTAAACAATATCATAACCGAATAACTGCCTCTGCTGGTTCACCAACTCCTTCTCAGACAGAGTTAAGTGTGTCAAATCGGAGGGCCTGTTGTCCAGACCTCTGGCAGTCTCTATGGAGGTGCCACAGGGTTAAATTCTCGGGACGACTCTTTTCTCTGTATACATCAATGATGTCGCTCTTGCTACTGGTGATTCTCTGATCCACCTCTACGCAGACGACACCATTCTGTAAACTTTTGGCCCTTCTTTGGACACTGTGTTAACTAACCTCCAGACGAGCTTCAATGCCATACAACACTCCTTCCGTGGCCTCCAACTGCTCTTAAATGCAAGTAAAACTAAATGCATGCTCTTCAAATCGATCGCTGCCCCCACCTGCCTGCCTGTCCAGCATCACTACTCTGGACGGTTCTGACTTAGAATATGTGGACAACTACAAATACCTAGGTGTCTGGTTAGACTGTAAACTCTCCTTCCAGACTCACATTAAGCATCTCCAATCTGGCCTCCCGGGTGGCGCAGTGGTTAAGGGCCCTGTACTGCAGCGCCAGCTGTGCCACCAGAGACTCTGGGTTTGCGCCCAGGCTCTGTCGTAAACGGCCGTGACCGGAAGGTCCGCGGGGCGACGCACAATTGGCCTAGCGTCATCCGGGTTAGGGAGGGCTTGGCCGGTAGAGATATCCTTGTCTCATTGTGCACCAGCGACTCCTGTGGTGCGCTGGGTGCAGTGCACGCTAACCAAGGTTGCCAGGTGCACAGTGTTTGCTCTGACACACTGGTGCGGCTGGCTTCCGGGTTGGATGCGCGCTGTGTTAAGAAGCAGTGTGGCTTGGTTGGGTTGTGTATCGGAGGACGCATGACTTTCAACCTTCGCCTCTCCCGAGCCCGTACGGGAGTTGTAACGATGAGACAAGATAGTAGCTACTAACAATTGGATACCATGAAATTGGGGAGAAAAGGGGTAAAATTAAACAACAAAAAAACACAAAAAAAAGCATCTCCAATCCAAAATTAAATCTAGAATTGGCTTCCTATTTTGCAACTTCACTCATGCTGCCAAACATACCCTCGTAAAACGGACTATCCTACCGATCCTTGATACCTCATCCCCATTGTGTTTTATTTTTTTGCTCCTTTGTATCTCTACTTGCACATTCATCTATCACTCCAGTGTTTAATTGCTCAATTGTAATTATTTTGCCACTATGGCCTATTTATTGCCTTACCTTCCTTATCTTACCTCATTTGCACACACCGTATATAAACTTTCTATTGTGTTATTGACTGTATGTTTGTTTATTCCATGTGTAACTCTGTGTTGTTGCTTGTGTCGCACCACTTTGCTTTATCTTGGCCAGGTCGCAGTTGTAAATGAGAACTTGTTCTCAAGTGGCCTACCTGGTTAAATAAAGGTGAAATAAATAAAATAAAAAAAATTGTGGAAAGAGCAGGTGTTTATAATGTTTTGTACACTCAGTGTAACAGTATAGCTTCCGTCCCTTTCCTCCCCCTACCTGGGCTTGAACCAGGGATTCTCTGCACACATCGACAACTGACACCCAGGAAGCATCGTTTACCCATCGCGCAACAAAAGTCGCGGCCCTTGCAGACTAAGGGAAACAATTACTTCAAGGGCTCAGGGCGAGTGACGTTACCGATTGAAACGCTATTTGCGCGCACCACCGCTAACATCAGAGCATGTGATGATGCATGGTAGTCTACCTTTTGAAAATACCCGTCTTTGTTAGATTCTTCATTTGAATCAATAGGTCTATTGGTGATTTTCATGATTTCAATAATTATCTGATGTAGAATCAGGTGTTATTAGGCCTACAATGTAATTCATTAATGATTATAACATTTCATGGAACTACTTAGTAAGGAATATAAATACAATGTAACCGTAACGTGTGTGAATGTAGTAAAAAAAAAAGGTAGTAAAAACAGAATCACAAACGAACACTTATTGGCTACATTATATTGTAACGACCCTGGGTTTATAACGTTGCTGGTTGCGAGCAAGAAGCACATCAATTACTTAGCTAATGTAAACTAGCGCTTTCCAATATTTGAATAATGTACAGCTCTACTCGTGTCAAACACATTTTATTCCCACATAGTCAGTATTACATCCTATTTAAATAATTTATCCTGTCAATGTGACCACGTCGTCAAATTGTACCTTCCTTTAAGAATGTTGACAACACCACACAAAGATAAACAGTCTGACAGTTCAATGTAGCTTACAGCAGTAACTAGGCTGCAGACAAAAATGTTGCTGTCGCCCACCCAGATAACCGCACAACATAATGCTTCGACGTTACCAAGTAGCCTATATTGTTTTTGCTGCAACCACGCAGTTGATCTTGCACACACATACCTATAGGAGTTTCAGTCAGAATTCCGGGTTGTTGATTCTGTACGAGAGGCATTTTCTAATCAAACGAAGGAGCTGGATATAGGCCCAGAATTATGATTCAAGGATAAACACTAGATACCTGACAAGCAGAACAAATAGGCCTACTTGTTCACTGCTATGGACTAATACAGGCGTGATATTTGATTGCAGTAGCATACTCTAAAGCAGACGCCCCCGCACCGTTACGGTTGTTGTCGCTTTTACGTTAACAAATATTGACATATCCACTCTCCTCTCTTCATCTTTCGTGAACAGCGGAGCATCAATAGGTGCACAGTTTGGAACATGAGTCACGCTCCAGTTACAGGTCTCGTCCTCTGCCCAGGCGTTGCCGACATATGCCAGATCTTACAACGCCTGGATAAGGTTTTTAAGTATCAGCTAAGCACATCATATGTTATACCAATCTGTCAGTCGATGACATCATCGCAACCATTGGTTGATGCGTGCAACGTCTGAGAGGGGAACGCGACCACAGTCATACCAGACAGTCCAACTGAAGACAAAAGTACATTTAAATCAGTCCTAAAATCATCATGGGAACATTTTCATATAGACTACATCTGAAAAAGGCAAACACTCGTTTTAGCCTAGTTTTTTAAATCCCAAATAATTAGACATATTTCGTTTCTGCTTTTTTAATTCGTTTTTATTATTGTTATAATACAGTAGCCTAGTTGTAACAGTTATTTTGATCATACAGGACGACATACATATTAGCTGACAAGAGGCTCGTTTTACGCAAGAGTGGAATAAAATTGACAATTTGAGATGTTCGAGCGCCACCCCATGTCAAAACTGAAAATAGTTGCCATCAACTCCTATAAACTGCAGGGTTGTACATAGTAATCTATTAGCCTACTTATTTCACCTGTCCTCAAAGTGTTCCCTTTCATTGTGATCTGCGCTAATAGACCTACTACCCATGATTAATTACAAACCTAATCATACGATGTTGCGTGGCGTGTGGCACAGAGGCAGACATTATGCTGTATCTGGTTGGACAGTCAAGGTGGACACAATTGATTTATTTAAAAAATATCTAATGATATTTGACAATGATTTTAATTCAGTTAGCCTATGGTCTGTTTAGGGCATCTATCTGGCCTTTCACCTGACCATCTCACATAAAAAGGCTAAACCGTGATAATGTAACTACTAGGCTAATTGACCAATACCAGGGTACATAATAGATACATGATAAAAGTAAAGCAAAAATGATATAGGCTAACGTTATAATGTGTAACAAGATCTAGGCTTATAACACATATATCACCCTTCAGTAGGCCTAACAAGTAAACCATTTTTAAGAAGCAGTGTTAAAATGACTTTCTACATTTGATTTATAAGCAAAGTGTTAAAATAACTATTTTGGTGCGTGCGAGAACATTTCCCTTCACAAATAAGGGAAAAAAATGAGCACAATGATAAATAAAATATGTTTTTCCATGACGACATTCCCTCCTTTCATGTAAAACAATATCAAAAACGAAACAAAAAAACAGCAAGTCCCTGGGCGAGCAGATCCGGACGTGACTGGCGTGCAGATAGATAGCCCTTGATGATGAGATATATTTGAAGGTCGCAGAACGCGTTTATGGTGATCAGTCGGTGATGGGCGGTTGCACACATTGGGTCTGTACTTTCAGAGTGAGATGCAGATACTTAATGCACGATCATCAATACACTATTGAAATGTACCAGTTGCATGCCATTTCGCCTAGCCTTCAGCAAACAATGGCCATTTTAAAAAGCACAAACATAGATTCAAAATTAGTGATAAAACCCCAGTTAATCCAGATTTGTGCACGATGGTGACTGACGGTAGCATGTTGGGAATGACAGAAAAATTATTTTTGGTGTGCTGCGGCTTTGCCTGAGTCTCAGCTCAGTTCAACAGACAATGGTGCTCTGGTGTGCGTGTGCAGAATACCGTGCATCGGCCCATGCACTGTTGCCAAAAGTTCTTCTCCGATAAAAAAAAAGCCCTTGCCCCCCCCCTACACACCAGTTTTCCTTTTCAGTGTGCACTCATTCATTCTATGATGCTCGCCTAGTTGAGAGGAGATTCTCTGTGCCCGGCTCACGTTGTTTGCGTTAAACTTTCTAATGAAATCAAAAATAACTTTTTGACCAATTTAGAATTCGTTCTACTTAGGGTCAAGAGGGATTCAAGACAATCACAGAACTTTCCCTGCAAAAGAAAACTTCAGGTATGTCAAGATACGTTTTTAATATTTTGGGGAAATCAGACCCAGGAGTTGAGCCCCAAAAATGTTTTAAATAGTTTCTCAATGTTTGGTCCTCAAACTTAAAAAACTGCAATGGATTTCCATAACTTTCTAAGGATGTTAGGATGTGTCCCTTTAATTCCTTGGGGACGCTAGTAGATGTGATTGGTTTAACAAGTACCTTTCTCCCCTGTGAAGAATTATGGAGCCCAATTGTACTGCGGGAGGGGCTGAGGAAGAGCACCATGGAAACTACTCACCAAATCCAGTAAGTCTGCTTTAGAATACAGAGGATGACATGAAAACGAATTGATTTCTGGGACTCATTCTACTGTCTACAAGTGCATGTCACAAGAGGTTTGGGGTACCATTCCTCATGAATTGAATTAATAATTAATTTAATTCCCATTTCTGTCTGAATATAATATAATAGGATACAATAGAATAGAGAGTTCTTAAAAACAAAACTCCACTTCATTAAGGAAGTGACATTCTAAAAACCCCAGGGGGTTCCACTGAACGCTGGGGATCTTTCTGGGGCCTCTCGATGCTGAGAATCAGTGTATAACATCTGGCTGTCGCCGTGACCCTCCAGCTTGGCTGCAGCTGTTTCTCCAAGCAGGAAGGTCAGCCTTGAGGAGGAGAGATCTCCCAAAGAGGGCCACTGGGGTCACGGTGAATGTCAATTTAGCAGAACATGGTGGGACATGATGGAACATGATGAGACAGGACCATCGCGGAGTAGTGTTGCTATAGTGGATGCCATACAGTTTAAAAAAAAATGTAAATACTTGATACAAAGGGAATAATAGCATTTATCGAAATAATAAACATGGCGGTTAACCTAAAAAAACATGGCTGATTATAATAATCAAAATATGTCTTTCTGTAATGAGTTGGAACAAATAGATAGTGATTGTTAACATCGTGGCAAGGCAAAGTCAGACTGGGAAGATTCTTACCTTCCTTTTCCCGTCTCATTTTTTCCTGTGCCAGTCTGCCGAGGTGGCGCCTGGCAAGCACGCGGTGGCAGAGGCCTTGGAAGAGGTGCAGGAGGAGTTGATAGAACATCAACCTCTGGAGCAGGAAGACCTGAACTTCGAGAAGTGGAAGCCGAAGCCAAAACCCAAGAGGACGCTCCACGAGAAAGCGTTCGATGTGAAGACATATCTATGGAACGCTGAGACCAGAGAGTTCATGGGCCGCACAGGGCATAGCTGGTGTAAGTAGAAGTGCTCAGTTTGCAGAAGTGCTCAGTAGTAGCGGTAGTAACTGCGGTTGCCCATGCAAATCATATAATACAAAATATATCACCCACAAGAAAACAAATTCTGTGTTCAAAGCTGCAACAGGCCTGATGACACATTGGTTCTTAATTTCTATAAAAATCCATTAACTTCTCTCTCATTTGTAATCATTACAATTTTAATCGCCAATGGTTGAAGGCAAAAGTGCTGGTTTCGTGGCTTATTGTTTTTGGATGATGGTTGGGGTGGGCTGGGGCAGTGGGTGGGCTGGGGGGTTAGAAGAAAACGTGTCTCCCCAGTCCCTCAGCCCTGCTCACTGTACTGCGAGTGTGTGTGTGTCCAAGCTCAATGTTTACATAGGTGCACAGACGACTCTGTCCCGATGTGGACAAAAACAAGGCTGCCTGGGGACGGCTTCCCGGTAGGAGTGCGGTGTTCTGAGTCACACGCTGGCCAGGAATCACATTCCTCATACCCCTCACCCAGCTTTCCACTGCCTTTTTCACAAAGCCCCCGTGACCTCCGCATTTGACCCTAGCGTGCTTGTGGCCCCACGGTCGCAGGCGAACATGTAAAGAGTAGACAAGCAAGTTTTTTTTCTGTAGACAGAAAAAGTTGTCAAATTTCATTGCCAGTTTTGCGCAGTCCGCCAGACAAACTTTATTGGCAGAGGCTGTTACCTAGAGTTTGTTGAGGCGGTGATGATGGGAGCAGGGCTCTTTATCCGACAGCCTGGTTGCTATGCAATCTGACAGCCTCGTTACTATGTGACTCGTTTGGGTTTGAACTCCCTCAAGCCTAACCAATGCACTACCATACGAGAGCACTAACATACGAGACCGGTCTAACGGGCCAAGATTTGAGAAAATGACGCAAGCAAGAGCATGTTCCTCCTTCCTCGTCTGAAAATTAGAGTTTTTTTCCCTCATCGTGCCCAGTACTGAAGAAGACAAGAGGCCAGGCTCAAGACAGGAAGCGATTGCTTAAGAAAGCAATGTGTGCACACTTGTGAAGGAATGGGGCCCCATGTGCCTCCTGGCAAGAAAGGAGGGGGGACTGAGTTTGAAGTCGGTGATGTGTGTCCTGTGTGAGAGGAGTGTGAGAGGGGGACACAATACCAGAGTGGGGTGATCGTGGCTCCTTGGAGCTGGCCGCGGCTCTATGGCTGCAAAAGACCGTCACTATGATGGCAACCGGAGGTTCACTGTGTTCCTGAGTGAAAGGACAGCTGGGAGAATTCTCACTGAGCTCAAACAGAAAGGCCTTTGTGGGCTCAGGGGACGCAAAGCTGGCTGCAACCAGCCTCCTGTGAAATTGCCTGCGCAGCAAAAGCCATTTAAATTTAGGGCACATTTGGGTTTGATTAGTTGCTAATGGACTGTTAATTGTAATTCGGGGAGAACAATGGTAGTTCTCAAGGTTTCCTTTTTCACACAGTTCAGGTCATTTGAATGAGTTTGTTAACAAATGAGTTTCGTAACAAAGTACAAACTGATTGGAGTGATTTCCATTTACAGACGTGGAGAGGCAACACTTTTGTCACATTGGTGAGCATCCTGAGCAAAGACAGTAGAAGTGTCTAGACAGCCCAGACAGTTCCAAATTCCAACATAATAACTGGAGATTCTTTATACTTCATTATTTTCCCCAACTCAAATCAAAGAATTTCCATTCTGATGCACACTGATAGCCATAACCACAACTATTACCCTTGTGGTTCTTCTAATGATCTCCATTAAACTGAATTACAGTGACCGTGAATGTAATTCATTCTCTATATCTGACCTCCATGTTACCTCCTTCTAGTTCTGATCATCCTCTTTTACACTGCACTGTATGCATTCCTGGCGGCCATGTTTGGTGCCTGTATGTGGTGCCTCATGCTGTCCATCAGCCCCTACCACCCAACCCACAACGACAGGGTGATGCCACCAGGTAAATATGAATTCTAACCCCCCACTCCCTAATTCTCTCTCATTCTATCCCTCTATCCATCCTCCATCCCTCTATCTGTCCATTCTATCTGAACGTAAGCACAGTTGACTGTCTATGGGTTTCCTTTGGCAGGTATGACGATGTCCCCACAACTGGATGGGCACTATGAAATCGCCTTCAACGCCTCCGACCGCAAGTCTTGGAAGAAGTATGCAAAGCTAATGGAGGAACAGCTAAGATGTGAGTCAGATACCAAACATGGTGGAATTAGTTGGCATTTTGCCAAACTTGAATAGTAACTTGCAGGAGTGTGTTCTGAAAGTTAGCTGAAGATAATGTTTATTATTGCTGGGTTCGATGGGATTCAAATGTTGGGGACATGTTGGGGGTATAACATTGAAGCAGAGCAGGCACACAGTTAGTTAATCCTCTCCCCCTTACCTTCCCTACCTTTGTCCCCTGTCCCAACTGCCACTGGGAGAACAGCATGCTGGGAAGGGAAAGCCTCTTTGTGGGCAGAGCGTATCCATTGAGTTCTGCTGCTTTTTTTCCGTTCTTCAGCGGTCCGCTTTTGTCAGACTGACTGAATCAGAGGCCCGGCGGAGCAATCGGTTTATTTATGGGACCCCTCCCCTCATGTCCCTCGTTTTTTAACATTCTCCATTTCCGTGTTTCAGTACTAACCACTAAACCCCCATTAAAAAACTAAAAATAATTGTTTCATGTCTCTCTTTCAGCGTACAATGATGCCCTACAAGAGCAGAGGAACATCCAGTGTCCGCAGGATGCGTACTTCATGCAGGACGATCAGGAGGAGAGTGCAGAGAGGAAGTCGTGCCAGTTCAAGAGGTCCTGGCTGGGCGAGTGCTCAGGGCTCCAGGACCCCCACTTTGGCTTCTCCCAGGGGAAACCCTGCATTCTCCTCCGAATGAACCGGGTAAGACACAGCTCAGATTTGATGAGATCTCCCCCATGGAGGGCCCCTCTGTTAGCCTGGTTCTGGATCTGTTTGTGCTGAGAGAACACCTCCTGTGGTCATTGTCATGCTATGGAGGGCCCCTCTGTTAGCGTGGTCTTAGATCTGTTTGTGCTGAGAGAACACCTCCTGTGGTCGTTGTCATGCCAAACATGGTTGGCACGATCATAGGAGTTGGGAACGACAGTCCAAACAGATCTGAGCTCAGGCTATCACTCTATAGCATCAGTCAAGTAACATGAACTTCATCCTATAGCTGCATATATAATCAGCGATTGCTAAGAGGTAGTGTTATTTGTTATAGTCGTAAAGTGGAGTTTATCGCTGAAATGGAGGAAGATGCCATTGAGGTAATCTGAGATAGATGCAGACATTTCAGTGACATCTTGTGGCCATCGTGAGGAGCAGATGAAAACGTTATTGTAATGTGATTACAGCAATTCTGTGACTAGTCAATGTCATTGTTACCATTATATACTGTAGCCTAAAGTTGTATTGTCCCCATTAGGAAAACTCTAGAGTGAAACCTTGGTGGGGATATCCAAAATTCATCTTATTGCTAGGTAGATGATTAGACACATTTTTTAAATGAAATGTTAATAAATCCTGACTTGGTAAAGTTGAATAAGATACCATATACAGCTGGTCTCAGCTGGATGTTAGAATGGATACGTTCAACCCAACATTATGTGGATGAGACCTGATGTCATGACTGGTGAAAAGTATCTGAAGAAAACTGAAGACAGCCACTGGGAATGATAAATATGCATAGTTTTGCCACATTGTTTCTCAACAAAAATGATGATATAACAACACAAGGGTCCCTTTTATTGCTCTCGTCCTGTAGATTCTTGGCTATTTACCTGGTCAAGGCACTCCAGTGAATGTGACCTGTGGAGTCAAGGTACAGTAACAGACAGCATTCTTCCCTTCCAAACATCTCAACCATAACCGGGGCTGTAAAAGATCTCTCCGTGACTGAATATCATAACCGCTTATGGGACATGGTGTTAGTCACAAAAACACGACTCACTGTGACCTCTCACTCTTTCAGAAAGGAGTGCCAGAAAGCTTGGGAGAACTTCAGTTCTTCCCCAAGAGCATTTTCAACCTGATGTACTACCCGTTCTATGGGAAGCTGAGACACGTAAGTGAGGATTTTCAGCAGCATGATTTCCACTGCTGCTCTCATGATCTAGATTATATGCATGATCATAGTGACGATAGCCACTCAAGTTGCTTTTGTCCCATATCCCTTCTCCCAGGTGAACTACACAGCGCCGGTGGTGGCCGTGCGCTTCAATGGGCTGCAGTACGACACCCACATCGTTGTAAAATGCAAACTCAATGGCAAGGGCATCATCAATGATTCGCCTACCGATCGCTTCCTAGGCAGTGTGTCCTTCTCCTTTGATGTGGGTGCATAGTAGTATTCCCCATCCTACTGTTGGTGTGATGTCCTCATGACAACCAGGAGACAGGAGAATATAGGGGAAAAAATCTCATTATATGTTGAATCCTTGTTTTTCATAAAATAGTTGACCAGCTTCTCTCTTCTCCCATTCCCTCCTGTACCCTTGTGCCTTTTGCTGAAAATAGCAAAATATTTTTGAATGTTAATGGATCATAAGCACAGACACCACACAGACACCTCACCAATAGTCCTGAGCACAAGTTAAGTAGACAAACGGAATATTACCATTGAATACTTAGCAAGATTAATACCACTCGCTAGGTTTATGAAATACAAGGTTCATCTCACAGATATATTATTATACAGTACAAGCTGCCATATAGTTAGTCTCTGTAGCTATGCAAATCCATTTATAATTTAAGACATTAATAGACCATTATTAACAGACAGAAACTGTACAATACTGTACAATAAGAATATAAGCGGAACATGTTAAGCACATTTTGATTTGAAATCAAATTCTGTACTAATTTCTTTTGATTTTGTATCTTTCAACATCATATCTATTGTGTTTTGTAGACTCCAAAGGCTACCATATGAACAATGGCAGGACACTTTTACTTACACAGTAAAAAAAGAAACAGTAAATGACTAGGTTACATTTCAGGTTTTGTTGTTTGATAACTCCTTATTCCACATGTATTGATCATATATAAGCCCTATGCTGCCATTTTGTTTCCTTTTCTTTTGTATGAACACAACAAGACTGCTAATGAGAATGTAATACCGCAGGCTGACATTGATCCCTATATTAGCTGATGGAAACTAAGATCTACTCTGTAAACAGACAGAGTTCACACCGTTGATAAACTTGTATACCAGTCTTGCACACTCTTAACGAAATAACAGGCTATTTTGATATAGGCCTATACTTAATCCTTGTTACTGTATTTTTGCTATGATTCTACTAAACCTGGTATCCATGTTGTATTTATTCTGATGTATACTATAATAAATACAATGTTGATAAGAACAATGTTTTTCCATAGGAATGTATTACCTAATTGTGTAGCAGGCCAAAATATATTGTTTTAAGTAGTGATATATTTTTTACATGAAACTCTTTTCTTATGTTGGTTGTCAAGCAGACTACATTAAACATAACCTATTACACACGCACAAACAAGATAGGTCTACTTTGCCCAGATATGTTCAAAGGCATTGCAGAATTATTTATTAATTTTATTCCATAATGTTGACATGGTGCAATCAATTATCAAAACTGCCTAAAGAATTGGAGATTCGAGCTAAGAAATATTCGAATAGTGAGCGTTATGCCAATTCATATTGTTTAATAAAACCATAACACTGTAGGAAATGTCTACAATAAACTTGAAACTGAATTGACTAATTTAACAATGTGTATCTGTCATTGTGTACTGTTAAGAAATCCTGAAAAAATGACCTGATTTGACACAACATAACAAGTATCAAACCACAACATATCAAGTCAAATCAAATGACATTGTTTATTTGAGAGGCTTACTGATGCGTAAAACACGAACGTTTTAGGGACTCATTCGAATGGTTAAGGTTTGGGATAAGGATACAGTTCAACTTAAGTTCACGCATTAATTCTGAGTGGTTAAATTAAGGGTCAACGTTTGGAAAGACTTAAACAACAACAAAAAAACAAGTGTCTAGCACTAGGATTAAACACTCAACTCTCAGAGCCTGACGCCTCGATCACACCGACAGCATCATTGCATTTTGGTACACCAGAAGTACATTCATTTCCAATGTAACGCTGTGTTTGCCTTGCAGCATTGCGTTGCAGAGGCAGTTGCAGTGCATTCTGTGTGTGGCATACGCTGGATTTATCAAACATATGCATCAAACTTTGCATAGAAGGCTTGACAGAAATGGTAGCAGAAGGTGAATGTGGCACACATTTTGTTGCACACCTATCCAGATGATGCTGCGCACCATTTTGCATAATGACTGTCGGTGTGATCTAGGCAGAGGTCTGCAGTTTTAAACGCAACAGATTAAACGCAAGCCTACTAGATGGAAATAGGTGCTCACGTTGCCCCTAGAGGACAGTTTAGCTTCCACATTTTGCCAATTCTGGTACTTCCTCCTGGTGTATTCCATAAGAGAATGGGCTGACCAATCCATAAGAGATAAACTGTACATGTATCCATTGTTCTCTTATAATATGTTGAGGTCCATAGGGACAGGCTCATGTGACCTTAAAAGGAGAATGAACTTGGGCAGCTACCAACATACCAGTGATGACTGCACCCACCACACAGCACTGGGACGGTTTCCCAAATGACACCCTATTCCCTTTATAGTGCACTACTTTTGATCAGAGCCTATAGAGAATATATGGGTGATTTTACAATGGCCACTTTTGGCATTTCATATTTTCCCCAAATTAAGTTGGTTGAGAAATAAACTTTTATCAACAGAAATACTTTTCTAATTTTGTCACAAACCTTGTATTGGCTTTGACCATTTTATTCGACAATACATAGATTTCACTAAATTTTGCCAAAATATTTAGGGATTTATCTGCCATGTAATGTTAATATGATCAGCTGTCATAAATTCCAACCACAACATAATGAGATGCATTCTTTCAAGTAGAGGACAATCTAGCTGAGTGCCAGCACTTGCGGTAATAACTGAGAATACAAATACTCTTATCTTGACATATTCAAAGTTATATCATACACTCTCTCCATGTCATATCCTTGTTCTCCACTGTCACTTCCCAGTGACAGTGGACTTGACGTGTACATTAAAATATATATATATATTGAGGACTCATTTTCTAACCAGCTGCATATAAAATACACTCTAGTTTCTAACGGACAACAAACGCGTAACATATAGCTAGTACGAATTAGATTCGTAACATATCCCTAACCCACCCCCCCAGAAAATATCACAGGAAAAGGGTGTCATAGGACATAATTTGATGACGAAGCACACACACAAAAATGGGGCCCACTTTTGTCTCATGAGCACCACTTTCAAAACTACTGGCTGAAATTATTTAAAAAATGGTGTGTGCATAAATATGTTAAACACTTTTCTTGTTGAAAAACATAGAATATCAAAAGTCAGGGTGTGGGACCATTGGCTTCTCTATGGAAAATAGTGAAATCCACAAAAACATGTAAAAAAAAAACAGAAAATATATTTTTTAAACTTTGCAAAATCACCCATTACAGTGCATTTGGAAAGTATTATTTTTCCACATTTTGTTACATTACAGCCTTTTTCTAAAATTAAATTGTTCTTTTCCCCTCAATCTACATACCCATTACAACAAAGCAAAAACAGGATTACAAAAATTGAAAGATCACATTTACTTAAGTTTTCGGACCCTTTACTCAGTACTTTGTTGATGCACCTTCGACTTGAATGTTCTTGGGTATGAAGCTACAAGCTTGGCACACCTGTATTTTGGGTGTTTCAACCATTGTTCTCTGCAGATCCTCTCAAGCTCTGTCAGGTTGGATGGGGAATGTCGCTGCACATATATTTTCAGGTCTCTCCAGAGATGTTTGATCGGGTTCAAGACCGGGCTCTGGCTAGGCCACTCAAGGACATTCAGAAACTTGTCCCGAAACCACTCCTGCGTTGTCTTGGCTGTGTGCTTATGGTCGTTGTCCTGTTGGAAGGTGAACCTTCACTCCAGTCTGAGGTCCTGAGAGCTCTGGAGGTTTTCATCAAGGATCTCTCTGTACTTTGCTCCGTTCATCTTCCCCTCGGTCCTGCCCACTCTCCCAGTCCCTGCCGCTGAAAAACATCCCCACAACATGATGCTGCCACCACCATGCTTCACCGTAGGGATGGTGCCAGGTTTCCTCCAGATGTGACGCTTGGCATTCAGGCCAAAGAGTTGAATCTTGATTTCATCAGACCAGAGAACGTTGTTTCTCATGGTCGGAGTCCTTTAGGTGCCTTTGGCAAACTCCAAGCAGCCTGTGCCTTTTACTGAGTGGCTGCTTCCATCTGGCCACTCTACCATAAAGATATAAAGGCCTGATTGGTGGAGTGCTGCAGAGATGGTTGTCCTTCTGGAAGGTTCGCCTATCTCCCATTTTTTTGGTGCCGTTCCCCAGATCTGTGCCTTGACACAATCCTGTCTTGGAGCTCTCCAGACAATTCCTTCGACCTCATGGCTTGATTTTTGCTCTGACATCCACGGTCAACTGTGGGACCTTATATAGACAGGTTTGTGCCTTTCCACATCATGTCCAATCAATGGAATTTACCACAGGTGGACTCCAATCTCAAGAATGGTCAATGGATGAACAGGATGCACCGGAGGTCAATTTCAAGTCTCATAGCAAAAGGTCTGAATAGTTACGTAAGTAAGGCATTTCAGTTTATTTGCAAAACTTTAATACCCTGTTTTTGCTTTGTCATTATGGGGTATTGTGTAGATTAAGGTCATTTTTATTAAAGAGGGGTCTGAATACACAGAGTCATTGAAGAGGTAACATTCATGCCGCCATTATGCTAGTCGAGATTATACAGTCATGATCCTGACCAAAGTCTCATCTTTGGGCCTGAATATTGCAGTTTTTTTTTGCCTAACACTGCCAGTTTTACAACTGTATACAGAGATAATGCCAGTCACGAGTGATGTCCTTGTGGTTTAACAAGCGCAATAAAAAGGAAAGGAGAACACCAAAGGTGGTTAATGAAATAGGAGTCAGCAAATTGCTACAAAACAGGAAAGCAACTTTATTTAAACGTTTCCCTCAACTTTAGTTCAACGAGCTTACATCATTTCACAATCGTCATGAGATAAGAGACAGACTTGGTTATGAGGGGAATAGTAGTGCAACAAAAAGGCACAAGACCACATCTTAGAGGCAAACTTAACCAGGATCATTATAATCATAAGTATTGGTACAAAACAGAAGTTCACACCGAATAATGAGCATGATACAAGAACAGCAAGGAAATAGCATCCTTGGTCAAAACACTGAATTAATTTGTTTTTCTAAAAAAAAAAGTGGCTTTTATATACCTGCTCTGAGATGGGGAGGTTCAGAAAGGAGTTTCCTTCCTGTCCAGGCTTTGGTCATAAAATAATTTTTGGTCAATTCTTATACTTCCTATTATGAGGCCTGGGTCGCGTTCAGAAGGATACGCGGTAGCAAAAAGGGTTGCAACAGAATTTCTATTGTTCAGGCAGTACCTCACGGTTTATAAAGTTTCAAAACATTCTCCCTACTGAACATGACCCAGTTCTTGTTGTAGATTTCCTAACTGGGCCATTTCTGATACCAGACCCAAGACTATGCCATCATCC
This sequence comes from Oncorhynchus tshawytscha, assembly GCF_018296145.1. Lineage (NCBI taxonomy): Eukaryota > Metazoa > Chordata > Actinopteri > Salmoniformes > Salmonidae > Oncorhynchus > Oncorhynchus tshawytscha. The sequence goes on from NC_056436.1 coordinate 49,541,254, forward strand.
TCCTTTCCGAGGGGACTTTGTAACATTAGTGAAAATACAAACATCAAAATGACATTTATGCAACTGCTCCAAATGCTGGTTAGTAGCTGTGTCTTTGTAAAGTTAGTTTCCCTTTCATTGGGTCATGGCTAGAAAGGAATACAATTTCCTAACCTTAACCTAATTCTCCTAACCTGCCATGAAAAGTCAAATCTGACAAAAGCTGTATCCATTCTAGTCAAAACCCTTTTATTGTACTACGACTAAGAGAAATAAGTGCAGGGGGTACAATCACAATTAAGAATCTGCTAATTTAATGAGGGAATTCATAAAAATAAATGGCATTTTCTAATTCTGCAAAGATTTACCAATGGATACTTAGATATAACATTGGCTCTAAATTTCAATGCGCTTTCAATATTTTCTCAGTATAATTTGACATCTCTATTCATCAAAAATGAACATTCTATACAAGAGAGCAATTAAAATGTACACAAATATAATACAGGATATCAACAGAACAGTGTGAGAAAACAACCTCATTCATATGAACCTCTGGGAATAAACAACTGATGCCCTGTTATTAAGAGGAGCCATGATACTCCATGCAATTTACATCCAAACACACTTGGTGTAAAACCACTGATCATTTTGACAGGTTTTGTTGCTTGATGACTTCAGTCATACGAAAAGGACTTCAAAAAGAACTGTTGGGTGGGGTAAGAAGTAGGGTAGGAGTGTGAAAAGGGAATTTGCTGAGGGTAACATCAAGGAAAGACCCATGGGAAATGGAAAGAAACATTTGGATGCCATAGAAGCTTTGGGGATGGGGAGGCAACAGGGAACATGTTGTGAGGGGCTTGGAGGATGAGGGAATGGGTAGAGGCAAAAGCAGCTGTGATTGGTTGGATTATACAGACTGGTAGCCAGTGCGACTCTTCCTCCGGCCAATCAGGTAAGAGATAAGCACAAGGATGATTAGGAAGCTGAGGGCCACGCCCACAGCAATGGGCACCAGAAAGCTCAAATCAGAGTCCATGAAGCACTCCACGGCTGCCACAGAGAAGAGAGAGAAGAAGGGTTAGCAATGATAGCATGCTAGTGATTAGTCAGCAGAAAAGACCAGAGTTAAGAGGAGAAAAGAAACAGGATTTGGTTAAGTCCTTCACAGACATGGAAGAAATTAGAATTTTTTTAAAAGCAGCAAGTTCAGAACCAAGACATTCGTCGGGGTACGTCAGAGCATGGGCATTAATTGCAATTAGGAAAACATTATCAGCCATCTATAGACAACCACGTGATGAGGAATATAAGATGTGTCAATCAAAATCAATACATTTTAATTACACACACAGCTGTTACATGCCATCGTTAACACAGCCGCTTCTCCAAGTCATTGTTTCATGAGAAAGAGCTTTCCATCCGGTGAATTTCACCATTAAGTAAACTCTGCACAGTATATTAGTCAAATTAAATCAACAATTATCCAGATGACCGAAGTTATAGCCTCAGCATAGTGATAATTTAGAAGTGCTCATAGCCAGCGCCCTGGTTTCGCTTTCTTCCAATGAAATAGGCAACCAACACAATGAGGACCAGTAAAGTCAAGGCAACCCCGACCGCTATAGGAACAAGCCAGCTCTCTGTCGTATCGTCTTGGCAATCCTCCGCTGGATGACAGTAAAGAAAGTGGGCACGGGGGGGGTTGCAGGGTGGAAGAAAAGTAAAACATCAAAATGGTGAATGCATGGTCAATCATAGAGACACTTCAGTCAAGAATAGTTGGAAAACAAAGGAGGGATTTACTAAAATGTCCGGGGGACCAATAATATTGTAAAATATTAAAAATGGTCCACGCCAGTTTATGCACAATTTCCATTCCCATTTATTGCAGCTAAAAGCCTATTGAAAAGGAATTCAAAAATTAACATTGTTCACCGCCACAGAAGAACGTACACCGAGTTTAAACATTATGAACACCTTGCTTTTCCATGACAGACTGACCAGGTGAATCCAGATGAAAAGTATGATCCTTATTGATGTCACTTGTTAAATCCACTTCAAAATCAACCAGTGTAGACGAAAGAGACCGGTTTTTAGCCTTGCGACATCAATTGTGTATGTGTGCCATTCAGTGGGTGAAAGGGAATGACAAAATTGTGTGGGAAGCATTGGAGTCAACATGGAGTCAACATGGAGTCAACATGGAGTCAACATGGAGTCAACATGGAGTCAACATGGAGTCAACATGGAGTCAACATGGAGTCAACATGGAGTCAACATGGAGTCAACATGGAGTCAACATGGAGTCAACATGGAGTCAACATGGAGTCAACATGGAGTCAACATGGAGTCAACATGGAGTCAACATGGAGTCAACATGGAGTCAACATGGAGTCAACATGGAGTCAACATGGAGTCAACATGGAGTCAACATGGAGTCAACATGGAGTCAACATGGAGTCAACATGGAGTCAACATGGAGTCAACATGGAGTCAACATGGAGTCAACATGGAGTCAACATGGAGTCAACATGGAGTCAACATGGAGTCAACATGGAGTCAACATGGAGTCAACATGGAGTCAACATGGAGTCAACATGGAGTCAACATGGAGTCAACATGGAGTCAACATGGAGTCAACATGGAGTCAACATGGAGTCAACATGGAGTCAACATGGAGTCAACATGGAGTCAACATGGAGTCAACATGGAGTCAACATGGAGTCAACATGGAGTCAACATGGAGTCAACATGGAGTCAACATGGAGTCAACATGGAGTCAACATGGAGTCAACATGGAGTCAACATGGAGTCAACATGGAGTCAACATGGAGTCAACATGGAGTCAACATGGAGTCAACATGGAGTCAACATGGAGTCAACATGGAGTCAACATGGAGTCAACATGGAGTCAACATGGAGTCAACATGGAGTCAACATGGAGTCAACATGGAGTCAACATGGAGTCAACATGGAGTCAACATGGAGTCAACATGGAGTCAACATGGAGTCAACATGGAGTCAACATGGAGTCAACATGGGAGTCAACATGGAGTCAACATGGAGTCAACATGGAGTCAACATGGAGTCAACATGGAGTCAACATGGAGTCAACATGGAGTCAACATGGAGTCAACATGGAGTCAACATGGAGTCAACATGGAGTCAACATGGAGTCAACATGGAGTCAACATGGAGTCAACATGGAGTCAACATGGAGTCAACATGGAGTCAACATCCCGGTTGAATGCTTTCAACGCCTTGTTGAGTCAGTCCATGCCCAGATGAATTGAGGCCGTTCTAAAGTTTAAAAAAATATTAGAAAGGTGTTCAGCGTATCTTAATTTGAAGAATGGGTCTGTCCTGTGATTTCCCGTTTCTTAACATGCTGCTTTATGAATTCATAAACTAGGAGAAAAAAAAAAAAGAGCCAAATAATCCGATTCATTAATGTAATCAAACGTGATTGGAGCTGCTTCGTTGAGCAAGGCACAATCATAACATTTGATCATGTCAAGTGAATGAAAATTGGGTATAGTAAATGTTTTCAAAATTGTATTTTAGAACTGATTGTTGATGCGGTCAAGAAAAAAATACAATTTTAAAACCAAAGTAACAAACAGAATTTGTACAAAAGCAGTCAATTTTCCAAGACAACACACTGGAATGTAAAAGCAATAATATGTTTGAAAAGGGAAAAAAAAGCAAATCATTCACATATACAGCATCTTAAATGTTTTGGGGTTGACTGATTGATCAACAGAAATTAAAGGCAGCAATCAAATTTCTTCATGTCTCATGCAGACCATCTCACTACGACAAAGCGATAATACACAGCAACTACCCATTTCCACCTGTCACAACAGTACGACAATATACACATGTACTGCAAATCCTGTGGACAATCATCCTTTCTCTTACTCGATCGCTTGGTGCAACTTACAAGCGGTCAAATAGGCAGGGTTAGAGTCAATTCCATTTCATTTAAGTCAATTCAGGAAGTAAACTGAAATTATAATTCCAATTTTCCCCATGAAAAAGCTGTGAGGCAAATTGGAATTAGAATTTATTAATTGAAATGGAATAGACCCCAGCCGTGGTCACAAGTGCCCCCTTACTAAGTGGCAGCTTTCGGGAGCAACACCACAGCAATAGCTATAATATACACAGGTGTAACATTGCAGCACACATTTTCAATTTATGTCAAACTTACTGAACAATTTAGTGCATTTAAATGTATAAAAAAAGAATCACCATCTGTGAAGAATAGGGTTGAATGACCGCAAATAATCAGAGCTATCCCTTTTTTAAACGCCAACATGTAATGACAGGAGGGGTTGTGTGTTACCTTTCTTTTCTGGTTTGTCTTTTACATCCACAAACTAGGCATGGACTTTTCAAAGTTAATTAAACACTTGGTAGATTTCACACTACACAATGTGAGCCAGTCAGTCAAAGTCAGACTGACATTGGTGGCAACCATACGTCAAGTACTGCTGTGCGTGAATATAAATGACGGATGCCTTGTTTTGTCAAATCAACTTAGAGACGGAACTATATGCCAGCAATACCACCTTTTCTTTTTACCCGAGTTGTGGCCACACATTTCAGTCAAAAAGACACATCTCCCAATTCAAACTAATGACCGACTAGTGGATGATCAGTAACGAGCTGAAAGGGCAAGGAGCGCAAAGCAGCAGACCTTGACCCTGGTTAGTTCGTAAAAGAGTTCCTGAGCCAAATCAAAGCTACTCAATGATGTCTCATTGAGCAGCGAGGCAAATGTGAAATGTTCAAGTCAGTCAAAATGGTGCACTGCTACAATGAATTGTGAGGATGAATAAAACCACAAAAGAAAGGTTGAATGAAAATACACAAATTCAATAAGAACATAAACAAAAAAAGTATGCCAAAGGGAGGGAGCAAGTGTATGATTCATAGTGAAAAAGGGCACAGCCCGCAATTGTCACAGCTCCTCGTGAAAATGTGCAAACTGTAGCACAAGGACTTTAACTGGTGTTTCTATGAAATGTGCTACTTCATAAAAAGCGTCCCTACCCTGAATGAGAAGCCTCCGGCAAGTAATGTCAGATGGGTCAGGTGCAATCACTGAGAATTTTCAATAAATAAGGCCTTTACTGGTTCCAAAGGTTTCAAAAAAATTGCACTGGCTAACAGAGGTCAAATAATCCTGCACTTGCTCCTTTACAACAAAAAAAAAGATTAAGCAAATCAAACAAAACAGAAATCAAACAAATAAACGGGGTATGACAGTCGAACCTGGTCCTGGAAAACATTTTGAGTATTCAGGTTTACCTGAATAAAGCTGCTCAAGTCTACACCTAAGCAAAACTAGACTAAGCTCAAGACCAGGCTTTGGGACCGCCACCCCACACAAGGATCAACCTGTGTTCTTGATTAATTATCACAGATTCATGATCACATATTGCTTTTTAGAGGGTCTGATATCCCACATAGGTCTTCCTACGACCAATCACGTAAGCAATCACTACAATGAGAATCAAGCCAGCCAGGGCAGCACCAACAATGATAGGGATTAGGATGCTGGTGTCATCCAGTGAACATTCATGGGCTGCAGACGAGAGAGAGAATCAATGAGCACAACTTGGAACATCATCTTCTCATGATCATTTGGTTGTTAATCTTTAGGGCAGAAGCATGGCATGACCTGAAATACTTACCCGTTTCACCAAACTGGACATGTAACCCATTCTACTGAAGCCCATAATGGTTATTACAGTCTATGTCTCAGTTTCAAGCATGTTAGCTGCATTTGGCTTTAGCAATCCTAGTAAGCTGTAGCATACCACTAACATAAGGGTAATGATGCAAATTCACCATCTCAGAAAGTCACCTACCTGTAGCGAATTCGCCTTTGTTGACTTCAAAGGGCTGGACGCGAAGCTCAAACGTGTAGAGTGTGAGCGTGTCGGTGACGTTTAAGGTCTGCTCCTTGTTGCACATGTAGGAGCTGCCTACCGCCGCCGCCCAAATGGACATGTTGGTATTGACTGCAACGACGGGAGCCCCTGGACATAACACACAGAGTGAGCAATGTTCTAATATGCATTGCATGTACTGTGCAGGTGCTGAGTGTAATGTATACTGTTTATTACAAAGCTGCACTGTTTCCAAGAAAAATGGCAGCTTGGGGAGAATAAAGTTGATCCTATCCTAACATCCAATTAGGGACTTTGTTTCTGAAGGGGTTTGTAGTGCATTGCTGCTTACCAGTGGCTGGTATCACTGTGACATTCAGAGCGTGCAGTTGGAACTTCTTGCCGTCCTGTAACGTGCAAGGAAACACTTATCAGTTTGACTGAAATAGACCCTACTCTGTATTTGTCCAACTGTCTACATGCTAAATGCAGACAACCAGGATAATACCGGACTTGGTTTCAGATTTTTTTGTTACGTGTCTGGCTTCGTCGCCTTACGTTGCTGAATGTGAACATGATGGTGATTGTATCCGATGTCAACTTGAGATCGCTGCTGTTGGACCTACAGGCTCCACCCACTTCAGTCATATTGGGCACCAGGTTGATGGTCTCCTCTTTCTAATAAAGGGGAAAACACAGGTCGTTAAACACTAACATACTAGCAACAAAGACCTATCTTCATAGACAAGAAAATCATGTTCTCTGACAAACATATCTTAACATTTTCAATTAAACAGACGATTGCATGCTAAAATAAGAAACATCAAAAGGGCCTATTTTACAATCGCTATCCTACTTGTATACATACGTCTCCTTGCTTGTAGCCGATCTGTAGGCCGAAGGTGGCCATCAGGCAGGCTGTGCTGTTGACGTCGGTTGCGATGCTGTACTTTCCAGTAGTGGGCGTGGGCAGTGTAGGGGTAGAAGTGGGGGCAGCTGTGGTGGTAACGGTCGTGGTGGGCGCCACAGTGGTGGAGGGCATGTCAGCGGAGCATATGGTGTCTATGCAGGGAAAACAGAGAACCTATTAAGTTCAGAGAACCAACAGGGTTGGGATCAATTGCGTTTCAGGAAGTAAACTGAATTTCCGTTAACTTCCTGAATTGACCCTTGTTAATTGGAATTGACCACAACCCTTTACACAGTAAAATAGTTTGACATACAGTGTATTCGGAAAGTATTCAGACCCCTTGACTTTTCCCAGATTTTTTACGTTACAGCCTTATTCAAAAATGAAAAAGCAAAAACAGTTAAGACAATTTTGCAAATATCACATTTACATAAGTATTCAGACCCTTACTCAGTACTTCATTGATGCACCTTTGGCAGCAATTACAGCCTCGAGTCTTCTTGGGTATGACAAGCTTGGCACACATGTACTTGGGGAATTTATCCCACTGTTCTCTGCAGATCCTCTCAAGCTCTGTCCGGTTGGATGGGGACCGCCGCTGCACAGCTATTTTCAGGCTGGGCCAATCAAGGACATTCAGAGACTTGTCCCGAAGCCAGATTTCCTCCAAAGGTGATGCTTGGCATTCAGGCCAAAGAGTTCAATCTTGGTTTCATTAGACCAGATAATCTTGTTTCTCATATTCTGAGAGTCCTTTAGGTGCATCTTTGCAAACTCCAAGCGGGCTGTCATGTGCCTTTTACTGAGGAGTGGATTCCATCTGGCCACTCTACCATAAAGGCTTGATTGGTGGAGTGCTGCAGAGATGGGAGAACCTTCAAGAATGACAACCATCTCAACAGAAGAACTCTGGAGCTGTCAGTGACCATCAGGTTCTTGATCATCTCCCTGACCAGTGCCCTTCTCCCCCGATTGCTCAGTTAGAGCTGGCTGCCTAGACTAGGAAGTCTTGGTGGTTCCAATCTTCTTTCATTTAAGAATGATGGAGGCCACTGCGTTCTTGGGAACCTTCAATGCCGCAGACATTTTTTTGTACCCTTCCCCAGATCCGTGCTTCGACACAATCCTGTCTTGGGGATCTACGGACAATTCCCTCGACCTCATGGCTTGGTTTTCGCTCTGACATGCACTGTCAACTGTGGAACCGTATATAGACAGGTGTGTGCCTTTCCAAATCATGCCCAATCAATTGAATTTACCACAGGTGGACTCCAATCAAGTTTTAGAAACATCAAGGATGATCAATGGAAACAGGATGCACCTGAGCTCAATTTCGAGTCTCATAGCAAATGGTCTGAAAACTTAGGTAAATATGGTATCTGTTTAAAAAAAAAAATGTTAATACATTTCCAAAAACCTGTTTTCGCTTTGTCATTATTTTGTTTAGACTGAGGGGAAAATTATTTGATCTATTTTAGAATTAACAAAATGTGGAAAAAGTCAAGGAGACTATATTTTCCGAATGCACCGTATGATTGTGGCACAGTTCATCTTACAATGGCCTGATGCTCGTACTACCTACCGGTGTCACTTTTGCTGCCGTTAATCACAAACGCCTGTAGAGCAACATCATACAGTGTCTGAATGACAGACTCTACTGTCCGGACATCTGCACTCTTGCAGGAGTAGTAGGTGTCCACACTCACGTTGGTGATGATTGACTTTACCGTCACAGACTTGGTTTCTAAAAGCAAGAAGGATTGTCAAATATCAGCAAGAAGGATGGTCAAATATCAGCATGTGTCATATCAACTACAGTACTAAATTTGTATATCGTGAATTAACAGTATCATGACATAACTATGTAGTCACTAGTTCGTTACCTTTTGATGTAGAGTTGGGGAAGACGCTTGAGTCATTGAGATTGTAGGAGAAGACAATGGTATCTACTTGGTAGGTTTTGTTGTTTTTAGTGAAATCCACTGTCCAACTGTGCCCATCTCCAAAACTGAGTTTCAATGTTGATGTTGTGTTATCACAGGCGCTCCCTTCGGTTGTCACATTTTCAGGCAGTACCAAAATAACAGTTTCACTCTGAAAGAGGATGAATATATGACAGTCATTAAAATATGGATTCCCTTTTATCATTTCCCACCAAGTACTTCCTCAGGAACAGTGCCATTTCGCATCATGACAAAATAGTACAGTAGACATAACATGTGTCCATTATAATGACGGATTAGCAGGGGGGAAAAAAGAAATATTTCATATTCTGGGACAACGGGTGGGTCTAATCCTGATGGGTTAAAACCGGCTTCCATCCGGTGTCTATTTCACAAGTTACCACTGGCTAAATCTATGAAGGTAAAATGTCTATTTATTCTGTTACATCTGACTGAGCAAATCCAATGTCTCATCAGCCCAGCCAAGCAATTTATAGACTTGATCTCTACTTTAAAAAGCATAGACATAATCTAACATTTCTTTTAAACTAACAGTTTTCAACAGAGATTTATAAATCTTGCTATCCTACTCTCCGACATTTGCAACATTGTTTCAATATTCAAATTCAATCTCCATCTGTCTCATAGTAATTAACGTATTGTGAGTAGGGACGAGACAGGCAGCGGTTTTCAGCCGGTCTAAATTATGAATCAGCTGGCATCATTTTATTTATATATATATATAAATAACAAAGAAATGTCAACCAAAAATGGGTAAAACGAAATGATGTGCAGCTAGTTTGCAGTCTTCCCAGCTTCAGTTGGAAGTGATTGTAGTAGCTGTGTTGTTGGCTGGCTCCTATGAACAACGGTGTCCTGACGGGTAAGCAAATTGTCCATGCCAGGCAAAACCGCGCCTCATTAGCTCATTGTTATGGATGTATCCAAATAAATGTCAATAGAAAACAGCTTATACAAATACTTCGCTGCTATTCTGGCTGCTTTTTTAAATGATTAAGTTAGCTGTAGTTGGCTAGCTAGCAAGCAAGCCATAAGAATGTTGCCAGTATGGCAATGGAACATTTAGAATGAACGACTGGGTCGGGTCTATAAACACAGAACAAAAAGACTGAACGACTGGGTCGCATCTCTAGCAACCGAACTGATAGAACAAATGACCAGCCGGCTTGGGTAGCAACCCTAGATTTGTGCGGGGAATATATATCTTGTGGAAGGATGAAATAGTATGAATAAATTCATCAAAATAATATTTAATGAAAATATGCCAATCATTATTTTAATACATTGCTAACCCGGCCCTCAATATCATCTCGAGCCTAACATGCCAATATATCCTCCAAACACAGGCTCGCATTTTCCCTTAATTAGGCTTTTTTATTGCTAGGGACAATAACTTTGACAAACCCTGGTGTAACAAGACAAGCAATGACAATTACAGGATAAACCGCTGAACAGACAGAAGACTTTTCCTTGCAGTTATTCCCTCTCGTCCCCTCTGTGATTACATTAAGAACTATATTTGTCAAAGTAGACACTCAACTCAAAACTTATTAAGCAGTGACAAATCATATCAAGAGTTATTTATTACCACGCAGAAAAACATTTAGAGTAAATACACACCTTATTTACACCAACTTCATATGCGACTGAGAAGTTGACCATCAAATTGGCGTAGAGGCATAATTTGTTCTCCGTGTTGTTGACGGACACTTCAGTCCCATGTGATAGATGGAGTTCTGAAATAAAAATTAACAGCCATTTTCTTGACATGTTATGAGGCAGAATGTTGGGGTACTCCTGAAAACAAACTAAATTTCAATAATATAACAGTAAACAGCATAGGTAGTCTAACATGAGTTTTGGTCATTTTCTACTTGCCTTTACAAGTACCCAAAAGATAGAAATTCTTGTAAAACCATGTGCTAACAATTTCCAAACCTTCATTGTTGTGAAAGTGTTCATCTGAGCAATCTCACATGGAACTAAATGGGCCCAGTTTCCAGATTGCGACGGAACTTAGGTTTACAATTGTTTTAAAGAGGCATTGTTCCTACCACGCAGAGAGAATGTTTGAAGTGTTAATCTTATCTTAACATTAGAATTACCCCACAAAACTGATGACAGATCAGCTCCTAGAACGATATTAGCCCCTATGGCCGCAAATATTGAAGTGGCTTATTATGCTTAGGCTTCCCAACAATAATGCACCAAATTATAGATTGGGCATATCATTGCACACATGTTACACCATCACGAAATACATTGAGGCAAAATAATTACAGACAGTAGCCTGTTGGAAAAACAGAACAATTGATTTTTTTAGAAAACATTTCACCATTATTTAACTAGGCAAGTCAGTTTAATGCAGTCATCTCAGTTTTTATTTGAAGTATATTTTCATCCTTTACTTGATTGTAACACTTTGGCAACTTTGTATTTGCAGTCAATTTCATTCTGAAGATATCAGCAGTCAGACTGATAAATATTTTGCTTCTGTTTAGCAGAGATATTCTATGAACAAAGTGACATGGAAGGGCAAAAAAGCTCGAACTACGCACTAAGCTGTTCTAGTGGTCTGAGGCAGTCAGTTAATAACAAGCGTTTCCAAATGCAACTTTAGTACAGGTTATTTTGGGAAACAGCTGAGATGTAACGATGCTCCTACAAAAGGTTCTAACAATGAACTAAGCCTGATGATGCCTTTAAAAAACTGGCCCTGGTAGGTTATCACCAGTGACCCTGTGTCCCGTCACCCGGAGTGACTTGATATCAGAGGCCTTAGCTTGCATTTCTCAACTGAAAACATTCTAATGAAAATTGAAAAAATTGGAAGGGGGGAAAAAAAACCTTGAAGGATTCTGACTTGAATATCAAATGAGTCCTGGCAACACCATGGCAGGAGGCCAAAACCTATCCAGGCTATAAAAAAAGACATGCATTGGCTCAATGTGCAAATTCCTTCTATCAATCATAACAAGGGGATTGGTTTATAGACAGCAACTGCTATAGAAATCACTTCGGTTACCGTGCAGGTTTAAAATGTTACTGCAGCTGTTATACAATTAAATAACAAAAGGTCAATCAGCAGATACTTGGTCACGAGACAACTTCCTGATTAACGCCCAAAGCCATATATCATAAATAAGATACAGCTAACGTTACTGAAGTGAGAATCCTTAACGTAAATGTAGCTGAGATTTTGGATTGAACTGGATTTACAACAGTATAGTAACGCTAACGTTATCTAGCTAGTACATTACATATTGATACCTAAGCAAATGTGTAACTGGTAGCTAACGTTACTTAGCAAACTACGAGTTGTGAGCCTATTTCATGTTCCAAATGAACAGGGCGAATGAAGCTGGTCGAGGTTGTCGTTGACATGTTTGGTAACGACACATAAGGACGATATTGCTAGCTAAGCCAAATGAAAGACAATGCCAAACATTACTTGGTGTTTAAGAGACAGCTGTTATTTTCCCTGTACACCCAGAAGTCCTTTCTGTAACATGACCTGTCAACTAAGACAGTTTTTAAAACCACAACGAACGTTAGCTAGCTAATTTAGCATGACAGGTGAACAGTGTCATAAACTTAATGTCTTGGATTATTGGGTCTTTGATTGCCGGTAAAGTTGCGTGAAATTCACATGAATAAGTCTTTACTTTTAATTTATTTGTTGAGTTAAACTTAGCTACAGCTAATGTTTGATAGAAAACTAGCTAACTAGCCTCGCTAGCTACTGGCGCAGCAAATAAATAACGTAGTTAGCTCAAGCAATATGGCTGAAGATAGGCCTGCCGCCCGAAGTGACGGAGCACCGAAAGTTTCCTCTTATGGATTACAATATTACCCAACGATGACACAAAGCAATATTTCGTTAAATTCTGTAAACATACCATTTCCAAGAGCGACGAACAAAATCAAAAACGCACAGCGAAACATGATGACTTGGTAGCCAAAAGACCTGTTCGGGAAGCGACACCAGCTTACGACTTCAGCTACCTTCCAAGTGCAGCTCTAGAGCATCCGCTCGTCAGCAATACTAAAAAAAAAAAAAAGAGTACTTCCGGGTCACGGAATTTCGGGAACAATAAAAGTCCCCTGCGTAATAGTAAAAAAAAGTGTCCTTAATCTGTATTTATCTATGATATATGAAAAATAATTTCTAAACATTAACTATGATAAATATTTGTTCATATTTAAATGAAATGTGCATTAAATGTGGGTTTAAAAAAACTTCCAAGGTCAAATAAATGCTCCCAATGCAGTACACTGTATATGAAATATATATTGGTTTACAGATAGGGAACTATTCTAGGTGCCGAAGTAAAAGTTGAGTTGGGATTACTCACTAGGGTCTATAAAATATATATATGGTGTTATTTCATGGAGGCCTTCAATCTAAATACCCAGCAAAACTTTCTCCTCAACCCACTCCATAACCCCCAATGCAATACATTGGTCTTTAAATTACATATTGGCTTAGAGAAAAAAGTATTCTATGAACCGATGTAAAATGTATTATGCCGATGTACACTACCATTCAAAAGTTTGGGGACACTTAGAAATGTCCTTGTTTTTGAAAGAAGCACATTTTTTGTCCATTAAAATAACAAATTAATCAGAAATACAGTGTAGACATTGTTCATGTTGTAAATAACTATTGTAGCTGGAAACAGTTGATATTTAATGGAATATCTACATAGGCGTACAGAGGCCCATTATCAGCAAACATCACTCCTGTGTTCCAATTGCATGTTGTGTTAGCTTATCCAAGTTGATCATTTTAAAAGGCTAATTGAGCATTAGAAAACCCTTTTGCAATTATGTTAGCAGAGCTGAAAACTGTTGTACTGATTAAATAATCAATAAAACTGGCCTTTAGACTAGTTGAATATCTGGAACATCAGCATTTGTGGATTTGATTACAGGCTCAAAATGGCCTCAAAGAACTTTCTTCTGAAACTATTCAGTCTATTCTTGTTCTCAGAAATGAAGGCTATTCCATGCAAGAAATTGCCAAGAAACTGAAGATTTCGTACAACGCTGTGTACTACTCCCTTGGCCCCGGTGCACAACTGAGTACATTAGAGTGCCTAGTTTGAGAAACAGACGCCTCACAAGTCCTCTACTGGCAGCTTCATTAAATAGTACCCGCAACACACCAGTCTCAATGTCAACAGTGAAGAGGCAACTCCGGAACGCTAGCCTTCTAGGCAGGGTTCCTCTGTCCAGTGTCTGTTCTTTTGCCCATCTTAATCTTTTTAATCAGCCAGTCTGAGATATGGCTTTTTTTGCAACCCTACCTGGAAGGCCAGCAATTTCTTTTTGCTTTTCTTTAAACAAAAAAAACAGGGACATGAACGGTAGTGTATGTGCTGCCCCTCTTGCCTGATTCTATGCTGGGCATGCAATATCAAGTGTGCCTCAATGTAGTGTCGTCTCAAACAAATTATCCATAGCCTTTAGGCCTAGGATATACGAAATGCATGCTCGGAGAAGCACAGGGCAAATATATTTTGTATTTAGAAGAAAATATACTTCATTTTTTTGGGCTGCTGGGATGGTGTAAATAAAACTATCCCAAACATTAACCCTGGCATGCTCTGCTCTTGCTGATGTAAACCTTTTTGTGGTGCCTAACCTATCATGACTCAGGATATGACCCAGATGTAGACACGGGAGGCGGATAGTACAGGTCCCAGATTTATTAGAAACACGGGGCAGGCAAAGGGCATGTCGAGGGCAGGCAGGTACAGGACAGCAGGCAGGCTCAGGGTCAGGGCAGGCAGAATGGTCAGAACTGGGAGAAACAGGAGACAAAAGGCTGTGAGACAGAGGTTTAATCCTAGACACATGAAAAGTGTGATGGGGGCAACAGAAGACAAACAGCAGAGGGGCTAAGGATCTTGGAGATGGGGAAAGGGCTGATAAAACAGGGGGGACAGCTTGCGGGACTCTACCTGGAGGGGCAGAACAGAGGGACTGTTCAGCCATACCCTCTGCCCGAGACTATAACAGGGAGCCGGGGTCTGGTGACGGTCATCTTGTTATCGATACCTGGAGGTGGTCTTGAGAAGAGCTGACCAAGCTCTCTTCTAGGTACAGCGACAACGGTGGACGAACATCTGGGCTGAGGGTATGCTTGGTGAGATTGGCGGAGACCAGGCAGCGAAGAGTCATCTCCGGGTCTTGATTGGCTCACTCTGACTGGCCGTTAGACTGAGGGTGGAACCCGGAGGAGAAGGCTGGCCGACGACCCAATGAGCGTGACGACCCAATGGCCGACGACCCAATGAACTAAGGACCCGGGTCAGAGACCACGTCCCCTGGAAATCCATGGATCCGGAAGATGTACTGCACCATGAGCTGGGCCACCTCCTTGGCTGAGGGTAGCTTGCGGAGAGGGAAGTGGGCGGCTTTGGAAAACCGGTCCACCACGGTAAGAATAACCATGTTGAGATCAGATGGCGGGAGACCAGTGACAAAGTCCAGGGATATATGTGACCAGGGACGGGAAGGGGTTGAAGGAGGCCAGCCGGAGCTAGCAGAGGAGTCTTATTCTGGGCACACACGGTGCAGGTGGCGACAAACGCGGAGATGTCAGTAACCAAGGTGGGCCACCAAAAACGTTGTCGTACAAAAGACCAGGCTCCGATGGGAGCCAGGCTGGCAGGCCAGTCGAGAGGAAAGAGACGATTCCAGAACCGAGGAACAGATAGAGTCTGGGACAAACATCTCATTAGCCGCCCCCCGGGGTGCAGTGATATTCCAGGTTTTTGTGATCTGTCCATACTATGAATGGGTGTTCCGTCCCCTCTAACCAGTGCCTTTATGTGGGGTTGAGATGATGAGAGAGGAAAGCGCAAGAATGTAGCTTTTGGTCTTGGGCTGAACGCTGGGACAGGGCAACTCCCACGCCGATGTCCGAAGCGTCAACCTCCACCACAAACTGCCGGGACGTAATAGGATGGGGGCAGTAGTGAATTAGTGTTTGAGGTCTAAGAACGCCTGATATGCAGCTGGAGACCACGTAAATGGGACCTTGGGAGAGGTGAGTGCTGACAGGAGAGAAGCCCGAGTGTTGTAGCCCTGGATGAACCGGTGGTAGAAATTGGCAAACCCCAGGAAGTGTTGCAGCTGCACTCTGGAGGTGGGTTGCGGCCAATCCACCACCGCTCTCACCCTTTCAGGATCCATCTGGATGTTGCCTGCAGCTAAGATGTAGCCCAGATGGTGGAGCGATGGAATTCGCATTTTTCCGCTTTGACGTACAGCTGGTTCTCCAGAAGACGCTGGAGGACTTGTCTGACATGTTCTTGGGCTGAGTGGGAAAACACGAGGGTGGCATCAAGGTAGATGAATACGAACCGGTTCAACATGTCCCGGTTCGTCATTGACCAGGGCCTGGAACACAGCAGGAGCGTTGGTCAGTCCGAACTACTTCACCAGGTATTCGTTGTGCCTGCTAGCCATGTTAAAGGCAGTCTTCCACTCACCCCCTTCCCAGATCCGTACCAGATGGTAGCCTCCTGGAGAGGCTCGAAAGCCGAGGCGATGAGTGGTAACTCCTTGTGTCTTCCAATGGTGGCTCCCTGGGAGGAGACAGCGTAGCTATCACGACTCAGGATATGACCCAGATACAGACATGGGATGAGGATAGTACAGTTCTCAGATTATTTATTAGAAACACGGGGCAGGCAAATGGCAGGTCAAGGGCAGGCAGAGGCTCGTGATCAGGTCAGAATCAGGACGGCAGGCAGGCTTGGGGTCAGGGCAGGCAGAATGGTCAGAACCGGGAAAAACTAGAAAACAGAACTAGTGAAACAGGAAGACGGGAAAGACCACGGGAAAGACCTGACAAAGACAAGACGAACTGGCAACAGACAAACAGCAAACACAGGTATAAATACACAGGGGATAATGGGAAGCTGAGTGACACCTGGAGGGGGGTGGAGACAAGCACAAAGAGAGGTGAAACAGATCAGGGTGTGACATAACCAATGGCTTTGCTGTGTACGGTGGCACTTCAGGAAGCGAAATGCTTCTTCCGAAAATCCATTTTGGTTTGTCAAAAACACTTTTCAATGGCCAATTGGAAAACCAGTTGTCACTAGTGTTAAAAAATCTTAGGAATATGTGGGACAAGAAGAGGTAACATTCAACATCTTGTTAATCAGATTGAGGAACAGCTTGAGTTGACCTACCCTTTTAGCCAGTCATCCATATGTTTATTTTTTATTTAACTAGGCAAGTCAGTTAAGAACACATTTTTATTTACAATGAGGCCTACCCTGGCCAAACCCTAATGACGCTGGGCCAATTGTGCGCCGCCCTATGGGACTCCCAATCACGGTAATGTAATGTAATGAGATAGGAGATGAGGATGACAGCACAAATGTAAGTCAGTGCAACACAGTCAAGACAAACTAATTGATACAAAAACACCAATCAAACACTGAGTGGGGAGGAGAAATGCAGCGAAACATAAACATGGTGTTTCTATAAAACACCAAATAACAGTAAACAAGCAATGTTAGCATGTGATATCGGTGCAAATTGGTATCACTTTGATTCTATTGGCCTACCTTCAGATAGGGGCCAATTCTCAATGCAACTCAAAATCATGTCAAGTTCAAGTACATCCCATTGTAAAATGGATTTAGTCTTAAAGCGGACTGTGACACATTTATACATTCTAATGCTACAGACAACAAGGTGAAATTCAAGAAAACAGTACGATATGTCACACCCTGATCTGTTTCACCTGTCTTTGCGATTGGCTCCACCCCCCTTCAGGTGTCACCCATCTTCCCCATTATCCCCTTTGTATTTATACCTGTGTTCTCTGTTTGTCTGTTGCCAGTCCGTCTTGTTTGTCAAGTCAACCAGTGTTTTTGTTCTCAGCTCCTGCTTTCCCCAGTCTCTCTTTTTCTCGCCCTCCTGGTTTTGACCCTGTCCTGACTCTGAGCCCACCTGACCGTTCCGCCTGAGCCTGCCTGCTGACCTGTACCTTTGCCCCACCTCTGGATTTTTGACCTCTGCCTACCCTGATCCTGCCTGCCTGCCATCCGGTACCGTTACCCCACCTCTGGTTTACTGACCCCTGCCTGCCTTGACCTGTCTATTGCCTGCCCCTGTTGGATTATT
Organism: Oncorhynchus tshawytscha; assembly: GCF_018296145.1. Taxonomy (NCBI): domain Eukaryota; kingdom Metazoa; phylum Chordata; class Actinopteri; order Salmoniformes; family Salmonidae; genus Oncorhynchus; species Oncorhynchus tshawytscha. The sequence goes on from NC_056436.1 coordinate 49,559,163, forward strand.
AAACCATTGGTAATTTGATGTTGTCTGCATCTGGGTCTTACCTTCATACCGGATACAAACAGAGAATGCAAATGAGGATCCGGTACAAAACCTATTGCTTGTAGAGTTTAAATGAGGGAATGTCAACTGCTCTGAGAAGATCTTCAAGTTATCCAACTTAATGTGTAAAATGCACCAACACTCTTGAGGCTAAAGAACCTGCTTCTGATTCTCATCCTGATGTAGCCAAGAGTTCATACAGTAGATGGAGTGTCAGTGGTGCAGCCCAATCAAATCTCAGACACCAAAGATATTGGGAATGAATACTACCAACTAGAGACAGGAAGTTGTGGTTTATCAAATGAGGTTTATCAGATGAGGAAATCATAAGCTCTCTGAAAACTGAATCAGATGAGCAGCATGTAACTGGAGAGTTTGACATCAAAATAAGCGAGGATACACTCAAGTGTGTTTTGTCAAGTGAGGCAAATTTTGGCTCATGCTTACCACTCTAAATAATGGTATCTTTATGTTGACTCGTGACGAATAGGAAAGAAGTGGTACGTATTTTAAAAAGTTCTCACGGGTAGGCCTATTTGCACCACCAAGAAACATGGTCCAGAAAAGTCGGATCCGTAGCCTCTGCCTTTTTAAAAACAATAGCAGTTGTGGTGCTTGTGTGCTTGTTCTCTAAAGCAGTCTTATGAGTGAGGAATGTGAATACACTTTCCACAATGGCACGCAAGACTTTGTTTTACATGACTTATCAGAGAGGAAATGACTTGGTTGAAAGAAGTTAAGGTTTTAAGCATGAATGATACAGCACACTTCTGAAATGAAGCTATATGCCTAATGATGAAATGATACTTAAATATAAATGTGTTATTTCATGTTGTGGTGGGCACCAATATTGCTAATTTGATATATTGATACCATTTAATATCAATATGATCAAGGCATAATGTGATATTGGTTTATTCTTCCTGTTAACCTACACTATTCAGTAATAAAGCCTACATGACTGTTCCTGCATGCACAAAGCCCTTTCACAGCCCTTCTCACAGGCTGCTCAGCATTCTTTAAAAAACGTACAAAATCTAACACTAAAACAAAACAGGCTGCTTAGCATCAACTGTGGATGGGGTGTGGTGTGGATGGGCTTCCCATTTTAACGAAAGTGGTTAGGTAGGTTTAGGCCACCAGAATACACCTGGCCCAATGGGCAATCCACAAGCAGTTGTCTGGACTTCACAGAAAAGTGAACATTCACAGTTGCAATGTATTTTCTACGAACCGCTATGATGTCAATATCAAACTGAAAAAGGTGTCACACCCTGATCTGTTTTGCTTGTCTCTCGCCCATTTTCCCCATTATCCCCTGTGCATTCATACCTATGTTTTCTGTTTGTCTGTTGCCAGTTCGTCTTGTCTTGTCAAGCCTACCGTACTCCTGTTTCTCATTAGTTCCTGTATTCTAGTTCTCCCGGTTTTGACCATTCTGCTTGCCCTGCCCTGGATTACTGACCTCTGCCTGCCCTTGACCTGTCGTTCGCCTGCCCCCTGTTTTGTAAATAAATATTTAATATTTCAAACCGTCTGCATCTGGGTCTTATCCCGAGGTCTGATAAAAGGCAACTGATATCGCTATATAGATTTTCCATATCGGTGCCCATCACTAATTTAATTAATATATTCCATGAGGGATTGAAATGACTGAATGTAGGTATCATAGAGTGTGTTAGAACCATACATTTTATGCCTAAACATTTCATAAAATGGGGGACTGACATGAATGTATCCTAGACCATGAATTTTAACTGACTCATTTTGTAAAATTGGTGACTGAAGTGACTGTACCTATAGCATGGTTGATATTCGTTACGTTTAAATTGTAAATAAATAAAAATGTTTTGACTAAAAGTTTTGCCATGTGTTTGTCTTTGAGTGTTGATAGTTTAGTGTGAATATAGGCATTGCCTTCTGGGCCATGGATATTACCGGGCCATTTGAAGGTGCTTTCTACAGACCGTACTGAGTACTCCCACCCACACGTACATTTCTGCACAAGGGATATATATTTATATATATATAAGCCAATATGAAATGTATACAATGTATTGCATTTGGACCAATGGAGTAGAAAGTGTTGCCCTGTATTTAAACCTCAGTCCCCCATGAAATAACACAATATATAGATTCTACAGACCCTACTCAGTACTCCAAACACCACTTTTATATTGGCTCATAGAATAGTTTTTGATCTATAAACCAAGATGTAATTTATAGGCTGTAACGATTGTCTTCCTCTTCTGATGACGAATAGTATGGATCAGACCAATGCGCAGCATGGTAAATGTTCATGTTATATTTATTAAACCAAACACAAAAATAACAAAGGAGAAAACACGACAAATAAAAAAAACAGTTCTGTAAGGTGCAACAAAAACACTAAACAGAAAATAACTACCCACAAACACCAGGTGGGAACAGGCTACCTAAGTATGGTTCTCAATCAGAGACAACGATTGCCAGCTGCCTCTGATTGGGAACCATACCAGGCCAAACACATAGAAATAGAAAACATAGAACACAAAACATAGAATGCCCACCCCAACTCACGCCCTGACCAAACTAAAATAGAGACATAAAAAAGGAGCTAAGGTCAGGACGTGACATAGGCCTACAATGTATTGCATTGCAGTGAATGGAGTGGGTAGAGTAGAAAGTGGTGCTGGGTATTTAGACCTCAGTCCCCCATGAAATAACACCATATATACAGTCGTGGCCAAAAGTTGAGAATGACACAAATATTAATTTTCACAAAGTTTGCTGCTTCAGTGTCTTTAGATATTTTTGTCAGATGTTACTATGGAATACTGAAGTATAATTACAAGCATTTCATAAGTGTCAAAGGCTTTTATTGACAATTACATGAAGTTGTTGCAAAGAGTCAATATTTGCAGTGTTGACCCGTTTTTTTCAAGACCTCTGCAATCCACCCTGGCATGCTGTCAATTAACTTCTGGAACACATCCTGACTGATGGCAGCCCATTCTTGCATAATCAATGCTTGGAGTTTGTCAGAATTTGTGAGTTTTTGTTTGTCCAACTGCCTCTTGAGGATTGACCTCACGTTCTCAATGGGATTAAGGTCTGGGGAGCTTCCTGGCCATGGACTCAAAATATTGATGTTTTGTTCCCAGAGCCACTTAGTTATCACTTTTGCCTTATGGCAAGGTGCTCCATCATGCTGGAAAAGGCATTGTTAGTCACCAAACTGTTCCTGGATGGATGAGAGAAGTTGCTTCCGGAGGATGTGTTGGTACCATTCTTCATTCATGGCTGTGTTCTTAGGCAAAATTGTGAGTGAGCCCACTCCCCACACATGGTTACAGGATGCTTTACTGTTGGCATGACACAGGACTGATGGTAGCGCTCACCTTGTCTTCTCCGGATAAGCTCTTTTCCGGATGCCCCAAACAATCGGAAAGGTGATTCATCAGAGAAAATGACTTTACCCCAGCCCTCAACAGTCCAATCCCTGTACATTTTGCAGAATATCAGTCTGTCCCTTCTTGACACCGGGCCATCCTCCAAAAGTCTTCGCCTCACTGTGCATGCAGAAGCACTCACACCTGCCTGCTGCCATTCCTGAGCAAGCTCTGTGGAATTTTTTTTTTGTGATTCAGGTCATTTGCATGGTAAAGAGGGACTTTGCAATTAATTGTAATTCATCTGGTCACTCTTCATAACATTCTGGAGTATATGCAAATTGCCATCATACAAACTGAGGCAGCAGACTTTGTGAAAATTAATACTTGTGTGATTCTCAGAACTTTTGGCCACGACTGTAGATTCTACAGACCCCACTGAGTACTCCCAACACCACTTATACATCGGCACATATAATAGTTTTTGATCTATAAACCAATATGTAATTTAGAAGTCTACACTGTATTGCATGGGGACCAATGGAATGGGTGGAGTAGAAAGTACTTCTGGCTGGGTATTTAATTCATAGTCTTTTTGTCTTTTCAGTTCGCTGCAGCTAGCGACTGGAATGAGCTGCAACAAACACTCAAACTGGATAGTTTTATCTCAATCTCTTCATTCAAAGACTCAATCATGGACACTCTTACTGACAGTTGTGTGATATATTGTTGTCTCTACTTTCATGCCCTTCGTGCTGTTGTCTGTGCCCAATAATGTTTGTTCCATGTTTTGTGCTGCTACCATGTTATGCTGCTGCCATGTTGTGTTGCTACCATGTTGTTGTCGTGTTGTGTTGCTGCTATGCTATGTTGTTGTCTTTTTGTCTTTTCAGTTCGCTGCAGCTAGCGACTGGAATGAGCTGCAACAAACACTCAAACTGGATAGTTTTATCTCAATCTCTTCATTCAAAGACTCAATCATGGACACTCTTACTGACAGTTGTGTGATATATTGTTGTCTCTACTTTCATGCCCTTCGTGCTGTTGTCTGTGCCCAATAATGTTTGTTCCATGTTTTGTGCTGCTACCATGTTATGCTGCTGCCATGTTGTGTTGCTACCATGTTGTTGTCGTGTTGTGTTGCTGCTATGCTATGTTGTTGTCTTAGGTCTCTCTTTATGTAGTGTTGTCTCTCTTGTCGTGATATGTGTTTTGTCCTATATATATTTAAAAAACTTGTCCGTCCCTCACCCCCTACAGTTTGGTAGGCTGTCATTGTAAATAAGATTTTTTCTTAACTGACTTGCCTAGTTAAATAAAGGTCATACCTAACCACCCAGTGGCTTTCCACAGCCCCCACACACACACACACACACACACACACACACACACACACACACACACACACACACACACACACACACACACACACACACACACACACACACTCTCCATGGTGTGCCCAGTCCATGGTGCTGATACAGTGCTGAGGAGATACAGATTTCATGCCCATAGGGTGGCGCACAATTGGCCTAGGAGCGTCCGGGTTAGGGGAGGGTTTGGCCGGCCAGGATGTCCTTGTCCCATTGCGCTCTAGCGACTCCTGTGGAGGCTTGGCTGGGTCGTGATTCAGAGGACGCACGGCTCTCGACTTTCACCTCTCCCGAGTCCGTACGGGAGTTACAGCGATGGGACAAGACTAATTATCAACTAAATACCATGAAATTGGGGATAAAAAGGGGAAAAATAAAATTAAAATAAAACCTTTCACAGTCTCTCTCTGGTCATGGTTGAAAAAAGCTATGAAATCTCAAGTAGGCTAGTATCACAACTAGCTCTCACAGTCTTATGTCAGAATTAGAAGTTCATCCATGTTTCTCAAACATCAAGTGTTTCGGGTTAAGTTTAGGCATTAATGCTGAAATCTTAAGGTTAGGCATTAACTCCGAATGGTTAAGGTAAGGGTTAAGGTTTGGGAAAGCAAAAAAAAACGTTCTATCGCTGGATTCAAACTTGCAACCTTTGGAATTAGAGGCAGATGTCTGTTACGTTCCCCAGTTTATGTGTTGTAGTTTGTGTTTGTGTTTGTGCATGTGTTTATGAAATCCCTCAAGCAGCTGATTGGTCGACTCCAGGGCTAATTGGAGAGCTGACCCCGCCCCCTCTTCAAGACACAGCTGTCTCCAATTACACATTCATTCTGAAGCTATATAAAAGCCAGTGTTCTGTTCAGGAGAGAGATTTTCTGGGAGGTCATTGCAGAGAGATTTTGCTAGAGATTTGGAGTTAGGGATTGCTGAGAGATTTTGCTAGAGGTTGATTCTGCTGGGAGATCATTGCAGAGAGTTGGTATGTTTTGTGAGTTAGTTGCTCAGATAGAGCTTATTTGACGTCCTTTTGTTTCTTAGTTTGTTTGTGAAATTGTTTAATTCTGTTTCATTTGTTCCCAGGGGAAGGCACCTTGGGAGTGCTTAGGCAAGAGGCCAGCGGGCATACATATACCCGTAGTATATTCATTGTCTAGGCACACTAGGTAAGACCTGGGCGGACCACCCCCTGTATTATGGTTAGGGCACCAGGTGGTGCTAAATTAGGTAAGTAGTGGAGAGGGAGGGGCTTTGAGATTTACTTTCGTCCAGCCCCTTTTCCCCATTTTACCGTGTAAAGGAATAAAGTCCTTGTAAACGGTACCACATTCTGCCTGTTGTCATTCTTACTCGCACCTACAGTCCATACCTTTTTCACTTCACTGAGTTTAGTTGTAGCAGGGTGTTGCGTTCCCTCTTCATAGAGGCGTGCGTAACACCGCCATCCCCGTCCACTACGCCCTAGCAAAACCAAACCTACTTAAAGGTAACAGCGCTCACTATTTCATCATCTCCCGATGTCCTCAGACATGGATGGAAGTCGAATACTGACTTTTCAAATTTGTCTTGCGCCATTGGCGGTAGGTGCACTTGATCCAGCAGCCATGTGCACCTAGTAGGCAAGGTCTTTACATTTTCAACCATTTCATCTGAAGGGACAAACTCCACCTACCTGGTAGATCCAGAGAGCTAAATCAAGTATTGCTACTGCTCTGGCCAATGCGATAGCTCAAATCACAGTACCTGCAGCTTCCTCTATCCCACAGCAAATTAGACATCATGCAAGACTACAAATCGCTGCAAGCTCCTGCACAAAAGTGTCTCTAGGTGTCACTTTTGAAAACAGGTCTTGTTTCAATTTAAAACTTGCACAAGACAGTTCACAGAACTGTCTATTTAAAGAAATGTAAAAATGTGTTTTACTAAATTTAACTAACATTAGTTAATCCAGAGATTCTTACCTTTGCATTGACTCGGTAGTCTCACCCAGATTATGGCATTTGTAGTTTATGAAATCCACATTAGCAGGTAATTAGCATCTAATTTGTGGGTGGTAAATACAGGCAAATATTTTGTTAAGTTACCTTGTCCGAGAGAGATTTACATGGTTATCGAATTGTCATGTCAGGGTAAGCCTACACGAAACACAGCTCTTATTTGAAGTGTTTCTAAATCTTCCCTCTGACAAATGTATGGTGGAAAAACAATTGGAACCATTTCCCTGTTTGACCACTAGGATTTTATGGATATTATGACTTCCACTGTGGGACTCTATTGGAATCGTCTTAATGCACATTATGTACATTACCATTTAAAAGTTTGGGGTCACTTAGAAATGTCCTTGTTTTTGAAAGAAAAGCACATTTTTGTCCATTAAAATAAGATCGAATTGATCAGAAATACTGTTATAGACATGGTTGTTGTAAACGACTATTGTAGCTGGAAACATTTTTTTAATGGAATATCTACATAGGTGTACAGAGGCCCATTATCAACAATCGTCACTCCTGTGTTCCAATGGCACGTTGTGTTAGCTAATCCAAGTTTATAATTTTAAAAGGCTAATTGATCATTAGAAAACCCTTTTGCAATTATTAGCACAGCTGAAAACTGTTCTGATTACAGAAGCAATAAAAATGTCCTTAGACTAGTTGAGTATCTGGAGCATCAGCATTTGTGGGTTCGATTACAGGCTAAAAATGGCCAGAAACAAAGAACTTTCTTCTGAAACTCATCAGTCTATACTTGTTCTCAGAAATGAAGGCTATTCCATGCAAAAAATTGCCAAGAAACTGAAGATCTCATACAACGCTTGTACTACTCCCTTCACAGAACAGAGTAAACTGGCTCTAACCAGAATAGAAAGAGTGGGAGTCCCCGGCGCACAAATGAGCAAGAGGACAAGTACATTCGTGTGTCTAGTTTGAGAAACAGATGCCTCAACTGGCAGCTTCATTAAATAGTACCCACAAAACACCAGTCTCAACGTCAACAGTGAAGAGGCAACTCCGGGATGCTGGCCTTCCAGGCAGGGTTGCAAAAAAAAAAGCCATATTTCAGACTGGCCAATAAAAATGAAAGATTAAGATGGGCAAAAGAACACAGACACTGGACAGAGGAAGTCTGCCTAGAAGTCTGCCAGCCTCCCGGAACCGCCTCTTCACTGTTGACAGCTGGAATATAAATACACAGAACCAGTCAAAAGTTTGGACACACCTAATCATTCAAGGGATTTTTCTTTGACTATTTTCTACATTGTAGTGAAGACAACAAAACTATGAAATAACACATGGAATCATGTAGTAACCAAAAAAGTGTTAAACGAATCAAAATATATTTTATATTTGAGATTCTTCAAAGTAGCCACCCTTTGTCTTGATGACAGCTTTGCACACTCTTAAACAGCTTCATGAGGTAGTCACCTGGAATGCATTTCAATTAAAAGGTGTGTCTTGTTAAAAGTTAATTTGTGGAATTTCTTTCCTTAATGCGTTTGAGCCAATCAGTTGTGTTGTGATAAGGTAGGGTTGGTATTATATTATATTACATAGTATGCCAAGAACAGCTCAAATAAGCAAAGAGAAATGACAGTCCATCATTACTTTAAGACATGAAGGTCAGTCAATCCGTAAAATTTCAAGAACTTTCAAAGTTTCTTCAAGTGCAGTCTATGATGAAACTGGCTCTCATGAGGACCGCCACTAGAAAGGAAGACCCAGAGTTACCTCTTCTGCAGAGGATAAGTTCATTAGAGTTAACTGCACCTCAGAAATTGCAGCCCAAATAAATGCTTCACAGAGTTCAATTAAAAGACACATCTCAACATCAACTGTTCAGAGGAGACTGTGTGAATCAGGCCTTCATGGTCGAATTGCTGCAACAACAAAAAAACACTACAAAAGGACACCAATAAGAAGAGACTTTCTTGGGCCAAGAAACACGAGCAATGGACATTAGACTGGTGGAAATCTGTCCTTTGGTCTGATGAGTCCACAACCACTGTGTCTTTGTGAGACGCAGAGTAGGTGAACAAATGATCTCTGCATGTGTGGTTCTCACCGTGAATCACGGAGGAGGAGTGATGGTGTGGAGGTAGTTTGCTGGTGACACTCTCAGTGATTTATTTAGAATTCAAGGCACACTTAACCAGCATGGCTACCACAGCATTCGGCAGGGATACGCCATCCCATCTTGTTTGCGCTTAGTAGGATAATCATTTGTTTTTCAACAGGACAATGATCCAACACACCTCCAGGCTGTGTAAGGGCTATTTGACCAAGAAGGAGAGCGATGGAGTCCTGCATCAGAAGACCTGGACTCCACAGTCACCCGACCTCAACCCAATTGAGATGTTTTGGGATAAGTTGGACCGCAGAGTGAAGGAAAAGCAGCCAACAAGTGCTCAGCATATGTGGGAACTCCTTCAAGACTGTTGGGAAAGTATTCCAGGTGAAGCTGGTTGAGAGAATGCCAAGAGTGTGCAAAGCAGTCATCAAGGCAAAGGGTGGCTACTTTGAAGAATCTAAAATATATTTTGATTCGTTTAACACTTTTTTGGTTACTACATGATTCCATGTGTGTTATATCATAGTGTTGATGTCTTCACTATTATTCTACAATGTAGAAAATAGTAAAAATAAAGAAAAACCCTTGAATGAGTAAGTGTTTCCAAACTTTTGACAGGTACCGAATGTCAACTCATCAAGAAAAGGATCATACCTTTTTCAGGACCCCGTCTTTCAAAGATAATTCGTAAAAATCCAAATAACTTTACAGATCTTCATTGTTCATTTAAAACACTGTTTCCCATGCTTGTTCAAATGAACCATAAACAAGTAATGGGAGAAACCTAAGACAGCGCTACAGGGAGACAGGACGGACAGCTGATCATCTTCACAGTGGAAGACCATGTGTAACAACACCTGCACAGGATCGATACATCCGAACATCACACCTGCGGGACAGGTACAGGATCTCAACAACAACTGCCCGAGTTACACCAGGAATGTACAATCCCCCCCATCAGTGCTCAGACTGTCCGCAATAGGCTGAGAGGCTGGACTGAGGGCTTGTAGGCCTGTTGTAAGTCAGGTCCTCACAAGACATCACCGGCAACAACATCGCCTATGAAGAAGACTCCATATGTGTTTTTCGTTGAGTGTGTAGAGTATACTCCAACTTAGGCAAAGCTTGCTCCTCCCAGGAGCGCTCTGCAGTGTTTTGTCGTCTGTTAAGCTTTTTTCTTAGAGTTCGACAGCATGCTACGAATAAGGGTCAACGGGTTGGGCCAACCCGTTTACAGTGCGAGGCTTAGTTGTCTTGTCTGTGTCTGTATGCCGATTAGCCTCCTGGCTAATTGCGTTACCTGTTGCTTATTAGCTTCAGCTGGACACTAGTCTTACACTTTCTATAAAAAATATTTCTAGCTGGTAACTCAATATTATATATTGCATGCAAAACTCTGTCTCACTCTTGGGGAAATATATAAATAAGCCTTTGAGGTTAGTGAAAGAAAAGGTAATAGGAGTGTTAAAATTCTGATATTAATCTTCTATGGTATTTAAAACAAGACAAATCTGTCCCGATGAGAAATCATAATTATTGATTCAAGACATTTCATCCTCTCATTATTAGGATGTCAACTTTCCTTGCATTAAGAGAAACTGCAAGAATGTCTAGGAAAATTAATAGATGGGGGGGGGAAGCAACATAGAAACACTGACAATTACTTTAATCTGAAGCAAGAAAACAAACAATTTATTCAGACATATGGTAAAGTCCAGTCAAGCATGAGTTCTCAAACAAAGTATTTTTATCTGTTGAGATTTCAAACAACTCCATTAATGCCCAAACGCAAGGCCTGCCATAAGCCCTACAGAGAGGACTTACAAAGAATAGAATGCTTGTAAATTGAGATATTATACTTGGAAACATGAGGGGTAACAGGGACTGATGTCGCTGTGCTTTTAGTAGTAGATCATCTCTAGGAGTTAAGAACAAGACCTAAAGGCGGGGTGACTGTCAAAGTTTGTTTGCACTTAAAATGTCAATGCATTTGTAAAGTCTTGTATATACAAAAAGCAAACATTGTAACAATCAGGGCAAAAGTGAAACGGAAAACTAAATGCATACAACTTGTAAAAGTTAGTGTTTGGTTAGCAGCATTTACAACCCCTATAAGAAAAGTGCTCAATTTTTGGCACGTACTGTCAATTCCTCATAATATCGCTACTTAATCATCTCATTGATTGCTGTTGATGAACAGGAGTAGTTTGAGACTTAATAGCTATGGAGAATCGTATGACTTGGCTGCAGGTGCCCACATCTGACACTCAAATCCACCACAGAAAAAGAAAATCCTAATGTGAATGTTTATCCATGGGTCTCACATGCAACATTGAGACAAGCTTCAGTTTATTTGTTTCGCTCTCTTCCAAGTGTAGTATGGTAAGAGTAATGATATGCATTTGAACATTTGCGCATGGGATAGTACAGAGTGAATTAAAAGTAAAAAGTAGTGACTTAAAAAAACAAGGCGCAGAACACCGATGGACAAAGATCTACGTTTGAAAAGAAACTTATTTTCCCCCTCTGTAAAAAAAAAAAAACAAAAAAAAACTGAACAACATTGGTTGGTCTGTTTTTCTTCTTGTCCAAGGTAGCTAAGTCCAATTCTCACTGAGCGGCACTGAGAAAAGAATGGACGATATTCTTGTTTTAATGGGCATGCAGTCCACAGGAAAACAGGCCCCTGACAAAGTCCCGCAGAGCTGTATCCATTCAGTTGTCGGTCGCTGGGTTGAAGAGGGTAACGCTGACATCCAAGGTACCGAGTGCTCAGAGAAGACTTCAGCCTGACTAGACCACCTGCCCCCCCCCCTCCTCCTCTTCATCCCTCGCTCTTTAAGCCACATAGTTGTATTGGTTGGGGTTCTCCTTGTCGCGCTCCATGTAATCTCTGTCAATGAGAGACTCTATTCTCTTCTTTAGGTCAGCAGGCTGTTGAGAAGATGAGTGTTAGCAAACAGAAAAACATGAAACCTCAAAGTAACAGTCCACTATGAAGTGCTTGTACAGTTTCCATGCATCTTAATACAACAGATGGGTCTAATCCTGGATGCTGATTGATTAAAACAGTCTTCCAGCTGATGTCTATTCCGCAAGTTACCGCCGGCTAAGTCTATGACGTTGAAATGCCTATTCAGCAATCCACTGTCTCATCAGCACAGCTAGGTAATTTATAAACTTGATCTCCACTGTAAGAAGCATTTAGACATCTTCCATTTCTTTTGGACTTCAACAGCAGAGATTTGTATAAACCTTGCTGTCTCTCCGATATTTGCAACATTGTTTCAATATTGAAATTTGATCTCCAGCTGTTCCATAGTAAGTAGAAATGAGACAGACAGGCAGGCAGCTCTTCTCAGCCAGTCGAAATCATGAATTAGCATGATTTTTATGACAAAGTAATTTCAATATAAAACTGGTCAAAACACAAAAGCAGCAACTATATGCTATTATTCTGGCAACGGAACATTTACAACGAACAACTGGGTCGCATCCACAGATATAGAACAAGGCTTCACGACTATGGCAACCTAACCGATACAATGAACAAACTGCTGGCTTGAGTAGCAACCCTAGATTTGCATTGGGACTACATGTCGTGGAAGGATGAAACAGTATGAATAAATTCATCAAAATAACATTGACATATTTTCATTAATCATTATTTCAATATGTTGGTAACCCATTTAATAAAAGTGATAAAGCCCTCGAAGCCGGTGTTTGGAGGTTAAATTGGCACGGTTTGCACCCCGAGACGAAACACCCGTGCCAATATATCCTCCAAACAATTACATAACCCTTTACTCAGATTTTCACTGAAGCACCCTTGGCAGTGATTACAGCCTTGAGTCTTCTTGGGTATGACGCTACAAGCTTGGCACACCTGTATTTGGGGAGTTCTCTCATTCTGCTCTGCGAATCCTCTTGCTCTGTCAGGTAGGATGGGGAGTGTCGCTGCAGAGCTCTGGCTGGGCCAATCAAGGACTCATCCCGAAGCCACTGTGTCTTAACATTGTCTTAACTGTGTGCTTAGGGTCATTGTCCTGTTGGAAGGTGAACCTGTGCCCCAGTCTGAGGTCTTGAGCAGGTTTTCATCAAGGATCTCTGTACTTTGCTCCGTTCATCTTTCCCTCAATCCTGACTAGTCTCCAAGTCCCTGCCGCTGAAAAACATTCACACAGTATGATGCTGCCACCACCATGCTGCACCGTAGGGATGGTGCCAGGTTTCCTCCTGACGTGACGCTTGGCATTCAGGCCAGAGTGTTTAATCTTGTTTTCATCAGACCATAGAATCTTGTTAGTCCTTTAGGTGCATTTTGGCAAACTCCAAGCAGGCTGTCACGTGCCTTTTACTGAGGAGTGGCTTCCATCTGGCCATTCTACCATAAAGCCTTAATGGGTGGAGTTCTGCAGAAATGGTTGTCCTTCTGGAAGGCTCTCCCATCTTCACAGAAGACTCTGGAGCTATGTCAGAGTGACCATTGGGTTCTTGGTCACCACCCTGACAAAGGCCTTTCTCCTCCGATTGCTTAGTTAGGCTGGGCAGCCAGCTTTAGGAAGAGTGTTGGTGGTTCAAATCTTCTTCCATTTAAGAATGATGGAGGCCACCGCATTCTTGGAGACCTTCAATGCTGCAGAATTTCTTTGCTACCCGTACCCAGATCTGTGCCTGGACACAATCCTGTCTCGGAGCTCTATGGACAATTCCTTCGACCTCTTGGCTTGGTTTTTGCTCTGACATGCACTGCCAACTGTGGCACATTAGAGAGACAGGTGTGTACCTTTCCAAATCATGTCCAATCAATTGAATTAATCACAGCTGGACCAATCAAGTTGTAGAAACATCTCAAGGATGATCAATGGAAACAGGATGCAATGGGTCTGAATACTTATGTAAATAAGATGTTATTTATTATACATTTGCAAAAAAATAAAATACATTTTTACACTTTGTCATTGTGGTGTATTGTGTGTAGATTGATGAATTGTTTTTATTTAATCAATTTTAGAATAAGGCTGTAACCTAACAAAATGTGGAAAAAGCCAAAGGGTCTGAATACTTTCCGAACGCACTGTATGTTAGACAGTCAGTTTGGGCCATCAAGAGAAATAAAATACCACATTAGCAACAAAGCGTTTGGGAACCTCACCCGAGTGAATAGTTATCTTCCTGCACACAAGGTCGTGTGTTTCAAACATGTTTGTTCCCCGTTTACTCACCTTTACGGGGAACTTGAGTTGGTTGTACACTTCTGACACCAAGAGATTATGGCTCAGAGTTTTCCTCATCTTCATGATCCGGACGATGGCGGCGTCGATCTGATACTGCCGGTCCTGGTAGACTCGTTCCGTGGTGCTGGCTTGCTCTTCCACCTACCAAGGACAATTCACCAAATTAATACTTACACTTTCTCTAGGTTTTTTTCCAGCTTTATAGACGTTAAAAATAAACCAGTACCAGGTTTCCACCCAACCTTCTTATGCGAGTAAAATGTCAGATAAAAAATCATGACATGGGCCCCCCCGAAACATAACCTGCATGGCCGCCCTACTTCTTATCACACTGCTCGCTTAACGCGGAAGTCAGCCACACCAATGTGGAGGAATCACAGCTTGACTGACGGCCAAAGTTATTTTTTACATGAACAACGTCATCACGCAGACTTACCCACAACAACTAAATTTGATGGTAACACATCTCTGGTGGGAAAATGTTATTTATGTGGATATTAGAATATTTGCATGAAAACCTGTTGCCAATTGAAAGGAAACCAAACTATTGGAGGAGACGGATGAAGTGGAAACATATATGACAGACTTGGTATTTGAACACATGCCTCTAGGGGGCATTGGCTAGCTCTGTACCAGCAGCACTACAACTAGACTAGACTGGCACTCATATTCCTATTTGAAATGCACCAAAACTGGAACAGGCAGAGGCTACCTGAACCTGTCCAAAAAAAAACTGCAGTCCAATAAAAACCTTCAAAAAAACAATTATCCTAACGAACACAACCCTGCTGTGAGTGAGCGAATTTACCGTTTCTTTCATCTGGATCTGGTTGATCTTGATCCTGAAGAGTTTGTGTTTGAAGTCATCGTTGCAGGAGAACTTGTCTCCGTCCTCCACGTCTTTGCTCTTGGGGACTTTGTGGATGACCCGTGCCTTGCCACATGCCAACGACTGCAGGGTCCGTCGCAGCTCGCCGTCCTCTGCACATACACACAGTGCCTTCAGAAAGTATTCATACCCTTGACTTATTCCACATTTGGTTGTGTTACAGCCCAAATTCAAAATGGATTACAATACCCCATAATAATAATAATGTGAAAACGTGTTTAGATATTTTAGCATATTTACTGAAAATGAAATACAGAAATCTCTCATTTACATAAGTATTCACTCTTCTGAGTCAATACTTTGTAGAAGCACCTTTGGCAGCAATTACAGCTGTTAGTCTTTCTGGATTGTGCAATATTTGCACAATTCTTCAAGCTCTGTCAAATTGGTTGTTGACCATCTTCAGGTCTTGCCATAGATTTTAAAGTAGATTTAAGTCAAAATGATAACTTGGAGAGCTCAGGAACACTTACTTTCTTCTTGGTAAGCAACTCCAGTGTAGATTTGGCCTTGTGTTTTAGGTTATTGTTCTGCTGAAAGGTAAATTCATCTCCCAATGTCTAGTGGAAAGCAGACTGAACCAGGTTTTCCTCTAGGATTTTGCCTGTGCTTAGCTCCAATCCATTTCCATTTTATTCTAAAAAAAAAAAAAACAACTCCCCAGCCCTTAACAATTACAAGCATACCCATAACATGATGCAGCCACCACTATGCTTGAAAATATGAAGAGTGATATTCAGTAATGTGTTGTATTGGATTTGCACCAAACATAAGACTGTATTCAGGACAAAAAGTTATTTGCTTTGCCAATTTTTTGTTAGCAGTATTACTTTCATGCCCTGTTACAAACAGGGTGCGTGTTTTGTGATTTGTATTCTGTACAGGCTTCCTTCTTTTCACAGTGTGTTTTAGGGTAGTATTGTGGAATAACTACAATGTTGTTGATCCATCCTCAGTTTTACTACTATGACAGCCATTAAACTCCAAATGTTTTAAAGTCACCA
This sequence comes from Oncorhynchus tshawytscha, assembly GCF_018296145.1. NCBI lineage: Eukaryota > Metazoa > Chordata > Actinopteri > Salmoniformes > Salmonidae > Oncorhynchus > Oncorhynchus tshawytscha. The sequence goes on from NC_056436.1 coordinate 49,575,135, forward strand.
TTGGCCTCATGTTGAAATCTCTGAGCAGTTTCCTTCTTCTCTGGCAACTGAGTTAGGAAAGACACCTGTATCTTTGTAGTGAGCGGGTGTATAGATACACCCTCCAAAGTGTAACGTATAACTTCACCATACTCAAAAAGATAATTAAAATGTCTGCTTTTTTAAAATACATTTTTACCCATCTACCAATAGGTGCCCTTCTTTGTGAGGCATTGGAAAACCCTTGTATTTGTGGTTGAATCGGTGTTTGAAATTCACTGCTCAACTAAGTGATCTTACAGATAATTGTAAGTGTGGGCTACAGAGATCAGTTTGTCATTCAAAAATCATGTTAAACACTTATTTCACACAGACAGACCATGCAACTTATGTGACTTGTTAAGCACATTTTTACTCCTGAACATATTTAGGCTTGCCATAACAAAGGGGTTGAATACTTATTGACGCTAGACATTTCAGCTTTTCATTTTTAATTAATTTGTAAGAATTTCTAAAAAATAATTCAATTTTGACATTATGGGGTATTGTGTGTAGGCCAGCGACAGAAAATCTCAATTTAATCCATTTTAAATTCAGGCTGTAACAAAAATGTATTTTTTAAAGTCAAGGGGTGTGAATACTTTCTATTGACACTGTACATACGCACGCACATCCCACTTTAGGTCAACACAAACTCACAATCCAAAAGGACTAGGCAAAAGATTGTGGTTCTCACATCAAAACAAAAGAGGATATTGATCGTTTCTACTGTTTAAGCAAAATCTCTGAAAATAAATTGATCAACTTCAAGATGACTGCTCTATTTGAACATGCTACATTGTGATCATACAAACCTATTCCTGTAGCTAGCTTGATCTCCTCCAAGGTGAATTCCTCTCCTTCGTTGAACATGAGCAGCACTAGCGTCTGAAACAGGGAAACCTGAAGCTCTTTTTTGCCCTATTTGGGAAAAAACAAACAAAACAGGGATACGAAAAGTTAAAAAAATTAAATTCTGCCTAAATATATTAAACTGAACAAAAACAAAGGCAACATGTTGAGTGTTGGTCCTATGTTTCATGAGCTGAAATAAAATGTTCTTATTTCACTAACATCTTGTGCAAATTTGTTTACATCTATTAGTGAGCATTTCTCCTTTGCCAAGATTATCCATCCAGCTGACAGGTGTGGCATATCAAGAAGCTGATTAAACTGCATGCTCATTACATAGGTGCACCTTGTGCTGAGGGCAATAAAAGGCCACTAAAATGTGCAGTTGTGTCACAACACAACGCCACAGATGTGAGATGAGGGAGCAGGCAATTGGCATGCTGACTGCAGGAATGTCCACCAGAGCTGTTTGCAGATAACCTAATGTTATTTTCTCTACCATAAGCTGCCTCCAATGTCGTTTTAGAGAATTTGGCAGTAGGTCCAACCGTTCGCAATGTGTAACCACGCCTGCCCAGGACCTCCACATCCAGCTTTTTCACCTGCGGGATTGTCTGAAACCAGCCACCTGGACAGCTGATGAAACCGTGGGTTTGTACAACCGAATCATTTCTACACAAACCGCCAGAAACAGTCTCAGGGAAGCTCAGCTCATTGTCCTCACCAGGGTCTTGACCTGACTGCAGTTCGGCATCGTAACGGACTTCAGTGGACAAATGCTCACCTTTGATGGCCAGTGGCACGTTGGAGAAGTGTGCTCTTCACAGATGAATCCCGGTTTCAACAGTACTAGGCAGATGGAGGATAACGCGTATGGCGTTAGGTTGGCGAGTGGTTTGCTGAACGTTGTGAACCATGGCGGCCGTGTGGTTATGGTATGGGCAGGCATAAGCTATGGACAACGAACACAATTACATTTTATCGATGGCAATTTGAATGTACAGAGATACCATGACGAGATCCTGAGGCCCATTGTCATGCCATTCATCCGCTGACATCACTTCATGTTTTAGCATGATAATGCACCACGGCCCCATGTCGCAAGGATCTGTACACAATTCCTGGAGGCTGAAAATTTCCCAGTTCTTCCATGGCCTGCATACTCACCAGACATGTCACCAATTGAGCATGTTTGGGATGCTCTGGATCAACGTGTACGACAGCGTGTTCCAGTTCCCGCCAATATCCAGCAACTACGCACAGACATTGAAGAGGAGTGGGACAATATTCCATAGGCCACAACCAGCCTGATCAACTCTATGTGGAAGAGATGTGTCGCGCTTCAGGAAAATGGTGGTCACACCAGATACTGACCGGTTTTCTGATCCACGCCCCTACCTTTTTCTTAAGGTCAATGTGACCAACAGATGCATATTTGTATTCCCAGTCACGTTTACTTATATGAACTGTAACTCAGTAAAATCTTTGAAATTGTTGTGTTGGATTTATATTTTTGTTCAGTGTAAATGAGTGAAACATCATTCAATAGATGGATAGCTACCTCTTTAAATTCAGCTTTTAAAACACAATGGCCTAACGTCGACTGCCACTGTAGCTTCCTGCCGCTGTGCTTGCCCAGGTAAAACGTCTTGAAAATCTCCTGCAGTCGCACCATCTGGACAAGAGGGGTAAAAGTGTTAAAACAGTAAACACTGAGGACAGGTCTATAAAAACAATGTATGACCTAGATAATAATTGTGATGATTAGGCTTTGCTGTACCGTTGTTTCTGAGTGCCCTAGAGGGAAAAAAAAAAGGAAGCACAGATTTTTTTCCTTTTCTTCCTATCGTGGATTGACGGGCCTCATTTTACATTCATAAACCATGTTGTGGGCCTTTCCAAAACCACTTGGGGGGGGCATTTGTTTACACCTCATTCAGTCACGTTGCCTCATTAGCTAGCTAGTTAACAACTTGGTAAATTTACCAGCATATCCAAACTTTTGGGGGCACAGAAAGAAAAGAGAAAAGGGACAGCTTTTTCAGATGTCATCGCTCACAAAAATGGATGTTCTTAAAGAAACAGTGTACCATTTTCCATACAATGCATGTCAATAGGTAGTGATTTTCCACAATATAGAAACCTAATATTCCACAAATGACTTTGTAATTTCAATGATAAAATTAAAAAAAAAAATTGTATCTACATTTAGGCTTTTTATAATAAACCAATTCCCAATATAGTGTACTACTTTTGAGTCCTATGGGCCCTGGTCAAAAGTACAGCACTATAAAGGGAACAGGGTGCCATCTGGGATACCAACCAAATGTATTACATATCAGGTCATAAAACAAAAGAGCCCGAAGGGTTCGATATTTGTAACCTCTGCGGGCAGATGGACCTCCATTGGGATGTAGGTGGGCCAGTATCCCATGGTGAGGATGTTCACCGTCAGCTCAATGTTACCAGGGATGTTTTGACACTGCATGTAATAGAGAAAAAAGGTAGAAAAAAAATACATAAGCTAATATTTCAAAGTTATTTTGATGTCCAAATACTGCCCCAACGACAAGCTTCCCCCCCCCTTACATATCTATAGCTGACTGCGTAATGTATTTGATATTGTTGCCCTAAAAACTGAGAAATCACTACTGATGGTCTTCCCTATTCCAGAAGCATGTGTACGTACCTGTTTGAACTGCACCATGATGTCCTTGGAAAGCTCCATGTCCTTGAACATGCCTTCCAGCTTGCTGGTGAATGCTGCTCCACATTCTAAAGAAAGGACCAAGATTACGAGCTACTGGTCTCATTCAGTATCACATGCCTCATAGTTGTTTGGTAAGAGTTGTATTCGTATCGTTTATAGTAGTAGCTAATGGCAGTGGTGTGATCTGATGTAGACAGCGGTGGATGATTGTATGGGGCAGACCTTGGCTCAATACTATTAGAAATATTTATATTATTTTGAGCGTTTTATTGAGCCTGCCTCGAGTGTCAGACGGATAGGGTTGGTGTTGCAATTATGGGACTATTCCATTGGATCAGTCAATCAAGCACAGCCATTTGATAGAAAATGTATATTATTTGAACCCGGGTCTGATGGGGAACACACTGACCATGTTTCAGTTTCGACAGCATGGACTTCTCGGCATCCACAGAGGCACTCTTTCCCACCAGCAACCTCTTGGCCAGATCTTTCTTGTAGAAGGCCTCAAAAACATCTTTGCCTATTCAAGAATCCAAAAGGGAAATATAAAGTTCAAGTACAAAGATAGACTTCTAAGAGACCTGTCAAAGAGGAGAGAGTTAAAAGGACCTGGAAGTAGATGGTTGGCTGAATATATGGGACTATTATAACCATAACAGAATATGTTGGGATGGCAATACCATAAATGAATCGGAAGATGATCATGATCTTGTCCAACATCTTCTCCAGCTCCTCGTCCGTCGCCTCCTTGTTACCCGCCCTAAGCTTTGAATCCACGTGTTTTGCTACAAAATATAACCATCTGAATTGTTTAATTTACATTTTTTGTAGTTCACTTATGAAAATCTAGAAAATAAGTTTTGCTTAATAGCTTTATCAGGTAGCTTTCAACTGACAGGAGCATAACACACAAACATTATGAATGAAGGCATGTTGAAAAAGGAGAGCTCTCTTGCTGTCATTTTATGTAGTAGTGTCATAATTTCTCCCATAGTGATTAGCATTAGATCTAGTTTCCTTCCTTCATGGAACCAGGATTACATTCATAAGATGATCATCATGCAATACCAACCTATGAGCTCAGCAGGTTTGTTTGGTCTCTTGTTGATGAAGGTCTCAAAAGCCTCCTTCATGGCATTGACAAACTTCTCGTTCTTTATGAAGCAGATGTCGATGATGTGGTCCACCTTGTCCTTGAAGTCCAGGAGCTCCTGTACCATGGTCTTGTCCTTCTCAGGGTTAATGACGATCGTACTTCCAAATGCCTGTGAGAGGTTCGTAGAGGTGTCAAGGGCCACTTTTTATTTTAACTAGGCAGGTCAGTTAAGAACAAATTCTTATATACAATGACTGCCTACACCGGCCAAACCCGGACGACGCTGGGCCAATTGTGAGCTGCCCTATGGGACTCCCAATCATGGCCGTTGAGACACAGCCTGGAATCGAACTAGGGTGTCTGTAGTGACGCATCAAGCACTGAGTTGCAGTGCCTTACACCGCTGCACCACCCGGGAGCCCCACTATACTGTACAAATGAATGATCCAATTTTTCTACTGTTTTGTACTTGGAAGGAAGTGTCCCCACACCTCCAAAATGTTAATTAGTAAGAGGAAATGACTGAGTCGGTGGTGGAATTGCTGACCTAAAGACCATTGATCTTTTCAAGCATACCTTGATGTACTCGATCCAATGCTGTAAGAGAACCAGTACGCCCCCTCTCACACGACTGAAAAGCTGATAGAGAAGACACAAGTCCTGGATTCTGTTCTCATCTAGCAGGTGATTCAAGCCTGGAGATGGAAAAATAGCAATTTAGTTCATGGTACTATATATATATATATATATACACACAATGTCCTCATGTGATGACAATAACATTGCTATTTTAAATGGTTAAACTGTCACGATTGTAAGCAAATAAATGTCCCAGTGTGTCAAGTCGCTAATTTCTGACATATACCTTTCTGCAGAGTTGAAGTGAGATGTTCACCCAGTAGTTGCTTCTCCACAGTGGCAATGAGAGGTTTTCTGAAGAAAATAAAAAGAGGGAGGAAATGAGTCAATCACTCTCTTTTCATCCTTTATATGTACACCGGTAGATCCTGTTGAGACCAGTGCCAAGAAGGCAGCAAATCAAACATTCATTGAGTCAAATGTAGAACTTAAAACAGAGGACCACAATACTCATGGGCTTTTGGAAGGCTAACCCCTTGTATTCTAAAAGCAATCCAATCAAGATCAAGTAAAAAAATACTCACTGTGTGCTCTGGTCTAGATACGTGATGACTCTGTCCGCTTCCTCCTCTAAGCGTTTGTTGACGTGATGGAGATAGTCTGGGACCTGAAGAGACATTAGTCATTTGGCATACGAAGCCAAACAGCAGCCTATTCTTACAGGGTGAAACAAACATCTAGTATATGTAAAATCATCCCACATATCACATCAATCCAAAATAACAAAGTATTTTTTTACCAGCAGTAACTAAGTTTACACAAGACTCAAAATGCAAACAGACCTGGTCTCAGATCGATTTGTGCTGTATAGCCAAACATTACATTTGAGTAAAATAAAATCTAAGTTTCGATTTGCAGAAGCTATCGCAGGTGGAGTGAAATGCCTATGTTTCTAGCGCCAACAGTGCAGTAACAATTGTAATGTGAAGATCATAGAAGTTGGCAAGAGAGCAATAACAGATCTTACCAACTCCTATGATCATTGTCCAAGTTCGGCAGTAGTGTCATTTTTGGCTACACAGTACAAACAGATATGGGACCAGACTATCGAAAAGCTGCCTCTAGTCAGACTCCGACAGTTAGCGGTGTTGCGCTTCCTGGAGGGATAAATCACCTCTCTCTCCTGCATCAGTCGCTGTCCCTCAGCAGCATACAGACGATTAGTCTCCTCCAGAAAGCGCTGCTCAAAGGAGTCCTGATAAATCTGTCAGGAGCGGGGAGAACATTGGGTGTCATTAAAGCTATTTCTCAAGTGGCGGAGCTGAGATCACATCAACTCGAATCCAGATGCAGGTGCTGCTGATTGCAAATAACAACAGACAAACACCCCTTGCTTTGTCAGACTTGGATTTATTTCACTGTATTTAACTAGGCAAGTCAATTAAGAACAAATTCATAGACACAGCAGTGTTTTGTATTACTGTATGAGAGTATTGAATGTGGAGTAGTACAATGAATTGGAGCCAAAGAACCAATTGCATGGTCCAGGATAAACCACCATTCCAATCCTTTCAGATCTACACAAGTGCTTAGTGGGTAGAGGGGCTACGGGTGATTCTGGACCAGGCCAATAGAACAAGATACCCACTGAGTAGACTTTTCCCCATGCCCTGTGTGAAGGGGCAGAGCCATACCTGTAGGTCAGAGAGCATGCTCAGTAGGCTCCGGAGCAGGCTGCGGTCGATGGTCTCGCCACTGCGCTCCCTCTCAATGAGCAGCAGGATGCCGTAGATGGTCTTGCTCTGGACCTTCATGTCGCTGATTATGTAAAACCTAAACAACTCTAGGCCCATGTCCCTGAAGAGAACAGGGGTTATATAAATAATAACCATTACCAAAGACTATTGACATAATATGGCTAGAGATGACATTATCAATGTTTACTACACAGAATGTTTATTTGAGGAAGAGCAACTCACCAGATTGATGGGAGCATTGAGTTTTGTAAAACATAGGTGCGGTCCAAGAACAAAAATATACTTCTAATCATGATCTGTAAAAATATATTTTACAAAAAATAAACATTTTCAGTAAAGAAATCATGTATAATCTCAATCATATTCATTGTAAATTCATTGAATAACTCCTATCAAATGATATCCTGTCGAAGACAAGAGTCATAAAGACATACCATTTGTCTGCAGTGATCTTGCCAACAGTTGTCTATTTTCTTCAGGAAGAGGGTACTGTCCAGTACATCCGTGAGCATAGAGTCAAGGATGTAGCAGGTACATATGCATAACAACAAAGCTGCAGCAGTGTCATCTCAGTACATATGATTAAAAAGACATGCATTCAAGGGCCTCCTGAGTGGCGCAGCAGTCTAAGGCACTGCATTGCTTGAGGCGTCTCTACAGAGCAGGGGTTCGATCCCAGGCGGTGTCACAACCGGCCATGATCAGTCCCATAGAGCGGCGCACAATTGGCACAACGTTGTCCGGGTTAGGCCGGCATTATAAATATGAATGTGTTCTTAACTGACTTGCCAAGTTAAATAAAAAGGTTAAAAAAAAAGTCTGACTTCGGTTGTCAGTTGAACAGCGCTTCCTCCAACACACTGGTGCAGCTGGCTTCCTGGGTAAAGCAGACAGGTGTTAAGAAGCACAGTTAGGAGGGCCATGTTTCGGAGGGCGCGTGACTTGACCTTCAACTCCTGAGCCTGTTGGGGAGTTGCAGCGAAGAGATCAGATCGAAATTGGGGAGAAAATACCAACCAAAATGAATGTATATAAAAAAAGTAAAACTACAACAAAAATGCATTCAATATCAAACTTTATAAGGACATGACTTGAGTTCCTGTAGTTCAAATACAAAATAATTTGACTTATGATAATAGCCTACATTGAGTGATCAAGGACTGAACAACATCTAAACATATATTGAAATGTATTAAACATGTTATCTTTTTAGGACCACCTGTTTCCACACAGAAAAGGATATTCTCTGAATTGATCGATTTGTGCCTTGATGTGGTCTTCACAAACCACCCGTAGCTGTTTGTAGAGCCTGGCAGATATCTTATGGGAGCAGAGGTTCTCGACAGCCTAAACAACAGAAAGATAAGAACTATCAAGTTTATTGCATTTTAGGGCTAAAAAATTGATTATCTATGCATGTCATACCCTACAGAAGACTACACTCACGTCATATAATCTAAAAAGCCCATAACCAAACACAGCTATTAAATAGTGCAGACATATCACGTGAATTATTGTCAAGCTCTTTCACAAGATACTGGCCTAAAGACATGGTGAAAAAAAAGAGAGATTGTTTGTTCGGACTGTGTTTGGCTTACCGACTGCTAAATCACAGGGCTTGAATAAGAAGCCAAGGTCATGAAACTCACAGGGGAGGATGAAGACTTCCCATCTGTGGCCAATCATAATAATAACCACAACCACAGGGTCGTATTCATCAGGGCACAAAGCATAAAATATTTAGCAACGGAAAACAGTCTGTTTTCTTCCAGTTGGTGCCGAATGAACATGACCTAGGACTGTTCTGAAAGGAAATGAGGCAGGTACCAAATTTTCAGGTACCTGGTAGAGTTCCTCAAGATTGTACTTGATTGAAGTGCTGTTTTGAATGGCCTCGACTGCCTCCTTTAGTTTTTGCCAGGTCTCGTGTGTGTAGTTCTCAGGCAATTTGGGCTTTTCTGTGAAGAAAATTTGCGGGGAAACCGTGTGAGAACGGTAATTTTCTGTTGTGTCCTTTCAACTGTACTACAGTTAATTTAAAATATAATTAGTTTAAGACAACATATCTAACTATAACAATATTCAGACAAATGAGCTGCATCATGTCAGGCATTTGCATAGTGTATCATTGTGGATTTTACTAACTCACATATTCACTTCAAACTTGCATAGCTAGATTAGCCAGACTAAAGCAGATAAATTGTGCTAATTACTTTGCCTAAGATTTAGTAGAAACTTTCACTTAGAAGGGACTAATGTGAATACTGCACGCACCACTTGAATGTTTTGAATATACTACCTTTAAAGTTCTTGATGACTAGTTTCTTTGCAGCTCCAGGTTTGCTGCTGGAGAAGGTAGTGGAGCCTGCAGTTTTCGTCAGCCCGTTTGCATGATGCCCAACAACCCCAGCCAAAAAAACTGTTTTGGTTTTGTTTGAAGAACACGATGCAGATGACGACTCCTCAGCCATTTTCACATCCAGTCCTATGAAGTCTACGGAATCTTCGAACCTCAACTTCTTCTGGATTTGTTGCGAAGTGGAGGACGAAGAGGAATTGTGGGTTTTAGGAGATGACGATATTGAATCAATGTCTTCCCTCTCCGAACGGTTTATTTTCCTCTTCTTCGAATTCGTGATACTACTGCTGTCGGTATTTACATCTGAAGCTGCTGGTCTAGCCTCTTGGGTTGGCGGTGGGGGATTAGGGGAAGGTAAACCTGTTGGAAACATGAAAAATATATAATATAGCCAGTCTACTAATCATAAACCTCCAGGTGTGCCGTGGGTGAACGAGTCGTGTTTCCAAGCTTTATATTGCTATATTCCAAAATATGAATCCGGTCTTTTAAACAAGTAGCTAAGAAACATAAAATAAATTGCAAACTACAGCCACACTAAAATCCTCTCTTTTCTTGTTATGGTTGCTGCTAGCAGAATAAAGATGGTTGATTACTGCTTCCTCTTGCCTTGGCCTCTCTCGAATATCCACGTTGTGGAGCTGTACTTAGTTTTATCAGCAACAAATAAAGTATGTTATTTCTGGGCGAAATATGTAACGTGGTAAATGGAAATAAAATCACAACTGAAAAGTTCAGTATCAAAACGTACCTTCTACAAGCGATTCCATGACCTACCGGAAGTACTTTACCCAACGTTCCTGCTGCAAAAGTGTCTCCTGCTAGTTAGCAAGCGTTCTTTAGCTGCTCACTGTCATTTCCCGCGAGATGGCGCTAGAGACGGTGTAAATTCGTCACGGTGTAGTAGAATCTCTCAAAACACCGATTTATTTATGTCATGGTCTGATAATGTTTTAATGCACCCAGCTATGTTTTACTGTCTAATGTTTAGGATATATTTTCAACGTATTGAAAGGATACAAGGAAGAGGGGACGGAAGGATACATCGTAAATATTATGGCTCTTCGGTTCGGGGATCATAGCTAGAAGGGATTCAGCTTTTGTCAAATTAACGACAGAAGTTGACATGTTTAGCATTTTAGCTAAACCTAACTATTTCCCTAAACTGTTACGTTCATTCTCCTAACCAGCTTCGAAACAAATCAAACGGATTTAACAAAAAACTGAATTAAATATTTTTATAACTAAATCAAGATAGACCACCACCTGTCGTTTCTAATCGGAACAAATGAGTCATAGTGGGCAGAACAAGCAAGGAGGTGGGCTGGGCCAAAAGCACGAGCTAGCGATATCCTATATACCCGTTCTAGCAAACATCGGAACATTTCCGTTAGGGAACTCCTGCTATGAAGTGCGCTTGTGCAATAACTCGATTCGCCTTTGCGCTCCTTCGAAACAAAGCGATTGTGTTTTACAACTTTGGCGAAGGTTAAGTCTACTCTGTTGAGAAATTTTGCAGAATGTCGACCAAAATCCATCTTCTCCCACGGGGCTTTCTCTCACTAACATATTTCCTCTCACTGTGGAAACGCAAAGGGGATTCTTCACATGTATTCATCTGGTGAAATATCTGTTCCGTCTCAGGCTGGATCTCTTCAAGCCATGACCCGGTTGGGGTTCGGCGAATGGATGTCGCAAGCGACATCACTTGCGGCCAATAAACTGCAAAACTGGCGTGGAAGGACTATTTAATTGATAGATGAATTGCATCTTATTGGATTTTTGTTTGTCAAACACCAAGAAACACAGTGAGCGCTACTGTTTAAAAGCTAGCATCGTTACCATGGGGACTGGCCCCAATCGCAACATCAGATGGCTAGCTAGGTAGTTAAGCAGCTAAATCAAATCAAATTGCATTGATCATTAGTTCCGTGTGTGCACATCAACACCCACAAATTGAGCACTATACTCAAATGTAATGTTGACAGTTTGTGGCTTACGTTACAGCTGGCTATGTGGTAGAGCTAAACAAATAACATTACCAAGTTTAGGCTTGCCAACCACATGACCAGGTAGCTAGCTCCTTGGCTAGTTAGCTAACTATTCAATGTTGTTAGTCTTCCACGTAGACCTGAACTAAACTCGTGATTAGCTTTCAATTGAGTGAAGAGTCACGCTAACATGAATGTGTTCCCATTTTCTCATTTCAGATTTGATGAGAAGGAAAATGTTTCCAACTGTATTCAGTTGAAGACCTCGGTAATCAAATGCATCAAAAACCAGCTATTGGACCAGTTTCCAGACATTGAGTCAAGGCTCAACCATCTCATGCCAAAAAAGGACCCTGTCAAAATAGTGAGATGGAAAGTCAAAAAGATAACATTTTCTCCCCTTCTCAATTCTATTTGCTTTATTGGCATAACGTAACAATGTACATATTGTCAAAGCTTACTTTGGATATTTACTACATGAAACTAACAATAATAAATTGTCAACGGGACAACAGTAACAACAATAACCATACATTGAACAATAACAATAAGCATACTGTAGAGGACACGTGCAGGTTGATTGGTCTGTCAGACACTGTCCCTCAAGCAATGTAGTGCGCTGCCAACCCACAGCTCTCTGTGTCCTCCCCCAACAGGATGGGTAGCCAACTCTCATCAGAGAGGTCTTTGAAACCTTGAATAAGGGTTTCAAATTTGGGGAAATGACACTAATTGTTTTATATTTTTCACATTTTGTCAGGAAATGCAGCTCTGTCTCAGGTTCTGCTGTTTTACAGTGGCTGCACAGCCTTTCCTCTACAGGGAGACAGGTTTTCCTGTGTCTACCCTTCTCAAGGTTGTGCTCACTGAGCCTGTACTTTGAAGGTTTTTCTAAGGTTTTGATCAGTAACCATGGTCAAATAGTTAGCCACGATGTACTGTCGATTTAAGGCCAGACAGCACTGTACTTTGCGTAGCACTGCATTTTCTTAGCACTGTGTTTTCTCAGTGGCTGTGTTTGAGAGCGTCAAATCCATTACACTTGCTGTACATGGTTTTAAGTTGCAGTCGATAACACTTTTCTAGTTTTCTTTTTCCATTATACACAGGTGTTTGGAAATGCTGGTTAGCTAATTTAGAAAAAGGTGGTCGCCTTTCTCTTCCATATGTGGAAATATGGCCATCAGGGATCAGTTTGAAAAAGGTGTATAGTAATATAACTGTTTTTAATTTTTTACATTTTATTTAGAGATAATATGAAAATAAAGTTCCGAAGGTTTACAAAACCATATCGCAAGTAATAACGTTTAGACAGCGTCGGGGCTGTTGTACACATTGGCCGTGCCGCATTGCATGCTTCGGCTGAGAACCCAAGAGGTCACCCTTGGGTGAATGAGAGCAACTGTTTGACATGTTATGTTTTGTGTTCCTTCATCCAACCCACAGCCATGAACACATTGAAATCTTGACAGTGAATGGAGAATTGCTCTTCTTCAGACAAAGAGAAGGACCGTTCTACCCAACTCTCCGACTGCTGCATAAGTGCAAAACCTCCACTCTTTTTGATGTGCAGGTACTGTCTGTGATTTGAATTCAATAACTTTTTGACAGCACCCCTTTTGATTTGAACAAAACTTACCATACATATTTGTCCATAGTAGAAGTGCTCAGGAAGTGACTTTATGCCAAAATGTTGACTTGAATGGGAAAATCTGTTTTAAAGTATACTGTCAATCCTCCATAGGAAACCTATTAATCATAGAAATATAGATAATAGAATAAACTTGTTAGCAGTTGATGTTACTCTTCAATAACACAGACCCCAAAGCAAATCAAGGGGAGAAAAATAGGTTTATTCAAAGAGGACAAATCATAGATGTTATGCGAGAGGCAGATGTTCATTCTCCCCTGTCCTCAGTGATTCTTCCACAGAACAAATAGACAGGATGTAATTTTAGAACCTCCAAACCTAGCCTGCGGTTGACCAATTAGAATTCCTTGCAGTAAAATTGAGCCAACGGCCAGATTACAAATATCCTGTTTCAGACTCGATGTATAGACCATTTGAACCAATGAAAACTTCACGCACGTAGCTATGAGTCCAGGACTGACATTCCTACACACATTCTAAACAGATGAACAACTATTTCCATTGATCATTTATTCCCTATTAACCTCTAGTCCTCTGCGTTGTGTATTATCTCAAAATATTCTGACAGACATGAACATTAAGTTGATATTTGATGGTGGGTAAACCCGCGGCCATCTTTGTGGTAGTAATTAAAATGTAAAATAAATTGACATTTCAAAGGGGTACCAGCTAAATTGCAGTGGTCTGAAGGGATAAGTCCGTTCAATGAATTCTATTTCTGTTTATGTTGTTGTTATATTGTTATATTTGGAAACACATTTTCCTTGACTCCAACCCCATTCACTGCACTGAACGGATGTGGGTGGGCAATGTCTACATAAGGGTGCATATAAAAAAACTGACGAAGGCCTTGGGGCTGATACGTAAAGTGTAATACTAGCAAGAGCAGCATGCAGGATCCTATTTTCTCATATTATTGTAATGACACCCACCCTGTATTCAACTGCATGTTGTGTCTCAACCGAGGGCAGACCCAACACAACCTCAGATGTTAGGGTAGGGTCTAAGCTAAAATAAATGTAATCATAGAAATTGACATTTTTCTTTAACATGAATGATCAAATTTAAACTTATTCAAGCTTTGTCAAGTTGATGTTGATCATTGCAAGACACCCATTCAAGTCTTGCCATAGATGTAAGTAGATTTAAGTTGAAATTGTCACTCGGGAACATTCAATGTGATCTTGGTAAGCAACTCGTGTATATTTGGCCTTGCGTTTTAGGTTATTGTCCTGCTGAAAGGTGAATTTTGTCACCCAGTGTCTGTTGGAAAGCAGACTGAACCAGGTTTTCCTCTAGGATTTTTTCTGTGCTTAGCTATATTCCATTTATTTGTATCCAAAATAAATCCCTTGTCCTTGCCGATGACAAGCATACTCATAACATGATGCAGCCACCACCATGCTTGGAAATATGAGGAGTGATACTCAATGACGTGTTGTTGGATTTGCCCCAAACATAATGCTTTGCATTCAGGACAAAAAAGTACATTTCTTTGAAGTTTTACTTCAGTGACTTATTGCAAACAGGATGTATGTTTCGGAATATTTTTTATTCTGTACAGGCATTCTTTTCACTCTGTCATTGATCCATCCTCCGTTTTCTCCTATCACAGCCATTAAACTCCACAACTGTTTTAAAGTCACCATTGAGCTCATGGTGAAATCCCTGAGCGGTTTAACTCTACTCCAAAAACTGAGTTAGGAAGGACACCTGTATCTTTGTAGTGACTGGGTGTATTGATACACCATCCAAAGTGTAATAACTTCACCATGTTCAAAGGCATATTCAATGTTTATTTTTTACACATCTCACAATAGGTGCCCTTCTTTGTGAGGTGCCCTTCTCTGGTCTTTGTGATTGAATCGGTGTTTGAAATCCACTGCTCGACTTGAGGGACCTTACAATTATCTGTATGCGTGGGGTGCAGAGATGAGGTAGTCATTCAAAAAGTCATATTGCACACAGTGAGCCCCATGCAACTTATGTGACTAGTTAAGCACATTTTCACTCCTGAACTTATTTTAGGCTTGCCATAATGAAGGGGTCGACTACTTATTGACTCAAGACATTTCAGTTGAAGATTAAAAAAACAATTAAAAACAGAATTCCACTTTGGGGGTATTGTGTAGGCCAGTGACACAAAATATCAATTGAATACATTTTAAATACAGGCTGTAACACAACAAAATATGGAGAAAGTCAAGGGGTGTGGATACTTTCTGAAGGCACTGTTTGTTCAGTACAACTTCTTACTTGGCCCGTTTTCTACATGGACGAGCCTTTAGGATCAGGCTCCGTCCATGTAATCCTATTAATTTATGGCCACAATGATGCTTTCAGTAACTCAAGAGTTCCAGAGTTGGAAATGGCTTACCACTAGATCGGCCCTCAGTAAATCTGAGTTCCAAGTGGGAAACTCAGACCAGAATGTTGATACCTGAGTTGTGATGTTTCTCCACTTACCTTAACTCTCTAACCAAAAGATTGTAAAACAAAGCCATTTTCAATGCAGTTTGACCCATACAGTATAGTACAGTGTATTCAGATCCCTTCCCTTTTTCCATATTTTGTTACGTTACAGCCTTATTCTAATATTAAATACATTTCTTCTACTCAATCTACACACCCCATAATGACTAAAAACAGATGTTGAATTTTTAAAACAGATACCTTACTTGCACAAGTATTCAAGACCCTTTGCTATGAGACTAGAAATTGAGCTCAGGTACATCCTGTTTCCATTGATCATCCTTGAGATGCTTCTACAACTTGATTGCAGTCCACCTGTGGTAAATTCAATTGATTGGACATGATTTGGAAAGGCACACACCTGTCTATATAAGGTCCCACAGTTGACAGTGCATTTCAGAGGACAGTGTATGTTGCATTGATCTGCTCTGTAATAGACTATGGCAGTATAGTGTATAGTTCGGCAGCCCGGACATCTTTGGAAAGGCTAGCTGTCATACAGGGGCAAGGAATATGTAGTGGGGCGTTTCGGACGTCCCCAATGGCTGCACTACATGTGGAGATGGGGGATATGTCATTGCAGATTAGGAGACGACAGCTGGCAATTCATTATTGGGTTAAGCTACAGGGACATGGGGTGTCTCATCCTGCAAAAGGGATTTTATAGGCCTGCTGGGAACATGAGAGAAGACAGAATACGAGCTTTGGGTGGGTGGGTAATATCCAGGCGAAGGAAATGGGACTGTATGGAAGGGAGTTTAGTCCAAAGGTAGCCATTCCTGTAAACCCACCATGGCTACTACTGCCTCCAGTAGTTGATCTAGAAGTGTTGGAGAGACGACAGAAAGATAGGGAGGGTGATGATCCATCTGATTTGTTTAAGAGACGTCTGGATACTGTGTATCAGGATTTTGTGACCAAATACACAGATGGTTCAAAAGATCCAAAGACCGGATGTATTGGGTCAGCATTTGTAGTGCAGGAATCTGGGGTGGAAGTCAGGAAATGTATTACAGGTGGTCTTGCAGTGGGTGGAGGAAGTCAAAGCAGATGGAGTAGTTATTTGCTCTGATTCATGTGCAGTGTTGATAAGTCTCCAAGTCATTTAGGTCACATAGCAGACAAGACCTGCTTTATGAAGTGTTAAAAACCCATGGCAGGATTAGACAGATGGGTATATAGGTTTACTTGGGTCCCAGCCCATGTGGGGATGGAGGGGAACGAGGCAGTTGATGTACTGGCTAAACAAGCACTTAGAAGTGGGAATGTTGATGTTGAAGTTACAATGAGCAAAGCCGAGGCAAAAAGCCTGATATGGACCGTGATGGTGCAGAGATGGCAGGAGCAGTGGAATAGAGATGCTAAGGGCAGGCATTTATTTCAAGTACAGAGGAAAGTCAGTGAGGGGAAGACTGTAGGAAGAGACAGAACAGAGGAGGCTATTTTTACAAAATTAAGGGTGGGACACAGCCAGTCCTTAAATGTGATAGGAAAGCATCCAACAGTAAAGTGTGATTTATTGCCAGGAAACCGAGACGTGGAGCATGTATCACTACAGTGTGGGCAGTTTAGAGGGAAAGAGAGGCTGAGGTCTAGTATGAGGGAGAAGGAGATACAGGAAATTAGTTTAGAGGTATATTGAGTAGAACGTCATTAGATATAGTCTCAAATATTTTATATTTTTTAAAGGCAACAGGGCTGGCAGGTAGGATTTAGTTTCTCCCGGTCTCTGGCCCACACTCCAGTACAGTAGGTGGCGGTAATGCATCAAAACATTTCTGCAGCATCTAAGGTCCCCAAGAACACACTGGCCTCCATCATTCTTAAATGGAAGAAGTTTGGATCCACCAAGACTCTTCCTAGAGCTGGTCGCCCTGACAAACTGAGCAATCGGGGTTGAAGGGCCTTGGTCAGGGAAGTGACCAAGAACCCGATGGTTACTCTGACAGAGCTCCAGAGTTCCTCTGTGGAACTGGGTGAAACTTCCAGAAAGACAACCATCAATGCAGTACTCCACCTTCAGTAAAAGGCACATGACAGCCCGCTTGGAGTTTGCCAAAGGCACCTAAAGATTCTCTGGTCTGATGAAATCAAGATTGAACACTCTGGCCTGAATGCCAAGTGACACATCTTGAGGAAACCTGGCACCATCCCTACGGTGAAGTATGGTGGTTGTAGCATGCTGTGGGGATGTTTTTCAGCGGCAGGGACTGGGAGACTAGTCAGGATCGAGGAGAAAAATGAACGGAGCAAAGTACAGAGATCCTTGATG
This sequence comes from Oncorhynchus tshawytscha, assembly GCF_018296145.1. Lineage (NCBI taxonomy): Eukaryota > Metazoa > Chordata > Actinopteri > Salmoniformes > Salmonidae > Oncorhynchus > Oncorhynchus tshawytscha. Next base: position 49,592,892 of record NC_056436.1, read on the forward strand.
AAATCCTGCTCCAGAGCCCTCACGACCTCTGACCAGGGCAAAGGTTCACCTTCCAACAGAACAATGAACCCTAAGCACACAGCCAAGACAATGCAGGAGTGACTTCGGGACAAGTCTCTGAATGTCCTTGAGTGGCCCAGGAAGAGCCTGGACTTGAACCCCATCGAACATCTCTGGAGAGACCTGAAAATAGCTGTGCAGCGGCAGAAACTCCACAAATACCGGTGTGCCAAGCTTGAAGTGTCATACCCAAGAAGACTTGAGTCTGAAATCGCTGCCAAAGGTGCATTAGTAAAGGGTAAAGGGGTAAAGGGTCTGAATAATTATGTAAATGTTTATTTTGTCATTATGGGGTATTGTGTGTAGCTTGAAGGGGGGTTAATCCATTATAGAACAAGGCTGTAACATAACAAAATGTGGAAAAGGTCTAGGTCTGAATACTTCCTGAATGCACTGTTTTGACACATTGTCAATATAAGCAAGCAAACTAATTTATTAATAGCTACATTAATCCCACTGGTTGAAAAGCACTAATGCATTCATGCCTTAGTTATGACTCACCAACTGGGAGTTAACGAGTTCCTGAAAACCTTCCAAAAGCACCATTATGTCAGCCTGTAATTGTCATACACCAACATTGGTGTTTTGACACTTCCTGTTGGTATCAAGTGCATGTGAGGTGGTGTTTCCTTTACAATTGGTTTCAGGCCATAGTGGCGGAGGGCAAGCAATATGCGCTTTGTGTCAGAGTCATGAAGATGTCTGCAGAAAACATGTAATTATCACGACTTTCCTATTTACACCACAGAAATGTTGTGTATGTGTACAAGTACATCACCAAAAGTATGTAGACACCCCTTCAACACTTGTTGCTGACAGTATCAAATCGCACACACAGCCATGCAATCTCCATAGACAAACATTGGCAGTAAAATGGCCTTACTGAAGAGCTTAGTGACTTTCAACATGGCACCGTCATAGGATGCCACCTTTCCAACAAGTCAGTTTGTCAAATGGCCCGGTCAACTGTAAGTGCTGTTGGTGTGAAGTGGAAACGTCTAGGGGCAACAACGGCTCAGCCATGAAGTGATAGGCCACACAAGCTCAGAGAATGGGACCGCCGAGTGCTGAAGCGCATAAATATCGTCTGGCCTCGATTGCAACACTCACTATCGAGTTCCAAACTGCCTCTGGAAACAATGTCAGCACAAGAACTGTTCGTTGGAAGCTTCATAAAATGGGTTTCCATGGCCGAGCAGCCGCACACAAGCCTAACACGGAACCCAAACCGGCTGCGCGTGTGCGCTATTGTGCATACATTTATTTTGTCCCCCTACATCAAACGCGATGATGACACAAGGGTTAAAATATCAAAACAAACTCTGAACCAATGACATTAATTTGGGGACAGGTCAAAAAGCATTAAACATCTATGGCAATTTAGCTAGTTAGCTTGCACTTGTTAGCTAATTTTTCCTATTTAGCTAGCTTGCTGTTGCTAGCTAATTTGTCCTGGGATATAAACATTGAGTTGTTATTTTACCTGAAATGCACAAGGTCCTCTACTCCAACAATTAATCCACACATAAAAAGGCCAACCGAATCGTTTCTAGTCATCTTTGAACTTATATGGTGATCGGCATCTAAACTTTCATAGTATTGTCGTGTCTTTGGCTATGCCGGATTAAGTGATATGACATGCTATTCTATAAAATAATTTATCCGTCATTAAAACCTGTTAAGGATCGGGTGAATTTTTTCAACATTTTGTTAAAAATCGCGCAAAATTTCAACGTCCTGCTACTCATGCCAGGAATATAGTATATGCATATGATTAGTATGTGTGTATGAAGTTTCTAAAACCGGTTAAATCATGTCTGTGACTATAACAGAACGTGTTTTGCAGGCAAAACCCCAAGAAAAACCTGTTCACAAAAAATAAATAAAAGTATCCCTCCGCCAGTCTCTGTATTGTCTATGGCAAGGGAAAATGGATAGCGTCCAGTTTACAATGCCTACAGCTTCCACACAATGTCGCCAGTACTGGCAATTCGGTTGAAGTTAATCCTTGGTGAAATGAGAAATAGGCACTTCCTGTCATCAAGTACACAGGCGGAAGTTTTGAAAGAGAGAATATCGACCAAGATTTCAAGACCTGTTGCTATTGAATACAGATCGCCCCGTGATAAATTTGATCGATTATTAACGTTTACTAATACCTAAAGTTGGTTTACAAAAGTAGTTTGAAGCGTTTTGTCAAAGTTTATAGGCAACTTTTTTAATTTAAAAAAATGACGTTGCGTTTCGGAAAGCAGTTTTTTCCTGGATCAGATGGGCTTCATAAATGGACATTTTGGGTATACATGGACGGATTTAATCGAAAAAAAAGACCCAATTGTGATGTTTATGGGACATATAGGAGTGCCAACAAAGAAGCTCGTCAAAGGTAATGAATGTTTTACATTTTATTTCTGCGTTTTGTGTAGCGCCGGCTACGCTAATTCTGTTGTTTACATCCCCTTCAGGTATTTCCAGGGGTTGCATACTATCAGATAATAGCTTCTCATGCTTTCGCCGAAAAGCATTTTTAAAATCTGACATGTTGGCTCGATTCACAACGAGTGTAGCTTTAATTGAGTACCCTGCATGTGTGATTTAATGAAAGTTTGAGTTAACGAGTACTATATGATTTTGGCACTACGCATTTCCCTGGGCTAGAGGCTAGATGGGACGTTAACGTCTCGCTTAGCCTCAAGAAGTTTTAATATCACCTGATTGAGCTAATCATGTAAATGTAATTAACTAGAGTCGGGCACCACAAACTAATATTTATAGAGCTGTTATCTTCCGAATAAACTCTTAAAGACCTAGTAATATTTTACATTAATGGCAGTCAATTTTAATCTGCATCTTAATTCAGTCTCATCTGAAAGTTGAACATTCTTGGTTATCTTCACGAACCCTGGCTAACAAGTTGAATCAGCAATACAAAATTGGGTTTAATTATTTATTTACTAAATACCTAACTAATCACACACACATTTAAATCATAACTTGATTACACATTACGTCAAAGGAAAACGTCCCTAGCGGGCAGAACAGATATGACAGCTTGTTACACAAAAGAAAAGGGTCTGGGTTTGAGTGAAAGAGCGGGAAGACTGAGGAACAAAGGGAAGAAGCTGTGCTATCGTAAATACAGTATCTTATGCATTCTAAATTACCGCCCTTTTGGAAAAGGAAAATGCAATAAATATTTACTCTGAGTTGCGCTTCGGTAGGTTGGTGGTAGATGGAAGGCCGTGTTGCCCAACCGAATCCTTTGAAGAATGTCTCTGGTGGTCAATTAGATACGTTGTAGTAACGTTGTTGTGTGATAGACGGGATACTCTGTCTGTTAGTCTTTCAATCACCCACATGGGTATAACCAATGAGGAGATGGCACGTTGGTACCTGCTTCTATAAACCGATGGGAGAGGCAGGACTTTCAGAGCGATCTGCGTCAGAAATAGAAACGAGTTCTATTTTAGCCCTTGGCAACGCAGACGCACGTGACGTGTCCGGTCTGGTCAGCATGTAAGATCACAATGCCAAGTGTTGGCTGGAGTGGTGTAAAGCTTGCCTCCATTGGACTCTGGAGCAGTGGAAAGACGTTCTCTGGAGTTATGAATCATGCTTCACCATCCGGCAGTCCGACGGACGAATCTGGGTTTGGTGGATGCAAGGATAACACTACCTGCCCGAATGCATAGTGCCAAATGTAAAGTTTGGTAGAGGAGGAATAATGGTCGGGGGCTGTTATTCATAGTTTGGGCTTAGTCCCTTTAGTTCCAGTGAAGGGGAATCTTAATGATACAGCATACAATGACACAATTCTGTGCTACCAACTTTGTGGCAACAGTTTGGGGAAGGTCCGTACAGAAATGGTTTGTCAAGATTAATGTGGAAGAACTTGACTGTCCTGCGCAGAGCCCTGACCTCATGTAGCATTTTCCATGAGTTTGCCTACAACTTCAGCACCTGCTGTAAGTGCCTGGATGTGCGTATGTTCTTCAGCTTTCATATATGGATCTGGACCATTCACTATGAACTGGACTGTGTTAAGGCTAAAGTATGTGCAGTGCGAGTTGAGATTAAAGCGAGAGCTGCATGTAGCCACGTGTGGACATTTCGTTCATATGTTATTTAGCCCAGTTCTAGATCATTTGTAGTCAGCGATAGGGGAGTGATTGCTTCCTACAAGAGCACAAAGCGAATACATTTCTAGACATATTTGAAAAGCGAGTCAGGTAAAAGCTTTAGTTTTTTGTCTCAAAGTGGCAGTGTTGTAATTTGCCACAGCTTATTTTAAGCCTAAATAACCAACAGGCAGAGGGTAGAATAATTGTTCTGATTCTCTGTAATAATGGTATGGGAATAATAATGCATTTTATTTATTTTTTAAATTTTATTTTGCATAAAACAACACTTTTAGTCACCTTATCTGAAGGACAGATAGACAAGTGGATAGACAGGTTAGTGTCAAGCCCTGCATGTTTTCTCCCCCAAAAGTCTCATGGAATGGTAACCCACATTGAACACCACACATTGGCTGAATGATAGAACAGCTATTTCCTTGTTAAAATGTTATGGAATACATTTTCACTGTTGTTTTAGGCCACTCTGGTAGGCCTACATTATGATAAAATAGCCACAGCCTACACAGCCATTGTTAAAACTGTAATATAAAGTGGGTACAGCCTCAGTGTTCACAGTATACACGTGCTGGAAGTTGCACTGAATTTTCAATGTTCAATTTGGGCTCAGCAGACCTGAAATTTGCTCAATGCTGAAAAAATGAAAGGGAACATTTATTTTAGCAGCAAAGGGGGGACCAACTTCATATTAATGCCCATGATTTTGGAATGAGATGTTAGAAAAACTTACTTTTGATCATGTGTACTTGTATATACTACAGTACGCGTATAGACTTTCCTGACGCTCATTCCACTTCACTTTTTGTGGACAGAGAGAAAGTCAACAAGGGAGGAGGAGTTGAGAATGTTCATTATCTTAACGACGGACTGTGGCACATGAAGACGTATAAATGTGTCATTACCCACCCCCTGGACAACATGGAGCTCTTGACAGCGAGGCTGCCAGTCAATTGTTTACACCAAAGCTGGAGGCTTTGAACCAACCTCCAATTGATGCACAAATAAAAACCTGCATTTAAAGTTATTTTCCATTCTTTTGCACTGCCTTTACATTTCATGGTTTCTTTGCTAAAGTCGTTGGGACTCACTTGCAACCAGGAGAAAAACATCTGAAATGGATTGTAGATCATAGTACCATGTATATGCTGTTACATGTATTTGTGACATGAAATCAATAAAGAATACTCTGGCGAGTTGGAGGCTAAAGAAAGATGAAATCAGATTTTTTAGGGGGTGAGTTACATTCTCTTTTGCAGTGAACATTTAATTGCCAAAGTTTCAGCACGCATGGTCTTCATTAGGTGTATGTATTTATGAAAACTAAAGTAATCTAGCAGACACTTCCATATGCCAGGATGTACAATGATGCTTGATGGGGCATGAATACAGACAGGCATCATTGGTAAACATTCGAAAAGAATGTCACATTCACTGTTTGATGAAATCATTTTTTATAAATGGCAACTCGAGTTGAGGATAGTTTGTTTGGAGCTCTGTGGGAGAATAAACAATAATCAATATGAAGGTACACGGAGAACAAGTAGAGCCTACATAAAAATACTCAAACGACAGTTGGGCTAGGGGTACAATAACACATAACATAAAGACCTTAAGGGATTTACAGTTCATTTGGAAAGTATTCAGACCCCTTCTTTTTACATTTTGTTACATTATAGCCTTATTGTAAAATGGATTCAATTGTTTCCCCATAATGACAATGGAAAAGCTGTTTAGACGTTTTTGCAATTTAAAAAAATCAAAATTTACATAAATATTCAAACCCTTTACTCAGTACTTTGTTTAAGCACCTTTGGTAGCGATTACAGCCTCAAGTCTTCTTGGGTATGACGCTACAAGCTTGACACACCTGTATTTGGGGAGTGTCTCCCATTGTTCTCTGCAGATCCTCTCAAGCTTTGTCAGGTCTTAACACATTCCTGAATAATAAATCAACACCTGAGGAATGGCATCTAAAACAATTGCAAAATCTTTAGGTGTTACAGTGATGATAAGAAATCCTCATAAGTAAAAAATCCTCTGCATTTACAAGTTGGCTCACCAATAGAATATTTCGGAACAAATATTCTAAAAACAAAGATGTATTTTTATACAGGGTTAAAAATGTAGGAAGCCTCGACTTCTGATCTTTAGTATGGTTATGCCTAAATATTTAAGTTCTTTCACTGGAATACCCTAATATGAGGGTATGAGGGTACACAATCTTTGACAGCCATGAGTTTGCATTTATTAATGCTAAGACCAGATGCTTTGGAAAAGGATTCTATCACATTGATTGATATGGGAATCTGACTGGCATCTTTCAGAAATAGTGTAGTATCGTGCTATAGTCATTTAGTAGCTGTGCTATAGTCATTTACCAGCTATGGAAATACATTATACAGGACTTATTCACTTTTATTTTCATTCAATGTCACTATTATTCACTTTGGTTTTAGATGTGGAGGGACATAACCTGGGGGAGGACACCCAGACCACCGCCAGGTTATGTCCCACCACTTCAAATGTCAATCATTTGATTAATTTAACATTTGAAGTGGGGGGACATAACCTGGCGGGGGTCTGGGTGTCATCCCCCAGATTTTTTGGGTGCAACTAAAGCTAATTTCCTGCATTTTTACACAATCCAATATGTTGTCTCCATTTAGAACAAAAAGTAAGGAAAAATACCCATTGTCATCAAGCTAGGTAAGAGCTCATTATTAAAAATGTTTAAGTGATACGACTGAACTAGATAAAAGGTCATTCAATAACAAATACTGTTACACCATTAACCAGTAGCCTAACAAATGCTCCACTCTTGAAAAAATACAGACTTCACCGTCTTTATTGAGACATCCTCTATATCAAATTTCAACCAGACCAACCAGCCAGCCCGAGCCACCTGCACGCCCAACCCCCACCAGTCTAGGCAATATCTCAACTCTCTCTCAACACAATTTAATTCCCAGTTCACACCTTCATTTTTTAAAATTCCCACTGGAAAGGTTTGGAGAAAAAAACAACCAAAAAAACACATATACCTCAAATATATATTAACACACAGAAACTGCAAATCCTCCATATAATTAATCTCATATTACTAATAGTAGTGTAGAGCTCTTTTTAGTTGCATACAATATAACTGTCGCCTCATTCTGTCCCTAGGGGTCTAACACCCTACAGCTCCCCAACACACCATACACCCCCGCATTAGGATCTTAGTTAAACATTCATTATTGGTTTTGGGTGTGTTAGGCCAATCCCAGAGTGACAACCCACAGGACGGAAGACCACCAGGGCCAGGACTGAGCAGCCCAGCAGCTAGGGATAGCCTAAATGGGCATCTCCCCTGACGTGAGCACGTTTTCAATACAGATATCTTTAGTCATACTGTATTCCATATAAGGCATTCAGACCTTATGAAAGTTGCTCAATATACCCTTAATATAGTAATACATAACTTGACATTCTGGGAGGATAACCAAGCTTCCTATTAATTGCAATGCATTTCTTAGCTGCTATAAATGCTTGGTTACACAGTTTCTTCAGATAACAGTCTCCAGTATCAACATTTCCAAGCAAACAAAACAGGGAGAAGGGAGATTCTGTAGACTTGCTGAGATAAAAGAACACACTATTTGGCAGAATTTAGCCAGCCTTTGTAAGACCAAAACATATGCAAATATGTCCCCTTTTGTGTTTTACACCTCCGGCAGAGGAATGACATTTCTGAGTGCATGGAATTCAGCTTCACTGGCATATAGTACATTCTATGGATGGCCTTAAACTGCAGTCATTTATGTCTGAGATGATACGAACATGACTGGACATTCAAACACATCTGTATCCATTCATCATCATCAATAGCTTCTAACAGGTCTTCCTCACATCTTTGTTTTACATGTTTTGTGTCATCGATAAAAGCTTCTATCAACCCTTGATAGTTTGGAAATCAAGTTTGGAGGTTTGTCATACTGCCTTAAAATAGCATCTGGCCTGCCCTTGTCCAGAGTTCACTGCGCAGAGAGAATAAAGGTTTGTATCTGCAAAACTGTATCTCACCTGTCACAGACGGGTCTTCCCTGACCCTGCTGAGACCCCTGTCACCATCTGATCTTCCTAAAATGAGGCATGACAAGGAATTGCCTTGGTGTACATTTATACATTATATTATCCAAGAATAGAACCAATGGTTGAATAATGGAAATGACCATTCTTCCCAAATCCCACACTGTAGCTTTAAACTTAATCCACTGCCCTGTAGCTACTGTAGGTCTACCCATCATTTCAAGATGGAACTTTGTATCATTCGCTGATATTGTTAATATACTGCAAAATTCACCTGTGCTCTATAGACTGGACTTCCCTGGCTGTCTGAACATGCTGAGACCCCAGTCACCATCTGATCCTGCTAAGACACGTGAGCATAGTTTTGTGTACTGACTGCACAAGAGGGCTGCATTCCCGTGGGATGCTTGTGTAACAGGGTTGGTTATGTTTCCACTTGCCTGAAAAGAAAGGTGTGTTTAATGTTCAAGCATTCTTATTGCATTCTTATTCTCCGCTGTGCAATCCAGTTTCCGAGCTGGTCATGGGTGCACCACAGCCACGCTCAAGGTACTAAACAATAGATAAAAGACAGTACTGGGCAGCCGTCTTCATCGACCTGGCCAAGGCTTTCGACTCTGTCAAATCACTGTATTCTTATTGGCAGACTCAACAGCCTTGGTTTCTCAAATGACTGCCTCGCCTTGTTCACCAACTACTGGCTCCAGGTCATCTATAAGTCTATGCTAGGTAAAGCTCTGCCTTACCTCAGCTCACTGGTCACGATAACAACACCCACCCGTAGCACGCGCTCCAGCATGTATATCTCACTGGTCATCCCCCAAGCCAGCACCTCCTTTGGCACCTTTCCTTCCAGTTCTCTGCTGCCAGTGACTGGAACGAATTGCAAAAATCTCTGAAGCTGGAGACTTACATTTCCCTCACTAACTTTAAACATCAGCTATCTGAGCAGCTAACCGATCACTGCAGCTGTACATAGTCCATCTGTAAATATTCTACCCAATCTACCTACCTGACCCCCATATTGTTTTTATTTACTTTTCTGCTCTTTTGCACATCAGAATCACTACTTGCTCATCTATCACTCCAGTGTTAATCTGCTAAATTGTAATTACTTCGCTACGATGGTCTATTTATTGCCTTACCTCCTCACACCATTTGCACACACTGTATATAGACTTTATTTTCTTCTATTGTGTTCTTGACTGTACGCTTGTTTATTCCATATGTAACGCTGTGTTGTTGTGTCGCACTGCTTTGCTTTATCTTGGCCAGGTCGCAGTTGTAAATGAGAACTTGTTCTCAACTGGCCTACCTGGTTATATAAAGGTGAAGTAAAAAAATGTTTAAAAAGGGGGGAAAAAAAATCGCAAATGTCAGGTCTCCCCAGTATGAAAATGTGATGCAAGGGGTAGGTCACGTTCTGAGTACTATTTTACAATGTGTACAAGTTTGCTGTCCATTGCTGATTTATACATATGGCACCTGTTAGGGATCGAGAGGCTTTCTGGGATGTGCTTTGGTATATGACTGCTGTATATAAGTCTGTTAGCTAGCATGCACCGATGTAATGGTCACATAAGCTCACTGCTAACACAGTTGCTTTCATGCTACAGATTTTACCATCGACAGCCATCAACATCATTAAGCCCTGCACAACTAACGTGCTGTTTCCTATTTAACAACAGATTTTAAATAATGCTCAACTGGGACCACTGGCTGGGGTGATTTATTTGGACAAAACACAACGCAAGGAGAGTACGATTAACATCTGTTACCCTTGCGGGACCTGCGTTTCATGCTAGGGGCTGTCAGACAGACGATGTTGGGATTTTTTTTTTTTTTGGTGTCCCACAGATTATTTGGAAACTATCCTCTTAGTGCATTGTATGCGTTGGCCTACCTATTTTATTAAAAGCACTTTTTTCCCCCATTATTCACACAGAATTCGCAGCTTCAACTTCAGTAGCCTACCTCTTCTATTTGGGCGTGAGCGTTCAAGTGCGCCAAGTATGTGTGATCTCTTTGAAATAGAGTAGGTTGCCGACATGGATGGAGAATCACGTGGCAGGTAACTTAAATATGATTAGACTGTAGTTTACTACTGTGTCTGTATATAAATATTGATAATGGAAAGAAGTGGAGGGCGCTCAAACAACGTGAGTTGAAGTGCAATCAAAAAATGTAATCGTGCCCACGTAACCTTAGACCACTGCGCCACTCGGGAGGCTCCACACACAATTTCAAATGAAAGTTTGCAAAAAATAGATAAGATTCTGCAGCCATGAAGAGGTAAATACTTGTCTATTTTTGGAAAAATCACATTGATTAACTATTTGGTCCTATCACAGTGTACTTACTTACTAATGTGTAATCATATGGAGTGCGAGTTTTAATAAATAAATGAAACCAGACACATGGACAACACACAGACAGGAAACAGAAACAATGACGCCTGGGGAAGGAACCAAAGGGAGTGACATATACAGTGGGGAGAACAAGTATTTGACACTGCCGATTTTCCTACTTACAAAGGATGTAGAGGTCTGTAATTTTCATCATAGGTACACTTCAACTGTGAGAGACGGAATCTAAAACAAAAAATCTAGAAAATCACATTGTATGATTTTTAAGTAATTAATTTGCATGTTATTGCATGACATAAGTATTTGATCACCTACCAACCAGTAAGAATTTCAGCTCTCACAGACCTGTTAGTTTTTCTTTAAGAAGCCCTCCTGTTCTCCACTGTATTAACTGCACCTGTTTGAACTTGTTACCTGTATAAAAGACACCTGTCCACACACTCAATCGAACAGACTCCAACCTCTCCACAATGGCCAAGACCAGAGAGCTGTGTAAGGACATCAGGGGTTAAATTGTAGACCTGCACAAGGCTGGGATGGGCTACAGGACAATAGGCAAGCAGCTTGGTGAGAAGGCAACAACTGTTGGCGCAATTATTAGAAAATGGAAGAAGTTCAAGATGACTGTCAATCACCCTCGGTCTGGGTATCCATGCAAGATCTCACCTCGTGGGGCATCAATGATCATGAGGAAGGGGAGGGATCAGCCCAGAACTACACGGCAGGACCTGGTCAATGACCTGAAGAGAGCTGGGACCACAGTCTCAAAGAAAACCATTAGTAACACACTACGCCGTCATGGATTAAAATCCTGCAGCGTACGCAAGGTCCCCCTGCTCAAGCCAGCGCATGTCCTGGCCTGTCTGAAGTTTGCCAATGACCATCTGGATGATCCAGAGGAGGAATGGGTTAAGGTCATGTGGTCTGATGAGACAAAAATACAGCTTTTTGGTCTAAACTCCACTCGCCGTGTTTGGAGGAAGAAGGATGAGTACAACCCCAAGAACACCATCACAACCGTGAAGCATGGAGGTGGAAACATCATTCTTTGGGGATGCTTTTCTGCAAAGGGGACAGGACGACTGCACCGTATTGAGGGGAGGATGAATGGGGCCATGTATCGCGAGATCTTGGCCAACAACCTCCTTCCCTCAGTAAGAGCATTGAAGATGGGTCGTGGCTGGGTCTTCCAGCATGACAATGACCCGAAACACACAGCCAGGGCAACTAAGGAGTGGCTCCGTAAGAAGCATCTCAAGGTCCTGGAGTGGCCTAGCCAGTCTCAAGACCTGAACCCAATAGAAAATCTTTGGATGGAGCTGAAATTCCGTATTGCCCAGCGACAGCCCCGAAACCTGAAGGATCTGGAGAAGGTCTGTATGGAGGAGTGGACCAAAATCCCTCCTGCAGTGTGTGCAAACCTGGTCAAGAACAACAGGAAACATATGATCTCTGTAATTGCAAACAAAGGTTTCTGTACCAAATATTAAGTTCTGCTTTTCTGACGTATCAAATACTTATGTCATGCAATAAAATGCAAATTAATTACTTAAAAATCATACAATGTGATTTTCTAGATTTTTTGTTTTAGATTCCGTCTATCACAGTTGAAGTGTACCTATGATAAAAAATTACAGACCTCTACATGCTTTGTTAGTAGGAAAACCTGCAAAATCAGCAGTGTATCAAATACTTGTTCTCCCCACTGTATAGGGAAGGTTATCAGGGAAGTGATGGAATTTTGTTTAAAGTATCGCCCTTTCTTAAACATGTCATACAAAACTGGTTACAATTTCATTTTCCCTGACACCCAAAAGTACTCATTACATTTCGACAGGAAAATGGTCCAATTCACACACTTCTCAATAGAACATCCCTTGTCATCCCTACTGACTCTGATCTGGTGGACTCACTAAACACAAATGCTTAGTTTGTAAATTATGTCTGAGTGTTGGTGTGCCTCTGGCTGTCCGTCAAAAATAAATACAAAATTGTGTTGTCTGGTTTGCTTAATATAAGTTACTTGAAATTCTTTATACTTTTACTTTTTATATTTAAGTACATTTTAGAAATTCCATTTACTTTTGATACTTAAGTATATTTAAAACCAAATACTTTGACTTTTACTCAAGTAGTATTTTACTGGGTGACTTTTACTTGAGTCATTTTCTATTAAGGTATCTTTTCTTTTACTCAAGTATGACAATTGAGTACTTTTTTCACCACTAGGTATCGCTGTAAAATGCTGTGGTAGCCATGCTGGTTAAATGTGCCTTGGATTCTAAATAAAATCAGACCGTGTCACCAGCTAAGCTCATCCACGCGATCTGACCTTCTCCTCCATGCTCCACACTGGCAACCACACATGCGCAGATCCTCCATTCACCTACTCTGCTTCTCACAAAGACACGGCAGTTGGAACCAAAAATCTCCAATTTGGACTCATCAGGCCAAAGGCCAGATTTCCACCGGTCTAATGTCCACTGCTTGTGTTTCTTGGCCCAAGCAAGTCTCTTCTTCTTATTGGTGTCCTTTAGTGGTTTCTTTGCAGCAATTCGACAATGAAGGCCTGATTCACACAGTCTCCTCTGAACAGTTGATGTTGAGATGGTTCAGTTACTTGAACTCTGTGAAGCATTTATTTGGGCTGCAATTTGTGAGACTGGTAACTCTAATGAACTTATCCTCTGCAGCAGAGGTAACTCTGGGTCTTCCTTTCCTGTGGCGGTCCTCATGATAGCCAGTTTCATCATAGCGCTTGATGGTTTTTGCAACTGCACTTGAAGAAACATTCAAAGTTCTTGAAATTGTACAGATTGACTGACCTTCATGTCTTAAAGTAATGATGGACTGTTGTTTCTCTTTGCTTATTTGAGCTGTTCTTGCCATAATATGGACTTGGTCTTTTACCAAATAGGGCTATCTTCTGTATACCACCCCTACCTTGTCACAACACAACTTGTTGGCTCAAACATTAAGAAGAAAGAAAATTCCACAAATTAATTTAAGACACACCTGTTAATTGAAATGCATTCCAGGTGACTACCTCATGAAGATGGTTGAGAATGCAGAGAGTGTGCAAAGCGCTCAAGACAAAGGGTGGCTACTTTGAAGAATCTCAAATATAAAATATATTTTGATTTATCACTTTGGTTATTACATGATTCCATGATTAAAATGGGGGGGTATAAAAAAAATGGATCACTACTTTCTCCTGGTCAGTCTATCATGGAAAGAGCAGGTGTTCCTAATGTTTTGTACACTGTGTATAAAGATGATACTGTATCTCTATCATTCTCTTTGTTTACCACATATGACTGGTAAAAATCTATTTGAACAGTGCTACAACTGGTAATTACTAGTCAGAAACTCATCTATTTAGCTATATTACATTAGTCCCTAAAAGTGTGTGTTTAAGTGTGCGTGTCTAATATATATATATTTTTTTGCTTATCAATAACAAGGGGTAAGATGAAAATGTGAGCCAGGCCTATTTTGCTTTACAGTGCTCTATATTTGGTTTAGCACTTTTTATAATTAAGAACTTTGATTTGCCACTCTGACTGAATGCAGCAACAGAACAGTCATTTAATTTAGTTGTTGGTATTATGAGGATAAACATGGCTGTCAATTTCAGTAAATTTTTATTTCACCTGGTTTTCCAAGTGGGTAAAATAGTTACAAAATAAACAAAAAAACAAATCCACCAACATTAATTTCATTACAATGACAACAATCATGTGTAGCAAACTATTTGTTTACAGACTTTTACAGTCATCTCAATACTTGATCAATTTCACCAAATGTTCACTCTGTGTGGCCTTGTATTAGCCTAATTAAACCAAATTAGCCACACATACCAATGAAAATAAATAAATTGTGTGAAAGAAGTAGATATATTTCTTCATAGCACTGCATTAGCCTACATCTGTTCATTCATTCATTCTTCACAACCACAATTGTATTGTGCGGAGTGCAAATTTCAAAAGGTATAAAAGACAAATGATTTGCCACCCTCCCTCATGTATACAAACTGAATAAGAAAACAGTTCAACAGTTCGACTTGACATCACACAGCAGCAGTCTTTTTAATTCCATGTCTGGCCCAAAGGGGGAAGCCTTGCACTTTAGTCATTGTCAGAGCCCTCGGGGGGCAGGAATATCAAGGAATCATGGAAGTTGTGCCCATACGGGCGTAGTCTGTAAACCCCAAACATCATGACCTGCATCTGGTTTGGTGACATTCCGCTAAAGGTGATGGCTAAGTCAGAGCAACAGCCCTCCACCACATCCAAAGAGTTTTTGGACATGCCGTCTTCGATGAGTGAACCCACACTCTTACTGTTGAACAGCCCCTTGCCCTGTGTGTCCTCACCGTTCTCTGCAAAGACCCCAGTGTACTTCAGACATATAGCCAGCTGTTTCTCCTCGCTTAGCTTCCAAAGGGACCTGCCTCGCTCTGGACACTTCTCCACATCTTTGAACACGTTCACCAGCCTTCTGAGAGCCTCGTAGCTCAGCACGATGCCGCTCTCGTACTCAACGTACTCCAGTTCGCCCGATTTCACGGTGTGGCCGATGTAAAAGGGCTCGTTGGGGTCTTTGGCCAGAACGAGGTACTTGAGGTTCTCAATAATGGCAAAGGTGGTAGGCCGCGCCACAAAGAACCAGCGCAGGTCACCGGAATTGTCGTACGCGTGCTTCAGGGCCTTGTGCAACTTGGCCCACTCGTCCTGTTCGTTAAGATCCACCGCTTCCAGAGCTTTGGCTGACTCGGAGCTGTAGAATACAGCCTGGTCGCAGTGTTTACCCCAGGTGTCCTTGGCTGTGGCCCAATACACTAGGACCTTAGGCTGAACCATAATGACGCAATAGACTCGCACCTTCTGGCTCAGCTCCACCATCTGGGGCTCGGATAGGCTCTGTAGCTCGTCGTTGGTGGGAGCCTTGATGTGGTGGTGGTGGTGCTGGTCCTCTGGGCTAGACTGCATGCCTGGTGTGAAGCTCCCTAACAGGGACAACAACAGGCAGAATATGCCTCCCAGGGCCATCCCCTTCATGAAGGAGCTGCCTTCCGACAACATGTTAGTTTGTCAGCAGCACACACTGTGAAAGTAGGAAACAAACATTAATTTGCCCTATTACTAATCAAATGGATAGTCATGGTGGTGGTAAAAGGCTCAAAATAAAGAAGCTAGCTATCTAGCTACATAACAAGTGACTGTCATTTCATGTTAGTTGAGTGTAAAAAAAAAACTATACTGAACAAAAATATTAAAACGCAACATGCAACAATTTCAACGATTTTACTGAGTTACAGTTCATATAATGAAATCTGTCAATTGAAATAAATGAGGCACTAATCTATGGATTTCACATGACTGGTCAAGGTCTCAGCCATGGGTGGGCCTGGGAGGGCACAGGCCTAACACTTGAGACTGGCCCACCCACTTGGGAACAAGGCCTAGCCTATCAAAAGGAGTTTTTCTTTACAAAAAGGCTTTATTACAGACAGAAATACTACTCAGTTTCATCAGCAGGTGAATAAGCCGGATGTGGAGGTTCTGGGCTGGCGTCGTTACACGTGCTCTGCGGTTGTGAGGCCAGTTGGACTTACTGACAAATTATCTGGCAACAGCTCTGGTGGACATTCCTTAGTCAGCATGCCAATTGCACATTTCATCAACTTGAGAGATAGTGTTGTGTGACAAAACTGCACAATTTAGAGTGGCCTTTTATTGTCCCCAGCACAAGGGTTATGTAATGATCATGCTGTTTAATCAGATTATTGATATGCCACACCTGTCAAGTGGATTATCTTGGCAAATGTAAACATATGAGTGAAATAAGCTTTTTGTGCATATGGATCTTTCTATGATCTTTCATTTCAGCTCATGAAATCATGAGACCAACACTTTCCATGTTGCGTTCGTGCTTCTGTCAGTGTAGTTCACTTTTTACTTTTCGAATCAAATTAGCAAACGACACTGTCAGTGCAAAAATTATCAAACTATTTCATTGCTAACTGGCTATGAAACTTGACAAACAGGTTTACAAGTAAAGGGTGTATCAGAGTGCTAAACGTACACGCACGCGTAAACACTGCACTGTTCTAAAATATTGTACCAATTTCTCGGAGCAGCTCAAGCAGTTAATCAAACTGTCGACACATTCAAATGAATAGAGGAAGTGTACCGGGAGACGCGTTGGTTGGGAATTGTGGGGAGGTGCGCGCTCGGACTGTGCATCCCCAGAGAATGGTGGTCTCTGAGCCGCGTAGTAATGTTACAAAGGGACGCCGTACTATCGCGTCTCGGCGTCTGTATGATTTACGCTTAATTTACGTCTCGGCGTCTAGACTATGATTTACGCTTAATGAAGCTGTCGAACTACCGTCAGTACAATCTTGTTAGCTTGCTTGTTAGGTAACATTACAGATAGCTAGCTACCTTAGCTATAATCATAACATGGCAAAATATCTCATTAAGACAAAGGTTTAAACCAAAACATCAAGAAAACACTTACCTACAAACGACTGCCGCTGGCTAAGAATTCCCCCCCTTCCTTTTAGTTTCCACTCCTGTCGAGAGCGGTGTCAGGTGTGCTGTGGCAGATGAAGGGGCCTGGGTTCCGGTCTAGAAGCAGTTTCGACTGCTCCTACAGTTATACTTCGGTGCTGCAGTCTAACTGACGCTCGGGCCAGAAAGACAATTCCCACATAGACAAGTCAGATTTGAAAATTCCTAACATGACACATTGGTCTTGATCTCCACTATAAAAAGCATCTAGACATTATCTCACGTCTTTTACAATAACATTCTCACATTTCTTTTAGAATAACATTACGTTTTCAACAGCGGAGATTTGTATAAACCTTGCTGTATGTCTCTCAGACATTTGCAACATTGTTTCAATATTCCAATTCGATCTCATACTGTCCCATAGTGTCGGGACGAGACAGACAGGCAGCGTTTCTCAGCCAGTCGAAATCATGAATCAGTTGGCATAATTTTATGGATATATGCAACAAAAAAATCAATTGAAAAAATGTTAAACAAAACGCCGCTAATTTGCATTCTTTCCAGCTTCAGTTTGAAGATGTGTTGTTCCTGACGAGTGAGCACATTTTCTATGCCAGACGAAATCGCGCCTCATCTAATGAATTTATCCCCTGCAGCAGTGGTAACTTTGGGTTTTCCTCTCCTCTGGTGGTCCTCATGAGAGCCAGTTTCATCATAGCGCTTGATGGTTTTTGTGGCTGCACTTGAAGAAACGTTCAAAGTTCTTGAAATGTTCCGTATTGACTGACATTAAAGTAACAATGGACTGTTGTTTCTCTTTGCTTATTTGAGCTGTTCTCGCCATAATATTAACTTGGTCTTCTACCAAATAGGGCTATCTTCTGTATATCACCCCTACCTTGTCACAACACAACTGATTGGCTCAATTGCATTAAGAAGGAAATAAATTCCACAAATGTACTGTTAACAACGCACACCTGTTAATTGAAATGCATTCCAGGTGACTACCTCATGAAGCTGATTGAGAGAATGCCAAGAGTGTGCAAAGCTATCATCAAGGCAAAGGGTGGCTGCTTTGAAGAATGTCAAATATATTTTTATTTGTTTAACACTTTTTTGGTGTCTACATGAGTCTATATATGTTATTTCATAGTTTTGATTTCTTCACTATTATTCCACAATGTAGAAAATAGTACAAATAAAGAAAAACCTTGAATGTGTCCAAACTTTTGACTGGTTCTGTATATCTGTTTTCTATAAATCTCAGATACAGATACACTGGGATATTATCAAGACTATCAATTTAGCTTATTTTCCCATTCTTTTGGACAATAGCCAATTTCTCCTTGTTTCCACTGCCATCAGATTCAAGTTCACCATCCGCTTCCGCCATCGTCCTCGAGTCCATCCACCTTCCATAGTCTTTCAGAAGGCTGATAATATCCTCAAAAAGTTCTACAACTGTACCATTGAGCTCCACCATCTTGACTGGCTGCATCATCGCTTGAAATGGCAACTGCACGGGGCCGAACTACCTGCCATCCAGGACCTCTATACCAGGTGGTGTCAGAGGAAGGCCCTAAAAGTTGTCAGATTCCAACCACCCAAGTCATAGACTGTTCTCTCTGCTACCGCACGGCAAGCGATACCGGAGCACCAAGTCTGTGACCAGAAGGCACCTGAGCAGCTCCTACCCCCAAGCCATAAGACTGCTTAATCAAATGGCTACCTGGACCATTTACTTTTCACTGACCCCCTCTAATATTTATGCTTGTAAGCATTTCATTGTAAAGTCTACACCTGTTGTATTTGATGCATTTGACCAATACAATACAATTTTATTTGATTTGATTTAGTCCTCCACTCCATACTCACTCTGAGAATTCAGTTCATCCTGCTCTTGGAATCCTCTTGATAGCTCATATCTGTGGCTTGGGGGGGACCATTGATTCATGAAAAATATAACTTATGATTGCCTCATGAGCTTAGTTGAACTGTACCTCATCAGAACCTAAAATATAAGCTTGATTTACTCCAGTGTTTGTATTAAAGTAAATGTGAACAAACACCATATAGCCTCAAAAGATGGTTAAAGCTATCATTTAGATGTCATGGATGGTCAGTCCTTGCATCCTATTGCTCTGTCTATGAATTTAAGAGTGGTTGCATTTCTCCAGCCCCATTCCTCAGCTTTTTACCGAAACGGGGGCAGGGAGAAAGCTTAGTTATTGTTTCAACTGCTGATTACCGCTTTAAACTATGTGTGTGACTATAGTAAATTTCACTTATTTTGACACGAACCAGATACAATGCCATTGTACAAACTTTGAAATGGATATCATCACCATAACTCATCATATAATATTTTATTTTGTATAGTCTAATGTTGAAATTAGATTTTGACACATCATAATTGTTTTTTCATTTTGAAATTGAGTAATACAATATTCTATGATGGAAGTCTAGTCCTGCTTGTTTTCATCACTATTTTTTCATCACTATTTTTCACCTAAGAATGAGCAGATGAGATGATGTATAGAGGTAAGATCAAGAGACCAGATTGTTTTCAACAGCAATTTCTGAAACCTGTAGACAACCATATGACAACCTTATAAATCACTTCCAACATTCTGGGCCTTTTGATCATACTCCTATTTCCTGTTATTAAAAACCTTTCATTTTGACAAAGAGACCTTAAAACCTAGAGCATTGACACACCACACACTACGTCATACTTTGTACCCTATTGAACTTTTCTCTGATCTTTTTTTCAACAATCACTAAGATAATATATGATCAAGGTTTTGTGAGATGTAATGGATAGGATGGTTTTGCAAGTACATATACAATAATACGTCATTTGTTATGTATAACATTCAACAGGCTTCCTGTATAAACTGACATTTGGAAAGCAGAGCACACAATTGTCTTTGTCAATAGCTTCATGTTCGGACAATGAGAAATGGCTGAAGACCACCCAGTGAGTAATTTCCCTGAAGCTTGCCTAATGATGTTCTCTAAACATAACATTATGTATTCTTGGTTTAGAATTGTACTTAAAGGGGTACAAACATTTGTCACTGTAGTGGCACCCTGTGTGGTATGCCCATTGTACCTTTAGTTATAGGTACATAATTATACCCTTGCAGTTCATACCGTGGAAGAGCAAATAGTGTACCTTAGGGGATGAGTTAGTAGGCTACCTTTCTTACATATAGTCCAAGGGTGCAAAAGAGAACCTTTAGAAAATGTACAATTTGCCATTTAAGGGTACCACCAGAGTGACAAATCCGTTTCTTTTAAGTGGCAAAAATGTACCCCTAAAAAGGTTTGCAAAGCCTTATTTGCATATTTCCCAGGGTGCATTTCAAGTGAAATTTAGAGTACGACCCATGAGTATGTTTGCTAGTGACAGAGACATGCTTTTTGCATTCAATGGATCTCAATCCTGTAGCATTCATCAAGTGAGTGTGTAGGTAAGTCTTTTTGACAATATACTACATACACTGAGTATACAAAGGCTTAAGAGACCCTGTTTTTTTCATGACAGTGACTGAACAGGTGAATCCAGGTGAAGGCTATGATCCCTTATTGATGTCGCTTGTTAAATCCACTTCAAGCAGTGTAGATGAAGTGGAGGAAACCAGTTAAAGGATTTTTAAAGAAGTTTTCAGACAATTGAGATATATATGGCTTGTGTGTGTGCCATTCAGAGGGTGAATGGGCAAGACAAAAAATAACTGGCTATGGTAGTAAACTCAGCAAAAAAAGAAACGTCCTCTCACTGCCAACTGCATTTATTTTCAGCAAACTTAACATGTATAAATATTTGTATGAAGATTCAACAACTGAGACATAAACTGAACAAGTTCCACAGACGCGACTAACAAATGGTATAATGTGTCCCTAAACAAATGGGGGTCAAAATCAAAAGTAACAGTCTGTATCTGGTGTGGCCACCAGCTGCATTAAGTGCTGCAGTGCATCTCCTCCTCATGGACTGCACCAGAATTTCCAGTTCTTGCTGTGAGATGTTACCCCACTCTTCCACCAAGGTATCTGCAAGTTCCCTGACATTTCTGTGGGGAATGGCCCTAGCCCTCACCCTCCGATCAAACAGGTCCCAGACATGCTCAATGGGATTGAGACCGGGCTCTTCGCTGGCCATGGCAGGACACTGACATTCCTGTCTTACAGGAAATCATGCACAGAAAGAGCAGTATGGCTGGTGGCATTGTCATGCTGGAAGGTCATGTCAGTATGAGCCTGCAGGAAGGGTACCACATGAGGGAGGAGGATGTCTTCCCTGTAACGCACAGCGTTGAGATTGCCTGCAATGACAACAAGCTCAGTCCGATGATGCTGTGACACACCGCCCCAGACCATGATGGACCCTCCACCTCCAAATCGATCCCGCTCCAGAGTACAGGCCTCGGTGTAACACTCAGTCTTTGACGATAAACGCAAATCCGACCATCACCCCTGGTGAGACAAAACTCGACTTGTCAGTGAAGAGCACTTTTTGCCAGTCCTGTCTGGTCCAGCGACGGTGGGTTTGTGCCCATAGGCGACGTTGTTGCCGGTGATGTCTGGTGAGGACCTGCCTTACAACAGGCCTACAAGCTCTCAGTCCAGCCTCTCTCAGCCTATTGCAGACAGTCTGAGCACTGATGGAGGGATTGTACATTCCTGTTTTAACTCGGGCAGTTGTTGAGATCCTGTACCTGTCCTGCAGGTGAGATGTTCGGATGTACCGATCCTGTGCAGGTGTTGTTACACATGGTCTGCCACTGCGAGGACGATCAGCTGTCCCTCCCGTCTCCCTGTAACGCTGTCTCAGGCTTCTCACAGTATGGACATTGCAATTTATTTCCCTGGCCACATCTGCAGTCCTCATGCCTCCTTGCAGCATGCCTAAGGCACGTTCACACAGATGAGCAGGGACCATGGGCATCTTTCTTTTGGTGTTTTTCAGAGTCAGTAGAAAGGCCTCTTTAGTGTCCTAAGTTTTCATAACTGTGACCTTAATTGCCTACCGTCTGTATGCTGTTAGTGTCTTAACGACCGTTCCACAGGTGCATGTTCATTAATTGTTTATGGTTCATTGAACAAGCATGAGAAACAGTGTTTAAATGAACAATGAACAATGAAGATCTGTGAAGTTATTTGGATTTTTACGAATTCTTTGACAAGGGTCCTGAAAAAGTTTATAGGTGCCAGGTGCGTCAAGAACTGCAATGCTGCTGAATTTTTCATGCTCAACAGTTTCTCATGTGTATTAAAAATGGTCCACCACCCAAAGGACATCCAGCCAACTTGACACAACTGTAGGAAGCATTGGAGTCAAAATGGGCCCTGATATACTCAATGTATATCGTAACGCCATACTTTGATAGGCTTGTTTTACTCCAACATTGTGGTCGGAAACTCCTGGTTTGCAGGCCACATCAGACAAGTCCTATTATGCTGGCTTGCAAAGTGAAATGTAATTCCTATTGGATTTCAACCAGAGTTAGGATATCCAAAAATGGGAAAGAACCAAAGGGAGAGACAGATATAGGGGAGGTAATCAGGAAAGTGATGGAGTCCAGGTGAGTCTCAGGCGCTCATAAAGATGGTGGCAGGTGTGGGTAATAATGAGTAAACTGGCAACATCGAGCGCCGGTGAGCGGGAATAAACATAACAGCAGCCTGCATTTAGAATGACTGCCAAGGTAGGGAAAATGTATAAATGAGACTACCTAAACACGTTAAACAGGATGAACTACTTTCATATTGGGTTAGTTAATTTTATGTAGCGTAAGATCAGTCAATGTGCATGCAAAAACACAACATTCTAAAAATCAACCTGCAATAGAGCATGCTGGGACATATGATAATGATCAATTTGTTTTTTGTGTGTGTTATGATTGTACAGAAATGTACCATTATACTAGATTATTCGCATATGTAGGCCTACCCTAAAAGGTACCAAACAGTACAAGATTATATGTGTATCTCTGAAGGTACATTGTGTATTCTGATCTATTTGTACCTCAAGGAACAATACTGTACCCTAACCATAGCCTTTTTTTTCTGAGAGTGTATGACTACAAGGGTAAGAGAAGAAAAGAAACAGTCTCTGTGCGTAGAAGGGGCTGTGATTAGAACAGTGAATCATGTTGTCTGTGATAGGATGAACAACCCATTAGAACAAGAAAATGGTGTTAGTCAGACATATAGAATCTGAGGATGCTGACTGGCCTCTGATTGCTATTGGAGAGTAAACATTTGTTAGGGCCCTCTGAACAAGCAGAGATAGGCCCTAGATACATTGACAGAATCCCCGAATTGTGTCTATGACGATGGGGCCATTACATCAAAACCATTTAGACTGAGACTGGGTGACATGATAATGTATCGATCCCGTCATGATGGATGGTTGAGGAAGATATAAAAGTGAAGTTCCTAGTCAGGGTAAGATAGTACAGTCCAGAGCCACCTAAGCTATTGTCATCATGCTGTCCTTAGCACTGTTCTACATTTTGGCTGTTATTTGCTCTGCCAGACGGACGCATGCTCTACCACTGTATCCAGACACAAGCTTGGAACCTCAAGAAGGTATGCAAGAGAATCTGTGGTGTAGGGAAAATTTCCCTTGATTTGATCATTTCTGAATAGTCTGTCTATAATGTTCTATTTTAGGGCATATCTTGCTGAACCTTATGAGACAATTAAGGTCTCATCTTTTCTTGGTGGAATTGATAGCGTTCAGGTTTCTGATATTCATTCTTAAATCCCTATGCATAATACTGTGAGGGCAATGTTGAACTCTGAAATTCTTTGTCTGTTGACAGAGTTTTCTATAACCATGTAGGTCTCCCGTAGATGACAAAGGGGATAGATTTTCCTCTGAGAACATTGAAGGCAATAGCTATTTTGACAGTTACGTTCAGGGTTCGAGTCTGGATTAGGGTGACATCATTGGGTTCACTGGAACTTTCAGCAATGGCGTGGGTCTCAGTATTGATGATGGTGATAATACGGTTTGATAATTGAGAGCTGTTATGCCTGAGCAGAGCTGATCCAGAAGTTGGTGGCGGAGGTGGAGGATGGAGAGAACGCTGAGCTGACTGACCAGAGAGAGGTGAAGAATCTCTACCCTCTCCTGATGCAGCGCAGTGGCGCCAGGGGTACATGGAATAAAGCAGGTGAGAAGAGACGAAACCTAGAATCAAGACACCAAGGATTGGACATGAATGTTCTGATATCCCATAACTCTTTGCCATATGTTAATCAAAAAGCACAATTGGTTTTATTCTCAACAGCTTTATTCTCACCCATGTAACATGATTAGTTCTATATTGAATTGGGTTTATGTTCTCAATTTTCCATCAGGAGCTAAAGATTCTGTGCAGCAGGATACATTTGTCAACATGGTAAGAGTGTTAGACATTTTTATTGAATAGGTAATACAGAAGAACCCTCTAGGAAAAGCCATTATATTCTGTCCTGTTCTATTTTGCTCCACGTGTCTTAAAATGTATTGTGCTTTTTTTAGGTTGATGATCTGAAGGCGGTGGTGTTGAAGCTCGCTGCAGCCGACAAGCTTCGCTCTCAGGGCTTCCTTCGGTCTGAGCAGAATTTGCCGAAAACCAACAAGAGAGGTGAGTAAAGAAGAACGTTATCCTGGACCGACTCCGTTGCCATACCTTTCTTTATGTTCCTTATGTACATAGTAAGAACAGATGTTTGCTGAGGACAATCAAAAACACAGTGTTGCGTCAACAACAGGAGAAAATTAATTTATGCCGGCATATTTGCAATGCAATGAAGTGTTTGGGAAGGATGTTTAACTAAGGATTGTTCTGTGGAAGGTCAGATGGAGTAACTATAGCATTGCAGGATACAAACAGGATGTGATAGGACTCATGAAAGCAGAACTGATGCACATAATCTTGACATTTGTCTTTATCTTTCTCTTTCTTCCCTGGATAGCTTGCTTCTGGAAATACTGTGTGACAAACTAGAAGCTGTGTGCTGGAGGAGAATAAGATAATTTTTGACGATACCTGGACAAGAACACCTTCTCACCACCCTCACCCCAAGCTGTGTCCCTTATTAAATATTCAAATTACAGCCCCAAGACAATGGGTACATTGTTCATACATAGAAACCTAGAGTAAATGATTGGTAGGAAATATATTTTTTCATCCAGTTGAAAATTACCTTGCATTGAGGCTGGCTGACAATAAAATGAAATATAAAGTATAATGTGGATTGAATGGAACAACTTTGTTTTTGAGACCAACACTGTGTCAGATTGCATATACATTTCTACAAAAATACACAGAGTACATGCCTAGAACCAATGCTTGGAAGCGAAAAGAAGTCAACAACATTATTCTAAAACAGTAAAAAAAAATATCATAAGGAATGAGGTTTTGAAGTGTCTGTCGTATGTCTTGGAGATATTAAAAAGCTCAGGATATATATACATATTTAACCCCTTATTTGTTTGGGAACAAACTACAACAATACTTCCATTTGTACGTTAAAACCACCGTGAGAGTCTCCTCTTTTCAAAGTGGTGTCATATTAGTTTGTAGCTTAAACGGATTGGACGCAACAGACAAGTTGGCACCTCAGTGTTACCGAATTCAGAGAGTCCCGTGACACATGTGGAGGTCGTAGAGCAAAAATGTAAAACCCCTTTGTGAGTGTCTCCCCTTTCTCTAGAGTGGTCATAAAAATTTTATAGGCCAAACCGGTCTTATGGTCTGACAAACAGCTCAGCCACCTTCCACCGCAGATGTGGAAGGCCGATATCGGGTGGATTGAGATGCAGCCCATGCAAAAAGAGATCTCTAGCTTATTAAACAGACTCATTTTGATGGGGATATTTATGTTAGTAATTATGTTTCTTAGATTGACGCACGGTGTGTCAATAGATTTAAGGATTAAACACATTAGCTGTCAACTTACTTAAATTGACAAATTTAGAAATACACAGTAAATAAATATTTAGGGTAATCATGCAACATAAATCAGATATGACTACATACAGTATATATGGATTTCTTTGACATGATCAGCAATGGTTTCTGTGTTTCCTTTTTACACCCACAAGGGAGCAGCAGAGTCCTAGAGATTTACACACACACACACACACACGCACACAAACACACTCTCGAGGGTCAGACTCATGAAATATATTTTATTTTAGTTCACATCATAGTTTGAAAAAACTAGAATCAGGCAGGTGTAATGTATTATGGTAAAACATTTGACCTAAACTTATTTACATGATAATTGACTATTCTTTATGGTAATCATGAGCAACTGCTAAAATAGATTTTATATCACTACATTCAATCACACATGAACATAATTAGAATACACTCTTATGGTCTTATACATTCTAATTTTATGGGTGTTCAGGTGAAAAAACAACATTTGTGAAAAAAAAAAATATATTTACACTATGGACAAAGAAACACTTAGATAAACAGTCAAATTGCACACTTGGCCTATTTAGTGTGGTATATAATGGGAATTGGCAGTATAATTACTTGAAATAAACATCATACATAGACCTTAGTTACTGTAGCAGCCTATTAGTCAATTGTCTGTAAAACACAAGGCATTTTAACATAATGCACTTTAATTAAGCGGGTGTGAACTTCTGTACTGATTTGATTTCTCCTAGAATGCCTATCGATTTCAAAGGCATCCTGATGCAGGATTGACTTGAGATACTTTGATAATGATTGCTGTGGCCTCCCAAAAATGTGTTATATTTTTGGGGGGGTGAATGAGTTACCATTTCCATGTAAGGTAATAGTAAAAGAGAACATGTTGTGTAATGGTTGGTTAAAAGTTGGTTATAGGTTTACAGCCTCTTATTGGTCACGTCCAGGTAAGCCTTCTCGATCTCAATGTTGGCAGGGCAGGTCTGACTGAACTCCTCCCTCTCGTAGGCATTGTTCAGGTACCTCCAAACACCGGTGAACTGGGCCGGGATGTCAAAGTCACAGTACTTCTTGGCAGCAATCTATCATATAAAACAGAATACATGGGAAAACTGTTGAATTGTGAGACACTATAAACCATAATAGTCATGTTACACTATTTAAATAATGAAGACTGGAGAACAAGGACGGAGAATGTTTATTCCCAATGGTTAAAAATTAAGTTACACTTCTCTCAGGATTAGAAAGTAAGGACGGACCCTGTCATTGCGTAGGTTGTGTTCTACACTTCATAAGACATGCCTAATACCAGAAAATAATCAAATTCGTATTGTAAACTGTTTAAGTATGGACCTATTTGTCTCACCTTGATGACGTGCAGCTTGGGCAGCAGGTTGCAATCTGCCAGCGTGAGATGGTTGCCATCCAGGAACTTTCTCTTGGAGAGGGCGATGCTTTCTCTGGAGTTGTGGTCAATCTCTTCTGGGACGGGGGAGTTCAGGTAGAGATCCAGCCGCTTGAACTCCCGGAGCAGCGCCTTCTCTTGGACTATGGATTGAGAGAAACACAGGCATGTATATCAGACATATATTATATATCTATAGCCTTAGAGGTGTTCCTTATGGGCACCTTTCCCAGATCCAGATTAAGCTTATATATTGGGTTGAAAAATCGCTTTCAATTGAGATTCTCCATTGAGCCTGCTTTTCATGGCCAGGATTAGGCATAGTCTGGTCCCTAAAATTCACATCAAACCAGCATTTCATGAAGGCATACGCCCATAGCATGTATTCCGTTGAGTACGTATTTTCCATTGCCTCATAAGACATGGACTAATAGATGAATGTGGACTGACTGTAACTTCACTTACAAGTAGTGTTGGCTGGGTTGTTCTTGATGAAAGCGGAGAACTTCGCGAAAATGTCCGCACCCACGTCAAAGGACTCTTTGTTGACTGGGCTAAGGTGTGGATACCTGAAGGGAGGGAGATGAGATGAGCCTGAGTATGAATTTGTTTTGAAGAAGGTCAGTGCATTTCACTTTCTTTAATATAATAACACTATACCTGGGAGGGGCCAGTGTTTGCTCCAGAAACTCCTCGATCTTGATAAAGTCTGTCTTGAGGGTTCCGTTGTACAGGAGGAACGGAGGGTTGGTCCCTGGTGCCAAATCCTTCAGCTCTGCTGGCTTCCTAGAGTGTACCAGGGCAGGGTTGGGTGGAGAGGTGGGTAAAGGGGAGGGAGAAAGGGAGTAGACAGGGTCATATATGTGATCCTTCCAGCTTTATATCAATAGATACGATGTCGATCATTCAGCGACACAATCACAATGAACACAATGGTTATCAAGCCATGTCAAAAATCCAGTGTTGGCATTCTTGATGAATGATTCCAACAATGCCCATGATTCAGTAAGTAAAACACACTGGCATGGGAGTAGCTAGCTCAAAGGGTGCATGTTGTGTGTTTTCTTAATCACTCAGTTATCAGCATCCTTTCAACGTTTCCTGATCTTATTAGCTCACTGGTAATGGGCCTGAGAAATTCACACGGGTTAGATTAAGAAAATATGTTTGTTCAATAACACACGGACCATTCTGCTATTGCTTTAGCCTTGCAAGCACCGCCCTCTATCCCCTCTCTGTATCACAACCCATTGAGTGTTACTTTTTCCCTATTAAACGGCTTGGTTTCTGAAAAACATCCTTGTTCTCCCTCAACTCTTAATAGAGCCCTGCGTGAGTGAGGGTTTTGTCTAGAAGGGATAATGTTTATGTCAAAATTGACTTTTCGTAGCAGGTTAGGACAACTCATGCAGTTGGTTAGGAGAATTAATATAGCAAGTTAGGGTCATTAGGTTAAGATTAGGGAAACGGTGGGGGTTAAGGTTAGCTAAAATGCTAAATAATTACATTTTTGAAGTCAATTTTACATAATCTAGACATGACCCTGTGTAAGGGGATCTTTAAACAGATGCACAGGAAGTGGAAGGGTGGGAGGCGGGGGGCTTACTTCCTCATGTCAACGGTGGTAACGGTGAACTTGACTCCTTTCAGCCACAGGACCATGAAGAGCCTCTGGCAGAATGGGCAGTTGCCCACGTTCTCTCCATCGTGGCCAGCCTGAAGGACAAGCAGCATTAATAATTGGGTTTAGGTTTGGTTATAGGCTGGTTCTGTTTGTGCTGTATTGCCAACTCCTTTGGTCATTGTCATACCAAAGGAGTTGGGGTGGTAGGGTAGCCTAGTGGTTAGAGCGTTGGACTAGTAACCGAAAGGTTGCAAGATTGAATCCCCGAGCTGACAAGTTCCTAGGTCGTCATTGAAAATAAGAATTTGTTCTTAACTGACTTGCCTAGTTAGATAAAGGTAAAATAAAAAAGTTGGCAAGACAATATTAACATATCTCGGACTAGGCTAGTTTACCAGTAGTATATTTCATAGACAGCAATATACGATAACTGCCTCAAACACAGAAGACTCATGGTCACATGTAAGAAAGTGCCCTTTCCAAATTCCAATAGGTTTATGTTGACATTGTCCATGTTATCCATTACAGTAAGTCCTGATCTCCAACCCTATCATGCAATTCATATTAATCTCATGTCATGGCAAAAGACACAAATATACACACTTGTAGTGGTGGGAGTGGCTGGGGTATTTTAGGAGCTGCTACTTGATAGAAAAAAGCAGACATTGTGTTGGAGAGGAAGATAACGGTAGATAACGGCCTCTGGTATTGAGAAACAAATTGAATTGTTCACTCACTGTTGTACGCAATTTGATTTTGTGTGTGTGTGTGTGTGTGTGTGTGTGTGTGTGTGTGTGTGTGTGTGTGTTTTAAGCAACGCTCCCCACACAACCTGACAGAGTTTGAGAGGATCTGCAGAGAAGGAGGTGAGAAACTCCCCAAATACAGATATGCCAAGCTTGTAGCGTTGTACCAAAGAAGACTCAAGGCTTTAATCACTGCCAAAGTTGCTTCAACAAAGTACTGAGTAAAGGGTCTGAATACTTATGTAAATATGAAATATAAAAAAAAACGTTTTTGCTTTGTCGTTATGGGATATTGGGTGTAGATATATATATATATATATATATAATAAAAGTAATCCATTTTAAAATAAGGCCGTAACGTAACAAAATGTGGAAAAGGTCAAGGGGTCTGAATGCTTTCCGAATGCACCGTGGCTTCACTTCCCTTTTACCAAAAATCGTTGTCTCACAGACACCCTTCGGCTCCCCCGCCAAAGGAAGTAGGGATACATGGACATGCCCAGAGTTGCGGAACAAACACCCTGAGATTTGACGTGTCCCCTCACGAGGAAAAGGGGGGATCTGGCGCCGAAGGGGTGGATTACGTTTCTGGGATATGACTTCACATAGAAACATACGTGTGTATGTGTCTTCTTATTTGATATTTTTGTGTGAATGTGCGCATGTGTAGTAGAGCATGTGCATATGTGTCAGTGTGTGGGCGTGTCTGTCTCATCAGGGGCCAGGGGTCTCCAGCGTCCTGCCAGCACCTCCTGGGCATGTGGTGATAAGGTGGCTTCCAGTATCTGGCGTCATTACCCAGGGATAAAGGCCACTCTCACTGTCACTGAGGAGTGTATGCTCAGACACACACACAGACACACAGACACACAGACACACAGACACACACACACACACACACACACACACACACACACACACACACACACACACACACACACACACACACACACACACACACACACACACACACACACACACACAGACACACAGACACACACACACACACCAGCCTCCAAGGCTTTACGTAACCCTAGATGACGACCGTTCATGGAGTGCCAACCATTGGATTGATGGTGCCCATAATGAAGATCTCTGACCCTCTACAATGCTGAGGGCTGATAAGTGAACTACAAATCTTGGTCACATTCCAGTTTTTACCAATCCTGAACACAACACTACAAGTATTGAGCCCTTATTTGAAACAGAGGCTATGGCTGAAGTAGCTGAAGCTTACATTACAGCTTGATTTTGTATATTTCATTTGCTTTCACATGAAACACTTTTGAGGTATGTTTTTCTGTATTTCAATCATCACATAATTGACATATTTTTACATATTGTTGAAATAATAGACATTCATAGGCGGTATGTTAGAATTAATACAAATTCTTATTATTTTAATTTTAAACTAAAGGAAACACAATACTAAACTAAACACAATACTGACCTTTATGAAGAGTTCAATAGTCGGGTCTTTGTCGGAGTTCTGTCGTAGTGCCATTTTGTCCAAAAGCTGTGTTGTGTGCCAAGTTCAGAAACGTTTTTTTCCAACAAGTGTCCTCAGACCCAACCAAAACCTCTTGACACTGAATACTCCAAGTCCACTGAAGTAAAACCTCACTATGCCCTTGAGTCTGCTATATATCTGTGTGCTCTAGTGTGCTGGTTTATATATGGATCTTAGGAGGCAGTGTAAGACCCTTGTGGCTGGCATGCTTCATGAGGCTATCACTGTGAAAAGTCAGAGGAGGGGGTGGGTCCAGAGGATGGGCGTGGTCCTCCCTTATATAAACAGTGCCAAGCTCTCTCTATGAGGAGAGCCTAAAATAGGTTCTATTATTTGTCAGTTGATAACAGTTAATCAGACAATGTAGACATATAGTTTCACCATGTGACAAAAAAGCTGACAGCCATCATATTCCCCATACTGACAGTATAGCCATATTTAATACACTGTTTTGATGATTTGTCACACTAGTAACTAGTGGACACTTTCTACTTTTTGGCTCGTCCTTACAAAGCATGTACTGTGTTGGAATATACTGCGAACCATTAACACCTCATTTGATTTGGAAATGTTAAAACACAAGTGGCTCTCATCTGTTTGAGCAAGTGATTGCTTTGGTAACTGGACTTCCAGATGAGGATATTTTGTGATGAGACCCAATTGTGCATGAGAAACAAATATATATATATCACACATTTTTGATGCTGTGTTATGGTAAGGATTTCTGGAAAAAAATTCAAACATTTGCGCAGAATTGCCAGTAACCTTTATGTCACGACTTCCACCGAAGTCGTTTCCTCTCCTTGTTCAGGCGGTTTTCGGCAGTCGGCATCACCGGTCTTCTAGCCACCGTGGATCCATTTTTCATTTTCCATTTGTTTTGTCTTGTTTGCCTACACACCTGGTTTCAATATTCCTAATTTATTGTTGTGTATTTAACCCTCTGTTCCCCCCATGTCTTTGTGTGGAATTGTTTATTAGTAAGTGCTTGTGCACATGTTACTGGTGAGCGTCGGGTTTTGTACCCATGTTTGTTTATTTCGTTATGCCGTTGATTTTACAAGTAAACTGCTTCGGCTATTACCTAGTTCTGCTCCCCTGCATCTGACTTCCCTGCCACCAGTTACGCACCCCTTACACTTTTTTTAACCTTTATTTTACTAGGCAAGTCAGTTAAGAACAAATTCTTATTTTCAATGACGGCCTAGGAACAGTGGGTTAACTGCCTGTTCAGGGGCAGAACGACAGATTTTGTACCTTGTCAGCTCGGGGGTTAGAACTTGCAACCTTCCGGTTACTAGTCCAACGCTCTAACCACTAGGCTACCCTAAGACTACACGGTTAGCTACTTTAATATAAAACTAAGATCTACGACTGTTATCCCTGTAAAAATACATCTGTGATAAAGCGTTTATTTAATTACATTTTTTAATATGCCAGGAATGCATGATATCTTGCCAGCAGTAGGAACTGGCTGGCATGATTTTAGTGAAATCACATGGGTGTTTGTGGTTAATGTTGGTACTTGGTGAGTCACAGGGGAGGTGGAGGCACGGGTCATTGTGTCATGATGGGAGAACCCCTAGCCTACATCCCTTGGGTAGAGGGAATGGAGCGGATTAGTTTTGCTTTCAGTTACCATCTGAGGGTATAGTGGTGGAGGGGGGAACTTTAAGAAAACCAAAAGGGTTTGTCCATAATCCATAAATAGGCACAAGTCCGTAGCTCATCGAATAAAGCAATGATCAAATCAAATCAAAGTTTATTTGTCACGTGCACCGAATACAACAGGTGTATTCACCTTGCAGTGAAATGCTTACTTACAGGCTCTAACCAATATTGCAAAAAAGGTATTAGGTGAACAATAGGTAAGTAAAGAAACAAAACAGCAGTAAAAAGACAGGCTATATACAGTAGCGAGGCTATAAAGGTAGCGAGGCAACATAAAGACACCGGTTAGTCAGGCTGATTGAGGTAGTATGTACATGTAGATATGGTTAAAGTGACTATGCATATATGATGAACAGAGAGTAGCAGAAGTGTAAAAGATCTGCTGATTATTTGTGAGGACATAGGTAAATATGAACGAACCAGTCAGCACGTTATCAATGACAATCCATTATAATGCAGTTATCATAAGCATGTATGATCTCTTCTCATTTAATCAGGCCCGTACATGCTTATAACAAATAAAGCATTAAAACTGCGGGGTGTTATATTATTATATCTACAGTACATCATATTCTAGATGCAAATTCATTGATTTAATTTGATATGATTGCCACTTTACACCTCCCTGGAGACCAGGTTTTAGTTCCACTGTTCACTGAAGTGTGTGCATCTGTGAGAAATCAGTTGACAGTTGCAACATCTGCCGGGGAATTTAGTTGCTCCAGCTGTACATACGTAAACCCAGTATAAATAAGTCTAGGGGGGAGTTCACCGATTTCTGACATCTTTCAGCAGTGTGGAGACAGCTCATGAAACACATGCCTTCCGAGGGGCTAAAACCTTGATAAGACAAGGAGTCCAGGGACAAATGACTGAACAATATGGACCTCTGCTCAGTGTACTTCTAGTCTCAGATATATAGTATCTGCCGCCCCAGGGTCTGATGGGTATTTCCATCACAGAGGGGGGAGGATAAAAAGCAAACGCTCGACATGGAAACTCCCAACAAATCCTGGAAATGAGACAAATAACCCACAGCCAGAACAGGAAATTAGCCAGCATGGAGAGTAACAAAGCATCCTCTACCAATGAAGAAAGAATAGGAGGTCATGCCATAGACATCAGTAGAGGCTGCGGAGGAGAGGACGGCTCATAATAATGTCTGGAACGGAGCGAATGGAATGGCACCAAACCATGTGTTTGATGTATTTGATACCATTCTACTCATTCCGCTCCAGCCATTAACACGAGCGTGTCCTCCCCAATTAAGATGCCACCAACCTCCTGTGATAGACATAGGCGGAGTTCCCCTACAGGACTTAGTCACTGCCTTGACACTCATTGGGAGGTGTTCTGGATTTCAACGGGGCGTATGTTGGATCACTTGTCAAGTTAAAATAACTTAAGGGAAAGTTGGAAATGTGGGATCAATAGGTTTTCTCAATAGGATCAAAAAGCAGGGATTTGTATCTATCCAAGCCCCTATGAATTCCATCTGAATTACTGTATCGCTCCAAGAGTGTCCAAGAGAGTGACTCATCTCAGAATTGGTTAACCTTTAGAGCAGGGTTCCCGAACTGGCGGCCAGTGGGCCGAATTTGGGCCAGGGATGGTTTCATTTGGTCCTCCCAGGTTTTCTGAGCAAAAAAAAAAGAAGATTTTTTACATTTTCATTGTTGGACATAAAACACCAGGATATCAGCTCCAAGTGATTTTAATAAAATGAATGAAATCTGTTTCAATTATTCCCACGCATAATAGAGAGACGTGATCGTATACAAATGTAAGCAACGTTTGAAATGATTATGTTTTAGTCAAACATTATATCGGTTTGGGCTTCTTGCAGTCAATTTGCAGTCTACAAATGATTTGTAATTCTGTTCTGGCCCCCTGACCATCCTCTCAACAGAGTTAATAATCACTGCTCTAGAGTTATGGAGGGAGTTTGTGTTTGGGAGGGCAGGGCTGATAGTAATTTCTGAATGGCATCCAGTGTTTGACCATGAGATCTCCTACACGATAAACAACTATCTGATCTTATCCGAGAGAAGCCAATCCTCTCACTGATCCTCACTCTAGTTGGCGCAATTGTGAACCTACATACCAACTGAGTTCACCAGTTTTATTAATTGATCAATGTTTGGTTGCTATGACAACTGCACCGAGTGGCGCTGATAGCTCAGTTGAAGCATGATGGGTTTGGATCCCATGTGCATCACATCTTTTAAACATACAGGTCAGTGGAGGCGGCTGAGGGGACAACGGCTCACAATAATGGTTGGAACGGAGCGAATGGAATTAAGGTGCCACCAACCTCCTGTGATACAGGCATGCATTTCAGTTGCCTTGAATAAACCTGTCTCGTAAAAAGACAATATTTGTTCATTAATGTGTTTGCAACACTACTGTTATTTGATATACTACTTACTATTTACTCAGCACACAACCTTTCTTCAGGTAATGTCCCTTTCCTAGTAAATCATTTTTTTGGACCAGGATAAGAAAAATGGAAACAACAGATATGTCACAAACCTATGGAGCAATGAAACAAGTATTAACATAAACATCGTGACAATTATGTGTGATATCTGGAGTGTTACTGGAAAAGCAGAGCTGGCTGGAAATGTGTTACTTGCCATTGACCTCTCTCTTCCCCTTCCACAGAGCAGAGGGAAAGAAAAGGCCTATCTCAGGGAGACAGACAAGCCATATCTCCATTAGACACACAGCATCTGGAAGTGAGCCCCTCTGGAAAACCACCTCTTTGAGGAAGTCCCAAATGGCACCCTGTTGCCTATATAGTGCACAAATTTTGACCAGGACTCATTACAAGTAGTGCAGTATAAAGGGATTAGGGTTCCATTTGGACAGAGGTGTGAAGTAACTAATTACAGCTACTCTCGTTACTGTAATTGACTAGCTTTTCCGAGTACTTATACTTTGAATATTTTTGAAAGTCAGTCATTTTACTTATACTTGAGGAAAATTGCATTATAGTAACAGTATTTCTAGTTGAGTAGGATATTTTAGTACTCTTAAAAGATACATTTTGTGAGTGAGGGACTGAGTGAGTGAAGGAAAGAGTGTGAATGGGGGAGTGAGTGAATATCGGAAGGGACCCTGGACAAGTAACAAGTAACCGAGGGGGGAATGAGGGATTGAATAAGTTAAAAAATTCGACATGTTTATTTATGGAGTCTGTATATAGAAGTACTGTATGTAGAAGTCTGGCAACTTTGTTTATTAACTTTATTTTGTATATATTTTTTACCAATACATCTTCATTGCTTTGAATGTTTAAGTTGACAAATGTATATTTTTTGTATATTTTTGACAAATCCTTTGTTTTCACGCACCTTGCTGCAACTCATAAAATAGATTAAAACGTAGTTCCTACTGTACATACATTTTCTCTCATGTGTAATGACGTTCAGGTAACCTTCGTGAAATTAGCTAATTATCAAGGTCAATGTTTTTATTTTAAATTACTTTTGCTCTGAGTACTTTTAAATTAGTTACTTTTTAATTTGAATGTATAAAAAAAAAAATTGACACCAGTAATTTTACCTCTACTTGAGTATAATGTCATTAAAGAAACAATAGTCCTACTTGAGTAGGATATTTCACTACTCTTTCCACCCCTGCATTTGGAATGCAGATAACCTCTTTGTCTATATGAACAGGACCCTCCATGTTGACCAGTGGGCTGCTGGGGGTCTTGATTCGGCCGTTACACACGCAGGGTCAATACATGTTATCACACACCTAATAGCTGTGTTGAGCTTATTTATTGTCAATAACAATAACATAACATTGGTCACTTCTTATATACAGTAGGTTGATAGTTCTCACACCTTGGATGGTAGGTGATAAACACACAAATGGACAAAAATGCTTGCATGCACACCCACAAGCACATGCATGCACACATGCATGCACAATTGTATGTATGTATACGCACACACACACACACACACACACACACACACACACACACACACACACACACACACACACACACACACACACACACACACACACACACACACACACACACACACACACACACACACACACATACACACACACACACACACACATGCACACACAACAGTCAGCTGATCCTTTTGACTGTGAAAAGGGGGACTGTTCGACGGTCAAGACAATGGGTATCATTGACCACTCGCTCACGGTCAGTAAACAGCCAAGCAGCATCGCATAGTGATAAACCCCACTGGTGGTGTGTAATATAGGATGGGCACCATGACAGTCCCATGGAGCTTCTGGAGGTCCTGCTGGTATCTGTCCCTCTTCCTCATCCTGGCTCTGAACACGCACAGTGCATGGTCCTCTCCAGATTTCTCCGGTAAGTGTGTTTTCGGCCTTTGTTATTGCTGTTATAGAGAAAAAGTGGAGAAAATAGATACTGGTATGGCTCACTCAGCACTACATGCTGTGTAGAGAGGAAGCCTACGCAAGACACGAGCAGCATCCCAAATGGCACCCGGTTTGCTCACAGGGCTCTGGTCAAAGTTGTGCACTATGTAAGGAATAGGGTGTCATTTGGGACGGTACATTCCCTGATTTATCTCCTG
Source organism: Oncorhynchus tshawytscha (assembly GCF_018296145.1). Taxonomy (NCBI): domain Eukaryota; kingdom Metazoa; phylum Chordata; class Actinopteri; order Salmoniformes; family Salmonidae; genus Oncorhynchus; species Oncorhynchus tshawytscha. Next base: position 49,630,545 of record NC_056436.1, read on the forward strand.
GACATCCTGTTCCAACAAACAGTGGCAGCGGTTCACTGTGAGAGACAATTGTCAGGGTTAAAGCACCCTGTCTTCCTCATTGACAATGATGTCATTATAATAACCATTATAATTCTGAAAATATAATTATTGTTTAATTCTCCACATATCACTGATAATGGCCATGCCATTATCTGTTTCAATACACATATCAAGCAAACAGAATCTAGAATTATAGGCCTGAGTAATAGTATTTTTTTTGTAGTTAAATAATAATGACATTGACACCCGTTTGAGATGATAGCAGTGATACACACTCAGTGGTCAGTTTAAGTACACCACCCCGTTCATGAAAATGGTTTGCTCATACAGACTATATATATATGCTATATAAAGCAGGCAGACAGGCATCAAGGCATTCAGTTACTGTTTATTTGAATGTTACAACTGGCAAAACGAGTCACCTAAGCGACTTATGGTATGATCGTCGGTGCCAGGCGTGCCAGGCATGCCGGTTCCAGCATCTCAGAAATGGCCTGACTTCCTGTGCTTTTCACCCACGACAGTGTCTAGGGTTTACAGAGAATGGTGCCACAAACAAAAAGCATTCAGTCAGCGGCAATCCTGTGGGCGTAAACAGCTCGTTGATAAGAGGTTTAAGGAGAATGGTAAGAATGGTGCAAACTAACAGGCGGGCCACAAACATACAAATAACGGCGCAGTGCAACAGTGGTGTGCAGAACGACATCTCAGAACACAAAACTCGTCGGTCTTTGCCACAGATAGGCTATTGCTGCACACCACCACACCGGATTCCATTCCTATCAGCTAAAAACAAGAAGAAGCAGCTCCAGTGGGCACGCAATCAATAAGACAGAACAATTGAGGAGTGTAAAAACATTGTCTTGTATGACAAATCCTGGTTCCTGTTGTGTCATGCTGATGGCAGTCAGGATTTAGCGTAAGCAGCATCAGTCCATGGCCCCATCTTGCCTGGTATCAATAGTACAGGCTGGTGGTGGTGGTGTAATGGTGTGGGGAAGGTTTTCCTGGCACATGTTAGGTCCCTTGATATTAATTGAGTAATGTTTCCATGCCCCGAAGAAGTCAGGCTGTTCTGGAGGCAAAGGGGGGTCCAACCTGGTACTAGATGGATGTACCTAATAAAATGGCCAGTGAGTGTATTTGTGTTGTCCTGGTTGCATATTCATTGATGAATGTCAGACACTTGCATGACAACAGACAGAGATGTTACATGATGATTTGTTTGGACAAGATAGACAGCCAGTCCATGCAGGGTGACCACTACTGACCAGTGTTGCCTTTGTCTGGGGCTTGTCATTATCACTCCATCTCTATATCTGACCATTACAGGGATCAACATCTGTGTATGGGTGTGAGCAATGAGCTGCTCTAAGAATAGCACATTGTGAGGGAGAGACTGGTACTGCCCTACCGTGGCTCTGCAGAGCTGCATAACATTGGGGAACACAAAACAGACCCAGCCAGGAAGAGACAGACAGGGGCCAGGGCATAGACATAGAATGACTAGAAAGGACATTCATTCTATTTCTATGGCCCAGGAAATCGTTGTGACAATAAGATGAGTCCAGATCCAACAATAAAATAAGATAATAAGATAATTTCCCTTTATGTCAACATTTTGTCCATTCTAGGAATTCTATTTTCATGGATCCAACTCTGTTATGAACTCTGTTATCCTATGTGTTTGTGTATCATAGCACAACACTGCTCAGGAGAGCTACTCCCAATGTTTGGGACACAACCCTCTTGTAACCAGGGCTGGGTGACCATGAGTACAATGACACAGTACAATGACACAATGTGTCAAACTGTTGCTTCACAGATGAAGCCTAGTCCTCATTTAAGAAGCATTTTCAATCAAGGGAGATTCTCCATTAAAAGGGCTTTTTTGTCCAGGATAGGCTTCGTCAGTGTCAGGTAAACCGGCCAAGATGGTCTATCAAATCAAATCAAATTAATATATGAAGCCCTTCTTACATCAGCTGATGTCTCAAAGTGCTAAAACCCCAAACAGTAGAAGCACCTGCATTACATGAGATGTAATGTAATTCCATTGTTAAAAGATGATGACTTAGGAAAAACAAACTCATTCTGTGTTTAGTCAATTATTTTATTTGTATGGCAATTGATTTATTACTAACTCTACTTTATTTGGTCTTGGTTCAACAAGTCAAGTGTATCAAGCCCTATATGGCTTCTTGAATGTGAGGTCATCCTTTATTTCTTAAATATGTTTCATAAACTCTGAACAGCTTGTCAACTAGTAAAAAGCTGATTAAAACCACTCCCAGAAGATTAGATACAGACTTCAGAAAGTACACTACATACACAAACGTATTTGGACACCCTATCAAATGAGTTGATACGGCTATTTCAGCCACACCCGTTGTTGACAGGTGTATATAACATTGAGCACACAGCCATGCAATCTCCATAGACAAACACTGACAGTAGAATGGCCTTACTGAAGAGCACAGTGACTTAAAACATGGCACCGTCGTAGGATACCACCTTTCCAACAAGTCAGTTTGTCAAATTTCTGCCCTGCTAAAGTTTCCCCGGGTCAACAGTAAGTGTTGATATTGTAAAGTGGAAACATCTACAAGCAACAACAGCTCTGCCACGAAGTAGTAGGCCACACAAGCTCACAGAACTGGACCGCCGATTGCTGAAGCACATAGCGAGTAAAAATCGTCTGTCCTCGGTTGCAACACTCACTACCGAGTTCCAAACTGCCTCTGGAAGCAATGTCAGCACAAGAACTGTTAGTCGGGAGCTCACAAAATGGGTTTCCATGGCCGAGCAGCCACACACAAGCCTAAGGTCACAATGTGCAATGTCAAGTGTTGGCTGGAGTGGTGTAAAGCTCGCCGCCTTTGGACTCTGGAGCAGTGGAAATGAGTTCTCTGGAGTGATAAATCACCATCTGGCAGTCCAATGGACAAATCTGGGTTTGGCAGATGCAAGGAGAACGCTACCTGCCCCAATGCACTGTGCCAACTGTGAAGTTTGGTGGAGGAATAATGGTCATCGACTATTTATCATGGTTCGGGCTAGACCCCTTAGTTCCAGTGAAGGGAAATCTTAACGCTACAGCATACAATGCATCTAGACAATTCTGTGTTTCCAACTTTGTGGCAACCGTTTGGGGAAGGCCCTTTCCTGTTTCAGCATGGCAATGCTCCCATGCACAGAGCGTGGTCCATACAGAAATGGTTTGTCAAGATTGGTGTGGAAGAACTTGACTGGCCTGCGCAAAGCCCTGACCTCAACCCCATCGAACACCTTTGGGATGAATTGGAATGCCGACTGCGAGCCAGGCCTAATCGCCCAAGATCAGTGTCCGACCTCACTCATGCTCTTATGGCTGAATAGAAGCAAATCCCTGCAGCAATGTTCCAACATCTAGTGGAAAGCCTTGCCAGAAGAGTGGAGGCTGTAATAGCAGCAAAGGGGGGACCAACTCCATATTAATGCCCATGATTTTGGAATGAAATGTTCGACGAGCACATACTTTTGGTCATGAAGTTTATTTACACCCCTCAATCTTTTCCACATTTTGTTGTGTTAAAATTTATTCAATTTAGATTTTTTTTTATTACGCTGGCCTACACACAATACCCCATAATGTCAAAGGTAATTATGTTACTAGAAATGTTAACAAATTAATTAAAAAGGAAAAGCTCAAAACGTCTTGAGGAGTCAATAAGTATTCAACCCCTAAGTTGAGGAGGATAGAGTTATCTGTAAGGCCCCTTAGTGGACTCTTACTCCAAAACATGCATCCTGTTTGCAACAAGGCGGTAAAGTAATACAGCAAAAAATGTGGCAAAGCAATTCACTTTTTGTGCCGAATACAAAGTGTTATGTTTCAGGCAAATCCAAAACAACACATTGTTGAGTACCTGTCACGCCCTGGCCTTAGTTATCTTTGTTTTCTTTATTATTTTGGTTAGGTCAGGGTGTGACATGGGGGATTTATGTGTTTTTACCTGGTCTAGAGGTTTTGTATGTTTATGGGGTGTTTCCTAGTCTAGGTGTTTATGTAAGTCTATGGTTGCCTAGATTGGTTCTCAATTAGAGGCAGGTGTTTATCGTTGGCTCTGATTGGGAACCATATTTAGGCAGCCATGTTCTTTGGGTATTTTGTGGGTGGTTTTCTTCTGGCATTGTACCAGATAGGACTGTTTTGGTTTTCACATTTGTTGTTTTGGTATTTTGTAGTGTTCATGGTTTTTTGTCTTTATTAAACATGTTTAACACTAACCACGCTGCATTTTTGGTCCTCTTCTCCTTCAATGGAAGAAAACTGTTGCAGTACCACTCTCCATATTTTCAAGAATAGTAGTGACTGCATCATGTTATGGGTATGCTTGTATTCGTTAAGGACTGGGCAGTTTTTTTTAAGTTTAAAAAAGAAATGGAATGGAACGTAAACGGAACCTAAAACACAAGGCCAAATCTAGAGTTGCTTACCAAGAAGACAGTGAATGTTCCTGAGTGGGGGAGTTAGTTTTGTCTTAAATCTGCTTGTAAATCTATGGGATGACTTAAACGGTTGTCTAGCAATGATCAACGACCAATTTGACAGAGCTTGAAGAATTTTCTAAAAAACATTTGAATATTGTACAATCCAGGTGTGCAAATCTCTTAGAGACTAACCCTATCACACCCTGATCTGTTGCACCTGTCCTTGTGCTTGTCTCCACCCCCCCTCCAGGTGTCGCCCATCTTCCCCATTATCCCCTGGGTACTTATGTGTTTTCTGTCTGTTTGTTGCCAGTTCATCTTGTTTGTTCAAGCCTACCAGCGGGTTGTTTCAGCTCTTTTGCGTGTCCTCCTGATTTTTGACCTTTGCCTATCTTGACATGTTTTCACTTTGACATTAGGGGCATTGTGTATAGATGGGTAATAAATACAAATACATTCAACCCATTTTGAATTCAGGCTGTAACCAAGCAACATTTTGGAATAAGTCACAAGTTTATTGGTCACATACACATGGTTAGCAGATGTTAATGCGAGTGTAGCGAAATGCTTGTGCTTCTAGTTCTGACAGTGCAGTAACAACTAACAAGTAATCTGACAATTCCACAACAATTTCCTCATACACACAAATGTAAGTGGATGGAATAAGAATATGTACATATAAATATATGGAGGAGTGATAGCTGAGTGGCATAGGCAAGATGCAATAGATGGAATAAAATACAGTATGTACATATGAGATGAGTAATGTAAGATATGTAAACATTAAAGTGGTATTATTTAAAATGACTAGTGATCCATTTATTAAAGTGGTCAATGATTTGTGTATGTATGTAGGCAGCAGCCTCTGTGTTAGTGATGACTGTTTAACATTCTGATGGCCTTGAGATAGAAGCTGTTTTTCAGTCTCTCGTCCCAGCTTTGATGCACCTGTACTGACCTCGCCTTCTGGATGGTAGCGGGGTGAACAGGCAGTGGCTCGGGTGGTTATTGTCCTTGATGATCTTTTTGGCCTTCCTGTGACATCGGGTGCTGTAGGTGTCCTGGAGGTCAGATAGTTTTCCACCGGTGATGCGTTGTGCAGACCGCACCACCCTCTGGAGAGCCTTGCGGTTGATGGAGGTGCAGTTGCTATACCAGACATTGATACTGCCCGACAGGATGCTCTCAATTGTGCATCTGTAAAAGTTTGTGAGTGTTTAGGTGCCAAGTCAAATTTCTTCAGCCTCCTGAGGTTGAAGAGGCGCTGTTGTGCCTTCTTCGACACACTGCCTTCTTCACCACAATTTGTCCGTGATGTGTATGCCAAGGAACTTAAAACTTCCACCTTCTCCACCACTGGCTCGTCGATGTGGATAGGGGGGTGCTCCCTCTGCTGTTTCCTGAAGTGCATGATCATCTCCTTTGTTTTGTTGACGTTAAGTGAGAGGTTGTTTTCCTGGCACCACACTCCAGTCAAGGGGTATGAACACTTTCTGAAGGCACTGCATGACAAGTCACTGCATGACACTGCATGACTGTTTGAACAGTGTTATGTTGTACTGTTGGCAGTGCCTGCCTCTAAAATGTAAAATCAATTACAGTACAATATTTTGGCATAATAATCCCCGTTCTTGCTTAATAGGGCCTATTTCTTTGAATTATTTTCTATGTGCATTTTCTGCTCCATTTCTTGAGAAGTGGTGGATTTGATCAAAAGCATTTGACAGTTGTCAGTTTGATCTTTGAGGTCTGTCTTATCCCCATGTATACCTTCTGTTCCTTTTCAGTGTACCTCCACACAATACTAAGAAACCACACTGCTCATGCCTGCGATGGAGACACCCTTTCTATCAAGTGTCCCTCCAGAACCTCTGTGTCCGTCCTGTCAGCATTCTACGGACGTCGTGTCCCCAGCAAGAACTTATGTCCCCCTGCAAACACAAACATGACTGAGGACAACACTGGATGCACTTCCACTGTTGCTATCCAGGTACAGTATAGTAATTAGCCATACAGAGTTGTCCTCTATTACTGACAGCAAAACAGAAGCCAACTTATCAGCAGTTAGCTCCACAAGTTGATAACTTAAGAACATTGGACTCTTCACTTAAATAATATGAATCACAAACTGTTAGGACTTACTACAGCATTGATTGAATATGTTGTGGGTTTGAACCTGGGTATGCCTCAAGACTGTCTGCTGAGCTAAAGCCTTCTGATGAGTAACCTTGCCTGAGACCTAAGGACTTGCATGTAAATGTGCATATTTTTCTCACACTCAGACATTGTTGTATTGTCCCTGCAGAAAGTGGTGTCGGAGTGTCAGGACCGGCGTTCCTGTCATATACCTGTCATTAGCCCAGTGTTTGGTCAGGACCCCTGTCCCCTCACCAGCAAGTACCTCATAGTGTCCTACAAGTGCCGCCCAGGTGAGACGAGTCCACAGGGTTTGATTGTGTGAGGGTAACACAAACTGTCCTAAAGTGTGGTTGTGAATTTAGGAGACAAAAGATCTTGAATAGTACTCCACAACTGAATACATCAGATACATCAGGAAATGTATTATCGGACACTGAATTCAATTGGTCTGTTTCTATTTAACTGAATAGGATAATATCTAATTCTATTGAAATATACAGTATTATACAGTAAGTTTGTCAGTGATCGATACTGCTGTTTTTATCTTTCAGAGCACCACCGTACTAGGTTGGTGTGTGAAAACGAGAGACTGAGGCTGGTGTGTAAGAATAACACTGTCCTGGCTATCTACTCGGCTACATTTGGCCACCTGCTGCATGGGAGTCCCAACTGTCCTCAGGAAACTGCACCACAGCCTGACATGGGTCTGAAACCATAGTCATTGGTGTGAAACAGGGAACTAAAGTGTCATCTAGTGGTCAAATACTAGGATAAAAATAATGTGCATTTATCAGTACATAATCAATAGTGTGTGTTACTATGTTACTTACTACAGATGAGTAACACATGAGTAGGTATAAGGTACATGGATATACCCTTGACCTATGCATGTTTTCAACCTCTATAGCCTACTGTATATCAGAGTCAGACCAGGATCAAATGCCTATTTTAAATACTTGTGCTTGATTAAGGTTGGAGTTTATACTTTAGGGACTAGTCCTTTTGCTTGTTTGTATCAGACTATATCAAGCACAGCTCAAGTATTTGACTTATTTGACCCACATCTGATCAGAGTATACATCTATCCTTCAGAGTGTCTGTCACCATCTGCCCTGAGGAAGGTGTCACGCAGGTGTCATGGCCGAGCCAACTGCTCAGTGCTGGCTGACACTCAGAACTTTGGGGACCCATGTTTTCCTGGCACCAGGAAGCACCTGAGAGTGTCCTTTACATGTGGTATGTGACTAGAAGTCAAAGAGCCACAACCATGTGAGAGACACAAACATCATGGTGTCTATAACCCACAGTTGAAGAAATTGTTTTCATGGACTCACCAGATTACTGAGAAAATGTTTCAGGAGAAATTGATCAAAATGAACCCTCTTTTGCCTCACCAGTTCCTCGATATCTCTTGGAGGATGTGCGACGGAGTGGATCAACATCAGACCCTTTCTTGATCTCAGACTACACACATGGTAAGACACCTACAAATACATGTATCCAAATAAATGTAGCTAGCTCAGCTACTAGTAGTGCAATTAGGTCGGTGGACAATATGATTTGCAGCCGTTGGGCAGAAGGCACAGTAAGTCCCTTCTCATCTGCAGGAGGCTGGTATACTGGGCCCGGCGTCATCAGGCCTCAAAACGTGCTTTATACCAACTCTCTGGAAATTTTTGACAAAATGCTGGGTAGGTCTATTGTTTTCTGTGTGCATGTAGGCTGGTTACTCATTAGCAGGGCCTCTTTGTACTTTATATAATATGCCTTGTCTTACTTAATGATCAGCAGGCACCCATCATTAGCCTGGTCCCAGATCTCTTTGTTCTGTATAGCTGTAGGATTTGGCAAGACAGCACAAATAGATCTGGGACCAGGCCAACCAATTGTAACTATCTCGATTGTATAGCTGTTAATATAGGCTTTGTCTTCTATCTATTTCTCATTGAGCAATATCATGCTAATTTCACCCCAGACTAGTGTGTCATCCCTCCACCCACAGGTCTTCCAGAGAGAGTGGCCCTCTACTTTGTCTCAGGGATCTGCGCTGGTCTAGTCTTCCTGCTCTGTCTGTTCGGCCTGCGCTCCACCTTGGTGAGGGACGTCAAGGACTTGGCAACAGAGCTGGGGGCTGAGCTCAAGGCCAGCCGCAGACCCCGCCGGGAAGTCATGGAGGACCAGTATGACGACGACACCTCTGATGCCTCCTCCTTCCGCCGCCTCACACAGTCCTACCGTGCGGCGGATATATTTAGTCCAGCGACCATGACGGTGGAGATGGTGGAGAGGGAGGGAGAGGAGAAGGAGATGCCCAAGTTCGGAGACATCTGGCCCCACAGGGACTCCAGCCCATACGCCATCCATAAGATAATAGGGAATAGAATAGAATATCCATAAAATAAAAGCCTGCAGTGCCCGAGACTCCACAGGAGTAGAGTAGAATAGAATCAAATTGAATAGACATAATATAAAGGCCAGCAATGTCTGAATATCTATAGGTATTTTATTGTATTCTATACTACACACAAAATAAAAGGCCTGCAATGCCTGAGAATCCACAGGAAAGCTTGTGGGAACAGACAGCAGCAACACATTAATCATAGACTGAAAATGAATATTTAGTAGACATTATTTTCTTGTAATTTCATGTTATCTATCTTTCCTTAATGTACGTTTTATATGATATGGTGTCCTAACCTCATTATATTCAGATAACTGGAATGAAGCACACACATAATAACAAGTTCAACATGTTTTTGGTTGGTGGGTTTCAATAAACGTGACTTTTTGCCTAGAAGTTTGGGGAAATGGTAAGACAATTTCAATTGCACTGAGTCAAATCAAATGTTTATTTGATTTAGGCCTTTTTTGTACCATTAAATTCCATCTATTGGTGATCTCCATGTAGCCTACAGTAAACTGTCCAGTAGATGACGCCATCCTCAAGCATAGTGTAGGTCCAGCTCACGCTATGGTATACAGACCTCCATTGTTCTCACTGTTTTTCCTCATCCACGTTATTGATAATCTTAGTCCAGGTAAGAGATTAGTAGCTGGAAACGTTTTTGAATACATGGATCCAAGAGTTTTGTCAGTGTAGTCCCTAATTAGGTACTGTATTGCCCTGATACAGTGTAGAGGGGCTAAAGGGTTTTTGTGGGCTCATTCCTGATGGTATGATCAATTCACACACGAACAGGCTTTATGAATATCATAATGATATTCAATTGACTGTTCTGATGTAGCCTGTTTTCTTTTCCCGGACGACCTCGTCCCCACTGCTCTGGAGAAAGTATCCGTGCGCAAATGCTGCGAAGCGGGGAAGTTCACATGAGTGAATCTGTAACCAAATGTTGTACACAAATGGTCGCAACGCAAGTGCCGAGTTTTCGGGTCTATGTAGCCGCTGGATGGCTAGCTAGCCTGCCATTGAAGAGGGGAGAAGACAGCACCGCAGACAAGGTGCCACGACGGAGGAGTTACTAGCAATATAATGGCATTCTTATCAAACCTAGGTAGCTAATTATGCCACCGGCATGTTGATTAGCACAGCTAGCACGCATTCTCCGTGTGCGTGTGGATGACACATTTTAAGACAGGACCAGTCTAGCCATATGAACATAGCATGCAGCCTACCTCTTGCAACAATTTATTGAACCAGCCAAGCTAGACTGAAAATTAATATTTAGTAGACATTATTTTCTTGTCACTTCATGTTATCTTTCCTTAATGTACGTTTTAAATGATATGGTGTCCTAACCTCATTATATTCAGATAACTGGAATGAAGCACACACACAGACTAGCCTGCCCTCTCATGATTGCGGCTGGTTCCTTATTAGTGGTGTTTAAACTGCAAGAGGACAGGAGCTAAGGCTGTCTGGTCAGAAGGAGCCCAGGCTATTGTCGCTAGATAACTCGCTTGGTAACCACACGGCACTGGCTGTCAAGTGGTTGATGGTGGAATTAGCTAGCTAGCTACCTAGCCTATTGCAAGCTTAGCATTGCCCGCCCCCCGCCCGCCCGCAGCTGTCACCCGGAAGGCCGCGGGTCAGGGGTGGGCCCGGGGATTGAACAACTTTCCTTGCCTAAAACGTCTGGATGGACCCGAGTAAATATAGCTAGTTCCCTATAACTACCATACGCGTGTATATTATATAGCTGAGAATGGATTCCTCGTTGGCCTTCGGACGTGACGAGCAGTGTTTGGCAATATCCTTTTGAAAGTCTGTGCCATTTTTTTTTGTTCTGCTTTTAAAACCTAGCTAGCGTAACGCTAGCTAGCCAACGTTAGCTTCCTGAATATTGTCCAACTGTGTAGGTTCGCTTGCATTTGAATGTAAATTGAAACAGGACAGTTCGTGTAGCTAATACTGTCTTGCGGGTCAAACGTTTGGGTGTGCTACTCTGAACATGTCAGATGTTTATTGATTTGATAACCCATTTAGCCTAGTTACTAAACTAGTTAGATTGGAATGCTATGTTCAGAAGTGCATGCCAGTGTTGGTGGAATGCCTACAGCCAAACGTAACTAACGCTTGCTTATTTTTGCTTCAGTTTCTAAAACAATGTAGCTATCAATGTAACCAAATAACCCATTGCTTGGCCCATACAATCTAAGGTAATGATGCCTTACTCTTTGAGGCTTGTGCAAATGTACTAACTTTAGTTAACATTTTGTTTCTTTAATAATACCACAAGCATTATAGGCTTTAGATACATTTGAAGAATTTCACAACAGCCTTGAGTAGACAGTCTTGAATAGTTAGTGGCTAAAATATTTGTTCACAAAATCATAGTCAATATTCTGGTCTTCTGTTCAAGCAGGGACACAGACTAGCCTGCCCTAGTCTGTGTCCCTGCCCTCTCATGATTACTGCTGGTTCCTTAATAGTGGTGTTCAAACTGTAAGAGGACAGGAGCTAAGGCTGTCTGGTCAGAAGGAGCCCAGGCTATTGTCGCTGATTGAGTGCTCTGGGGAGTTTATGTAAGTACTAACAATAGAGAACTCATTGTCTGAAATGTAATGTTAATTCATATCTAGGGCTGTTGTGGTGACCGTATTACCGACCACCACACCGGCAGTCATGAGTCATGACCGCAGTCAAATTCCACGTAACTGTTGAGTCATGGTAATCTCCTTTTACGCACTCTGGACATGCGTTAGTAGTACTCAACTCTATCTTACTGTCAGGTCACTAATGGCCTGGTACTCGGCACTCTATTGTCCCTCTAACCACTCACAATGCAAATGCAATTGAAAATCACGACAAACACTTGTCATCAAAACAGTACCATGCTTTTAAAACTCACCTACTGTGATCGATCAATTTGAAGAAAGAAATTCAACAACAGGTTGAAACTGAGTGGAAAACATGGTCGTTGTGTATGTGTTTTCTAATCCAAACACAAACAAATGGACAGCTTTTTCTAAGGTGATGATTCATTCTAAACACCAATGCGCATGGGCCTATATTTGACCTCCAGATCTGTAAAAAAAATATTTAAAAAATGAATTCAAATAATGATTGTGGCATTATACAATACATAGTCTAATATCCTACCACATATTACGCACGGGAGAAAAAAACAGATTTACGATGTCTTCGGTACTTAATTGGTCTAGCCTCTACTGCAAAATTCTAGTAATCGCCTTTGAGTGGACTGCATTATTCATTATGGATGGACTGGTTACCTTTTGCGACAGTCCAAACTTTGTATCCATGAGCCTGTAGACGATGCTGTTGGTTCATTGATGGTGCAGGGTGGCTTAGAGTTAAGCCCAAATCAATCAAAAAGCGGTTTATTTTGTTTGTTTACATTTTTTTTTTTTAAGAACACCTGGAATTAGAATGCACTGGAGTGACCGAGAGAACAGACAGCCATGACCGTCTACAGCGTCAGCGCGTCAAATTAGAAAGCAAGTCTATTTTTCTCGCCGTATTGGGTTGTAGTAAGCTAAGGTTTATCAGTCAAATAGGCTGCAATTGTTTTCATACATGTAGCCTGTGTTTGTCATTTTTTATATTTTCATAATGACTAGGCTGACACCTTTTAGCTACAGAATATCTCACCACCGAGTGTTTCTATCCCCTCTGTCCTTCATTCCTTTCTCGAGCCTGCAGAGTGAGTGGCTGTCAACATTTTAATGAAATACACTGCTCAAAAAAATAAAGGAAACACTAAAATAACACATCCTAGATCTGAATGAATGAAATATTCTTATTAAATATGTTTTTCTTTACATAGTTGAATGTGCTGACAAGGAAATCACACAAATTATTAATGGAAATCAAATTTATCAACCCATGGCGGTCTGGATTTGGAGTCACACTCAAAATTAAAGTGGAAAACCACACTACAGGCTGATCCAACTTTGATGTAATGTCCTTAAAACAAGTCAAAATGAGGCTCAGTAGTGTGTGTGTGGCCTCCACGTGCCTGTATGAACTCCTGACAACGCCTGGGCATGCTCCTGATGAGGTGGCGGATGGTCTCCTGAGGGATCTCCTCCCAGACCTGGACTAAAGCATCCGCCAACTCCTGGACAGTCTGGTGCAACGTTGGTGGATGGAGCGAGACATGATGTCCCAGATGTGCTCAATTGGATTCAGGTCTGGGGAACGGGTGGGCCAGTCCATAGCATCAATGTCTTCCTCTTGTAGGAACTGCTGACACACTCCAGCCACATGAGGTCCAGCATTGTCTTGCATTAGGAGGAACCCAGGGCCAACCGCACCAGCATATGGTCTCACAAGGGGTCTGAGGATCTCATCTCGGTACCTAATGGAAGTCAGGCTACCTCTGGCGAGCACATGGAGGGCTGTGCGGCCCCCCAAAGAAATGCCACCCCACGACTGACCCACCGCCAAACCGGTCAAGCTGGAGGATGTTGCAGGCAGCAGAACGTTCTCCACGGCGTCTCCAGACTCTGTCACGTCTGTCACGTGCTCAGTGTGAACCTGCTTTCATCTGTGAAGAGCACAGGGCGCCAGTGGCGAATTTGCCAATCTTGGTGTTCTCTGGCAAATGCCAAACGTCTTGCACGGTGTTGGGCTGTAAGCATAACCCCCACCCGTGGACGTCGGGCCCTCATACCACCCTCATGGAGTCTATTTCTGACCGTTTGAGCAGAAACATGCACATTTTTGGCCTGCTGGAGGTCATTTTGCAGGGCTCAGGCAGTGCTCCTCCTGCTCATCCTTACACAAAGGCGGAGGTAGCGGTCCTGCTGCTGGGTTGTTGCAGCCTCCACGTCTCCTGATGTACTGGCCTGTCTCCTGGTAGCGCCTCCATGCTCTGGACACTACGCTGACAGACACAGCAAACCTTCTTGCCACAGCTCGCATTGATGTGCCATCCTGGATGAGCTGCACTACCTGAGCCACTTGTGTGGGTTGTAGACTCCGTCTCATGCTACCACTAGAGTGAAAGCACTGCCAGCATTCAAAAGTGACCAAAACATCAGCCACGAAGCATAGGAACTGAGAAGTGGTCTGTGGTCACCACTTGCAAGAACCACTCCTTTATTGGGGGTGTCTTGCTAATTGCCTATAATTTCCACCTGTTGTCTATTCCATTTGCACAACAGCATGTGAAATGTATTGTCAATCAGTGTTGCTTCCTAAGTGGACAGTTTGATTTCACAGAAGTGTGATTGACTTGGAGTTACATTGTGTTGTTTAAGTGTTCCCTTTATTTTTTTTGAGCAGTGTATGTTTTGTTGTGAAAACATGTTACTATAGATGTTCCCAAGCAGATTTCACTTTGTTTCCCAAATGTAACCACTGGGTAGCTGCTGGAACAGGGTTGGAGAGTCCATGGCATACAGAATTTGGGTGGAATATCCCCTGCCATGCAGCAAGAGGCTGCATACTACTCAAACAGTGGTTGATGACTTGAGTGAAATAAGCGTTCTTATAAGCCCAGACATTTCTAAATGCTATCCTGTGTGAAGCACAGTTTTGATGGTTGCCTCTAAAAAAGGATCCCAGCTTTCTACTGCTTCTATATATATTTCTCAGCTTCTAATATTAAGCATTGCTCCACTATAAAACCGCTATATACTCGGCATGATTAAAAAAAACAAACCAGGGAAAAAAGAGGCCTCCATTCACTATTCGATGGGAAAGCGGCCTCCATTCACTAATCGAGTGCTGGCCATTCTAAATCTGAACTCCTTTTACATGTTAGCAAAGAGAAGGTTAAATTGAGAATAGTCTGATCACGATGAGAGAACAGTGTGTGCAGCCTGAGGCAAGGAACAGACTGCAAGATTTTTTTGTGACTTTTACATATCATCAATAGCCTATAAACTGAGAGTACAAAACATTAGGAACACCTTGCTCTTTCCATGACAGACTGACCATGTGAATCCAGTTGAAAGCTATGATCCCTTATTGATGTCACTTGTTAAATCCATTTCAATCAGTGTAGATGAAGGGGAGGAGACCGGTTTAACAAGGATTTTTAAGCCTTCAAACAATTGAGACATGGATTGTTTATGTGTGCCATTCAGAGGTTGAATGGGCAAGACAAAAGTTTTGTCCCTTTGAACAGGCTTGGTTGTAGGTGTCAGGCGCGCCGGTTTGAGTTCGTCGAGAAATCCAACACTGCTGGGTTTTTCACACTCAACAGTTTCCAATGTGTATCAAGAATGGTCCACCACCCAAAGGACGTCAAGTCAACTTAACACAACTGTGGGAAGCATTGGAGTCCACATGGGCCAGCATCCCTGTGGAACGCTTTCGACACTAGAGTCCACGACCCGACGAATTGAGGCTGTTCTGAGGGCAAAAATGGGTGCAACTCAATATTAGGAAGGTGTTCCTAATGTTTTGTATACTCAGTGTAGTCACATCATGCAGCCCATATATGTGTTGATTTCTAAGACATTCTAAGGTTTGTATCATTCACAACTAAAGTTGTCAAATAACTCTAAATCTAGCATATAGGACCTTTTCAAATGATCACTTTTATGCTCAATGTAGCCACTTCATATGTGCACTCGTTCTGGAATGGTGAAAATATAATTTCTATCTTATACAGCTAAGTTAAATTATAACCTTCTTACTATAAAATCATATAACATAAAATAATGGCACAGGACTTATAAGCATATCTTGTCTGCTAATTGAAGTAGTCTACAGCCTATGGCATGGCGCATAGCCAGATAACAAACAGTAGGCCGACTCATATTTTGTTCTTCTGAAATTAATTTTCTTCATATCATGGTTCTTTAGACCTAAAATAAATAATGGATTTATTGTGACGGTGTATATTAAAAGGCTTGGAGATGCTAAAAGTGTTTACGTTAATTAAGTCAATTACCGTTAGACCGGCAGTAATTTGCATGACAATTACCGGCTGACACATTTTTCATGACCGCCAAAGCCCTATTCATAATCTGCCTTTCTCACTCAGACTGGGTCAACAAACATGCACATAATGATGAGTTGCACTCAAGTGGTCAGGTTTATTTTTTGTCAAGTTGTGCACAATTTAAGATGACACATTGCATTGCAAAACGTCTTCCGCTCTTCCGACTGCTACTTGTAAGGCATTTTGCTTCTTGTGAACCATCTCTACAAGACAATCTGCAGAACCACCATACCAATGTTGGCTGTGGTGCTGTGTATACTGTAGTCTACCTTGAATAACAAGGTTGCGTCGTTACAATTTTAGCAGTATAATGTTTGAGGTGGAGTGATAATTCCCAGGTATGCCTCTATAGAGAAACAGTGCAACACCGCAGCATAAAGCGATAGACCTCAGTGCATCATGCCAGAAAGAGCCTGAATTGATCCGCTGTGTCTTGATGGGAGTTCACTGTCAAATGCACGCAGGCCATTTATTACAGATCTCAGATGTCCTAGTGGTTTTCACGTCAGAATCTCATGTTGATGTAGTCTGCTGCCGAAGTGGCTTTTCCTGCAATCAGATGTTTCAGTATAAAAGTGAAAAGTACTGAACTCACGTTGTTGCTGAGTTCTTAATATGGACAGTCAGGAGCAAGCAGAACAGCCACAGTCTCAAAGTAAGCTGTTTACAGCACCCATTTTGGCTTCACACGAGGAGATTCTCAGCCTGCAGCTCGAGCACATGGTTGCTTGTTGGATGTTTTTGTTTAGCGAGCAGTAAGACTCAGGAACATTACATCTGGTGTGTGGCAGAGAGAGGGCAATTAGCCCCAGTACCAGCCACTGTATTATACCTGCATTCCACCACCATGTCCTAGATTCTCATGGGACTGGCATGGGAGCTACCTAAATGCATCAAAACTGTACACACTGAGCCAAGCCCTGCTCCAGTCTGACTCATAGGTCTATGCTTTGCTCTCATAAGCTGAGAGAGGTCCCAGGCCCTCTGTATGACTAGCCTATAGTTGGTTACCAATTTGAAGGAAACGTGCTGAAAGTGCTCGTAAGGCAGTGATTGCAAGGAGAGGTGCCAGGAGGGGATGATGTCAGGCTTTTTTTCAATGATGTCACGTGTTGAATTGATCGTTTCTTGCTGGAATGATGGTGAGGGACAAGGGTTGTCATGGTAATAGAGGCCTACTTGTTGATGTTAAATGGAGCCTAAATTAGGAAGGGGATAAAACATTGATTTGATATATATATATATATATATTTTTTTTTTAAAGTTGGGTGTACTACTTACTGAGCGATCTCCAGCTAACCTTTTTGGAAAAGAGTGTCCCGACTTGACACATTCCGACAAGCAGCCAGGGTTGAATAATTTTCTACAACTCCACAGTAATCACATTTCCTGGTTAGACTTGAACGGATGTGTGGACATGTTCTGCCGAACCCGATGCCCTGGCTGCTGCTGCACAGTCATTGTTGGGGACTGAAACATGACCTACATTAACCCACGTAACAGCTCGGGCAAACTCTCCATTTGATATGGATTAAAGCTCAGGCCTTGTAAGCATTTCATATGAGGTTAAGCTGTCTGTTATTTGAGTGTCTTGCATGGATTTCAATTGGAATCGGCTTCAGTTCGCTGATGCTCTGGCTGTTGCGTTGTCATCATCAGGGAGAGAGATATATGACCCTATATTAACCCTAGCATCACAGCTCTGAAGCTCTAACATTCAGACCTAATCATTTACATTTCCTTTCATTGCACTTGCATTTGAATGTCTTGCATGAAACTGCAAAAGTTATGTAAGTTATTTAGAAATGTAGGTCCATGAAATCGCTATGACAAAACCTCTCGCTCACTATATTGCATGAAGCATTATGCAAATTGGATCAAATTAAACTTTTTAGCTGAAAACCAACCATTTAGGGTGCTGTATTTAAATATAATTTCCTCTTCTCCCTCCAGGTTGGGTGTTTTGGCTAACCCTGATGCTGTTGTGTCCTCTCCGGTACCTCAGTTGTCCATACCCATCAACAGTCATTTTCAGATAGTGCGACGTAAGTGAACATATGGTTTCTCTAAGTTATCCTTTGAGACTAAATTCCATGCAGTTTGTAATGCAGGCTAAGTAAATGATTTTGAAATTAACTTCCAACAGGCTAGTTTTCAGAGATTTTTATATGAAATTTTTGTGCTTCCAGTCATGAAACAGTTATTTTTGATGCAGAGCCCCTCTCTCCTCAAAATCCTGCAGGCATTTCACTTCACGTTCCTTAACTCCTTACCATGGGAGGAGTATTTACTCAAGGTTATTGCTTGTTGTAGTGTGCAACAAGTCCAAGGTGCTTTCTTTTCTCTTGCTAGACAGCATTTAAAAGTCAACAGCAAGTCAAAGTCAACAGCAAAAGCCTATTGGAACCTTCTCACGACATAAACCCCCCCCCCCTCTTTTTACCCGCTTTATTTCAGAGGCAGAAGAAGCGCTGTTCATTGACTTACCATTAAAAAGTAAGACTTTTCTCCTCATACTTCTATTTCTTTTAAAAATGTGCATCCGTCTTGATAGGAATTGTTTCTAATGGAGATTTACTCTAAACAATGGATTAGGTTGTTGTTTCTACCTTTTTATAATATGAGCTTATGTGCAAGACCAGTGTTGTGGCAACAATACTACAATAAAAACATTTCAGTCGGTCTACATTCAATTTGGCTACATTTTTAGAGCATACAATGCCTTGAGCTCCATGCCTGGATGGGTCTGCAGCTTTATTTGGTTGCAAAAGTTGGTCATGAGTTGCCTATGGCAATGGGGCAATCTGCACTCGGTTGAAATGGGTCACTGTTTCCAAATCACTGTTTACCTAATTTTGTGCATAGTGGGTAGACATGCATGTAGACGTGGGTATTGTCTCCATGGTTGTGGTGAGTGAGTCAATGGTATATTTGTGGCGAATGTAACTCATTTATCCATGTGTTGTCTGCATGTCACTCCTGCCCGTGTCACACACTATGTCCAGCAATAATTGCCCCTTGGGAATAAAGTGTTTTGAATTGAAGGGGTCTGTGTTGGCCATAAGGTGAGTCAATGATGAATGTGTGTTTGTTTGAATTAATCTGTCTTTCTCCCTGCCCCCTCCAGCTTGCATTAGGATTCGTGTCAGAGGGGAGAAAGCCCCAGAGCTGGTGCTGGAGTTACAGGACGATGAGCGCAGCCAGTCTTTCTTCTCCCAGGTGAAGAGAGCCAAGCAGCAAGGTGAGCCAGTCTCTCTCTCTTCTCTCTCACACTGCTCAACACTGCCGAACCGGACTGACGTCCCTACTCCCTTGGGCATGTATTATTCACTTAGCACTGCTTCACGTTACTGATATATCTCTACATTCTCTTCTCTCACGTTGAACCCATGCCTGCCTGTGACATTCCTCAGATATGTTGAAGCTCTGGGGAAGAGTCTACCAAGGGGACGGGGCGGTGGCAGAAAGGGGCGGTTACCTTCGGTCGCGCAGCCTTAGCCATTATAAATGCAGGTTCTGAAGCAGTTTGGCTAGATGGGATAGTAACTGTTCAATATGACAACCTGCCCTTTTAAGTTTTGAACAGTTCCTGTCCGTGTCAATGGTTGCCTTGGCATCGCTGGTTAATAATTGAGAAAGCCCACTGTAATGAGGTCACACTGATACATTGTCCCAAATGGCACCTTATTCCCTATATAGTGCACTGCTTTTGACTAGGGCCCATAGGCTGCACTATATAAGGAGTAAAGGTCCCATTTGGGATGCAGTGTCACAGCAAGCTTGTAAAAATATTGCAACAGCCTCTTACATCAACCAGTTCCTTCCTAGTTTCTAGATACCACCCAAACTGCCCACGCGCTGTCTCTCTGACTGTCCCAAGTGGCACCCTATTCTGTGCACAAATTTTGACCAGTGGCAAATTGGATCCCCATTAGCTTTTGCAGAAGCAGCAGCTACTCTTGCTGTCCACATAAAACAGAACATGGAAAGTAACAAAACACTGATACACTGATAGACAAGGAAAGTCACACAAATTAACCTCAAATTACCCCTTTTTCTCCCCAATTTCTCCCCAATTTCGTGGTATTCAATTGTCCCATCACTGCAACTCCCGTACGGACTCGGGAGAGGTGAAGCTCGAGAGCCGTGCATCCTACGAAACATGACACAGCCAAGCCGCACTGCTTCTTGACACAATGCCCGCTTAACCTGGAAGCCAGCTGCACCAATGTGTCGGGAGGAAACGCCGCAGACTTGGCGACCGTGTCAGCATGCATGCGCCCGCCCCGCCACAGGAGTTGCTAGAACGCGATGGGACAAGTACATTCCGGCCGGCCTAACCCTCCCCTAACCCGTACAACGCTGGGCCAATTGTGCGCCGCCCCATGGGTCTCCCGGTCACGGCCGGCTGCAACAGAGCCTGGACTCAAACCAGGATCTCTAGTGGCAGAGCTAGCACTGCGAGGCAGTGCCTTAGACCACTGCACCACTCGGGAGGCTTAATACATTTTTATAAAGGTGATTCTTCTGTTTGCTTGAGTAATTGGAAGGGAGTTCCATGCGATCATAGCTCTGTATAAAACTGTGCGTTTCTGTGAATTCGTTTTGTACTTGGACTGTGAAGAGACCCCTGGTTGCATGTCTTATGTATTGGAATCTGGGCTGAATGTTATTTGATTTTTGCAGACAATCTGGAATTTGTCACAGTAACATTTCTCATGTTGTTGATATTAGTTCTTTATGTGAAGTTAAGCGTAAGGCGTTCTGCTCTGTTTTGAGCTAGCTGCAGCGTTGCTTGGACAGTAATCAAGATGGGACAAGACCAGCGCCTGAACAACTAGTACAGTTGATTATTGTGTCAAAACGCAGAATATCTTTTTATAACAGACACCCCTCCCCATCTTCACAACAACTTTGTCAGTGTGAGTTGCCTATGATAATTGACCATCCAATGATAAACTCCTAAGTATAAGTCAGTGCAGTACAAGTACAAGCCCTTCTCTAAATGCATGCTGGAAGTCAGTAGTTAACTTGTGCTCTGAAAAATAGCAGGCAGCAAACAGATTGGGCGGCTGTTAGAGCCAGCAAAAGGTGCTTTACTATTTTTAGGCAGTGGAATTCCTTTAGCTTCCTTCCATGCCTGTGGATGCACACACTCCTTTAGGCTTTGGTTACGAATATAGCAAATATGGGTGGCGATACAGTCTGCTACCATTCTCAATAGTTGCCCATCAAGGTTGTCTATACCTGGTGCCTTATTATTATTGATTGATAACAATGGTTTTTCGACATCTGTCACACTAACTTGACCAAATTCAAATCGGCAATCCTTCTCTTTCATTATTTGATATTTTACTGTAAAACTTAAATTAATAGCCCAGGCGCTTATTCACTGAATCACTGGACACAACAGGCTTTTATTTAAGTCAGGCTTCTATTTGAGCCAGCCTTTTGTTTTCATAAGGCACGGCACACAGCTTTTGCTCATTTGCATAGTAAATGTTTTAACTCCAGCAATTTCAGTTTCACTTCCAGCATTTAAATTACTTTCTTAATTTCCTGCAATACGGCCCAAGCTTTCTTGTCATTTACACACTGTCAGGTTTATTTTGTCTCTTTTGGGAAGATTTTGTTTTTTCCTTGACAGAATAATTATTCTCATGTTTGACTGCATTTTTCCCAGCTGATTTTCTGGGTCTGTACTCCCGAAGTTGTTGACTGTTTTTGTGATTGCCAGTTAGCTACATGTCTATGGCTAGCTATCAGTTCTTAGCTGTTAGCAGTGAATGGCTAGCGGTTTCTTACTGGTGATACAAATGGATGAATGCCATTTTTTGTTGTCATTACTGAATTATTTAATGTAACAAATCTAACTTTAAACCTCGTCAACAATTTGTTTATTTGAAACGGGCATTTATTTACTGAACTGTGTGCCGTTGCACGGCTAATAAAAGGTCAGGTGGCTATTTGAGACTGCGCATAATTGAAGTTTTACAGTATTCAAAAATATGATGGTTCACTGTGAAATTGTAATTTCACTTTACTTGTGAAATAGTAATTGAAATGATTGACAATATAGAAATATTTTGTTATAAATGACCCATGAACTTAATTTCAGGTACTCCAAAGTATGTTTCCATTGTTTTATGTCATTTATCTTTGTTTTGTCGTATAATTTCTTTACGTTTAATCATGACATTTCTCAATTTACAGTATATCACTCCATCAGCTGAGCAGCCTGACTTGTTTGCCAACTCTTTTGCATAATTTTCTTTTAACCGATTTTTCAATTCGTCATCAAACCAGGGAGCTTTAACAGTTCTCATAGCTAGTTTCTTAACAGGTGCATGCTTGTCAACAATTGGCATTAATAATTTTACAAATACTTCCAGTATTCACTTCATACTTCCAGTGCTGCGTCTGGATTCACTTCATACTTCCAGTGCTGCGTCTGGATTCACTTCATACGTCCAGTGCTGCGTCTGGATTCACTTCATACGTCCAGTGCTGCGTCTGGATTCACTTCATACTTCCAGTGCTGCGTCTGGATTCACTTCATACTTCCAGTGCTGCGTCTGGATTCACTTCATACTTCCAGTGCTGCGTCTGGATTCACTTCATACTTCCAGTGCTGCGTCTGGATTCACTTCATACTTCCAGTGCTGCGTCTGGATTCACTTCATACTTCCAGTGCTCCGTCTGGATTCACTTCATACTTCCAGTGCTCCGTCTGGATTCACTTCATACTTCCATTGCTGCGTCTGGATTCACTTCATACTTCCAGTGCTGCGTCTGGATTCACTTCATACTTCCAGTGCTCCGTCTGGGTTCACTTCATACTTCCAGTGCTGCGTCTGGGTTCACTTCATACTTTCTTTCAGTGCTGCGTCTGGGTTCACGTCATACTTTCAGTGCTGCGTCTGGGTTCATGTCATACTTTCAGTGCTGCGTCTGGGTTCACTTTATTACACTTCAGACCAACAAACATTTTTCACATCTTCAACAAAAGAGTCATGAGAGCATTTTGTATGATCTCTTTTAAATTACTTTAGGTCAAACCTTTGGTACTTTGGCATTCCGTGTTATTGCCACAATGTTATGGGCCTTACCCCTTTAATTGGCAGTTAATCGGAGCTAGATATAATACGGAGAGAAAATAAATAAATATGTTTGGCTCTCATTCCTCCCAGGCTTTTGGGAGGGAGGGTGGACAATGAGCCTGTCATAGTCAATGTAAGCAATGTTCCCATGCTCTCTGGCAGCTTTCATAGCTGGGATAAGTTCTTTCTGCCTCTGGTGCACAGTTTCAGAGAAGTCCAGGTTGAGGAAGATGTTGGTTCCTCTCAAGATTTTGGCTCTCTCCAGAACAGCCATCTTGTCTTTAAACCTCAGGAACTTGACCACTATTGGCATGGGTCTGTCACCTAGGCTGGTTAATGTTTTCCAGACCTGTAAGCGCGCTCCACCTCAATCTTCGTTTGATCCATCTGCAGCTATTCACTGAGCATTTTTCTTCATACGGCCCAGTTCTCATATGAAGACTCTGGAATGACATCCACAACGATCTTATTCCTCCTGGATTGTCCCTCTAGATACGTCTGTTTTACCAGTCATTGTAATAATGATCCACAGAAACTGCTGATGTCAGTTTGAGATGGTCAATAGAAACAAGATGGCAAATTTCATAGAAAAATGAGTTGGATCCTTTTGAAGGGAGTAGTGATATTGCTATTTGTATTTCTCCTTAGATCCACAAAAAATGACATTTACTGTACATTCTTGGAACTATACACATTTGAAAGACTGCAATTCTTGGTACTATGTACTATGCAGGTTGCAACTTGTACAGAAATGCTGTCTTATGTAACTCAGAACATTTATCTCTTAAGTGATCCAGCGCTGCCGTCAAACCCAAGGTTCTCTTTTTTTTTTTTTATTAATGTTTTTAATTTTGATTTTTTTCCTCCAGTGGAGTCCAAAAGCACGCAAATCAAGGTGATGGATCCCATCATACCGGCTCCCATAATGTCGTCTCCACGCAAAGTTTCTGCCCCAGTCCCACCCATCCCTCCACAAAGAGGGATCCATAAAGCTGTCAACTCTCATACCAAGCCCACCGGCGTACCGCCACCGCCTCCCAACCTCACCAATAGCTCTTCAGCTAACCAGACCTGCACAGGTATGGATACAACCTGCACAGGTATGCACATGGATAATATAGTTCAAATTGAATGCATTTATATAGCGCTTTTCCAGCTGCTCAAAGCACTTGACATTGTATAGGGTCAACTCACCTTGTCCCCCACTTATATCTAGCACCCACCTGGGTGATGGTGCTGCAGCCATTTTACATCAGCACACACTACAGTGAAGAGGTCAGGAGTGAATCAATACTTGTTGAATGTCACAGGGCTTCTCACATCTAAATCTTTCCATCTCAGCAGATAGACAGGACACAGCTCTCTCCCTGGCCACGGACTTTGGCTTTGAGGACAACTTCAACCACTCCCTCAAAGTGGAGGAGAAGAAGAACCAGCAGAATCGCATTGTGCCCCCCCGGGAAGCCCCTCCAGTTCCCCCTCTACCTCCACGTAAAGGCTCGTACACTCCCTCCAATCCTCTCCCCCCCGCTCCCATCCCCACCTCCAAAGACAGAGCCTCGTCCACACAGGCTAAAGATGCTGCCTTCGTCACGCCTGCCAAAACCGAGTGAGTGGTACCAGTAGGACGGTGCCATAGTATGCCCATCCTGTTGGAGATATTTTTCCCTCTACAGAACTGTATTTTGCTTCTTTTGGTGTCAGTGGGCCTCTATTTATTTCTAGAGGGCCTAGATCAGTGGTCACCAACCTTTTTGAGTCTAGATCACTTTCTGATTCCAAAATAAACGTGACTTAAAAAACATAAGCATATGCAACATTAACATTAATGTTTGTGCTGTAGGCCCAATACATTATCACTACATATTGGCTATACTTGAATTGCCTTGCCAATGTTGTTCTTCTCAGACCATTTTGAAATTATATTGCGAAATGTTTCGTATTTGAATGACTTATAAAAAGTGTTTAACAAAGTGTTTACAGTGCTGAATAACTTAAACATGAACGTATGCCAAGTTCTGCCTTCAGACACATGAAATGGTTCACAATGGGAACACTTTACCTTCTTGGCCCTAAGGCTGCTGAATCAAGTGCACCTACCGCCAACAGTGCAAACAAAAAAATAGGAACACAAGGCTTTATCGTTGGCTTTTCTATAGAAATGTTTGGTGATCGCCTACTAATGCCTTGGAGATCTCTCGATCGGTTGGTGACCACTTGCCTAATGTTGATGTGTCGGCTTTACACCCTGCTTGGAAAATAATGATGTGGAAATACTGTGGTGATGACTTAGCTCATTTGATCTTGCAGTCTTAGGACTTCAGTGGACCGGCCCACCTCGTGGAACGACAGCCCCACCACCAACAGCATGCGGAATGCCATGTTCTCCACTCAGGCCGGCCAGAGAGAGTACCTCATCAAACACCGCCTGGGCAAGAAGGAGAAGGAGTATGTGGACATCAAGGACTTCAGGTGAGTGCCCGTTGGTTTGTGGGGGTGTTTGTGACCGACTGGGGGTTTGAACCCGGGTCTCCTGTGTGCCACAAGCGAAACACTAGACATTACCTTGGAGAGCTAATCCGAGTATTCAGGTCTCGGCAAGATAACGTCACACAAGCGTGATTCGTTGAGCCAGCTTCATTACATGTGCTCCCCTGCAGTAGACAGTTGTGATTCTGGACAGAACATTGAGGAGATCGATTGAAAGGGGATTATAGCAGCATCACCCTTTTTTAAAATTCCATTCTGGTGAGATTAAATCAAATGTGCCTATTTTAGTTATTATACATTTTTCTGGAGGCTGTAGTGGGCAGGATCCTGCATTGTTCTAAAAATTACCTTCACTCACTGAGCCATTGTCCCTATTCTTACCTGCAACCCTTATCAGTCTACTCACTTATGTGTCTGTCCACTTAAGCATGTGAATGTCTATATGAGACTGTTATGTGTGTGTGTTTCAGATTGTTTACCGGAACGTGGAATGTGAACGGCCAGTCCCCAGACAGCAGTCTAGAGCCCTGGCTGTGTTGTAACCAAGAACCTCCTGACGTCTATGCTCTGGGGTCAGTGACATGTCTATCTGAGTATCCGATGTCTTCTACACAGAATGTATGAGTGAATGGACCTGTTGTATTCATCAGTGCACACTGTTGCAAAATGTTTTGCTACGGAAAACAGTAACAAGCAACAAGCTTTTCTTATCGGACCACCTCAGGTATTCCCTCCCTGATTCAGTCCGTTTTCTTCCGTTTGGGGCCTAGTGAATACAACCCAGAATTGTGCAAATAACATACTTTTCGGGAAACGGATCCTCTGAATGCCACATCATTAATGATGGATGGACTTAGTTATAACCTAAATTTCATTGCATACTCTAAAGAGTGTTTTTGTGCACTTTCCCATGCATGAGTGCTGATTGCACTTTACTAAGCATTGAAACACTGACTTCCCTGTGCATTCTGGGTGCTGTAGTTTCCAGGAGCTGGACCTGAGCACAGAGGCCTTCTTCTATCTGGACTCGTCGAAGGAGCAGCTGTGGGTGGAGGCTGTGGAGAGAAGTCTTCACCCCAAAGCCAAGTACAAAAGGGTGAGCCAGTGAGAGGTCTCTTCTCATCTTCAGTGTAAAACAGGAATGGTTCGATCAACTAAACTAAAAATATTACATTCTTGTAATTACGTAAAATAATGGCCGTAATCACACACTTATCAATGGCAGCAGATGCCCTTATCAATCTATTTTGTTCATACACAAATAGACGTAATATCATTTGGATATGAATGTCGTCCACAATAGATGCTTTTCTCCCCGCAGGTGCGCACCATCCGACTAGTGGGCATGATGCTGGTGGTGTATGTCAACAAGGTGCACAAGAATCACATCAAAGAAGTGGCTGCAGAGCAAGTGGGAACTGGCATCATGGGAAAAATGGTACGAATGAGTCAAGTCAACTAAGAGGAAGTGTTTGTTCTCCTATTTCTCCAATCAACTTTATAACTTTATACTATTTTATAGGTAGGTATACAGAACATATACACTATATTTATGCGCAAATGTAAATTAACAGATATTTTCATGCAATATGAATTACACTGAACAAAAATATAAACGCAACATGTAAAGTGTTGGTCCCATGTTTCATGAGCTGAAATAAAAGATCCCAGAAATGTTCCATACGCACAAAAAGCTTATTTCGCTCAAATTTTGCACACAAACGTGTTTACCATCCCTGTTAATGAGCATTTTTCTTTACCAAAATAATCCATCCACCTGACAGGTGTGGCATATCAAGAAGCTGATTAAACATCACAATCATTACACAGGTGCACCTTGTGCTGGGGACAATTAAAGGCCACTCTAAAATGTGCAGTTTTGTCACCACACAACGTCTTAAGTTTTGATGGGCTGAGCGTCTGTTGCGGGACACTTCACTGAACAAACAAATCAGTCAATCAACATTCAATGCTTTCTTTTCCCATTAGGGGAACAAGGGAGGCGTGGCGGTGCGCTTTGTGTTCCACAACACCAGCTTCTGCTTTGTCAACTCCCACCTGGCGGCCCACGTCGAGGACTTTGAGAGGAGGAACCAGGACTACAAAGACATCTGTGCCCGCATGAGCTTCCACCTGCTAGACCACCCTCCCCTCACCATCGTCAAACACGAGTCAGTCCCTTACAAGACCCATACTGTAAAGTCATAGGCATTGATCCAATGACCACACTAGCATACCACTTAGTGTGAAGCATTGGGCAATGCATTGGGCATGTGTTCTCAATAATAGTATTTCAAGACCTTAAGGGGCTTACAGTCGTCGTCATTGCCCATAATACATGTAATTCTTTGAAATAGTACTTACAAAGTGCCGTGGTGATCGTGTTATTGAATACCCAATAAACAATTCTCAGGTAAAACCTTATGTAATTCAACATCATTTCAAAGTAAACAGTGGACTGTAAAATGGTGTAAACATGTCACAGATGTACTTTCGTAGAGTTTTATGTTATGTGTAAACTTATGGTGTTACTGTAAGACTTTACATGCTGTTGTGTTACAATGCATAACTCTTCATCCATTCTGTGGTCCAGTGTAGTGATCTGGGTAGGAGATCTGAACTACCGGTTGTTTGTGTACGATGCAGCTGAGGTCAAACAGCTCATCTCCCACAACGAGCTAAGGAAGCTGCAGGAGTATGACCAGGTGGGAATATTTACACACACACACACACACACAAATGGGTTTTTACAGCTTGTTTATGCAAACAACCTAAAGTGTAAGGTTCAGCTCAGCGCTGTCATAAATCATTGATTTTTAATTCAACAATACTGCACATCAATCATGTTGTCATTCTGCACTGTGACAAATCCGTTGCCAAAACAAAAAACGGCAACCTCAACGATAATAGTGACACTAAATAAAAGTAAATGTTTTTTGGGTGGAGTTAGGACTTCTGTATTCTGCAATAACTTTGGTGTAATCCCTCCTCCCCCTTTTTCTCTCTGGTTGTTTATGAGGGTTATAAATACAGGAGTTCCTCTGTCTGTCTCTGAATAACCTTTGTTGTTGGTATATTTCCCCTCCTTCCTCTGTGTGAAGCTGAATATCCAGAGACAGACCAGGCGAGCCTTCACAGACTTCATTGAGGGAGAGATCAATTTCATGCCCACATATAAGTATGATGCCAAGACGGACCGTTGGGACTCTAGGTAAATGTACCACTGATCCTGATTATTTTCCCTCCAAGTACGTACTTACAGTATATAATACCCAGAGAGTTTGGTATTTTGAGCTGTAAACTATTACTCCCCCACCCAACAGAGTGCAAAGGAAATACCCTGTGTTGGATAGTCCTCATATGCCATAGCACCTTGATTATTCATGTTTATATGTAAGGTCAAATCTGAAAAGCCACCTTTCCAAACTTTCTGTCCCAGTAATGAAACGAGTCCTTACTCAAATATAGACAGCTGTTTGAGGCAATGTTTTTCCAGTATTGAATAGGCATGATAGGCCCCCCTAACTAGCTTTGTTTCCCTTCCTGCCTAAAATAATTTGAAGAGACTCAGGAGGTTTCTTTGGGGGCCTTTGTGATTTACCTGGAAAACAATCTAAGGTATCTAGGGAGACACTGGGTTGTGTGGCATGCAACTGAACATGTTTGGAAAACTTTTCAGCGGAAAGCGAAAATTACTGTTTCATATTGGATGTTGTCAATTACTGTTTCAATCCGCTGTCTTTCATTTAGTGCCCAAATGAACACGATCCTTGTGTGAGGTTAGCTGACCTTGTGCCTCCTAACCACTGTCTCTCTGTCTGGGGTTCTCCTGCAGTGGTAAGTGTCGTGTCCCGGCGTGGTGCGACCGGATCCTGTGGAGGGGTAGTAACGTTAAGCAGCTCCACTACAGGAGCCACATGGAACTGAAGACCAGCGACCACAAGCCCGTCAGCTCCCTCTTCAGCGTAGGGGTAAGGATCATGGAGCCACTTACTCACTACATTGTCTGGAAATCACATCTGACTGATTCAGGTCGAGGCAGTCAATGGAGACCTCACATTCACAATAAACACATATCTGCTAAGCCAAAGGAGTCCATTAAGTAAAATAGACATAAAAACCTTAACATACTATACAGCTTATTGAGAATCATAAATACATATAAATTGGCTTAAAATGTGTTTATTCTCGAATAGCGTGCTTAGTTATGCTATAATGAATGAATCGGTGTTGATGGAAAATGAATCTGTGTGTAACAGGTGAAGGTGGTGAACGAGGCACGCTACAAGAAGGTCTTTGAGGAGATTGTGCGCATGATGGACAGGATGGAGAACGAATTCCTCCCGTCTCTGTCACTGACCGACAGAGAGGTGAGTAGACAGAACATGCACACGTACAGATCCATGACTCTCATCGTATTGATTTCCTGTCCAGCATGTCCTCCCCACTGACATGTTGTTTCAGATCAATAATTCTCTGTTTTTGTCAGTAAGCAAGGGACATGGTTGTTTTGAATTGAATCAGGGACTTGTGACAGGCAATTTTTTGGTCTGAATTTAAATCACTAAGAAAATTGATATAAGCCTGCCAAGATGCTTGAGTTACTTTGCAGAGGTAAAATGGCATGGGCATCTATTTGTATTTTAAACTATCTGCTTTGCATAGATCAATCAAATATTATTGCACTCTGGCTTACTGTGTGTCTGTCCTCCTCCCAACATCTCCCTCTTTCTCTCTCTCCCTCTTCTCCCGTAGTTCACCTTTAAGGACGTCAAGTTCCGCCAGCTTCAGCGGGAGCGTTTTGTGATCTCCAACGACGGGCAGGTCCCCTGTCACTTTGCCTTCATTCCCAAGCTGAACGACTCCCAGTACTGCAAGAATTGGCTCCACGCCGAGCCCAGCGAAGGCTTCCTAGAGCCCAGTGAGTCCACTTCACTTTCAGCCATGGCACCTACCTTCCACAGTCAGTCACAGGCCCTGTCTGGTGGGGATACTTTCACAATGCATCCTTTACTCCTTCCTTGGTGGGATTTCACTGATCTGAGTGGATCTAAGGATTTACTGATCAATCAGTTGAATAATCTCCTAGAGGAGGGAGAAGGAAGGCCTGTCCAGATACGACCCCTAGCCCCTACTCCTTAAATACGCTTTTGATACTTATACAATATGTTGAAAGTCCTACCAAGCCTGTCAGAGGGCATGCTGCTACCATATTATTTATAGGCCTACCAATCAAATATTTGACAAATGGTGCCTAGGGTCTAGGGGTTGTTTCGCAACTGGACCGAAGAATGCATTTGTATAGAATCTATACTCTGTCATAACCCATTGTGTGCATGTATCTTTTGTTCCCAGTGTAGATATCCCTCTTCAGTTATCATACCACTAGAGCTTTGTTCTTGAGGCACCAAAACGAAAGAAAACCGATTGAAACAAGGATTTTGTTCAATAAGAAAAGCCCACGTCCACTTTCCATTGCAGAATGTTTTCCATCCCAAACCCTAATGAACACTTCCCCTCTTTGTCTCTCCCCACTAGACGAAACTTTAGAGATCTTCCTGGATGTGTATGTGAGCAAGGACTCGGTGACTCTGCTCAACTCAGGAGAGGACGCCATCGAGGATATTCTGGTGCTGCATCTGGACCGAGGCAAGGACTACTTCATCACCATCTCAGGCAACTACCTGCCCAGCTGCTTTGGTACCTCACTGGAGACCCTGTGCCGCATGAAGAAGCCCATCCGGGAGATCCCCATCACCAAGCTCATCGACCTGGTGAGTGGGACTAGTTAACGTGATAGTAAGGAAGGAATACTTTCAAAGTAGGTTAGGAGTGATGTATATATTGTTCTGTATTGAAGAGATGTTTGTTAAATTATATACACACACAGTACCAGTCAATAGTTCGGACACAACCACTCATTCAAGGGTTTTTCTTTATTTTTACTACTAGATCTAAACTATGAAATAACACATGGAATCATGTAGTAACCAAATAAGTGTTGAACAAATCAAAATATATTTTAGGTTCTTCAATGAAGAACCAATCAATTGCCTTGATGACAGCTTTGCGCACTCTTGGCATTCTCTCAACCAGCTTCATGAGGAATGCTTTTCCAACAGTCTTGAAGGAGTTCCCACATATGCCGAGCACTTGTTGGCTGTTTTTCCTTCACTCTGCGGTCCATCCCAAACCATCTCAATTGGGTTGAGGTCAGGTGATTGTGGAGGCCAGGTCATCTGATGCAGCACTCAATCACTCTCCTTCTTGGTCATATAGCTCTTACACAGCCCGGAGATGTGTTGGGTCATTGTCCTGTTGAAAAACAAATAATAGTCCCACTAAGCACAAACCAGATGGGATGGCGTATCGCTGCAGAGTGCTGTGGTAGCTATGCTGGTTAAGTGTGCCTTGAATTCTAAAAAAGCCAGACTTCGGTTTGCAACTACACATGGGGACAACGATGGTACTTTTTGGAATATCCTCTGGTCTGATGAAACAAAAATAAAACTGTAATGGCCATCGTTACGTTTGGAGGAAAAAAGGGGAGACTTTCAAGCCGAAGAACACCATCCCACCCGTGAAGCTTGGGGGTGGCAGCATCATGTTGTGGGGGTGCTTTGCTGCAGGAGGGACTGGTGCACTTCACAAAATTGATTGCATCACGGGGGAGGATATTATGTGGATATATTGAAGCAACATCTCAAGACATCAGTCAGGAAGTTAAAGCTTGGTCGCAAATGGGTCTTCCAAATGGACAATGACCCCAAGCATACTTCCAAAGTTGTGACAAAATGACTTAAGGACAACAAAGTCAAGGTATTAGTGGCCATCACAAAGCCCTGACCTCAATCCTATAGAACATTTGTGAGCAAGGAGGTCTACAAACCTGACTCAGTTACAGCAGCTCTGTCAGGAGGAATGGACCAAAATTCACCCAACTTAGCAACCAAAAAGCTTCCACGGGAAGCTTGTGGAAGGCTACCTGAAACGTTTGACCCAAGTTAAGCAATTTAAAGGCAATGCTACCAAATACTAATTGAGTGTATGTAAACTTCTGACCCACTGGGAATGTGATGAAAGAAATAAAATCTGAAATAAATTGTTCTCCCTACTATTATTCTGACATTTCTCATTCTTAAAATAAAGTGGTGATCCTAACTGGCCTAAGACAGGACATTTTTACTGGGAATAAATGTCAGGAATTGTGAAACATTTAAACTCAGTTTATTTGGCTAAGGTGTATGTAAACTTCCAACTTCAACTGTAACTTTGGGTCTTCTATTCCTGTGGCGGTCTTCATGAGAGCCGGTTTCATCATAGCGCTTGATGGTTTTTGCGACTGCACTTGAAGAAACTTTCAAAGTTCTTGAAATGTTCCTCATTGACTGCCCTTCATGTCTTAAAGTAATGATGGACTGTCGTTTCTCTTTGCTTATTTGAGCTCTTCTTGCCATAACATGGACTTGGTCTTTCACCAAATAGTATACCAGTCTTGGTCTTCTGTATACCAGTCCTACCTTGTCACAACCCAAATGATTAGCTCAAACGTTTGAGAGAATGCCAAGAGTGTGCAAAGGTGACTACTTTTAAGAATCTCAAATGTTATATGACACTTTTTTGGTTACTACATGATTCCATATGTGTTATTTCATAGTTTTGATGTCCTCACTATTATTCTACAATGTAGAAAATAGTAAAAATAAAGAAAAACCCTTGAATGAGTAGGTGTCCAAACTTTTGACTGGTACTGTGTGTGTTTTTAAATATTGTTATTTTTTGTTTTCCCTTTATTTAACTAGCCATGTCAGTTAAGAACCAATTGTTATTTACAATGGTGGCCTACCAAAAGTCAAAAGGCCTCCTGCGGGGACTGTGGCTTGGATTGAAAATATAGGACAAAACACACATCACGAAGAGAGACACCACAGCACTACATAAAGAGAGACCTAAGATGACAACACAGCAATGCAACAGCTTTTTTTTAATATATACAGTACTTCAGTCATTGAAGGAACTGAAGGCAGCAATGGCAGGAAGTTGTTTTTTCTTCATGACACTTTTGGCAAAGAGATTCTGCTAAAGTTGTTTTCCCTAACCCTAAACCATCTAAACGGGTAAGACATGAAAAGCAGCCAACACTGCAGCAGGCCTCAAAGGTTGGTGTTGAAGAGCACATAGATTTGCTCTCGATCGTCCTCTATTGGCCCCTCCCTTATTTGTTCAAAAAGCCTGTTCAGAAAGTGATATCTGGCAGGGACACGTGAAGGCCTGTTTGTCCACTCCTTTAAGGGATTGTAAAGAGTCTCCACTGTGGCTGTTGCGGTGACCGTATTACCGCCACACCAGCGGTCATGAAGGCAGTCAAATACCACGTGACCGTTTAGTCACGGTAATTAGGCTTCTCCAAGCTCTGATGCTGCTGATGGTCATTAGTAGCCTACCAAACATGCTAACTGCCTGGTACTCAGCACTCTATTGTCCCTCGAATCCCTCTGACAATTCAAATGTAATTGAAAATGTAATCAAACACTTCATGAGAGCTCATGTTGCGCAACATTTCTATTGGCTTCGCAATTGCACGAGAAAACAGTCATGGTCTCTACTAAAAAGAAGAGGATCCCATCAGCTTTCTATAGGCTAGGTCTACTATATTTATTTCTCAACTTTCATAATATTAAGCACATTGCTTATCTTTACAACAGGAGTATAGCCTACCTGGCTGGCATGAAAATGAACCACGGGAAAAGGGTCCTCCATTCGCTATTTAAGTGCATAGATGGCATGTATTTTTTCACACTGCCCCTATTTCAATTCAGGTGCATGATAATGGTCCATTCTAAATCAAAACAAATTTCACACATATTATTTAGTAAATGTAAAGACGAGATTCAATTAAGAATAGTCTGATGGGTGACAATATTAGCCTGAATTATATATTATCACTTGTGAATGATGCCCAGCATAAGAAACAATGCCTTTAAAAAACAAAAACATTTTCTAATCATAGTCGGACACCTCATGTAACCTAGCCCATAGTTTATATGTTTTGATAAGGTTTGTATCATAACTAAAGTCGCCAAATAACTTCTTAAAATGAAGCACATTAATCCGCTTTACAAGGGGTGTAGAGCCTAACTAGCATACATAAGCAGCGAGTGAGTTTCAAGTTTGGGGAAGTTAATTTTATAATAAAAGCATTACATGCATAATCACAATTGCGGTCACTTTTAATAATGGTGTTTTCCTGTTAATATAACATTTGCACTTATAGCCTACTGCAATGTGCACATTGCTGCGCTTATAAAGTGAAGAAATAGCCTAATTTATCAACATTTTAAGCTAAATGTTCTGCTCTATTTTGTCAGACAAAATTGCAAGAAAAATGTTTTTGGATATTAGTGGTTGTATTAATTTGGGATCTATTGCATCCCACAACTGTTCCAGACTGTTTTGGAATATTTATTCTCGCACAGAATAGAATAGGTTGACTATTGTACTATGGGGGAATAGTAGATTGACATAAGCTAGTGCTTTTGCTGTTCGGTAGGCCTACACATCTTGTTTGCTGATGAAAAGTCAATGTGGACAATTCTTCCAATATCTTTAACCTCTAGCGACGAGCAATCCCGTATCCGGGAGCGTAATCATAGCCTCAAGCTCATTACCATAACGCAACATTTCCTATTCATGAAAATCGCAAATGAAATGAAATAAATATATTCAAACACAAGCTTAGCCTTTTGTTAACAACACTGTCATCTCAGATTTTCAAAATATGCTTTTCAACAACCAAAGCTACACAAGCATTTGTGTAAGAGTATTGATAGCCTAGCATAGCATTAAGCCTAGCATTCAGCAGGCAACATTTTCACAAAAACAAGAAAAGCATGCAAATAAAATCATTTACCTTTGAAGAACTTCGGATGTTATCAATGACGAGACTCTTAGTTAGATAGCAAATGTTCATTTTTCAAAAAATATTATTTGTGTAGACGAAATAGCTCCGTTTTGTTCATCACATTTGGCTAAGAAAAAGACCGGAAAATGCAGTCACTTACAACGCCAAACTTTTTTCCAAATTAGCTCCATAATATCGACAGAAACATGGCAAACGTTGTTTAGAATCAATCCTCAAGGTGTTTTTCACATATCTATTTGATAATCTATCAGTGGTGGCAGTTGGCTTCTCATCAGAAGCAAACGGAAAAGTACTGCAGCTGGAGTTTACGTAATAATTGCGACGGAGGACACCAAGCGACCACCTGGTAGATGTAGTCTCTTATGGTCAATCTTCCAATGATATGCCTACAAATACGTCACAATGCTGTCGACACCTTGGGGAAGCGACAGAAAGCCAAAGCTCATTCGTGGCCCATTCACAGCCATATAATGAGCGGTGGCATGAGGCGGTTTCAAAAAAGGTGGCACTTCCTGATTGGATTTTTATCTGTTTTTTTTTCTGTAACATCAGTTCTGTGGCACTCACAGACAATATCTTTGCAGTTTTGGAAACCTCAGTGTTTTCTTTCCAAAGCTGTCAATTATATGCATAGTCGAGCATCTTTTCGTGACAAAATATCTTGTTTAAAACGGGAACGTTTATCATCCAAAAATTAAAATAGCGCCCCCTATATCCAAGAAGTTAAATGCACCTCGGAATTGGATAAGGACGCGCGCAGTTGCATCCCAGATGTCCGTCTTCACTGGTAGCCTGTGAGAAAGATCCGATCACGTGATTGAGAGTCATGTGAGTAAGAGGTGCTTCGGAGCGCACAGGACTCCGGGAGAAGGGCACAACACAGCACTCCGGGTCAAGGGCACAACAGCCACTGGCCGCAAAAGGCATGGATTTTTTTAAGGGTACATTACGGCCACACAAAGGGGAGGCCGCCGTGAAGTTCAAGGCATTATCAAGTGCTTGTCAAATTGTGAATGAGATACTGATGAAGTGTGTACAGCCTGCACAAAAAACCTAAGCAGAGTTCATGCCTTTCAAGCAACTTTTTCAAATCATCATTAGTCTCATCATGCAGCCTTACAATGTATTAAAAATCAAAACATATAGCCCAACGTTTGTAGAACAACTAAAGTTGCATAAATAACTCTAAATTAAGCAAATAGGAGTACCTATTTCTTTGTTAACCGCTCAATACAGAATAGCCGCACACCCTCAAATCGTTTCTATTTTATTCAGCTTTGTTCAATTGTATTCTTCATAATATAAAATAATGCCATGGAATTCTAAGCAATTGTGGTCTACTAAATGAACTAGTGTAGCCCAAATCCATTTGGCATAGCCAGATCAGGACCTAACATAAAGACAACTCAGAGTATGCTATTCTGTTCCTTTGAAATAGACTGCATTTTCTTTTTATCATGCTTCTTTAGACCTGTCTAAAATAAATAATGGATTTATTGTGAAGGTATAGGCTATATTACATGGATTTTTTAGACTTTTAAATTGTAGATGTTCCAAAGGTCTGCATGTGGAAGCCAGGAA
This sequence comes from Oncorhynchus tshawytscha, assembly GCF_018296145.1. Lineage (NCBI taxonomy): Eukaryota > Metazoa > Chordata > Actinopteri > Salmoniformes > Salmonidae > Oncorhynchus > Oncorhynchus tshawytscha. The sequence continues at coordinate 49,667,651 of NC_056436.1, forward strand.
AAGCTACATGTTTATTTTAATTAACGGTCAATTGCCATGAGACCAACAGTTATTTGCTTGACATCACCGGCTGACAAAATGTTGTGACCGCCACAGCCCTAATCTCCACAGTCTGTCGAGTGCAGCGAGAATGTTTCAACCTGTGCCATTGTTTAGAATCTCCAAGGGAATAAGGAAGTGGCACATGGTGTGTACAAATGTCGAAGGGCTTTCCTGAAATGCTGGGATCATTGACTAAAAGTCTAGGGTTAGCCTGTCCATGCATTTCTATCTATATCCACCTTGGCCACTAGTGTTAGATTAGTATGCTATGTTTATATGATCCATTGCATTTCAAATGATCTCTTGCTTCCACTGTTACTTTTCTACTGTCATTCTTTGCATGGATTACTTTTGGGTAAAATCATTCATTTTTAAAGGTGCAATCTGTAACTTCTTAAACCCCTGTAATGCTCAAGGAGTCAATGCTCAAACAAAAACACACACAAAACAAAACTCAATTTAGGCCAATCAGTGCTCGATACACTCTCAAAGACCCTTTCCCCCAATCCTGCCGGCCTGGGACAATACTTTAAAAAAACAGAAAGTAACCTACAGATTGCACCTTTCAAACAGCATGTCATGATCTTACTCCCTTACTCCTCTGTGGTTACGCTTTATGTCCTATCTACAGTATCTTCTCTGTTCTCTTTCTCTTTCCTCATTGCGTTGATCATTCCTTTCCAACTCTTCACTGCTATGCTGGTGGCTGCTGGTGCTCAGGGAGAGGACAGCTACATGGAAAAGGTAAAGTCAACATGGTGTGCCCATTTATAGAAATATATAATGATTAGAATCCTTCTATTTCTATGGTGTCCCACTATGGGAGTGTCCACTGTAACACCGAACCCAAACTGTGTTTTGTGCGCCATCGTGCATACATGTATTTTGTCCCCCTACACCAAACGCGATCATGACACGCAGGTTAAAATATCAAAACAAACTCTGAACATTAATTTTTGGATAGGTCGAAAAGCATTGAACATTTATGGCAGTTTTAGCTTGCACTTGCTAGCGAATTTTTCCTATTTAGCTAGCTTGCTGTTGCTAGCTAATTTGTCCTGGGATATAAACATTGAGTTGTTATTTTACCTGAAATGCACAAGGTCTTCTACTCTGACAATTAATCCACACATAAAATGGTCAACTGAATCGTTTCTAGTCATCTCTCCTCCTTCCAAGCTTTTTCATCTTTGAACTTCTATGGTGATTGGCATCTAAACTTTCATAGTTTTACTACGACGACCGACAACACAGTTCGTCTTTCAATCACCCACTTGGGTATAACCAATGAGGAGATGGCACGTGGGTACCTGCTTCTATAAACCAATGAGGAGATGGGAGAGGCAGGACGATCTGCGTCAGAAATAGAACTGACTTCTATTTTAGCCCTTGGCAACGCAGACACAAGCAGTGTGGGTGCAATAATTGAATAACATAGATTTCTACATTTATTTTGCAACGCTCGCTCATGCGACGCAAGCTGTGTAGTCAGGGTATAAGGCTAGTCTGTTGCCCCGCTGTTGGTCAGCGGAATAGGCAACCCAGGTTCTAGTCTAGTAATGTTGCTTTCTAGATTTGACATAAAAACACCTTAGATTAACCAATTATACAGTACCTCATGTTCTGAATTAGGGAAGGACATTGGTTCAGACAGGACCATGATCAAATATTCTGTTTTGGTATCCAATACTAAAGGCTTAATTTACTACAGCTCTAGACGCAGGGGTTGCATGTCCGTCTCTGCTATAGCAGTACTAGCTGTAAGTGCTGAGCAATTAGTTGAATTGTGGTATTTTTCCGTTTTTCAAAACAACTCATTGACTGTTGTTGGTTCAATTATTTGAATTCCTTTTTTGCTGTGGGCGCCATGTGCAGGTTCTCTAGAGAGAAATCCGATCAAGCCCCAACTGTGTGATAATGAAATAATAAAGTCATCAACTAGGCCAAAAACCAATGTAATTTACACAACTGAAATATTCGATTGAAGTAATGTGAATAAATTGTGGTTAATAAGTAAGCAGTAATGGGCAGTCACTACCATCATGGGACTTTTTACTCTCTGTAACAGCATTCAACCCACACAATGCGTTTGGGTGTCCATATGACCGATTCTGTTGGACCAAACCTCACATGCAAATGGAGAGGAAGAAGTGATCTCTTTGTTTGTTGGTGTTAGTTTCAGGGGCTTGTGTGTGTGAACAGAGGAAGAGGCGAAGCGAGAGGTTTTGCTCTCGTTAAAATCTGTCCAATATAAGACCAATGCGTTTCTATGGGCTTATTTTGGACCTAAGCTTGTCGCCTGCCTTCCCGCCTTTGGGACGACGACTCCTATTGTTAGGCTGGAGTCATGAGCATCTTGTCATTATATTCAGATCTCTAGTGTAAATGGTAAGGTGCAAAGAAGGAGCGATACAGGCATTTAGAATATCGCGCAAAAACATATTAATTTGATAAATTCAAATGTATTCGATATATCGCCCAGCCCTACAAGAGAGGAGCCTGGTTTTCACACTTGCGTGCGTGTTTGATCATAGAAGTGACACCACATGTACCACCGCAGTACACACGCATCACAACCTTCCCTCCACACACACATACAGTCCTTTTTCCACACACCCAAGCTCATTTCACAGCAGGTTACCCTACAGTGCACAGGCCTTCACACACATGATTAAGGCTAATGAGAGTTTAGGGAGAAGCAGAGGGGGCCTGTGCTCAGTTAAGCAGCATCAACTTCACCCATATAAAGCCTGATGTTAATCCCATCTTCACCTTCCGTATCTGAGCAGCTCACCGGCCAGTGAAACTGAATCACTGCATGGCTAAACCCACTACAGATGGCACCATAAATAAGTAACTGCCAAAATAAAGGAAACACCAACATAGTGTTTTAATAGGGCGTTGGGCCCTACTGCAAGCCACCAGAACAACTTCAATGCGCCTTGGCATATATTCTACAAGTGTCTGGAACCCAATTGGAGGGATTCAACACCATTATTCTACAATAAATTCCATAATTGGTGGAAAACGATGTCTGTCTCCACTCCAGAATCTCCCGTAAGTGTTCAATTGAGTTGGGATCTGGTGACTGAGAGACACACACATATCCTTTAAACCCCCTATGCTCCTTTTGAGACCCCTCTGCGAAGTCACTGAGATCCTTCTTCTAACCATGGTAGGCAAAATAATGTGCAACTGGGCATTTTTATACATGACCCTAAGCATGATGGGATGTTAGTTGCTAATTAACTCAGGAACTACCAGTAGTGGTGCGTGGGATAAATCACTGGTCAAGCCAAGACGGTAATAAAAGCTGCATTACAACCCATGTTATGATAATTGCGTTGCATGCTTTATAACCCATTCATTCATACACCACTGTGATATACAGTAGAATAAGACCGAGACAACAAAAAGACAAGTCGCACAGAGGTGGAATAAATTCAACTACACATTTGTTTGTTTCATGACAAAACTGGAGAGCAACATCTGTCCGGTGAAGTCCACAAAGCAAATATTAGATGTAACAGACAGTTATATGACCTGCAGCATGGTCCAGCAAGTTAATGTTTCCTACAGGTTACTGAACAACTACTGATTTAGAACCATGGAGTTACTGCAGGTCAGCACAAAGACAACAGGAGCCCTGCCTCTGCTATTCCAGCACCATTTACACTTAAAAATCATCAAATCAACTAGGCTTTAATACAGTGAAAACTAACTTAAAGATACCAAAAACTATTTAGTCCAATCAATGTTGCGAAATGTAATGTGGCTGTCCATGGAACTGATTTCTGTGTGTTTATTTGTGTGTGTGTGTGTGTGTGCGCACGCCCAAGTAAAACATTTTTTGAACTCACCCTACTTGTAGACTAGTTGAACGCCAATGCCATCCTCTTTCATGTTGGCAAAATGGTCTATGGTTTTTAGTTTTTGTTGTCCTAGGCTACCTAGCTAAAAATGCTTGCTAGCCTAACTTCCTCGCATAGGCAACAATGGACCAGCTAAGTTAGCTAGCTAGTTAACGTGTTATGGTGGGCCAGCAGCATACTGCCCTGCTTCCCACTTCTGGCTTGCTTTTGAAGCTAAGCAGGGTTGACCCTGGTCGGTCACTAGATGGGAGACCAGATGCTGCTAGAAGTGGTGTTGGAAGGCCATTAGGAGGCACTCTTTCCTCTGGTCTAAAATAACATCCCAATGCCCCAGGGCAGTGGTTGTGGACATTACCCTGTGTAGGGTGCTCTCTTTCGGGTGGGACTTTAAATGGGTGTCCTGACTCTCTGTGGTCACTAAAGGTCCCATGGCACTTATCGTAAGAGTATGGGTGTGAACCCCGGTTTCCTGGCTAAATTCCCAATATGGCCCTCATACCATCATGACCACCTAATAATCCCTCCAATTTTTTACAAGTTATTATTTCTTTTTTTGTTTCCTGACCTCAAAATTGGTCTCCTGATGTGGTTTAAGTGTTTTTGTGAATTTAGAACATCCAGTTTTTGTAGTTTTTTGATAAAGTGTGATTTTGAGAATGAAAACCAGAAACCTAGAAAAATAAAACAGAATTTACCAAAATATAAAAAGGGCTCTTGAACTGTGGAGTGACTTAAAAATCTCTAACAAAAACACCCTTTTTGGGATTGCGCCGTTATTGAAGTCGTTTATGGTGACGAGGGATGTTTGTACAAAACAAAGTCATCAGCGATTGGATCGTCTCCTATCCAATCTTCGTATCAGATCCAATGAGGAATTGTCAAACTGCCGGTTTACCCATGTGTCTCTGGTCTCTGGCCCAACCCATCGGTTTCTGTACCAATAAGATGGCCCCGAATGTGTTCGCATTCGGTAAAGGGTTTGGGAGGTACTCCGATCCAGACTAATTACGGTGAAGAAACTAACATCCGTGGTGTGGCGTAGCGTTTGGATGGAGCAAGGAGTCTGGGTATCCCGGGAAATAGGGTATTTGCTCAGCCCTCAAATGAAATATAACATTTAAGTAATGTGAGCATCATCTGCTTTCCCAGGCCAGTGTTCTTTTCATTCAGGCCAGTAGCTTTCAGTTGTCACTGACCAGAATGTCGAGCCCTGCAATGGCATGCTACTTTAAAAGATGGCTCGTCTTTTAGCCTGGTTCTACGGAATGAAGGTACATTATGGGACACTGGTCAGGTAAAAAAAAATTGGTGCGACCAAATCAAGTGCTGGTGCCATCAACTAAAAAAATTGGTAGCACTAGTGGAAAAAGCCCCCCCAAATCAACATCCAGGGCCTGATGTATTTGAGTTCTGTAAAAGCCTTTATTTCTGGTTATCTAACCATAGCCTAGGCTACATCTCTTGTAGAAGCTGCACTCCTAGATGCTTAACAGTAACACTTTGAGAGGCTCTCTAGCTCTTGATGTTGTATATGGCTCTGTAGGCTATCATTGTGTCCCATTCGTGTGTGTGTGACCCCCCCATTGCCAGTGGTTATTTTTGGCCCGACTCTCTCTAGTTCTCAGGGATCCATTTGCAGCTAGACACAAAACAATGTGATCCGCTTCCAGTCAGATGGCTCTCCTACAAGCCGACCCGACATCCAACCCTTGCGTTAATCCGCTCTATGTTCCCTATACCTATAATGACAGGCAATGTGCCATGTGGGATCATCTTTGGAATGGAATCAACATTTTGATAAATGGGATACTTTTAAAATGTCTAAGGATGAATCTAACCAAATCCTCCCTAGGGAATTAAGCAGTTCATAAGTTTATGAATCGACCGGGTAAAGCTGGTTTCAGTCACATTACTAACAGAGACTTTGTGTGAGAATCTGGTATGCTTATGCTCTGACGACAGTCTTTTTTGGCCCGAAAGTTGTGCTGAAATGCCAACTATTTTCTTCAGTATACTGTGGGTGTGTGTGTTGTCATTATGGTATAGTATGCCATTGACATGCTGTGGTTGTGTGTGTTCTCTCAGTCTAGTATTTATGTTTCTGACATCTTGTGGTGTTCTCAGTATATTATCTATGTTTCTGACATCTTATGGTGTTCTCTCAGTATAGTATATGTTTCTGACATCTTGTGGTGTTCTCAGTATAGTATCTATGTTTCTGACATCTTGTGGTTGTGTGTGTTACTTCAGGAGAAGTCCAAGATGAGCTTCCTTATGGTGGACAGTGCTGGCACAGAGGACAAGCCTTTAAAAATCCCCAAGGAGGTGTGGCTGCTGGTGAACCACCTCTTTACCAAGTCTTGCCAACAGGTGAGAGGATAGTAAGGGATTCCGTCTGGAATCCAAATGGAATATCTCTCCATTTCACTATTGTCACGTCAATGATTCTGTTTTGACGGCGCGAAACAGCACAACATTTTGTTTCTGTATTCCAGGCTAACCTTTCCAAGCACTATTCTAGACTTAGCGTCTCAGCCTCTAAATTGTCTTCTAACCTACCCTTTATTCCAAGGAAAAACAAAATGGCTGTAAACTCCTTACCATTATTCCAGGAGGACCTGTTCCAGACTCCGGGCCTGCAGGAGGAGCTGCAGAGTATCATTGACTGCCTGGACACCAGCATTCCTGACTCCATCCGTATCCTTTGCTCATATGTCCCAAGTCATTCCAAACCCTTTGGCCCAGATCCACTAGTAGGCCCAGCCCTGTAACGGGAGACTGTGACTGAGATGCCACACAGCTATATGGGTCACTGTGATAAAGCAGCTGCTATACACAGACTGCTGCCAAGGTGCATGGGGTGGTAGTATTAGGAGGTGCTACATTCATGACATATGCTACGTAGATTTGCCATGTGGATGAAAAATGATGTGTGTGGTTTTTGGGGTTTTTATGGTGTGCAATTCTCCCTATCATCAGTGTTCCTGCCCATACGTGCGCACACACACACACACAACCAGTGTGTTTGAGAGGATCAGTTTGAGCAAAGAGAGGCACACGATTGCTATTCTTCATCACATAATGGGTAGCCATTTCGAGGGTGATTCTGTACAGTATGACAGCAATGTGGTTCAAACACGCACACTGACCCTCGGGCCCCAAATCTGTGTGTTATTCCCCGACTGTGTGTGTGTCAGCTGGTTGTAACCACTCTGTGGCAGAGGCCCTGCTGATATTTCTGGAAGCTCTGCCTGAGCCAGTGGTGTGTTACGAGCTCTACCAGCGCAGCCTGGACTGCTCCCACGACAGCCGCCTCTGCAAACAGGTGCATTGTGTAGATATTTCCACATAAAAATGTATGTGTTTGATACCATATGAATCGTAATGGATACAAGTAAGAGTCATTGACTTCTATTGAATCGTTAAAAGCTCATATGGTCATTGCACACCATGAGACATAGTTTGTCATCTATGTTCTAGAAGGGTCTGGTTGGGGTTCTCATTTAGTCTTTTCTCTGGGCTGTTTTGACAGTTGATCTCCCAGCTGCCCCGGGCTCACCGCAACGTGTTCCGCTACCTGATGGCCTTCCTCAAGGAGCTGCTGAAATACGCCCACAACAACAACCTCACTGCCAACCTCATAGGTCAGTTCCCCATGGCCACATTCTCTCACATTCGCTTTCTGAGGTTGAGTTCACTAAAACATTTAACAACAGAATGCAAATATCAGTGTTCTTATTGGACATGTTCAGGTAGAATAGTTTGTCCCCACTTGATTCCATTTCAACATGTATCCTCTCTACTGAACACAACCCAAATTCAGGGTCAATACCACTTCAATTCTGGAAATGAAATTCTCAAGTTTAGAATTGAAAAAAAATATTCAGGAACTGGAATTCACTGAATTGAAAGGAAACGGATCTGAGCTCCTGTTTCTAACATCTTCCTCTACCTCTCTCTCTCCTCCACTGTGCCCCATGCCAGCTACCCTCTTTGCCAGCTTGCTCATCCGGCCCCCGCCCAAAATGGTGGGCCGACAGACCCCGCAGGACCGACAGAGAGCCGTCATCTTCATGCTGGGCTTCCTCACGGGAGGGGACGACGAGTGAGGGGTTAAGAGTCAGGGGTTAGGGCTCAGACATCCTCCAGGCTGGACCTTTTGATAACTGTTATAAGAGTGGAGTTTTGGTGCACACAAGGCGTGTGTGTGGGGGACCATGGTGTGACTCCTCTGATGCCCCCTGGCCCTTAGGGGAAGTGTGTTGGATCCTGTGGTGGGAGACCAAACAATGTAGTTATATGGGACCCTTTCTTTTATCACAGGCTCTTACCAATTGCCCCAGCCTTTGTAGTTCTGTGCTTCAGTCACTCACAACCATCACCACAGTTTTCACCTCTGCTCATAGTGTAGCTGCAGATTAGGTGTCGGTAGCTTGGAGTGACAGTGAACTGACTGATGCCTCTCTGCACTTTTTGCTGTACCAGGAGACCTGTATGCCCTGTCTATGGATTCACCCCCCCCAGGCAAACCCCAACCCCATATAACATGTTCCATGCCAAAATGACTCCCTATACCTGATCTGAACTCTGAATGAAAATACAATATGTGTGTATGTATGTGTGTGTAATGTATTATGTATGTACGTACGAACCCATAGATACTAAGATAATGATGATCCGTTAGTCCATGACACTAAAGATGGACCACACAGGTGGTCATCCAGAAGATTTGAATTGCAGCTATCCGATGGATACTACTCTCGGGGTGAACTATTCAAAACCATCAGTAGACAGTGATATTGGGCACAAAATACTTCTAGTGAACACAGAGAGACTGAGTGAGTCCTTTCTTGTTCGGAAAAATCTGATAAAGGAAGATTTTCCGTTGTTACAAGACAACGTTGACAATGGGGAGAAGTCCCGTCTGGGTTCTGTGATATTGGGAGATGTTAAAACGATCAGTGGGCTGTCCTTTAAACCAATGTTATTTATTCTCTCTTTTTTTTCCTTACATGACTTTTTTTTTTTCACCATCTTCTATTGTTTATTTCACCTTCATAATTGTTTTAAGAGACCACATTTTGCGTATTGTTTAACTGCCCGTGGTTGTTCAAACCCACCTTTTTGCTTCTGCCGTTCTGAAACACGTGTCGTTCAATATCAGTGAGAGTACATTGCAACTCTGAACCCGTCACACTAACTTCACAATAGAGTGATCAGTCATCATGCCTGCATTTATTTGCCATTTTTATGGGCCAGTTTTTCAGACCCAGAGATAAACATTCTCTATTGAGCATGCTTTTTTTTAGTTCAAGAGTAGGCTTTTAATCTGAGTCCCAGAAACCAGTCCTACAGAACATCAGAGAGAAAACACCTCTACGGTATCGGTGTCTTAACTGTTGTAAATAGTCCTCCTGTCCCCATTGTCCACGATGTTTGACTCTGCTTGTCAACTCTTACTATGCTGGTGCAAACTATGTGTTCTTGTTTTCAAAATGTATGTGCAGGTGGTACAGTCGTTTTTTTATGTCTGCCATGTCCTCATTTAGTTTTTTCTTTCTTTGCTTCAGCCTCACTATCTGCCTTCATGCCGATTTAGAGCGTCATTGTTTTGGGCTTGTGTGCTCATGCAAGGGTATTTTTTGTCACTTTGTCTCCCGCAGTATATTGAGACAATATAATGTCCTGTTTTGCTGTCTGTGTGTCCCAAATAGCCGCCTATTCCCTTTATAGTGCTCCACTTTAGACCAGAGCTCTGATCCAAAGCACTGCATTATATAAGGGTGCCATTTCGGAAACACTGTTAGTTTTTCAGTCACTAAGCATTTTTTACAGTGCAGGTTGAACAGGATTTAGTTGTTCATTACACCCTGAGAAACGAAAACTGTTTTCCAGACACATTCTCTTTTCTGGGCCACAAAGGAAATGTTTTTCCCCGAACGCTGTCGTGGATCGTGTTATGGTTATGAAATGGGGAACTCCAATGCTGTGCAATTTCAACAGTGTTTCCTCCCTGTGTTTGACAGTGTCTAGTCATTTTAGAAGTTATATGTCAAAATGTCTCCTGGCCGGCACTTTACAGGCCGGTTATGTGACACGGTTGGTATATGACGCCCGTTGCCACTGGAACTGTTGCCCTGGCGTAAGTCTCCAGTCAACTAATCATGCCAGAAAAGCCTGTTGCTTAGTCAACAGACACTTCAAGACTAGCCTGGTTCCGTACACTGTATGTGGTGTAGCCAACCCCTCTATTGTTGTCATTCCATGCTAAGGTATGACATCGAGTATTGATTTGCCTACTACAGGTCCAGGCTAATGAATACATTTCAAACAGTGTTTCAATGGGTTAAATAACATTATAGCTAGCACACCGACCATCTTGCCAGAAAAGCCTGTACTTCGTTATCTTGTTTAACAGGCATTGCTAAACCAGAAAATGCGTTCTGAGACAGAAGCCTTTGTTTCAGTATGTTACATAATCTTATAGCTATAACACTGATAGTTCGTTAATCAAAGCACTTACCGGTTTCTATGTCAGTGTTAGCTCTGTATCTGAAATTAGTTTGAGTGCAGTGGGCCTTGTGTACATTTCTGTGCCTCGCTGCAATCATCCCATACAGTATATTTCTAAAATGGGCCAGGCATGCCTTTTAGCGTTCCTCAGAGTTATCATAGACTTAAGCGCTTTGCTTAGCTTGGCCGAACCATGGCTGGCCCTGGATGGATTTGTCCTTCCGGTTGTCTCGGAGTCAAAAGAGGAGGAACAGGAAATCTGGTCTTTTCATCTCATTCACAACACAAAGCTTTTACATCAGAAATATGGCCAACCCAAGCTGAGGAGAGATAGCCAGGACTGAATAGTCATATTTGGGAGAGAAATCCACATTCATGTTTCCTTATTTCTCTTCATCTGGCGCCTGTCTGTGTATTCATGTGTTGGCTTATGCGCTCTGCTCCTCTTCATGCCTCAAGTTTCGTAATTGTCTGTCTAGTAATAATGCTACATATGCAAAGGAAGACTTGCACAACTGTTTTCAATGTATATTTTGTGTGGTACTTTTAATTTATTTAACGGAAATAAAATAATGTACAAAGAACATCTATTGTTTGAACTTTTTTTCCTACGAAATACCCAATTGTTCACATATGATACTCTTAAGTAATTACAGCCCCCCCCCCCTTTTTTTGGAAATCCTAAGAATCAGATAAACAATATGGTGACATCGTTGCTATGGCCGACTTGTCTGCTCCGTGTGAAATGGCCAGCTGTTGGTGTGAGCCCCTATAGTTAGTCCAGTCAGCGGGCCGTGAGAGATCCATCGCCTGGATGCAACATTCCCCTTCATCTCCATGTATAAAGTCCTCAAACTGGACTCACTGTCATCCGTTTGCCATTATTTGTTACGGTAGCCCCAGCCTGCATTACGTGTCCCAGTATCAGCCATGGCCATGCTGAGAGTGTCGTCCTACCGCCGGCAGTTTGAGGAGCAGTGGAGTCGGAATGGACGGTCCGGCGGAGGCTGTGGAGGGCAGTACAGCTCCTCAGCGGTCAAGGCCAGGTCAGTGTGTGGTTTCTTGGTAGCCCCCTCACCTCTTCATGGCTTAGAGGGCCTGGGTCCTGTTCAGTAGGGGGGTGGGGAAGCATTTAGAAACTGAAATGTGGAGGTACTACCTAAACTCAAGGATTTATGTTTTCTGTCACAAAATGTTTTGCTACGGTAAGCCCTATCAAACACGACTCAACATGCGTATGGAGCACTGGAAAGGGCTTTATGGAGAACACCCTGTGCACTGAGGATGGTTTACTACGGTGTACCACAGGCCGGCAAGCTACTGTCCTTTCTTCTTGGGGGACTGCTTAGATTAAAACTAGAACGTGTCCGACAACATCTGTGGGACCAGGCAGCAACATCCCAGGGACCAGATGTTTGTTTCCTTTCACTCCTTAAGTATTTCTAAATATTTATTTCATTGAATTGCAAGCACGTGTGGTAGCTTTGCATGGTTTTCATATGCAGTATTGAATGTCCCCCAGTTGGCTATTGTGTGTTTAGTGTTAGTTACGCACGTTTGGTTACGTTAGTTGTCTGTCCCAAGGGAAAAGTTTGAAGGGTGTTGACAAATGCCTTTAAAAAAAAAACTTCCATCAGATAATGATGATATATTCCCCTCGGTTGTGTTCATTTACACAGATCTAATTTGGGTGGCAGCAATGCTATGCATTGAATACTTTTTAGGGATTGCAATCTTTGATTTTCAATGTACATGCACAAAACTGATGCTGATACTTTTGTGAAATGTATTGTGCTAGTGTGTCTCTCTCCAGGGCTTTATACAAACTCAGACATCTCATAAGATGTGTGTCTCCCACAGGGGTGCGGCTGCTGAGGAGTGTACGTGTGTCCAGCTGGACTTTGTGGCTGCCAAGATGCTCAATAAGGAGAGTCTGGTCCGATTCGCTAAAGACCGCAGCATCATTGCCGCCCTAAATGATCGCTTTGTCGCCCTCATCAACATGGTGAGCCCTGGATGGATTCAACCCTTGAAACATTATTCTAAGGTTCTATAAGGTTATATAAACTTGACACCTAAGGGTCACAATGAACACAATGAACTTGAGCACTGTGCTCGATTTTAGATTGACCAACAAATACAGTAGAACCAATGGGATAGTCCCAAACGTTCAAAGGTATTTCTTATGCATTTGACCCAAGTCTATTCTACACAGATGCTCCAAGGAAGCAACCCCCCAAAAATTCTGGTAACCTTCCCCAAATTCCCAGATTTTCCAGAAATCACACTTGAAATATTCCCACAATCAAGAAAGGAATAAGCAGGAATTCTAATAGTCAAACTGGGATTTCTGGAAAAACTGGGAATTATGGGAAAATGACCAGAATTTTGCAACTCTTAACATTCATGTACATTCCGATACCATTTGTACATGCTGTGTGCGCCCTATAGGCACGCTGCTTTGAGGAGGACAATGAGTCTCTGGAGGCCCAGATCTGTGAGCTGGAGGAGAGGATGACCGGCCAACAGACCACCTCCACTACCGTAGCTGTCCCAGAATACAGCCTGGACGCCGTGATGGAGAGACTGCGCAAGGAGAGGGTACATATTAACAATGCAGCAGAGTGGAGGCATTCATGTCACACGAATGCTAGGAGAAAAGGAACCTGTTGTCTAATGGTGGTTGGTTCCCGTGACAGATAAGTAGTGTGTGTGTGTGTGTGTGTGCGAACGAATGTGAGTGTGTATGTGTCAGCGTGAGCGTCTATATGTACAGCCACTGTGCAGATGGAAAGAGGGGATACCTAGTCAGTTGTACAACTGAATGCATTCAACTTAAATGTGTCTTCCGCATTTAACCCAACCCCTCTGAATCAGAGAGGCACACGGGCGGCCAAATTGACAGGTAGCCATTGTCACAGACCATTACCATTACTTACCAATGCCAGACTGATAAGTCATTGTGTGTGTCCAGGACCAGAGCCTGTTTGATGTGGAGGAGCTGAGGAGAGAGCTGGAGTGTCTGCAGGAGCAGTATGAGGAGACCGTTCAGCAGAGGACCCTCGTCCAACTGGAACAGGAAGACGTTGGCCTGGTAATGACCTCGCTTCCTGTGCCATTTTGGTGTCACTGTTTAGTAATTGTGTTGAACTGGTGTCTTCGTTGGTCTTTTATTCTCTGACAATAAGTAGACTTTGTGTGTGTGCGTGCTACTGTCAATTTAGAACGTGTACATAGACATAGATCTAACTTGTGGTAGCTCAACTTGTATACCCAATTTGCCCAGTTTGTTCATTCCGCAAAATGAAAGATTGCAAATAGGCAAGGAATGGTGGAAAGCAGCCTGAATGATCTAAATATTAAAAGAAGGCCAAAATCTCTTTAGGAGCACTAATAAACTGACTGTACTAATGTCTAACTACCACTAGACGGCAGTATTGCCATGATTTGCCAACACTGTTTTATTCTCTACTATTCAAAAAAACGAATTTCATAAGCTGTGTGGCTCAGCATAGCCCTGCTGCTCCTCTGTATCTCTACCCACAGGGTGTTGATTAATTATCAGTCCTACAGTCTGTGCCGGTGGCCACAACACAACCACAAAACCCCAGTCCTAACAAACCCTACTATCCCATTCCCTCACTGCCTGTCACACCACACATGTCCCTGCCGTCACAGCCCATCTCCCCACTGCCAGTTGTGGGAGAGGCCGTTGACGTGTCTCCTTATTGAGTCATTCAGTCTTTAATTTCTCCTATACAGATGCAATACGGACTGTAATGTAGTCGGTGCAGTAATGCTGCTGGCTGGCTCAGCTTCTGGCTCCGATTGGAAAGCAGCTGGAGCGTGGAGAGAGCTTAGAGTCTGGTGGCAAACAAACCAACAGAAACAGGCAGGGAGAGGAGAGATTGTATGTGATTGTGAACCGGTGTTGGAAGCAGCTCCACGAGAGGAGGCTGCAGTCTTTCTCACTAGGCAAGCAGACAGACTTTGGAAGAGGCTTAAAACAAGGCATGGCTGGGTATTTAAAATCCAGCCTTGCCATTAGCTATTGATTAAGCCTGTTTGTATTTTGTGGTAAAGCTGCCCACATCTTGGACAACCTCCATGGTCTGTCTGTCCGTCTCTCTGCCAGCCAATTCTCGGAGTGTTCTTTTGAGCTTTTATCTGGGGCTGAGGCTTATAGTGTTTAAAAGGTTCAGTAGGCTCCCACCAAGGCTTCCCACAGTGGAAGAAGGCTGGAGGAGCTGGCTGGGTCTCATCCAAATCCAAAGCAGAAGACGGTGCTATAAAGCACACAGCTAGCCTGACGCGATGGATAGGGAACAAGAGAAGAGAAGGGTGATCTAGGGGGGATTTCTTTGGTCTTTACAGCCCATAGACTGTGAGTGCATGACTCTCCAATTTACAGCCTTGTGTTTGCCCAGAGATAACACTAACAGACCGCTTGCCTTACGTGTGACGTCCATCAGGGACCCATGTGTTCAGGCAGCCACAGCAGGAAGGTTCCACCGTTGGACCCGACCCGTTTTGCATTCAGATACAAATGCTAGCACCAGGAGTAATTGAATTCATCACCAATTAATCAGGCACTTAAAAGGGCTGGATAAACCCTGCCGCTGAATGGAATCGAGGACAAAGGCATTTTTAGCTAATTATCCCCTCTTCCTCTGCATTGCGTTGTCTAGCTACCTGCTGGTTGAGGAAATAGTATGTCATGGTACTTTTGTTCTGAATTTCAAATCGACCCCTAGCCCCTACCTCCTCCCTACCCCTTACCACCCCTAGCCCCTGCCCATTACCCTCCTCCCTACCACCCCTAATCCCTAGCCCTTACCCCCTCCCTACCCCTTACCACGCCTAGCCCCTTACCCTCCTCCCTACCACCCCTACCCCTTACCCTACCCCTTACACCCCTAGCCCTTGCCCCTCCCTACCTCTTACCACCCCTAGCCCCTTACCCTCCTCCCAACCACTTAGAGAATTTGGCTGTATGTCCAACCAGCCTCACAACTGCAGATCACGCGTAACCATGCCAGCCCAGGACCTCCACATCCGGCTTCTTCACCTGCATGATCGTCTTGAGACCAGCTACCTGGACAGCTGATGAAAATGTGGGTTGCACAACCAAAGAATTTCTGTGCAAACTGTCAGTAACTGTCTCAGGGAGCTAATCAGTGTACTCATGTCCTTACCAGGGTCTTGACCTGATTGCAGTTCGGCGTCGTAACTGGTTTACTGATGTCAACATTGTGAACAGTGTGCGCCATGATGGCGGTGGGGTTATGGTATGAGCAGGCGTAAGCTACTGACAACAAACACAATTGCATTTTATCGATGGCAATTTGAATGCACAGAGAGACCGTGATGAGATCCTGAGCCCCACTGTCGTGCCATTCATCCGCCGCCATCACCTCATGTTTCAGCATGACAATGCAAGGCTCCATGTCACAAGGATCTGTACACAATTCCTGGATGTTGAAAATGTCAAGGTTCTTCCATGGACTGCATACTCACCAGAGATGTCACCCATTTAAGCAAGTTTGGGATACTCTGGATCGACGTGTATGACCGCATATTCCAGTTCCCGCCAATTTCCAGCAACTTCACACAGCCATTGAAGAGGAGTGGGCCACAATCAACAGCCTGATCAACTCCATGTGAAGGAGATGTGTTGCGCCGCAAATGGTGGTCACACCAGATACTGACTGGTTTTCTGATCCAGGCCCCTACCTTTTTTTAAGGTTATCTGTGACCAACAGATGCATATCTGTATTCCCAGTCATATGGAAAATTAGGGCTAAATGAATTTATTGCAATTGACTTTCTTGTTATGAACTGTAACTCAGTAAAATATTTTAAATTGTTGCATGTTGCGTTTTATGTTGTTCAGTGTAGATATTAAAGGATTGGATTGGTGTAAGCCAGTGTTTCCCAATTATGGTTCTAGGGACCCAAAGGGGTAGACATTTTAGTTTTTGCCCGAGCACAAACACACCTGATTCAACTAAAGGCTTAATGCCGAGTTGATTAGTTGAATCAAGCGTCTTAGTGCGGGGGCAAAAACAAACATGTGCACCCCTTTGGGCCCCCAGCACCCGGTTTGGGAAACACTGGTGTAAGCAATCTTGTGAAAAGGACATCTAGTCTATCAAAAGACAAGCAGGAGCTTTCAACATACGAGTGCTTTCAGTTTTCTATTGACCTGGCTGTCTGCTACCCCTTTGTAGGAAGTGGATGTAGTGACCACAGACTGTCTGGCCCTGAGGGAGCAGGTGAAAATCTATGAGGAACAACTGGCTCACATGGAGGCACAGCATGAGACGGTAAGAGAGAAGGGACATATCCTAGATATGGCTGGATGGCAAACATTGATTATCCCACAGTATTAGTACACAAATGAGGAAAAGTATACTACTCAATGGCTCTCTGAGTCATTACTTACATATGTGACTGGGTTTGAACCCATATTTCATGCATGCCAATAGACTGTTTACCCACTGAGTCTTCAGATCTCTGACAAGGTTTGCTGAACCACCACCTTTACACAAGCAGCAAGCTTTTCTGTTTAGCCAAAGCCACTAAAACTCCAGACAAGGGCAGGTGTTGGAGAGATTCCCATTAGGGTTTGCCTGGGGGCAACACGGGTTCAGATGACACCGGCCACCTTGTTGACCAGGTTTTTACCATGAACAGTAGTTATTTTACAAGGAACAATTGTGGTACTGAGACAGGATTAGAGCAAAGCAGGGTAGAGCCAGAATAAGCCTTGCCAAGGATAGATCTCACAGGTGATATGACCAGTTGTTGAAGGAAATTTCTAACATGTGAAGTTCACAAGAGCATATCAAGTAATGGCTTTAATTTCTGGTCAAACAGAGGGAAAGGGGGGAACATCTGCAAACAAAAAGTCTTAAAGGGTATTAGAAATACATCAAAACACAAGTTGAGGTAAAGACCTCTGCCAACTAATATCAACACTTTTATTTTGTTTTGGAGAAATGATTTTCCTTTCCTGTTATTTTAATAAATATCGCCTTGTGCCTTGTAATTTCATTACCAAAAACCCACATATCTTTAAAGGCCCAGTGCAGTCAAAACATAATTGACCTGTGTTTTCTATATATTTCCACACCTATATAATTTGTTTTACATTTATTGTCACAAACACCGGATAGGTGCAGTGAAATGTATTGTTGGAGGTTGGAATAATACTGTGAAATCGTGAAAGTAATAATGCCCTTGTAATCACCAGGTGGTAAATGAGTTTATAGACCAATCATTTTATTTATTTTTCATTTTACCAGGTAAGTTGACTGAACACTTTCTCATTTACAGCACAACTTGGAGAATAGTTACAGGGGAGAGGAGGATGGGTGAATGAGCCAATTGGCAGCTGGGGATGATTAGGGGGTCATGATGGTATGAGGGCCAGATTGGGAATTTAGCCAGGACACCGGGGTTAACACCCCTACTCTTACCATAAATGCCATGGGCCCTTTAGTGACCACAGAAAGGCACTCGTTTATCGTCCCACCCGAAAGACGGCACCCTACACAGGGCAATGTCAGAAGCATTACCACCCTGCATCCCACTGATGGCTTGCTTCTGAAGCTAAGCAGGGTTGGTCCTGGTTGGTTCCTGCAAGGGAGACCAGATGCTGCTGGAAGTGGTGTTGGAGGGCCAGTAGGAGGCTCCCTTTCCTCTGGTCTAAGAAAAATATTCCAATGCCCCAGGGCAGTGATTGGGGACATTGCCCTGTGTTGGGTGTAGTCTTCCGGATGGAACGTTAAATGGGTGTCCTGACTCTCTGTGGTCACTAAAGATCCCATGGCACTTATCATAAGAGTAGGGGTGTTAATGCAATATCAGAGGGAGAGGGTCAGAGGGAGACAGCATAATAGAAGATAGGCGAGGCCGAGGCGGTAGGAGAGGCCGAGGCGGTACGAGAGGCCGAGGCAGAGAGAAAAGAAACTGGGAGCAGTGAGAGAGGGAGAAAGCGAGGCAGTTCCATCACTCAGTTTTTTTTCCTCCTCTGTGAAGCCCGGCCACTCGGCTGGCCGGCTACGTTTAACACACTCCCTCAGGGACATGCTCGATAACTCCCTGCACTGAATAACTCACAGCACCGGCTCAATACCAAATGAAAACAGAAGTCCCCCTTTGTTTTATTAACTGCTATTATTATCAGGCATTTCCAAACACTTATTCTCCTGATGAATCAGCCGCCTTACTCATGTCGAGGAAAAATTAGATGAGGGTCAAGCTGCTTGGGTATTTCTCCAGCACTTCATTCTGCTATCATAGATGCATGGAGGTTAATAATGGAGTTTTAGGTATTGTGACCTGAAGACGTACACGGTGGGGGCGTAATGTTGTTATCTACTTACTTAATGGTGTGTGTGTGTCTGCAGACGGTTCAGAACATGGTTGCCCCTGTAGAGGGTCCAGCTGCAGCAGGGAGAGGAGTCCTGGAGTTCTGCAACCCTGACATCAAGTCAGCCCTCATAGATATCAAGGAGAACTACAGTCAGCTGGCTGAGACCATCCAGGTACAGAGTCTGGAGCATACACACAATGTGCATGTCACAAAAACAGAACACACACACCCGTCAATGTAACATCTGACAGTGCACTCACCGGCTACACACCACTCCTTTCTTCCCCAAACCGTCCGGTTTAAATCTGAGCCTTCTCACATCGCAGAGGGATGTGCCCCGCTTGTTTTCTTTTCCTCTTGACATAACACTAGAGGCGAACCTTAGAATCGGAGGTGCTGCCGCACACCAGTACAGACCCACTTTGTCCCTCTGTGTCTTGCGTTGGTGTGTTTTACAGAAAGAGAGTTTGTGTGAGTGTGTTACAAGCTAGAGGTGCTCTGCTGGGGTCAACCTTGCTCTCCAGGGGGGTCTGACCCACCATAGGGTCCCGGGTCGGGGATGTCTGCCCCCCCCCCAAGCGAGGTCACGTTCGTAATCAGACCCCTGGGCTCCTTCCCAGGCCCCTAAGGCGGTGTGTATGTGAAAAGGCTTTGGGCTAAATTTACAGCCAGGTTACCCATGATTAAAGTCAATAGTTGATGTCCATTTGTCTGTGGACGTCAAAAGATGACATGGAAACCGGCCACTATGGGCAACAGTGAGTGCTGTTACTGTCAAGTAAGTTTTGGTTTTGCGAGGCCGTGGGGGATGGTGGATGGGCGTGAGCATCTACCTCTGATTCCAAAGCTTGCAAATTTGAATCCAGAGATAGAAACTTTAAGATTTCGGACTTGATGCCTAAACTTAACCCTAACCTTTAACATTCAAAGTTAATTCCTAAACGTAGCCCTAACCTTAAACATTAGAAGTTAATTCCTTAACTTAACCTTACAAATTTGACATTTGTAACTACTTCGAAATTTGACGTTTGCAAAACATGGATGAACGTTTAATTTGAACTAGTTGAAATTGACCACAATTCTTAGTCTCTCTAACCCAGACACTTACACTCTCCTTCCCACTTCATCCTCCCCTCCTCCTCCTCCTCCTCCTCCTCCTCCTCCTCCTTCCCTCGTTCATTGCCAGCTGGACAGCTTGCGGTCTGGGCCTGGCCTCCATTAGTGTCTCACAAGGTGCAATTGTCTCCATCCCCAAATGATTGCCATTGGGATTGAAGTGTGATTGTGATTGCTGGATGACTCTGACACACCTGTGAGCCCTTGTTGCCACTCATTTGCTGTCTAAGTTGTTCCTCTTCACCATTCCCTTTATGGGGGAAAGGTTAACACTTTACTGGAAGTGTATCTACATAAGGACTTCATTGCACATGAATAACCCACGCATACTGCATTTCTAAACAACGACCGTAAGACTGAAATATCTACTACTTGTGGTTATTGTACTTGTGGCCCCCCCTGGAAAGTAATTTAAGGGAAACTCTGTCAACTAGTGTCATGCAGTGAACTATGTTATGTTTCCAGTGTGAGTGCAGGGAAACTGGTGCGGTTGTTGCCGGTGCTGTTGTCGCCATTGGAGCTGGAAAGGAGCTGACGGTGGCCAGACCTGCGGGGGTCACAGGCGTTGGCCAAATAACGGACATCAGCGAACTGAAGAAACTGGTGAGGAACCATTATCTCTCTCTCTGGCACTCACCTACTTTTTTTTCAGACAATCACTACCTGCTGATTCTTGACTGTTTCAAGTTTCTTTCTCTCCCGTAAACTTTCCTTCCAGTAAATTCACAGTTCTCAGACATCTCCTCAGAAAAGCCAGCCCCACCATGAGTTCAGCATCAAACATCAGCCACGAAATCAAGAGGAATTGTAGAAAATGTATGGCTTCTTCCCACAGACAGTAAAGTTTAGGGAGAGAAAGGCAGTTCTTTCTCTCTCTCTCTCTCTCTCTCTCTCTCTCTCTCTCTCATATTATTAGACAGACTTTTCACAGTACTCTCTCTTCTTCATCATCAACTTCTTAAAACTTCACACATTCCTCCTCTGTGTCTCCAGAGACTCCAACCCCAAACTGAACAATGGAAATAGAACATCATATATCACCCATCCCCGTCTCCTAGAGAAAAAGAAACACACAACAGAGAAGCTTTATTGATAAAATGGTAGAATGTGTCAGTACAGTCTTTCAAGAATTAGTCTCCAACCACCCCAAAACTCAATGATTCACTCAAGTTTACAGTATTCAAGGAAATGCTGGAACTTCCCATTGCAGTTCATCTATCATTCAAGAATCCACACTTAATAGAATCAGTCAATGACTTAAATCGACAGTAACTGGCTTAACTGCTCGCTCCACCATAATCATCAGTGGTTGGACCACAGCCGACACCTCTCCATTTCCGCAACAAACATGGCGGTTTGGTTCCCATTACCGAGGTTGTGGTCTTTAAATAAACAGGCCCCCTCTGTAACCACAGTCCCACTCTCATAACACCGTCTCCTCTTCCCTTAATGTGCAGCACGCGAGCCCTCGCTCTGCCTAGCCTGGGCCTAGTCTGATGGACACGTCCCTGCCTGTCTTTCTCCCCTCCCTTAATCTATCTCTCACCGGCCGTGATGGATGTCCCAGTTCTGGTTTCTCACTGAGACACAACTTGGCCAAACAAACAACCTTGCAGTGAAATCAGGCTCAGATTAGAGGTGTGTATAATAGGGTAGAACATGCATTGATGGGGATGACACACACCCAACCCCCCCTGCCCACACACAGGGCATCCGACCAGGGGAGGGAGAGAGAGAGACCTAGTTGACTGGGGCCGTCTGCCAGATGGCTCCATATATAGTTCACTACTTTTGACCAGATGACAAAAGTAATGCACTATATAGAGAATCAAGTGCCATTTAGGACGTATCCTCATCTGTTTCTGACAGCTAATTGTTTAACTTCTCTGGACAAAAAATATAAACGCAACATGCAACAATTTCAAAGATTTTACTGAGTTAAAGGTCACATGAGGAAATCGGTCAATTGAAATAAATGCATTAAGGCCCTAGTTTATGGATTTCACATGACTGGAAATACAGATATGCAATCTGTTGGTCATAGATACCTTTCACGGTATTTCTGTGCGTTCAAATTGCCATCGATAAAATGCACTTGCATTTGTTGTCCGTAGCTTAAGCCTGCCCATACCATAACCCCACCGCCACCATGGGGCACTCTGTTCACAACGTTGACATCAGCCAACATGACGCCATACACGTGGTCTGCAAATTCTCTAAAACGTTAGAGGTGGCTTATGGTAGAGAAATCAACATTAAATTCTCTGGCAACAGCTCTAGTGGACATTCCTGCAATCAGCATGCCAATTGCACGCTCTCTCAACACTTTAGACATCTGTGGTATTGTGTTGTGTGACAAAAACTGCACATTTTAGAGTGGTCTTTTATTGTCGCCAGCACAAGTTGCACCTGTGTAATGATCATGATGTTTATTCAGCTTCGTGATATGCCACACCTGTCAGGTGGATGGATTATCTTTGCGAAGGAGAAATGCTCACTAACAGGGATGTTAACAAATTTCTGCGATCTTTTATGTCAATTCATGAAACACTTTACATGTTGGTGTTACGTACGCCTCTTGGAAGAGGGAGCGCAACGCCCTGCTACAACTCAACTCCCCATAGAGTGAAAGAGGTATGGGATTATAGGTGCGAGTAAAGATGACAAAGGCAGAGAATTTACCATTCACTGGGAATTTATTTCATCACACTGTAATTTTGGGGAAAAGGGGCTGGACGGAACCAAAGCAAAGAAAGTTAATGTCAAAGTCCCCTCTCCTACCTTACCTGCCTACCCACTACTTAGCACCACATGGTGCGCTAACCAAAATACAGGGGGTGGTCCGCCCAGGTCTTACCTAGTGTGCATAGACAGTGAATACTACGGGTTATGTATACCCACGCGGGCCTCTTGCCTAAGCACTCCCTAGGTGCCTTCCCCTTCCCCCCTGGGAACAAAAACAGAATACAAACGTAAGAAAACAATTTCAATAATCAAAAACACTGCCTCCTATGGACACACATACCTTAAAAGCAGCGGCTACAAAGTACTTAACAAAATCTCTCAGCAAAAACCAACACATGACATACTAATCATCTCCCTCAGCAACAATCACAGAGCCATCAGCTCTATCTGAGAAACAACCACCACATGATATAACCCTCAGCTCTCTTCTGAGTAACAGAAAACTGGCTTATATAGCTGGAAGATGGAGTCTAGTGGGATACAGCTGTATCCTGACGAGGGGGCGGGGTCAGCTCTCCAATGTTCAATGTGGCCGACCAATCAGCTGCTTGGGGGGAATTTCAGGAAGCCATCCTGAAACACACACATACAAACAAAAACCAGGGAATGTAACAGTTGGATTCATATTTTTGTTCAGTGTACTTACAGCAGGGAGCCAGGTGTGATTGTATGTGTGTGTTTTAGTAAGAGAGTATACAGGTTTCAATATGCTATTTAGAATGACATTGGCAGAGATTAAGTCACGCATCTCATGTTTCCTCTGACCATGTACCTGAATTTCTGTGTTTTTGCGTTTGTACCTGTGTGTATAGATTGCAGAGCTTGAAAAGGAGCTTGCAGAGCTGGAGAAGTGTGGTGAGGAGCTGGAAGATGAGATTGAGATGAAGAGAGAAGCGTATGTGGAGGAGATCTTTGAGCTGGAGGTAAGAGGGACAGACCACACCGAGCTTAAACTGACCCCAGTACAGTACCCCACCATCTCTGCTCCAAGTTGACAGGGCCCCTAATCACAGATCTATGAACAGTTAACCCTTCCCTCAATCCGAACCAAAGATCTAGAAACTGTTTTTCCCACCCTCAAACCTAATCATAGATCTAGGAATAGTTTACCCTACCCTCAATCTTAACCATAGTTATGGGATAACATTTTCCCACACTCAATCCTAATCACAGATCTAGGAACAGTTTACCCTACCCTCAATCCTAAGGCTAGAAAGTTAAATATCAGACCGTAGACCAGCTGTTAGGGTCAACCTCTACCTCCACCCATCCCATAAACCCAATGGCTCTATTCCAATAACTTCTACCTCCACCCATCCCATAAACCCAATGGCTCTGTTCCAATAACCACACTAGCATACCACTTAGAATGTGTCCAATACATAGATACATGGCTTAATACTAAGTGGTATTATGCTTGTGCGGCTATTAGAACGTGGCCCATTATCTCTCTGTTTCTCCTCAGTGTCGTCTTGAGGAGATGCGGAGGCAGCAGCATGAACTGCAGGTCCAGATGAGGGAACAATGTGATGACTACGAGGAGCTGCTGGGTCAGAAGATGGCCCGGGAAATCGAGATCGCTGCCTACAGGTGGACCTTATCAAATCAAATTGTATTTGTCACATGCGCAACAACCTTACCGTGAAATGTTTACTTACAAGCCCTTAACCAACAATGCAGTTCAAGAAATAGAGTTAATGAAATAATTACTAAATAAACTAAAATTAAATATATATAGTGTGTATATATACAGTGTATATATATAGAAGTAACATAAGAGAATTACATAACAATAACGAGGCTATAATAAGGGCGTACCGGTACCGAGTAAATGTACGGGGCTACAGTTAAGTCGAGGAAATTTGTAATGTGACTATGCGTAGATAATAAACAGCGAATAGCAGCAGTGTAAAAACAAAGAGGTGGGGGGTGTAAATAGTCCGGGCGGCCATTTGATACATTTTCAGCAGTCTTATGGCTTGGGGTAGAAGCTGTTATGGAACCTTTTGGTTTTGTTGTGCCCTCTTCACAACTGTCTTGGTGTGTTTGGACCATGATAGTTCGTTGGTGATGTGGACACCAAGGAACTTGAAACTCTCAACCCGCTCCATTTCAGCCCTGTCGATGTAAATGGACCTGTTCGGCCCTTCTTTTCCTGTAGTCCATGATCATCTCCTTTGTCTTTCTCACATTGAGGGAGAGGTTGTTGTCCTGGCGCCACACTACCAGGTCTCTGACCTCCTCCCTATAGACTGTCTCATCGCTGTCGGTAATCAGGCCTACCACTGCTGTGTCGTCAGCAAACTTAATGATGGTGTTGGAGTCGTGCTTGGCCATGTAGTCGTGGGTGAACAGGGAGTACAGGAGGGGACTGAGCATGCAGCGCTGAGGGGCCCCAGTGTGTTGTTGCTTACCCTTACAGGATGTCCAGGATCCCGACAGGAAGTCCAGGATCCAGTTGCAGAGTGAGGTGTTTAGTCTTAGGTTCCTTAGCTTAGTGATGAGATTTGTGGGCACTATGGTGTTGAAATCTGAGCTGTAGTCAATGCATTCTCACATAGGTGTTCCTTTTGTTCAGGTGGGAAAGGGCAGTGTGGAGTGTGACTAAAAATTGTGTCATCTGTGGATCTGTTAGGGTGGTATGTGAATTGGAGTGGGTCTAGATTTTCCGGCATGATGATGTTGTGATGATGTTGCCATAACCTTTCAAAGCACTTCATGGCTACCGATATGAGTGCTACGGGGCGGTAATCATTTAGGCAGGTTACCTTCGCTTACTTGGGCACAGGGACTATGGTAGTCTGTTTGAAACATGTAGGTATTACAGACTTGGTCAAGAAGAAGTTGAAAATGTCAGTGAAGACGCATGCCAGTTGGTCCGCGCATGCTTTGAGTTCACGTCCTGGTAATCCATCTGGCCCCACGGCTTTGTGAATATTGACCTGTTGAAAGGTCTTGCTCACGGAGAGTGTGATCACACAATCGTCCCAAACAGCTGGTCATGCATGCTTCAGTGTTGCTTGCCTCGAAGCGCATATAAAAGCATTTAGCTCTTCTGGTAGGCTTTCGTCACTGGGTAGCTTGCGGCTGCGTTTCCCTTTTTTAGCCCGTAAAATATTTTTCAAACTTAGTCCTGTATTGACACTTTGCCTGTTTGATAGTTCATCTGAGGGCATAGCGGGACTTCTTATAAGCGTCCAGAATACTGTCTTGCTCCTTGAAAACGGCAGCTCTAGCCTTTAAATCGGTGTGGCTTCTGGTTCGGAAATGTACGTACGGTCACTGGGGACGACGTCGTCGATGCACTTATTGATGAAGCTAGTGAATGAGGTGTTACACTCCTCAATTCCATTGGATGAATTCTGGAACATATTCCAGTCTATGCTAGAAAAACAGTCCTGTAGCATAGCATCTGTTTCATCGGACCACTTCCGTATTGAGCGAGTCACTGGTACTTTCTGCTTTCGTTTTTATTTGTAAGTAGGAATCAAGAGGATAGAATTATTGGCAGATTTGCCAAATGGATGGCGAGGGAGAGCTTTGTATGTGTCTTTTTTTCCTCCTCTGGTTTCTCCTCTGGTTGCACATTTGACATGCTGGTAGAAATAAGGTAAAACAGATTTAAGTTTGCCTGCATTAATGTCCCCGGCCACTAGGAGTACCGCTTCTGGATGTGCATTTTCCAGAAGTGTATGCTTATGGCCTTGTACAATGAGCCTTGTACAGCTCATTGAGTGCGGTCTTAGTGCCAGCATCGGTTTGTGGTGGTAAATAGACGGCTACGAATAGTATAAATGAGAACTCGCTTGGTAGATAGTGTGGTCTACAGTTTATCATGAGGTATTATACCTCAGGCGACCAATACCTCGACACTTCTTTAATATTAGACATCGCGCACCATCAGTTACTGACAAATAGACACACACCCCCGACCCTCGTCTTACCCGATGTAGCTGCTCTGTCCTGCTGATGCATGGAGAAGTCAGCCAGCTCTGTGTCGTCGTTCGGCCACGCCTCGGTGAAACATAAGATATTACAGTTTTTAATGTTCGTTGGTAGGGTAGTCTTAATCATAGATCGTCTAGCTAATTTTCTAATGATTCCACGTTGGCCAATAATATAGAGGGTAGTGGTGGTTTACTTAGTCATTGGCGAATTCTTACAAGGCACCCCTCCCCCCTTTTCTCTGTCTTCACGCTGATGACGGGAATTTGTGCCTTGTCTTGACAAAGCAAATCCTTCACATCGGAATCTTTTAAAGAAAAAATGTTTTTCTAGTTCGAGGTGAATAATCGCTGTTCTGATGTTCAGAAGGTATTTTCGGTCATAAGAGACGGTAGCAACATTATGTACAATATGAGTTACAAAAATGCAGAAAAAAAACTAACAAAATAGCACAGTTGGTCAGGAGCCCGTAAAATGGCAGCCATCCCCTCCAGCGCCATACTCGAGACATTGATACATTTCACCCAAATGTCCCTATGCATAACAATGGATAACCTACAGGGCTCATGGCTTATGTAGTAGTGAAAAAGACTGCACAGCAGTGTTAACTCTTGGAACTACCCATCCCGGATCCGGGAGAATCAACTGACATTAATTAGCATAATGCAATGGACAAAAAATATTACTAGAAATTAGCATAATGCAATGGACAAAAAATATTACTAGAAAATATTCATATTCATGAAATCACAAGTGAAATATAGTGAAACACAGCTTAGCCTTTTGTTAATCACCCTGTCATCTCAGATTTTGAAATTATGCTTTACAGCCAAAGCAAGACAAGCATTTGTGTAAGTTTATCGATAGCCTAGCATAGCATTATGTCCAGTTAGCAGCAAGAAGCTTGGTCACGAAAATCAGAAAAGCAATCAAATTAACCGTTTACCTTTGATCTTCGGATGTTTTCACTGACAAGACTCCCAGTTAGACAGCAAATGTTAATTTTGTCCCATAAAGATGATTTTTATAGCCGAAATACCTCCGTTTATTCTTCATGTTTGGTTGACAAATCCACCGGAAACTGCGGTCACGACAATGCCGAAAAATATTCCAAATTAGATCCATAATATCGACAGAAACATGGCAAACCTTTTTTATAATCAATCCTCAAGGTGTTTTTCAAATATCTATTAGATAATATATCAACCGGGTCAGTTGGCTTCTTAGTAGAAGCGAGAGAAACAATGGCCGCATTTGTCTATTACGCACAAATTACTCTGAAAGCCACCAGCTGACCACTGACGCAATGTTGTCGCTCACGCTCATTTTTCAAAATAAAAGCCTGAAACTATGTCTTGTGACACTAGACACATTAGGGAATCCATAGAAATAAGAATCTGGTTGATATCCCTTTCACTGCTCAATAGGGACGCAATAAGAACGCAGAGGTTTCTAAATAAGAGTCACTTCCTGAGTGGATTTTTCTCAGGCTTTCGCCTGCAATATCAGTTCTATTATACTCACAGACAATATTTTTTTGAGTATTTTCTATCCTAAGCTGTCAATTATATGCATATTCTATTATCTGGTCCTGAAAAATAGCCCGTTTACTTTGGGAACATTATTTTTCCAAAAATGAAAATGGTGCCCCCTAGTTTCAAGAGTTAACTAATGATTGTTCAAACATGATTGGTCACAGACAACAGCACAAAGGGTAAGAAGGTAGAGGAGACAATGCATCACGCAAAGCAGCCACAGCTGTCAGTAAGTGTCCATGATTGAGTCTTTGAATGAAGAAATTGAGATTAAACTGTCCAGTTTGAGTGTTTGTTGCAGCTCGTTCCAGTCGCTAGCTGCATCGAACTGAAAAGAGGAGTGACCCAGGGATGTGTGTGCTTTGGGGACCTTTATCAGAATGTTACTGACAGAATGGGTGTTGTATGTGGAGGATGAGGGCTGCAGTAGATATCTCAGATAGGGGGGAGTGAGGCCTAAGAGGGTTTTATAAATAAGCATCAACCAGTGGGTCTTGCGACATGTATACAGAGATTACCAGTTTACGGAAGAGTATAGAGTGCAGTGATGTGTCCTATAAGGAGCATCGATCTATAAATGACGTCTCTGTAATCTAGCATCAGTAGGATGGTCATCTGAATCAGGGTTAAGTTTGGCAGCTGGGGTGAAAGAGGTGCGATTACGATAGAGGAAACCAAATTTAACTTTAGCCTGCAGCTTTTGATATGTGCTGAGAGAAGGACAGTGCACCGTCTAGCCATACTCCCAAGTACTTGTATGAGGTGACTACCTCAAGCTCTAAACCCTCAGAGGTAGTAATCACACTTGTGGGGAGAGGGGCATTCTTCTAATCAAACCACATGACCTTTGTTTTGGAGCTGTCCAGAACAAGGCAGAGAAAGCTTGTTGGACACTAAAAAAGCTTTCTTGTAGGGCGTTTAAAACAAAATCCGGGGAGGGGCCGGCTGAGTAGAAGACTGTATCATCTGCATATAAATGGATGAGAGAGCTTCCTACTGCCTGAGCTATGTTGTTGATGTAAATTGAGAAGAGTGTACAGAGGCCTCATTAGTAGTCTTCAGATGACGTGATATTTTCGATTTTGTTCACCATATTTGTGTAGCCCTACACTGTGAACATGTAGTATGTGTGACATGTCACCTGGGCAACTCCATATCCATATTAAGACATTCCTGAGAACAAAGGCCTGACATTCAAGGTTAACTGGGGTCACAGGAAACAGACCCTACGACAGCCCCAGAAAACATGATGCAGTTTCCTGTCCGGTGTGCCTATTGAAGACATTTTTTGTGTTTCTGTCATGCCTCCCTCCTGTTGTGTCTGTCTGTCTGTGCGCTCAACCATCTGCCATCCTGGTATGTAGAGTGATGCACTTTGCCCTTGCCCACCCCTCTACATTTGGACTCCCCTTCCTTACGCATCCGATCCTTGGGAGCCCCCCCCCCCATACATCCTTGCGGCTCAGGAAGAGGCAGCCTCAAATAATTCCTCATTAGAATGGACAGGGGGTGTGGGGGACCTCACACTGTCAGGACCGTGGGCTGGGTCTCTGCCAAGCCACTTTATCCGCCAGCCTGTTAATGTCAGCAGCCCCGCAACCCACCGTAGCATCTTTTAAACACTCTGGTTCCTGAACAGACTGTTCCAACGACGCGCAACACATAGACTAAAGACACGCGCACACATTTACATACACACACACACACACTTTGTCAAGACACAGGCAGGCAAGATCGTCTGGGTGCGACATTGCTTAACTTTTTTAAACATCTTGTTAACAGGGCTGTTTTGTCATCTGTGATTTAAAAGCATGAATAAGAAATGGAAAAAAAGCTTCTCTCCACACCTTGGAAATATGTCTGCAGAAGAGAGCCTTATGACACGAGTCTCGCCTGTAAAATGTACACTGAGCCATTTGGACCAGACGCTCGCCGCTGTTGTAGCTCCCCAGTGACGGAGTCTTAATGTTGACAATTCACTTTCTTGCAGTGTTACGTGTGTAACTCGGACTGTGAGCAGGGACAATAGGGTTCTGGTCAAAGGCAGTGCACTATTGGGAATAAGGTGCCATTTGGGACACAAACACTGTCTTGGTGGTAGACGACACAACAACAACAAGCAGAGGTTTAACCGATATTGAGATTACCCCTAGCCCTGATATGGTGGCTATAATGAATGAAATAGGAAAAATAGGCACAACTGATGGAATTCATCTGATCTAATTCACATCTTATCTAAACAATCTGGTTGAAATCAATAATATGAAAAAGCAATATCCGTAACTCCGATAGGTATGCTTTCATAGTGGCTTATTAAGAAGTAAATAAAACAGACAATGTTTCTATGGAGGCTAGCCATGTTGGGTCTAAGTCCTCCTAGCTGAAGTGGAAGAACTCTGTGCGTGTGTGTGTGTTATCAGCAGACCTTCTTACAGTTTTCCTTTTCCTCTCTTCCCTTGCCAATCTCTTCTATTCCCAGAGGTTTGGTGGAAGAGGAGGATGAGAGGCTTTGCTACCTGTGAGAGGAACCGATGCAGACCAGACCAACCAACCTGCTTTCGGCGATGGATATCCTCCCATACAGATTTCATGCGTTGCCAAAACGCAACAGACCTAAGTCAGCCATTAGAGATCACATGAAGCTAACCGCCACACAACCATTTGAGCAGATGTAAAAGTATCATGACAAATTAACGAGGTCTGGAGGGCGTGCCAGGGCCATTGATAACAGGTCACTGGCAGGTGACCGCTGTCCTATAAGAAAGATGAAGTTGTCTAACATTGGTGGAGGGGGATGGGACTGGATAGAGTGTGTATTCAGTGTCTGTGAAATTTCCCTAAGTGGTCTCTATCTGTTGTGGCTACAGTCTCTGGAGCTAACTCACTGATATGACACACACACACACACACACACACACACACACACACACACACACACACACACTGACTGACTCTGCAGAATCATTTACCTCCCGTTAACCCTCACTCCAGCATGAGCCCATTAAACGCTCTTAACCACTGACCTCTCCACTGTTCACAGCCATTGGACAGCTCTTATACCCAATAAGATAGCCTTAACCGATCATGGCAGGTCACCATTCATTTGTTTTACAGTCATGCATTAATGTGGGTTTTTACACAGAAATGACAGTCAAGTCAGTTACACTGTTCATGTATACTTGCGAACTGGTATATTAGCTTTGCAAATGGTTGTTGAAGTTGACATTCTGCAGCTCCCATACAGCTGGCCAGCAGATAGCTTGTGTGCTGTTCCTGACTTATTTGCTCATTCTCTGCCCATGACACCTGGAGGAACTTGGTCAAGTTAAAACCATAACAATTAAAATAAAAAAACATTTTGCTTGACATCACCTTCTTGTCCTTTTCACTCTCCACTTAAGTGCCTTACCTCACAATCATAACTATACCATTTAACAGAGGATGAGTTATGCTGTGTGATCCCTGCCCCATTTGTCTTCATGCTTAACCTCACATGTGAACGTTCTCGGCTATTGACGGTATCGGAGGCTTGTTTGCTCAGCCGTAAAGATGAACAATACCGCTAATAATGGCTCAGATAAGATTTGCTACAGCCGGTGATCTCCTGGTGAATTGAAACGCATCCACACACACACACACACACACACACACACACACACTAGGAGAAGGCTGCAAGCGGTCAGTGGGACTTGTTTAATTGCGTGGACATGAAACATGGTGAGCAGTGGAGGAAGCAGACCAGTGGGTCTGTGGGGCCTTTATTTTCTCAGGGCTGCAGCACTCAATCATGTTCTCTGCCTCCGAGGACTGGACCCACAAAAGACTTATATCCCACCCAGCTCCCTGCCACCCCCCTCTTTTAAAAAAAATGTATTTTATTTCACCTTTATTTAACCAGGTAGGCCAGTTGAGAACAAGTTCTCATTTACAACTGCGACCTGGCCAAGATAAAGCAAAGCAGTGCAACACAAACAACAACAGAGTTACTCATGGAATAAACAAATGTACAGTCAATAACACAATAGACAAATCTGTATACAGTGTGTACAAATTAAGTATGGAGGTAAGGCAATAAATAGGCCATAGTGGCGAAGTAATTACAATTTAGCAATTAACACTGGAGTGATATATGTGCAGATGAGGATGTCCAAGTAGAAATACTGGTGTGCAAAAGAGCAGAAAAACAAACAAAAAATATGAGAAGAGATAGGTAGTTGGTTGGATGGGCTATTTACAGATGGGCTGTGTACAGCTGCACTGATCGGTAAGCTGCTCTGACAGTTGACGCGTAAAGTTAGTGAGGGAGATATGTCTCCAACTTCAGTGATTTCTGCAATTCGTTCCAGTCATTGGCAGCAGAGAACTGGAAGGAAAGGCGGCCAAAGGAGGAGTTGGCTTTGGGGATGACCAGTGAAATATACCTGCTGGAGCGCATGCTATACGATAAGGCGGAGCTTTACTAGCAAACACTTAGATGACCTGGAGCCAGTGGGTTTGGCGACGAATATGTAGCGAGGACCAGCCAGCGAGAGCATACAGGTCGCAGTGGTGGGTAGTATATGGGGCTTTGGTGACAAACGTATGGCACTGTCTAGACTGCATCCAATTTGTTGAGTAGAGTGTTGGAGGCTATTTTGTAAATTACATCACAGAAGTCAAGGATTGGTAGGATAGTCAGTTTTACGAGGGTATGTTTGGCAGCATGAGTAAAGGAGGCTTTGTTGCGAAATAGGAAGCCGTTTCTAGATTTAATTTTGGAATGGAGATGCTTAATATGAGTCTGCAAGGAGAGTTTACAGTCTAGCCAGACACCTAGGTATTTGTAGTTGTCCACATATTCTAATTCAGAACCGTCCAGAGTAGTAGCTAGTCAGGCGGGCAGTGATCAGTTGAAGAGCATGCATTTCATTTTACTAGCATTTAAGAGCAGTTGGAGGCCATGGAAAGAGTGTTGTATGGCATTGAAGCTCGTTTGGAGGTTAGTTAACACAGTCTCCAAAGAAGGGTATCAGATGTATACAGAATGGTGTCGTTTGCGTAGAGGTGGATCAAAGAATCACCCGCAGCAAAAGCGACAACGTTGATATATACAGAGAAAAGTGTCGGCCCGAGAATTGAACCCTGTGGCACCCCCATAGAGACCGCCAGAGCTCCAGACAACAGGCCCTCCAATTTGACACACTGAACTCTATTTGAGAAGTAGTTAGTGAACCAGGTGAGGCAGTCATTTGAGAAACCAAGGCTGTTAAGTCTGCCAATAAGAATACGGTGATTGACAGTCGAAAGCCTTGGCCAGGTCGATGAAGACGACTGCAAGGTACTGTCTTTTATCGATGGCGGTTATAATATTGTTTATTTACTTGAGCGTGGCTGAGGTGCACCTGTGACCAGCTCGGAAATCGGATTGCATAGTGGAGAAGGTACGGTGGGATTCGGAATGGTCGGTGATCTGTTTGTTCACTTGGCTTTCGAAGACTTTAGAAAGGCAGGGCAGGATGGATATAGGTCTCTGGCGGCCAACCACCAATCTCCTCTACCACATGGGACTGCTGGGGCCCCGATGGTCGATTTCTGGACCTTCTGTACAAGTGTCAAAAAGGGGTGGAAGATAAACTCATATGTGCTTAAAGAGATAGTATAGTATGGCCTCTCTCTCCCTCTATCATTCACACTAATTCTGTCTTTTGACGGTCTCATGGGGAAATGTTCTTACACAGCAGAACTATACAAACACATTTTTTAAAACTTTCCAAATACAATACAGGATGGCAAGATTTTTATTCATTCCATGCCAATTGGCTGTAGCGAAGTAGTGTCACGTTAACAACAAGCTGATATATACCAGACCAGTATCACACTGAGTCACTGACTTTTGCCAGTGCCACCATTTTGATGAATCAAAAATGATCTTGAATGGTCAATCTGGTCGCTAAGGGTTATTTTATTGCTCTCTTTATTTACTGGGATATTAACTGGCTTATTGTCACTGCTGGTGTATTATTTCTAACATCAATGCAAATCTTTGCCATTTGAGTTTAGCAGAGCTGACACATGACAGTGAGGATGGCCAACTATACTGAACAAAAATATAAACTCACCATGTAAAGTGTTGGTCCATTGTTTCATGAGCTGAAATAAAAGATCCCAGAACCTTTCCATATGCACAAAAAGGTTTTGTGCACAAATTTGTTTACATCCCTCTTAGTGAGCATTTCTCCTTTGCTAAGATAATCCATCCCCCTGACAGGTGGGGCATATCAAGAATCGGATTAAACTACGTGATCATTACACAGGTGCACCTTGTGCAGTTTTGTCACACAACACAACACCACAGATGTCTCATGTTTTGAGGGAGCATGCAACTGGCATGCTGCCTGCAGGAATGTGCACCAGAGCTGATGGCAGAGAATTGTTGGTTGGCACAACCAAAGATTTTCTGCACAAACTGTCAGAAACTGTTTCAGGGAACTCATCTGCATGCTTGTCGTCCTCACCAGGATCATGACCTGATTGCAGTTTGGCATCGTAATCGACTTCAGTGGGCAAATGCTCACCTTCGATGGCCACTGGCACTCTAGAGAAATGTGCTCTCCATGGACGAATCCCAGTTTCAACTGTACCGGGCAGATGATAGACAGCATGTATGGCGTTGTGTGGGCGAGCGGTTTACTGATGTCAACATTGTGAACAGAGTGCTCCATGGTGGCGGTGGGGTTAAGGAATGGGCATGCATAAGCTACGGACAACGAACACAATTGCATTTATCGATGGCAATTCGAATACACAGAGATACTGTGACGAGATCCTGAGGCCCATTGTTGTGCCGTTCATCTGATGCCATCACCTCATGTTTCAGCATGATATTGCACAGCCCCATGTCGCAAGGATCTGTTGCACAATTCCTGGAGCTGAAAATGTCCCAGTTCTTCCATGGCCTGCATACTCACTCAACATGTCACCCATTGAGCATGTTTGGGATGCTCTGGATTGACATGTATGACAGCTTGTTCTAGTTCCTGCCAATATCCAGAAAGTTCACACTGCCATTGAAGAGGAGTGGGACAAAATTCCACATGCCACAATCAACAGCCCGATTAACTCTGTGTGAAGGAAATGTGTCGCACTGCACGGGGCAAATGGTGGTCAGACCAGATACTAATTGGTTTTCTGAACCACGCCCTCCACCTTTCTTAAAGGTACTGTATCTGTGACCAACAGATGCATATCTGTATTCCCAGTCATGTGATATCCATTGATTCCAATTGACTGATTTCCTTATATGAACTGTAACTCAGTAAAATCTTTGAAATTGTTGCATGTTGCGTTCATTTTTGTTCAAGTGTAGCCTGGTTCAGTTCATTTCTTGTGAACCTGTTGCATCATGTGTTTCAATGGCTATATATTCCTGTCTATACCTGTTGGAAAAGGTATTGTTTTTTTCTGCTCTTACAATTCTGTTTTTAAAAGTGTGTTAATATCACTCTTTGTTTACTAGAAATGGTCAACTGTGTTTATTGTAAATGTAATTATTGCATTGAGTTCAAATTCTGTTGGTTGTAAATGTTATTTTTGTACACAAACTCAATGTTCGCTCATATTGAGCACCAGCTGCTAACTCTGTTTTTTAGCATTCACTAGCAAGCTATGCAGATTTGTTAGCATTTTAGCAATGCTGTTATTTTCATTGGTAAACCGAGTTTATTGTATCTGTCATGACTCTCTCTCCTCAGTGAGGATCAAAGGTGCAGTATCAGCTACCCCCAGGGGTACGCGCAATGCCGTCGAGGGTTATGCCAAATAAAAATGTGATTCCCATTTTTTTTAAATCATCTGTGTAAATATTTACTTTTTTCTTCACATTTTCAAATAGTCCATTTATATTTTCCAACGGGGCTATACATTTGGGTGACGTTCTTTTCTCGCCTGAGTAGCCTCGTTTCACTGCCAAAAATAAAATGAAACCATCTAGTGTTTAGCCGAAATAACAACACAATGTCAGATAAAGGTAGCCGAGTGAAATAATTAACATCCAATCACATTAACCATTGTTCTCTGGCGGGAATTCCACTAAAGGTCCGTATGTAGCCAAACATAGCTGCTGCTCATTCCGTTTGCTCGAAAATTGATAAATGGTATAAAAAAAGTAAGGCCCGCGTCCAGAGACACACACCTAAACCTGTCGACAACACAAGTTGGTCTGCTTCCACATGCACATCCAATGCTATCATCAGTAATTCTACGTTTGTTGTTAGCCCAGCTAGCATGGACACTGACAGTTGTGAATCGGATGCAGCCAAAGAGCTACTGCACCCTTACCCTGGAAAGCACCGAACAACAGACGGGGACGTTGAACCATCGAAGAGGCGCAAATATGATGAGAACTACATTGATTTGGGGATCACTTATATTGGGAGTGTAGAGCCTTTCCTCAGCCACAGTGTGTTATATGTGCAAAAGTACTTTCTCACAACTTGATGAAACCTTCACTCTTGCGCAGACATTTAGAAACAAAACATGCCGATTTGAAAAATAAGCCACAGGAGTTTGAGTGAGAATTAAGACGACTTTGAGTACAAAAGCAACAGATACCATTAATAAGAAGGGGCTAGAAGCGTCATATATGGGGAGCTACTGAGTGGCTAGTACAGGCAAGCCCCATACTATTGTGGAGGACTTCATTCTTCCTGCTACCGCGGATATGGCTGGGGAATGCTGGGGGAAAAGGCAAAAAAACTATACAGACAATGTCTTCATCAAACAACACTGTTTCACGACGCATCAGTGACATGGCAGGAGATGTTTTGAAACAATTACTGCTTCGCATACAAGCCAGTACAGCCTTACAGCTGGATGAGTCAACAGACGTGGCGGGCCCGGCACAGCTCCTGGTATATGTCCGTTATGTTTATGGCGGGTCAATTAAAGAGGACATCCTCTTCTGCAAACCACTGGAAACCAGGACAACAGGAGAGGATATTTTTTAAGTACTGGACAGCTTTGTGACAGCAAATGGACTTTGGTGGTCAAGATGTGTTGGTGTCTGTACTGATGGCGCAAAAGCCATGACAGGGAGACATAGTGGAGTGGTAACGCGCGTGCAAGCAGTTGCTCTGCAGCATCAACCGAGAGGCTCTTGCTGCCAAAGGAATGCCTGACAGCTTGAAATACGATTTGGACACTACAGTGAAAATGGTTAACTTTGTTAATGCAAGGCCGCTGAACACTTGTGTATTTTATGCACTATGAAATGATATGGGCAGGGACTATGTAATGCTTTTACAACATACAGAAGTGCGCTGGTTATCAAAGGGCAAAGTATTGACACGTTGTTTTAAAAATTGAGACATGAGCTTAAGGTTTTCTTTACCGGCCATAATTTTCACTTGTCTGACCGCTTGCATGATGATGAGTTTCTCACATGGCTGGCCTATCTGGGTGATGTTTTTTCTCACCTTAATGATCTGAATCTAGGATTACAGGGACTCTCGCATCTATTCAATGTGCGGGACACCATTGAGGTTATGATTAAGAAGTTGGAGCTCTTCTCTGGCTTTATTAACAAGGACAACACACAGGTCTTTCCATCATTATATGATTTTTTTTGTGCAAATGAACTCAAGCTTACGGACAATGTCAAACGTGATATAGTGAAGCACCTGAGTGAGTTGGGTGCATATTTACACAGGTACTTCCCCGAACGGATGACACAAACAACTTGATTCGTTATCCCTTTCATGCCCTGCCTGCAGTCCACTTACTGATATCTGAACAAGAGAGCCTCATCGAAATTGTTCTGTGAAAATGTTATTTAATTAGAAGCCACTGACAGATTCCTGGATTGGGCGGCGCTCAGAATATCCTTCCTTGGCAATTCGCGCTGTTAAGACACTGATGCCCTTTGCAACTACGTACCTATGTGAGAGTGGATTCTTGGTCCTCACTAGCATGAAATTTAAATACAGGCACTGACTGTGTGTGTGTAATGGTATTGCTTCC
Organism: Oncorhynchus tshawytscha; assembly: GCF_018296145.1. Lineage (NCBI taxonomy): Eukaryota > Metazoa > Chordata > Actinopteri > Salmoniformes > Salmonidae > Oncorhynchus > Oncorhynchus tshawytscha. The sequence continues at coordinate 49,705,795 of NC_056436.1, forward strand.
ATCCCTCTCCTCGCCCCTACCTGGGCTCGAACCAGGGACCCTCTGCACACATCAACAACTGACACCCTCGAAGCATCGTTACCTATTGCTCCACAAAAGCTGCAGTCCTTGCAGAGCAAGGGAAACAACTACTTTAAGTTCTCAGAGCGAGTGATGTCACCGATTGAAACGCTATTAGCACGCACCCCGCTGACTAGCTAGCCAATTCACACCGGTTACGTGGAAAATGATTTAAGACTGAGACTTTCTCCAATACAACCCACATCTATGTGCATCCTTTCAAGCACAACCTTCTCATTAACCGGTGGTGAGTTATTCACAATTTTCGATTAACAAATAAAATTTGATACGTAAGATGGCTAAATAAAGAGCAAATTATTGATTATTATTATATTATTATTTGTGCCCTGGTCCTATAAGAGCTCTTTGTCACTTCCCACGAGCCGGGTTGTGACAAAAACTCACACTCATTCTTATGTTAAATAAATATATTGTATAGTGTGTGAGTGGCAGGCTTACAATGATGGCAAAAAACAACATTTGAGAGTGCACTGACCCTGGTGCTAGAGGGGGTACGCAGCTGGAGGTTGAATGTTTGAAGGGGTACGGGACTATAAAAGTTTGGGAACCACTGAGCTAGGCCAATGGCTGACAGATAGCCAAACTCTCTCTCTCCTGGGGGAATTGGTCCGGTTTTATGACTTAACTGCCAGATCGTAAATACCTCGCAGAAACCTTCCCTTTGGCACTACAGTATTGAGAATGGAATGTCTTAGTGTTACAGAGAGACTCTTGCCAAAGAACTAAAACATCAAACAATGAACATTGAAACAATATTTCTAACATAAAGAATGTTGGTTATGATGTCAGATGGAATATGGAAAATGAATGTCTATTTTGGGATGTCATTGAGATTTTCAGAAAGACTGTTATAGAAAGATAGCTGTAGCTCTGAAAGTGTTATCAGGTTTGCATCTGAATGTTGTATAAAATGAGTGATTAAGTATAGGAATACTTTTGAGAAGATCGAAGCGGGTTTTTGTCCTTCTAAACGGGATAACGGCTCTTCATGTAGACCTGGGCCAGGTCAGTGACCACGCTCACGTGAGCGCACACATTGTGTCAACAGGATAGAACACCCTCCAAGACCAGAGTGCTTAAAAGGACTCGTAACGAAATGTACATTAGACCAATCAGGTGAACGGTGTAAGCCGTCCAATGGTTAGACTCTACCAGACCAGACAGCATGGAGCGGTGGCTACAACGATGGAAATGGTTAAAACCACAAGACCAGAAAATGGTAAGACCCCCTGAAACGCTCAACGAGTGACAAAGGTGAAGACTAGGCTAAAACATGCACCGCCAGCAGCTCTACATATAACGTAGTCTAGGACAATTGACCAAGATGAGATGAGGGAAGGACAAATTCCTCTCACCATCATAGGTACCTCTGTATCTATTCTAACAAACATAGGGAAATACAGATCCCTCTGAACACCGCTTGGTACACCTCTGATGTATCCATTTTAACGAACACTCCGAGACAAAACAGACTACAACTAAAGACATACACAACCAGAAACTTGCATCGAACCACTTCCCAAAGATGGATCGAGTTCAACAGAGAGGCGACAAAGACATCCACGTGTAAATATATACATTGCAATTATTTTTTTGAATGAGCGGTCATTCATGTGCAAAGTATTCATATTCCCATGTGCATAGCTTCCACATGTATGTTCGATAAGTCCACTCACTCTGTCTCTCCCGCTCTTTATTTCCCCACCCCCTTTCCATTGTGTAACAAGCCGTCATATTAGGTTAGTCCACTAGGGACGTTTCATTGCATTATGTAAGTAATCAATATAACCTATACCGTGTGTTTATGTAATTCTGTGTGATTATTTAGTTAGTTATTAAGTCAATTTGATTATCGCTGATTCATCACTTAGGCTAGGGTTCGTGCAGATTTATGAGGTCAACGACGTTCAGAATGAGACTGACATGAGGAAATTATTAATTGATTAATTGATGACTGGTATGATATCAATATATTCTGATATATTCTTGAGGTAATTGGGAAAAGGTAACTCATGAAACAAACTTTTCCCATGGTGCCCCAGATTCCTAATGAGTTAATTGTTACATGATTCATTTAATTGGGTAATAATTAAATGTAGGAGATAATTATTTGATGAATAGCAGTCATCACATCAATGGTAGTCACGTCACGACATATCTCACTGGTCACGCACTGACAATGATATTGCTTTACTTTCCAACAGGCGCGGATGCAGTTGAGAAACATTGAACTGAATGCTGTTTTCGATTTCTATAACTCTATGCAGCCTGTCAAGAATTAAAATATATTTTTATTTTCATATTGTATTGTGCTGTATTTATTTAGTAGTGCTGTGCATTTTATGTGTGTGTACATACACTAAGTCCTTATTTTACTTCTTCTTCACTGTTCTTCTGCTCATATGGGAGAAGGCGTGGAGGCAGTTGAGAGACACATTGAACAGAACATTTTATTTCTGTAACTATGCAGGCAGGTAACTCCGATCCATCAAGACAGAAGTTGGCATGAACTCTCCTCAAAATGCAGTGAAACCTGTTACAACTGTATGGCAAGTCAGTTATATATTCGACTATGCCGAATGAAGACCTTAACATCGTTAAGAGTCTATTTGTTCACCTGTGCATCAATCTATGTAATATAATATAAAAATCCCCATCAAAGTCTGTCAGTTTAAGCTCGAGATATCTGTTTTTTTTTGTATGTGCTGTCTCAATCCCCCGCATCCACCTATGTCGGCCTTTCGCAGTTCTCATAGCCTGGTTCCTCTCTAGGTTTCTTCCTAGGTTCTGTCCTTTCTAGGGAGTTTTTCCTAGCCACTGTGCTTCTACACCTTCATTGCTCGCTGTTTGGGGTTTTAGACTGTGTTTCTGTACAGCACTTTGAGATATCAGCTGATGTAAGAAGGGCTTTATAAATAAATTTGACTTGATTCGGCATCTGCAGAAGTGACAGAGCTACAACAATATTTGTGACAAAACTATCAGTAGAGTTGAAAATGTGATGGAAACATTTTGTGTGCACTATGTCATCACCCACTGACTTTTATCCACAACAAGTCCTGTTTGATGGAAACACCACTGGTGGGAAAATGTGCATATTTTCTTTACGTGATTTTAGAAGATTCGCATGGAGATCTGTCGCCAATTGAATGGAAACCAAGCTATTGAAGGGGCTTAGGGCAGCCCTCGATAACTGGACAATTTTACTTTAAGGAAGGGTTGTAGGGGTCATCAAAGCTGTGTCACGGGTCAGTGGTCAGTGACTTGGTTGGCCTTTTAATCCTGTTGCCCTTGATGGGTTTCAAGGAGGGGAGAAAACGGCAATCAACAGACCAAGGAATAATTTAACATAATTGACTGTTTGACTCTTTTACCCAAACTACAGGGTGGGTTATTGAAATTGAGTGTAATATTGAAATGTAATATTGAACCTGTTAATATGAGACAGGGCCTTTGCCTATGAATTATGACATTTGAGACCAGCTGCAGGAGCTGGATCAGTCAACATATCTCTCCCATCTGCAGCTGAGGAATTTGATTAGAACAAGAGGTAATGGTAACCAGGTCAGCTTTTATGCTTCAATTCAGCTCTCGCCTACTCATAGGTACCCCCAAAATACCCTTATCCCAACCAGATCGCCTGGGCAAATAAACAAGTCTTCAATGGGAAGAAACATCATAAAAAATCAAAAATAATTCAACCCTGGGTGGAAGCTGGGGACCGAGCTGATGTTTATACAGCAAATAAATAGGAGAAAAAGGGGGTTGAATCAAGGAAGAAAATTAAGACTGTAAAAATATACAAACCTGAGGAGGCTATTGAGAAAGTATTTCCTTAAGAAGAGGGGAAGAAATAATAAATGATGGGGCCCCTCTCCCTGGGGGGTGTGACTGGCAGGCCCCAGGGTAGAAGGACATGGGCATCCCTCTATCTTTATAGGGGTCATGGACTTAGAACCACTGTAGGAGAAGAAGACCAGCATCAAAGTACATAGGATTCTTCCCAGAGTCCCTGAAAAAATACCAGAACTCTAGCATTGTCTCCATAAGGGAATGTGACCCCATGCCCCCCTTCCAACCTCTTTCACACACCTTTGCCCTGACCACATTGTGATGGCAGTGGTTTAGTCATGTGGCCTAAGGGTCTCTATCCTTTCATCAATGTGTTTTTGTGGCCCCTCGTGTCTTCAGTCTCCACTTGGTGTGCATAACTGAGAGACTGTTGACAGCCATGGCCCCTCATTTATCCCACACTCCCCATATGTCTCTCCATAGCAGGTGGCAAACAGTACATTACCACTCATTAGTGTTCCGTGTTTGAATCTTGTGTATTTTGCTGTTTTGAGACCCTGGTTACTTACCCATTAAAATATTAGTAGGCCCTTTTATAAATAATGTCTGTATTTTCTATGGAAATTATCCTAGTGATGATAATGTTGCCTCTGATCTAATGATAAAAAGCGCAATTTTGGCATATTTACGCTGGATTTCGCACCACTACACAGCGAATCGGTCTTGATCAAAGCTGATAAAAGGTTCCCCTTTTTTTCAAGTGTTCAATTAATCAACATCAGAAGGGTGTAATGGATGGCGGCGGATAACAGTCTTGACTACGGGAACACTTGTAAATTGGCAGGATTTGTATGGCGCTTTAGCTGTGGCTTTCATTTGCGTTACAAGGTGTCAGCAACATTTTTAGCACAGTGACTTTGTTAGGCCATGGCTTACACAGATCCATCCATTTTCCTTATTGGACTCTTGGCAGATGGCCTGAAAGGATCATGGCTTCCCTGGAGTTGAACACCGAGTTCCCATGTTAAGCCTCATCTTCAACCTAAATGTCCCCGTATCCTGTCCTTGCTGTGGATATCCAAGCTTAGGCTAGAATGCTGTAATATGCCTGTACTGCCAATGGAATGATGGAGGTTCATTGTTTTAAATAATTCATTTCAATATATGTTTCTCAAATACACTCATTGTCAATTCCTTTTCGTCCGCCTCATAAGACATGGAGCCAGAACACCAGGAATCCAACTTGAAACCAAAAAAATGACACGTTACAATTTATGTAGGCAGCCATAGCCTGGAGGTATGGCTGGTTTTTAGTATTTTGGAGAAATTTCCGAAATCATTTTCTTGGAGTGCCAGTCATTCATCTTGTCCCAGACGACTAGGTCTAGTTCCTCACAACATTGACAGACCAAGCAGGTAACTTAACTCCCATGTAGCTTTGCGAACACATTAAACATGTTGGTGCCCATCTAATCCCAAATGGGACTTCCAGTTAGCTGACGTAAGACATCTAAGCCGAAAATACGCAAACTGTGCAGACAAAACCGACATGTTTTTAATTATCCGGATAAAAGCTTAGGAGGCCTACATAAAGGGGGTCAACATATGGAGCACAGTGACATCACTCCATGGTGTTAGTAAGAAGGCTATCCTCCACTTAATCTCAGAATTATTTTTCTGCTATCACCTACAATGGGGGCAGGGCAAGGCTCAAGTGCTCTACATAGACTCAATCCCTGTTGTATTCAGACTGTTAAAGGAGTATCTCCCTTTGGGAACTTGTTTCCTGAAGACCCCTCATCAGTGACCATTAAATGCCTGGTGGAGTGTTTAGCCACCAATAAACCAGCAGAGCCACCGGGCCCATATCGCCTGCGCCTCAACTCCATGGAGGTTCCACCCGAGGACGTGTCTGCCCTGTAATGTTTTACAGCTCCAGTTGGAGAAAAAAAAACATTTTAACCCAATCCCCCCCAACAACATCTGCTGCCAATTTAGCAGGCTAGCATTCCTGCAGTCACTGCTGTTTAATATTCACAGGAGCTAGCTAGAAGAATCCCTCCCCCCCTTCTCGATCCTCAGGTCCAGAGTCCAGACAGTGAAAAATTAGGGGTTAAAAGACAGCGAAGCCGGAGCAGGGGCGTGGTTAACCAGGCTAATTAGCAGGGTTAATGACGGTGTCCCCAGAAGGCCTTTGGGGAGTGGAGGTGGAGAACGAACGCAGACCTGACTGGTTGCACCCGCACAGGAAGTTTACGACACAGCTAGCTCGGCAAATCAAGATGTATTTAATCATCAAACAATCAGAGAGGAGCTGGCGGCCAGGCCCAACTCAGCTGCCAGCCAGAGATGGAGACAAATGTGCAGAGAAACAGGTTGGAGAGGGAGTGCCAAATGTGCACCACGAATTAAGTAGCATATTTCGGAGAGTTTAAACCCCTTGACGTTATGGGCATCACCAAACATGTCCAAGGTGCATATTCAATTTTACTTTTGCCAAGCCCCTTTGGCAGAATGGAAGCGATATTGAGTGCTTTTTAAAATGTTTTTAATCGGTTTCATGTGTGTATCCAAATATAAATGTTGTTTTAACATTGAAAAGACAGTAAAGATTAATGCATTGCAACTTTTATAGGAAATTACTTGAGTGAGAGACTCAATCGTTTCTTTTAATGGCATCAGTTAAAATTCCCTGCGTACATAAACACTTGCCATGCGCGTTGCTGATTAATTTAAGCCAGAGAGCATTAACTCTTTTAATTGATAATTAGTTCAATTGCTTGGCCTTTAATATGACATGACCTCATAAAGTACTGTTGAATGTCTAAGGATATGTATACACTGAGTGTACAAAACATTAGGAACACCTTCTTCATATTGAGTTACACCCCCTTTCGCCCTCAGAACACCCTCAATTTGTCGGGGATTTGGACTCTACAAGGTGACGAAAGTGTTCCACATGGATGCTGGCCCATGTTGACTCTAATGCTTCCCAGAGTTGTGTCAAGTTTACTGGATGTCCTTTGGGTGGTGGACCATTCTTGATACACACAGGAAACTGTTGAAAAACCCAGCAGCGTTGCAGTTCTTGACACACTCAAATCGGTGCACATGGCACCTACTACCATACCCAGTTCAAAGGCATTTAAATCTTTTGTCTTTCGCGTTCACCCTCTGAATGGCACACATACTCAGTATCTCAATGATCTCAAGGCTTAAAATCCTTCTTTAACCTGTCTCCTCCCCTTCATCTACACTGAATGAAGTGGATGTAACAAGTGACATCAATAAGGGATCATAGTGTTCACCTGGTATTCCTAATGTTTTGTAAAGTCAATGTATTGACAAAGCACTCCTAACCATTTCCATTCCCTTAAAACATTTGCATCTGTTTCTGCATGTCTATGAGAAAGCTGGCATACATTCTTCTGGCACACATTCTATTCATATTGTCTCACAGGGAATGCAATCTCTAACGAAAGCAGAGAAGATTTTGGACCTTCGATATGCAAACAAACAAAGAGCTAAAAATACAGAATTCATATCACATTTGTTACAATGGGATCTGTTCCACAATTGTGGGAATATTTGTATTTCGGCTAGTTCAGCAGCTATCATTAACTCTCTTCTGGGTGGTATTACAATGAATGCAACAAAAATGACTTCTCTTTGGATTGATTGTGATGCATCGTCTCTTCATTCCTCTCTCACCAGCGCACTCATCCAGACTGCCGAAAGAGGAGAGATGGTATTTCTGTGGTTGACATCCAGACTTGTCTGATTACCCTGGAAGGATGATGTGGATCATGCGACACCTCCCTTGCTCCTCTCCAAAAGGACAGCCCTTGCCATGGCAACTGCATAAACATCAGACTCCCTATCCAAGGAGAGTTCTACAGGGGATATACAAGGGCACAATGTATTATAGAGAGGAAGGAAGGGACCCTTCCTGCACATATGCAGACCCAGTGTTCTGCACGGGTAGCTGATGTAGCCGCATGATAATGAGAGCATTGTGCCTCATGTTTGCACACACACGTCTTGTTGCTGCACATTGTTACACAACCAACAAGAAAGGGAAACAATTTAAGGCAATGTAATGTAAAGCAAGCAGATGATGCATGGTTTGCGTGTCATACATGGAATCCAAAATCGCCACGAACAACCAGAAACAACTGAGATATCTTTCCCTCTAGTCTAGCACGTAGGCTGCTTTAATTCAATTGTCTAGCCTGGTTCCTCTCTAGGTTTCTTTCTAGGTTTTGGCCTTTCTAGGGAGTTTTTCCTAGCCACCGTGCTTCTACACCTGCATTGCTTGCTGTTTGGGGTTTTAGGCTGGGTTTCTGTACAGCACTTTGAGATATCAGCTGATGTACGAAGGGCTATATAAAAAATAAAAATAAATTAAATAAATGTGAATTTCTAGAATTGAGAGCATGGGAACTTTATTTCACATTGTGTAACAGACATGGTTCGGTGATGACTGACCTTGCCCGAGACCTGAATACTTGCATATGCTCCCCTAGCGAATGCCCAAACTTAAACTCAGCGGGCTAACACAGTCTTATGGCTCGCAGGTGACTTGGGTTCAAACACAGTCGATCATACTTGTGTGAGGACCAGGACATAGGCCCGTAGCCTGTCATGTTTAACTCAACAATGTTCCCTTCTGTCAGTTAGGTGCTATATACTGTAGCATATGTGAAGATATGTTATGGGACCAGACCTATACAAGACCTCAACACATTAGAACATGTTTCTCATTACCTCTGCATGCCTCCGATTACAATGGCTTAACGATGACAGGAGCTGTAAACAGGACATCTATGACGAACAGGCTACACATTTGGATACTGTATGAACTGAAAGGTGTTTTCTCTACCAGAACCATAGTATTTGTTCGCATTTGTACCAATTATTTTCTTATGTCTGGATAGTGAAACAGAGCATTATACGTTTGGATTCCAGGCTATATAGCTCTGCTCTGGCTATATTTAACCATAGTATGAACATTCTTCTTTACTTGATCCCCATTACCTGATGCCTTAGCGACCACTAGTCTTCCTAAGGTCCACAAAACTAGGCTGGGAATGACCCTAGGTAGTGGCCATGAATAGTACCAGATCTCTATCTTAGTCTTTCTGTCTCGGCAACCTTAAGCTTTTGCTTGATTACCCGACTGTAAGTTAAGTGTAGCGAACGGGCTAATAATGTGTCAGATACCCCAGTCAGGCATAGAGCACCATTGTTGTCCAGCAGATGTTAGCCAAGACTAATTCACAGAGCTTTTGGGATGGTTTGTGTTCCTCTCCTTGTTGCCTTTTGAATTGTGTTGTTGGCACATGGCAAAGTCCATGGACAGAAACCAGCAAGACTAGGGCCACTGCGTTGTAAGGTCCTCCGTACTGCTTAAGTCTTACTGGGACCACAGAGCTACTGGTGGCTAATCAGATTAACAAAACACACACACAATTTATTCAAGCTCTATTCTACTCACTGCTTGTGTTTACATAGAAGACTAATTATGGTTGTCAATGTAACAAATCCTTATACTGTGCCTTCAGAAAGTATTCATATCAACGTTCCAGATGTTGTTTTGTTACAGACTGAATTCAAAATGGATTAAATATATTTTGAAGGCCATCCACACACAATACCCCATAATGACAAATGAAAACACGTTTTTAGACTTTTTTGCAAATACATTTGATCAGGACGTCATACTGAGACAAAGGTTAATTTTACACATGTGCCCTGAATTACAGAAATTACAGAAAATACACGCATCAGAATATAAATACAAAATGCATGCAGAAAGAAAACCATTTTGACTATTGAAAATTAAATGCTGAAATATCTCATTGACATAATTATTCACACCCCTTAGTCAATGCATTGTTGACAGCGATTACAGCTGTGAGTCTTTCTGGGTAAGTATCTAAGATCTTTCCAGACCTGGATGGTGCAACATTTTGCCCATTTTTCTTTTCTAAATTCTTCAAGCTCTTTCAAATTCACCAGCAGCATACCACCCTGCATACCACTGCTGGCTTGCTTCTGAAGCTAAGCAGTGTTGGTCCTGGTCAGTTCCTGGATGGGAGACCAGATGTTGCTGGAACTGGTGTTGGAGGGTCAGTAGGAGGCACTCTTTACTCTGGTCTAAAAAATTATCCCAGGGCAGTGTAGGGTGCTGTCTTTTGGATGGGTCGTGAAACAGGTGTCCTGACTCTCTGAGGTCATTAAAGATCCCATGGCACTTATTGTAGGGGTGTTAACCCCGCTGTCCTGGCTAAATTCCCAATCTGGCCCTCAAACCTCATGGTCACCTAATAATCCCCAGTTTACATGTGGCTCATTCATCCCCCTCCTCTCCCCTGTAACTATTCCCCAGGTTGTTGCTGCAAATGAGAACGTGTTCTCAGTCAACTTACCTGGTAAAATAATGGAAAAAAAAATTGGTTGTTGATCATTGCTAGACAACCATTGTCAGGTCTTGCCATAGATGTTCAAGTAGATTTAAGTCAAAACTGTAGCTTGGCCACTCAGGAACATTCACTGTCTTCTTGGTAAGCAACTCCAGTATAGGTTTGGCCTTGTGTTGTAGGTTATTGTCCTATTCAAAGGTGAATTCACCCCCCAATGTCTGGTAGAAAGCAAACTGAAACAGGTTTTCCTCTAGGATTTTGCCTGTGTTAGCACCACTCTGTTTATTTTTTATCCTGAAAAACTCCCCAGTCCTTAATGATTACAAGCATACCTGTAACACGATACAGCCACTACTATGCTTGAAAATATGGAGAATGGTACTCAGTAATGTGTTGTATTGGATTTGCCACAAACATAACACTTTGTATTCAGGACAAAAAACAGTATTACTTCAGTGCCTTGTTGCAAGCTGGATGCATGTTTTGGGATATTTGTATTCTGTACAGGCTTCTTTCTTTTCACTCTGTCATTTAGGTTAGTATTGTGGAGTAACTACAATGTTGTTGATCCATCCTCAGTTCTCTCCTATCACAGCCACTCTGTAACTGTGTTAAAGTCACCAATGACCACATGGTGAAATCCCTGAGCAGTTTCCTTCTTCTCCGGCAACTGAGTTAGGAAGAACGCCTGTGTCTTTGGAGTGACTGGGTGTATTGATACACCATCCAAAGTGTAATTCGTAACTTCACCATGCTCAAAGGGATATTCAATGTCTTCTTTTTTTACCCATCTACCAATAGGTGCCCTTCATTGTGAGGCATTGGATAACCTGTGGGGTACAGAGATGAAGTAGTCATTCAAAAATCATATTAAACAAATGTATTAGCCCATGAAATGTATTATGTGACTTGTTAAGCAAATGTTTACTCCTGTAGTTATTTAGGCTTGCAATAACAAAGGGGTTGAATATTTATTGACTAAAGATATTTCAGCTTTTCATTTTTAATTAATTTGTAAACACTTCAAAAACATAATTCCATTGATGCTTGGGTGCCGGAGGTTTGACAAGCCAGCGTGGGATTATTTGTTCCATCCCGGAGGGTCCTGCTACCTCCAGACCTTTCAGATCTCACCTCTGGGAACCATATGGACATCCCCTTGGGTGACCAGAAGTCATCCCTAATGTCTCCCCTGACCTAGACATCTAATTTCCTGCCATCACTGTAGGGTCAGAGTTCCCTTTCTTCCTGGTTGACTCAGAGTTCCCTTCCCTCCTTGGAGAGTCAGAGTACCTTCCTTCCTGGTAGGGTCAGAGTTTAAGTTTCTTGCCTACCTGGCAGGTGTAAAGTGTCCAGGCTTTGAGTGTCCTCCCCCAGTGTATCCTGCCCCTGCGGTAGGTCTAGAGTTCCCTGCCTTCCTGGTAGGTCCAGTCAATCCTGCATAATTATAATACTTTTCCTTGTCAGGTCCAGAGTCAGTTTCCCTGTCAGGTCCAGAGTCAGTTTCCCTGTCAGGTCCAGAGTCAGTTTCCCTGTCAGATTCAGAGTCCATTTCCCTGTCAGGCCCAAAGCTATCAGCACTAGTATGTCAGCCATTTTAGCTTCGCTGTCTCCAGCCCTAGTCAGCCCATGATCCTCTACTCTGCCAGGCTTTCGGTTACCGGCCTCCCTAGATCCACAGGCTCTGCCCTCAGTTGGTTAGCAGCCCCCAGCCTCAGTTGGTAAGCAGTAAGCTCCCTTAGTGCTACACATCAACGCCTACGGACTGTTCTCGTGCTGTTTTCTAACCAAAGTGTTGTGTGCATCCATTGAAATAAGTAATGCCCTGTTTGCATTGTGATGTATTTCATTATGCCGTATGTTACCTTCACGGAGTCTTGCCCCGTGAGTTCTCGTCAGAGATTGCATTTATTTTGGGAGATTGCAATATATGACCTTTTCATTCAAGACAGGATAAATATTTTGTTTTAGGTGATAATAAAACATGTTTTGTTTACTTACTTTTTCCTCAACTTGTTACTCTAACTTTATAGCAAGTCAAGCTTGCACTGCAGAGCAGCTAGCTAGCTAGCTAACTAAAAGATAGGCTAGTTTGAGGCTATCTAGTGACCTTCACCTCATAATTATTATCAAAAACAAACCATCACAATAAATGGGAGGCAACAGTCATATAATACAATTGGCTTAACAGAAAATGTGTATTAATGTGTATTATTTAACATTACTATTACAATAGTACTCACTTATAGGAATAAGTAATAGTTTACAAATTGCTATATATCCCATAAAGCCATCACCAAAAACCACATATTTTCATCTTCTCCTGTGGTTTAGTAACTTCTCTTCCTAGACGGACTCTGTCTGGACTGAAGACAACGTAAAGTCTCGCAACGGAGCCTTCAACCGGAAGGGGGCATTGCGATTCCACTCCATTGTGGATGTATCCATTGAAATGCATGACATCCGGTGCAATGTAACAGAGTGCTTATGGGTAATGTGAACGAAGTTAAGTGTTGGAAATGTTAATGGGATAAGATTAGTTGTAATATTAGTGAGTGATGGTTACCATACTGCGCAATGTAACAGTGCAGATAAGTTTGTAAGTAAGAGGTTTGAATTGTTGTTGCTAGCTCTGAGCTAATGGTAGCACTGTCTGGTTATATGTACCCTGTGCATGCTACCTCATCCAGTTAGTATTGTTTATTCATTGTTACAAGAGTGTTTACTGAGTGCAGCTAGCTTACTCAGTATTAAGTGTGCTAACAAAGGTTATATTGTTTACATGCTACCACTGCAAAGTACAGCCTCTCTCGTGCCCCCACACGTGCAGTTGTTAATTGCCCCAGATAAGATCTGTAGCCAGGCCATAGAGGGCCATACATCTTATTATCCCTAGACTCAGTTCTCTTTCCCTCTCTGGCAATATGTTTACATTGCTGATGTGTGAATATCCCCGTGTTAGCCTGTATTATTATTGCATTCGTTGATATGCTTTCATCAGGTCATATGTTAACACTTCCTGATCTCCACTTATAGTTTGCATGTCTGCTGTATTGCATCTATTTATCTCAATAGCCTCTTGTAAGTGGCTCAGGATTGTATTGCTCTCCCTTTTTTAGAACCACACTTACATGAAACCCTTTCGAATGGAAGCAGCTGTGTGTGTGTGTGTGTGTGTGTGTGTGTGTGGTGGTGGCCAAGTTACAGTAATGGGCCTCAACATCACGTTTTAATAACCGGACAGCACAATAATGGGCAGAACCAAAACCAATCAGCAGCAAATAGCGGTTGAGGGCATATCCAGCCAACCGCTCAGATGAGCTCCAGCAAGCCTTTCCTAGTGCCGGATTTAGCAACCAACTGTCTTTTTTTCCTCAAAGTGTATGGCTTTGTTTTTTTTTACATTGTGTTCCTGTTCAAATTAGATTACACTGACAATATTTCAGGCTGTTCGTGTGCTCGACGTCATGTTTACACAACTAAAGGAGCTGTTGAGGAGATGACACCCATGTGGATACCACTTTCCTGAGCAAAGAGAGAAAAGTGATTTGGCTGTTAATGTTCAAAACCTTGGGAATTGTCTCTCTATACACTGTGAGGCTATTGAGTTGAAGTGCTTTGACCGCAGTGCGATGAACATGATTCATATCATTATTCATATCATTATTCATAACATAGTAAAGTATGTGACTGTTACTGTAACCAGGTTTACAGCTGCGAGTAGTTAACTCGAGAATATTAGGCTTGTCAATATTGATTTCCCAAAATGTCACAGACAATACTGAACACAGGTAGATATATAAAATACTTCTGATATTTCTCAGTAATAACATTGTAATGACTTCCAATACAATGCTAGATTATGTTTGTGATCATGTTATGGTTGACACACACGTAAACGTTGAAGAACAGGTCCAACTAGCCTGCCAAATAGCCCCTCTCCAGTGCTACCCTTATCTCTCTGTGTGTACATTTAATAATCATTTAATAATCCTCTGTGTTTGTCTGAGCTGTGATTGGCTAGGTTTGGGTTGGTCCATTGCCTGACAGCACGCTCTGTCACGTGGCCTTGGCAGTTGCCTGCCCTCGCGGTGGACAATCCATTCCCCAGGAACCCTGGGAACTCTGAGAACTCAGGAGCTTGCCTTCCCTTAACCAGCCAGGCTAACGTTGATGTTATGAAGCCATACGGCTGAGAGTGAGACTATTATCCCAGGCTGCACCTCCATGTTGTGTATCCCTGTAGCACAGCAACCACATCCCCTATCCGCTCGTGAAACTCTACACACCCCTTGCACGGTCTTCGCATTTTGCTGCCTTAAGATGTCTTGATTGCGTATGTCTTGGATGCACTTTTGGCAGCCATTATACGGCTGTGAATCATTCTCAATAGGATTCTACCAACTTTGGACAACTCTTAGGGCCACATTTATCCATTGTTTTTGGTCAAAATTGCTCAAGCTCAGCACATTTGGTTGTGAGTCATTGATGGACAGCAAACCTTGTCTCTGATTTTCAAGCAGATTTTCAAGTCAGGTCTAAGGCTGGACCACTCAGGAATACACCTCTTTGAAAGCCATTTTGGTGTGTCTTTGTCATACATGTTTTTGGATTTGTCCCACTGAAAAGAAAAACTCTTCCCCAGGGTTAGGTTTTTAGAAAACTGAGGCGTTGTCATGCCCTGGTCTTAGTATTTTGTGTTTTCTTTATTATTTTGGTCAGGCCAGGGTGTGACATGGGTTTATTATGTGGTGTGTTTTGTCTTGGGGTTTTGTAGGTATTGGGATTGTGGTAAAGTGGGGGTTGTCTAGAAAAGTCTATGGTTGCCTGA
The DNA here is from genome assembly GCF_018296145.1 of Oncorhynchus tshawytscha. Classification (NCBI taxonomy): domain Eukaryota; kingdom Metazoa; phylum Chordata; class Actinopteri; order Salmoniformes; family Salmonidae; genus Oncorhynchus; species Oncorhynchus tshawytscha. Next base: position 49,720,924 of record NC_056436.1, read on the forward strand.
AGTGGTTCTCAATCAGAGGCAGGTGTTTATCGTTGTCTCTGATTGGGAACCATATTTAGGCAGCCATATTCTTTGAGTGTTTCGTGGGTGATTGTTCCTGTCTCTGTGTTTGTTTGCACCAGATAGGCTGCTTAGGTTTTCACGGTTGTTGTTTTGTATTGTTCGTGTTTTCAACTTTATTAAAGATGGATACAAATAACCACGCTGCGTGTTGGTCCTCCTCTCATTCACCGGAAGAAAATTGTAACAGGTGTGTTTTCCTCAAACTTTTTACCTGGTCTTTGCTCTTTTCATATTTATTTGGATCCTGATAAACTCCCCAGTCCATGCCGTTACAAGCATACCAATAATAGGATCCTGCCACCCACAATACAGAGGTTTTCACTCTGTTTTGTGTTGTATTGGAGTTGACCCAAGCCTGTTTTTTTATTGAGGCCAAAAGGTTAATTTCTTTGCCGTGTTGTCTTGTAGTATTACTAAACATCCTTGTTGCAAACATAATGGATGACTTGGAGTGTATTTTTTTAAAAACAGGCCTCATTCTTTTAACTTTGTCATACAGGCCAGTAATGTGGAGTGAATGCAATGTTGTTGATCCTCTGTATTTTCAAGTATAGTGGTGGCAGCATCATGCTATAGGACTGCTTGTCACCGCCAGGGACTGTGGAGTTTGTCAGGGTCAAAATAAATATGAAAGGAGCAAAGAACAGATCACAAGTTAAAGGAACCTTTGCCATAGGCTTCTGAATACCTAACTCTGGGATAGAGTGGTATTTTTTTCAGGGCTGAAAATGACACAAATGTTAATGCAAAAGACACCCCAGAATGGCTTTCCAATAATTGTTGAGTGTTCCTGAATGGTCAAGTCTCAGTCCTGACTTAAATTTGCTTGAAAACCAGAGACAGGGTTTGAATATTGCTGTCCATCAATGACTCCCAACCAAATTCACTGAGCTTAAAAATATGGATGTATGTTGAATCTTTTTCTAAATGTTTTGTGGCTGTAATCTTCTATTTTTATTTATTTGGAAAGCTTTATATTTTTTGTTGATTTTGGAAATGTGGAGTAGGTTATGTACATTGGCAGATTTCATTTTTTGACGTAACCCATTTTTAGATCAAATGTTAAGGCAGCAAGATGTAAAGCTGTGCAAGGGGTGTGTAGACTTTAGCGAGGCGCTGTATATCTATAATACCCATTAGCTTGGTATAGATTGCTAGCATATGCTATACATTACTAGCATGCTATGCGTTAGTAGTAGCAATAGCTATGCTATCCGCTAGCAGTCACGGCCTCACGATGCTAGCTCTTAGCACCCTATGCATGTCTTTTCGGTAATCTGCTCTGTATATTCCTCCCGTCTGTGTTTACTAACCCTGGGCTCGGAATGCTAACCAGATATGTCACACACACACACACACATGCCCAGATTGGAGGAGGAAAGGAATTCAGGGTTTGTGTTTGATAAATAATTAGATAAGACATCACTTTCATTAACCGCAGGGAATCCGACGTCAAATATCGCCTACAACCAGTCACAGTTAAAAGCCTGCCTAATATTACCATCCCATATTCATTTTTAATCAATTAAGGACCTAAAGGGAGAAATTAGAAAATGCAGATTTACTCCACTGGGATTGTGGGGGGGGCCAAGGACAATTATTTTATATTTGCATATGGCTCATTTACACCCATGTATACAGTGATCTGCAGTACATACAGTTTGAGTGGCTGTCTAATACCCTTTCCATAACAGTGAGCCAAGCCAAACTGTATTGTGCTGGCCTGGCTACGCATCCACCGTAGTTGTTGGAACTGGACAATGTTAAGCGAAAATATCTGAGCCAGCACAGTATGGTTCCACTTGGCACGATTAGAGAGCGGTTGTCTGCCATAAATGATGCGCCTGCCACTGCCTGACTGATGTTGATGTGTGGAGCATTGGCTGGGCCTGAAATGCTGTGTCTGTCAGAGAGAGGGAGAGAGAGGAGGAATAGGGAATTGGCTGGTTTCTGGGTCCACTCCATGTTCTTACACTCTACTTCTCGCTCTCCTTTTCATTCAATAAACAAATATGTGGAGTATTTCTCCCTCTGGTGTTCTTATGTTGCTGTTCTTTCTATCTCTTTTCTCTGCAGCTGGTTTGTGGCACCTGAGAGTTGACCTGCATTAAGGCATCAAGAACAGCCTGACTGTTAAAGGGGGCTGGTCTTAGTGCACATCTTCAAAAGCTTGTTAAAGAGGAAAGCTTTGGCAGTGATTTAGGGAAATCTGCTATTACAGTTTTAATAGGGTTCATCTAATCCATGCTGGCAGATTAGAGCTGTCTGGACGTGGCCCAAATACTTGCTGCTTCACTTAATGTCTCCGTCTCCAAGCTAATGCATTTATGAGCTGTATAGTATTCACTAAGGCAACCTGTTTCTGTCTCATCGGATGAATGAATCTCCAGAGCCAAGATCTTTCGAGTACTACGACACTACTTTCCAAGTAACCTAATGCGTTCGAGCAGCTTGAGGTAATGTTGTCATTGTGGGGGACCACTATCGAGATTTAAAAGCTCAATTTCTCCTCTCCTTTGCTAATGGAGCCTGTTCGGGGATTGTGTTTTAAGATCATTGCGTTGACATCTGTCTATTAGGCCACTACAAATTGTAGTCTATCCTTGTCTCTCTCCCTACCTTGTGCTTTGTAAACTTCTTCACGCTTATGGGAAAAAGTGGTTTCTTTTGGAAAGGTTTAGCCGGTGGCCATCTGACAGTGATTTGCTGATCCTGTGCAATTTCATGATGGCTTTCATCCTCGGAGGCCACAGGGCCCTGGAGAGGCAGCCAATGACTGGCCTCGCATCCTGTGCTGTGTGCAATTATAGGTTAGTGTGTGTCACAGCATCATTGTCTTCAGTTTTGAATGCTTTTGTGCCCTGTTTCCTGCTGCATTCAGTTATGTTTATTCCCGTTCTATTTTGACTGGGAAGACATCCAGTAAGGACATGGCCACTGTACTCAAGAGTCATTGTTGTGTGATGGGTTTTTGGAATACCGCTAAGTTACAAAGGGAACTGGGGGTGGGAGAAGCTGAATGGATTTTCATTGTGATGGGTTTTTCCCCCTGTTATTTTAAGGACTGTCACTGTCCCATTCTTTCAACTTGAAGCTGCCCATATAACTTCATATCTGCCCTTCCAGTCAATTTTCACTGTTGGCAGAAAAAAGGACGAAAAAAACACAACAGTTTGGTCAAAAAAATCACCCTAAATATTGCTGACAAGCCTTGCTTCGGCCCCTTAAAGACATGGCCTCTTAATTAATTGGCCCTAACAAGATAACGGCACGGCAATGCACCCCCTGAACAGCAGCAAAATGTTTATTTAAATGTTGTTTTGGGATTGGGTGGGCTGCTGTGGGTGTGAGGGAGAAAGGTTTACTGGTGTGAGCTTCAAAGGTATTCATCAATGGTCTTTCCAGGGCCCAGGATGTGCTATTGTCATCTGGCAATCTCTACCATGCACACAACTGATACATTTCGCTTTTTTGATCTGACTTCCTCCCTGCCCTATGTTGGCTCTTGCATGTGTTGCCTCTGGGGTGTAGAGACAGGCCTGTTTCATGGAACTCAAGGACAAACGAACACCTCAAAATGTTGTTCTTGTCTATTGACGTGTCATCCTGCTGCCAAACAAACCATTGAAAACCAGCAAGTGTTAATCATACAAGACTCCCAATAACAACAGAAAACACACATGTAAAAGGTTATTTGGTTATTTTAAACATGACAGCACAGCAGAAGGCCTTGCTCCATTTTGCAATATCACCGGAACCCCTTATGGGATTGTGTTTACTGACAGAAATGTACACGTAAAGATTGCAGCATTGTGTGCATCGGCCTCCAACAACCTCAGGCTTCTCTGCCCACCGCTCCTCCACGCTATTCTGACAACAGCCTATGACCTCAGGCCTCTCTGCACACTGCTCCTCTACACTATTCTGACCACACCTCTCCTCCACACTATTCTGACCACACCGCTCCTCCACACTATTCTGACCACACCGCTCCTCTACACTATTCTGACCACACCGCTCCTCTACACTATTCTGACCACACCTCTCCTCTACACTATTCTGACCACCGCTCCTCCACACTATTCTGACCACACCGCTCCTCCACACTATTCTGACCACACCGCTCCTCCACACTATTCTGACCACACCTCTCCTCTACACTATTCTGACCACACCGCTCCTCTACACTATTCTGACCACACCTCTCCTCTACACTATTCTGACCACACCGCTCCTCTACACTATTCTGACCACACCGCTCTCTCTACACTATTCTGACCACACCTCTACACTATTCTGACCACACCTCTCCTCTACACTATTCTGACCACACTTCTCCTCTACACTATTCTGACCACACCGCTCCTCCACACTATTCTGACCACACCGCTCCTCCACACTATTCTGACCACACCTCTCCTCCACACTATTCTGACCACACCGCTCCTCCACACTATTCTGACCACACCGCTCCTCCACACTATTCTGACCACACCGCTCCTCCACACTATTCTGACCACACCTCTCCTCCACACTATTCTGACCACACCGCTCCTCCACACTATTCTGACCACACCGCTCCTCCACACTATTCTGACCACACCGCTCCTCCACACTATTCTGACCACACCTATTCTGACCACACCTCCACACTCATCTGACCACACCTCTCCTCCACACTCCTCTGACCACACCTCTCCTCCACACTATTCTGACCACACCTCTCCTCCACACTATTCTGACCACACCTCTCCTCCACAGTCCTCTGACCACACCGCTCCTCCACACTCCTCTGACCACACCGCTCCTCCACACTCATCTGACCACAGCCGACGGACACACAGAAAGAGACCGTCACTAACAGCGGCCTATGTCTTGAAGGAATTGTCATTTTTCCAAATGCCCCCAAAATGTGCTTTTAGACTAGGCCTGCGGAAGGTGACTTTCTCTGTCTCTTCGCATCACAAATGTGTAACAATAGAATGATGGGAAAGGTGCAGTATGACCCTGAATACATTAGCCTATGGTCCAGTGCACTTGCTTTGTTCCCATCCTGCGATGTAGGGCTAATGTGGCTGAGCTGTACAGTGTGAGGTTTAATCCTGGAAGACAGTTTAGGCTCAGTGACGAGGGAAATTAGTTCAATGAAAGGTGCAACATTGCCCAACATCCCCCACCGCATTCTCACCATACCTTTTTAGAAGTGCTCTCTAACTTCAAAGGAACTTGGGATGATATCATAAGACACTCTCTCTACAGTACATTCCCCATTGGAGAGAATTTCCACCTTAAAGTTAGACTCAGCAGTAGTATGTACCGCAGGGCGACTTCCTCATGAAATCAACAACAAAATTCTAATCTTCAAAGACTGCCACTAAGAAATTAAGATCACTTTATTGGTAAATTGCACACAAGGTCCAACCAAAATGTTGCTTCAGTTTAACTCAACCCCCCTTAAAGACACACATACAGGTTTTGAGAGTAGTGGGGAGCTGTTGTTGTGGGGGGTAAAGGGCCTTGCTCAAGGGCATAACAGCATTTAGGATTTGATACCAGTAACCCTTCAGCTGCCAGCTCACTTCCTGACAGAAATAACCCGTTGGACCCGGGATTCAAACTGGCAACCCTCCGGTTGCTGGCTCACCTCTTTAACCACTAGGCTACCTGCCATCCCATTGGCTATTCTCAATGTGGACATTCACCAAAGGAAAGATTCAAATTAGGAAAAGCTGTGGCAGTCTTGGCATATTTGATTTCGGTTCATGTCTGTAATTAGGAAATCAGCCCTTTTTTATTATGATGTCATATTGTTGTCCACCTTTAACAACAGAAGGTGCCAGAAGTCACTCTCTCTCCCAGTCTCCCAGTTTCCTCTCCCCTCCCCACTCCCCTGGCTGTCCTGTGTTTGCACTGGCCTTGTTTTTATGACCACTCCAGTGATCCGTGGCCCACTGCAGAGGCTGCTGGTGTTACCACAGCTGAGGTGAATTAGACAGACTGTTGTTCCTGCCTCTTACCTGGCTCCAGGCTCTCTGCTTGCCATCCATAGTGTTTTCCTTTCATCTCAGAGCAGTTGCAGACACAACACCACCCCTCACCACAACCAAGTGGCATCTCTCACAGGCTGTTGTGTAGTTGATTGCCCATGGTGTTGTGTTCTCTTTAGTTCTTCCTGAATGTTCCAGCTTTGAACCGGTGCCTATCCAGCAGTGAGCAGTGTGGCCAGATCCACTTGATCACAATTTAGTGAGATCTTCGATCCAGTCCTTGCGAGCAAAATAGAGCCTTGGACTGGATAGAATCCTCCAAGTATTTGATTTGTCAATGGTTCTGAGGGCTTTGTTGGTTGTATAATGGGCCAGCCAACTACAGTAAAGTTTTTTTTATAATGTGGCAGAAGAAGTGATCCTGGGACTCAGTGCCAACAGCAGTACAGATGTTCTGCCTCCTGCAGCCTGTCTCTGTGTTCCATAGCTAGCTAGGCACAGCACACTGTGTGCCTCCTCCACAGTCGATTCCGCTGCTCTCCCTCGCTTGCCGTGGGGATATTGTCAATAATTAAGAGAGCCACAAGGGACTCTGACACTTATTTCCCATGGTGCCTTGCTCATCATATTCTACGCCTCAAACCTTTTTCTTTCCCAACTGAAGCGGACGCACCTTTCCTCCCCCTCTTCTCCCAGCCCGTTGACAACCTCTGTGATTGGAAAGCAGTGGCAGTGACACGCATTCCAGCAATGACAGTGAACAGACTGGAGCCGCTCTTTGTACTGAGCCTTTTAACCATTGAAAGGGGCCGTCTGGTGGCTGTAACGCCCCACTGGCGACGCTCTCTGCCTCGCACTGCACTGTAACTCTGTAGCCTCATTGTCACGCTCCATATCGCCCCAGTGACCCCCAGCCCAATTATACAGCTGACCCGGGGTTGATGACATAGCCTTGGGCGGCTTTTGGGGGTGCCGCAGCACAGAGGGGGTACCTCCTGTCTGTCATGCCGTGTCAACTCTGCATGCTAACAAGGCACTTCCCAGAGTGGTCCCACTGGACTTAGTGGAAGGAGGGTGGCTCCCACGCAGGAATTTAGACATCTACCTTAACTTATTCGCCCGCACACTCCCGTCAGAGGTCTTTTCAAAGATTCCTTACATGATAGGTGAGACCATAATAGACACTTAAAGAGGGTACTTCATAAATTAAAATTGACATTATGTTCCTCTTTCGGTAGGACACTTCACTTTGAGGGTTAAAGTAAGTCACCTACATTCCAAGTCAGTTGATAGAACTTCACTGGAGTCAGTGACGTCACTTGAGTTTAGACATTTTTTTAAGACCAAAGAAAATACTAGAAGTAAACCCTTTACTCTTTGTGATAATAGGCAATATTAATAGGTCTGTGTTCATGAGGGTCAATTAAAGGACAGCGCAAAAGTAGGGGTTAGCAATGCAGGTGGTGATAAACCAATCTGAAGACGTTATTGTTTTTAGAAGCTAGAAGAGAGCAGCTTGAAGCCTGAGGCGACGGTTGAGTAATACGCGGATATTTCACGGAGGAAGAGAAATGTTATGACTCAATATGTCAACTGTAATTGCTTTAGCTGGATTCCTTTAAGATTATCCCGCAGCTGAGTGTAATCATAGAATCAGGGGTTCCTGTGTAGCAAAACGTTACATGATCGCTAAACGCTAATACAGCTGGACTTCTCCGCGATATTCATACTCAGCAATTATGCTGTATTAATGTGCATTATGCTTAATAAGGAGTTCAAGCTTTAGGAACCTGTCACAGGCAAGGTGTTACTTGATGGTCATGGGTTTGATATAGCATTCTAACAGAGATGTGGGTGGAGTTCTTTGCATGTGTCCTATTACCTGGCATTGGCTATAGACACGTTTTATACCTGGTTCCAACATGCGCCCTTTGTCATGAGCTTGTCCTCATTTTGATTGTGCTCACCTTTTTAGACAGGTGTAGATGATTAAAAGATGCATTGTGAACTGATTTTGATCAGATCTTATAAGTGTAAACGGGCAAGATCGGGACAAGATAAGGACGCATGTTAGTTGGCAGGTATAAACGGGGCTTCTGACAGCATTCTCTAGGGACCAAAGTTAGTTCTATTCTATAGCAGAGTTACAAGACTGGTAAACACTGGCACAAGAGCTGATGACAGGGCTGACTTGGATAGCTTTTGAATGTCAAATGCAAATATACATATTATAATTTAATGTACACTACTGGTCAAAAGTTTTAGAACACCTACGCATTCAAGGTTTTTTCTTTATTTGTACTATTTTCTACATTGTAGAATAGTAGTGAAGACTATGAAATAACACATATGAAATTTGAGATTCTTCAAATAGCCATCCTTTGGCTTGATGACAGCTTTGGAATGCTATTCCAACAGTCTTGAAGGAGTTCCCACATATGCTGAGCATTTGTTGGCTGCTTTTCCTTCACTCTACGGTCCGACTCATCCCAAACCATCTCAATTTGGTTGAGGTCGGGGGATTGTGGATGCCAGGTCATCTGATGCAGCACTCCATCACTCTCCTCCTTGGTAAAATAGCCCTTACTCAGCCTGGAGGTGTGTTGGGCAAACAAACGATAGTCCCACTAAGCCCAAACCAGATGGATGGCATATCGCTGCAGAATGCTGTGGTAGCCATGCTGTTTAAGTGTGCCTTGAATTCTAAATAAATCACAGACAGTGCCACCAGTAAAGCACTCCCACACCATAACACCTCCTACTCCATGCTTTATGGTGGGAAATAAAAATGCGGAGATCATCCGTTCACCCCCACCGCGTCTCACTCAATGACACGGCGGTTGGAACAAGAAATCTCACATTTTGAAAAATGTCCTCCATGTCTAATGTCCATTGCTCATGTTTCTTGGCCCAAGCAAGTCTACAGGTGTCCTGTAGTAGTGGTTTATTTGCAGCAATTCAACCATGAAGGCCTGATTCACACAGTCTCCTCTGAACAGTTGATGTTGAGATGTGTCTGTTACTTGATCTCTGTAAAGCATTTATTTGGGCTGCAATTTCTGATGCTGGTAACTTTAATGAACTTGTCCTCAGCAGCAGAGTCTTCCATTCCTGTGGCGGTCCTCATGAGAGAGAGTTTCATCATAGAGCTTGATGGTTTTTGCGACTGGACTTGAAACTTTCAATGTTCTTGAAAATGTCCGTATTGACTGAACTTCATGTCTTCCTTCAAGTAATGATGGACTGTCGTTTCTCTGCTTATTTGAGCTGTTCTTGCCATAATATGAACTTGGTCTTTTACCAAATAGGGCTATCTTCTGTATACCACCCCTACCTTGTCACAATACAACTAATTGTCTCAAACGCATTAAGAAGGAAATACATTCCACAAATTAACTTTTAAGAAGGCACACCTGTTAATTTAAATGCATTCCAGGTGACTACCTCATGAAGCTGGTTGAGAGAATGACAAGAGTGTGCAATGCTGTCATCAAGGCCAAGGGTGGCTATTTGAAGAATCTCAAATATAAAATATATTTTGATTTATTTAACACTTTTTCGGTTACTACATTCCATATGTGTTATTTCATAGTTTTGATGTCTTCACTATTATTCTAAAATGTAGAAAATAGTAAAAAATAAAGAAAAACCTTGAAATTAGTAGGTGTTCTAAAACTTTTGACCGGTAGTGTACATACTTTAATTATCATGATCATACTTTTATTATTTCCTCTGCAATAATGCTGCAATTTTATCAATTGCTTTCAGTAGTAACACCCATTAACATGCTTAGTTTCGGAGGGACCATCGCAAAGAGGACAAAACACAATAGATTCTTAAAATAAGATTTTTTAATATGACTTATTATCATAAAGATATATTTACACACTTTACAGAAATAGAAAATAAAAACACAAAGCTACGCGTGAAAGGAAAAAAATAAAATAAGTACTCCAAGAGCTAAAGCTTATATTTTATAAATTAGAAACCAAAAGTTCAAATATGTACACAGTATTTCAACCATTTCTGATACACTTGTTTTCTTCATTTATTTATTTAATTTTTGCCCAGTTCAACATCAAAACAGAGACAGGGACTGTACAGTTGGCCTGGTGAGTAATATGAGCACATACCTTCGACAGTAGTAAAGAAGTTCAGGTGTAATACATTGTCTTTTTAACTGCAGTTTGCTTGTGACCTAGTAAGTAACACTGTTGCAATGGCATTTCAGCCTAAACACTCTGGAGCTCCCTCAACTACTCTGAATGGTATTGATGGTGGACCCAGTTTGCCATGTAGATGGAGAACATTGTCGTAATCAATGGGAGGAGGGGCCCTCTCTATCCTGGGGTATGAAGGTCTCATTTGAGGCAGCGAGATAATGACAGATAATTTTCATCTCCCGCGGGAGTTCAAATCTAGTTATCCTTTGTAATGTCCCGCCTGTGGAATTGTACAACTGCATCGGGATTGAATCTTAGCCACTTGATCCTGCAGATACCCCCACTCTGTGTGTGTGATGTATGACGGGTTTAGATGCATAAGGTAAAACCATGGAATGTATTGCATGCTAGCTAAGTCGTTTTTCTTGGTGGACCGTGTTACGTTTGGAAAAGGGGTTTTACTGTAGCTTGTCAAGAGCTGAGAGAAAGTGACAGCGACATCAAAGATTAAAAACCTAGTGGTTTTGATTGACTCTTTGTGGGGACTGCCTACAGCTAGAGCGAGACAGTGACCCATGGCTAAGCTGCAGTTTTCATCACTAGCTTGCTAGCTGCTAGACTCCTTTCTCCACCATTCATACACATGCGTCCCTCCACTGCTTCCTACTCCATACACACTCCCAGCCAAGTGAACATTTCTAAAAGTGGAAAATGAGCTGAGCACAAACATGGTACGTTCTTCTCGGAACAAACAAACAAACCAGTGAAAACATGCTAACATGTGCATAGGAACATTACTTGGGCCTTGTGATGTCACAAATAAAATGATTGAGAGGAAACTAGATGAGAGGATGGGAATCGTTTCTCTTGCATGAGCTTTGCTGGAAAAGACCATGAAGGAAAATGTATTGGTTTCCCATTTCAGTTTGAGCCTGGGTGCGCTTGTCCTTCTACACCACAAGCTCCATGAACCTAAAATGGAGGCCTGTGGGGCATGTTTTATGGGAGAAGAATGCGTGAAGCTCTCACCTGTCTACGACATATTGCACTGCAGACAAAATGCTCTATTATTGTTTACAGCCACAAAACATACAGCTGTATTCCACACTGTATTTTTAAAAAAAAGTACGCTTTGGACAACCAGCTAGACAAGAATCAGACGACCAAAAATTGTCACAAAACACTGGAGAGCCATTTTATACCAAGGGTTTTCAGTTTTTCTTTTACCAGCAGCATAATGGAATTGCAAAAGTGCAGCCTGGCTTGCCCGTACAAAGTAGTCTTGGAGCAAAGCCAGGTGATTGATATTTGGCTTTGGAAGTTTGGATCCAACTGATAACCAACCAGGGTGGACTAGCAGTGATTTGGGGAGACCAAGACTCAAATTGTACTCCATACATAAACATTGGGTCTGCATATGGAGGGGCGGCTCGGCTGGTGCAGATGGTGGGGATACATTCATGAAGAGCAGTGCGGATACAGACATTGCTCTGCTTCCTTATCACTAGCTTCTCAGACCGGAAAATAGTGATTTTAAACCTATTATTTTGAGCCAATCCAGCCCAACTCTTGTGGTTAATGCCCATCCCCAGCTCCTATCTCCCTACTAGCTACCTCCCCCCATAATAACATGTGAGTAAAGACACTGAGAAAAAGCTGTCTTATTTAGAAGGAGCATTAATAAATGCTCTGTCTGAGAGGGTATGAAATAATCATGGTGTGACTGAAATGATGATTTCACAGTGCCCTTAAGATTGAATACATTTTTAATCAAGGTGAGCTTGGCTGCGTGAGTTTCCACTGTGATTTGAGATGCTCTCTTATTAAGAACGTCTCATGCTGGGAGGCAGAGGTGCCGGGAAACTGCTTTTCAATTCTAATCTCTGGGTGAGAAACAGTAATGGGGGAAAGATAACATATTGGAAATCTTGGTTGAAACCAAGCAGGTTAAAAAAACAACCTTACAATTTCCTCTCTTGGCCACATGTAAAAAGAATTGTGGGGTGATTGGTAACAGTCTAGTAGTGAAAGCCATTCTTACTGTAGTTGAAACCAGATTTGGATTAAGAGACCAACCGAAAAACAGATTTCCCCCATCCCTCCATATCTAATAGCAAACTGGATGCTGATTGGATGGCATCTGCTCTAAATGTCCCAATTGTATGTCCCAATTGTATGCATGTTACATAAATCATCAGGGGGTTTAAAGTTGTAGAGGGGGGTGTGGTTCCAATCTAAGCCAATTTGACAATAAGCTCAGCCTGTGAGTGGCCCCTGCCAGCCTATGGGGAGGCCCATCTGAGAGAAATGAGCCATGGGATTTGATGAACATCATGATCAAAGCCATGACCACCTGTGCTGTGGAAGCGCAAGCTAAAAAGGCAACTGTACCTAACAGAGGCGTAAAGAACCATAATGACATAGGCAAGGACTGAATCTGGATACATGGCTATAGTGGTGTTATACATAGGCAGGGAGAGTAAAGATACAGTATACGTCAATATGCTTATCATATATAAATGTTTGTGTTTCTTAAATAAATGTGCAAAATAGAGACTGCTCTGGCACAAGCTTCTATCACAGCACCCTGAGAAAAAAGAAATGAAACCAGAAACAAAAAATCTGAACCAAACAGTAATATATTCCAGTATGATGGAAAGGCGTAGCACATTCCATCAATCAAAGATCTCGGTCAAAGGGTCGAAACAGCCTCACACTAAACAGTCAGAGAAGAGTAGCACTATTGGTAGGCTGAACATGGTGGTATATTTACTGAGCTGACAGCATGTCTGCTTGAAACGTGTTTTTGGTCTAATTTAACTGGACTCCTTGCTACCACTGCCTGTGAATGGGATTTTTCTTGTTGTCTAGAAATGTATCGTAATGCACAAGTGTCAGTGTTATCGAGACTTCAAACAAGAGGTAATGTGTTTACCATTTCTCTCTTCCTTTCGTTCCTTCGTTCCTGGCAGCATTGTGGAGTAGTTTATTATTTGGCACTTCATTAAAAGGCAAGGGAGTCTGTCGTTCAGAGAGCAGACCAGACCCCCCCTGCCAGTTAACAGTCGTGTGGAGAAGCTACTGGGGGCTTCAGAGTGGCAAGGAGGCTGAGGATTGGGAATTGGGATCAGAGGACTCTTAACTCAGGTGGGACAACGTGTCTGTAACGTTGGGAAAATTGCTTAACCTCCCCGAGGTGTTAATGGGGTTAGTAACATGTAAAGAGCTTTGGATTAAAGAATCTTTCAGGTGAAGTAATTATCATGATTGTTTTGACTACATATGCTGTGTCAAATGGTAAAATGGAATCCTCACTCGGGTCCAATTTTTGTTTACTTCACATCTTTTGCCGAAATTATCATGAAATAAAAAAGGAATCATTATCCTTTACCCTTTCTCTACTTTCTGAAAGGAAAACCTCGGATCGAGTTTTGCTGCAGACAGGTGAGAATGTCTTGAGTGAATTTGCTAACCTGGATTTAATGGATCTGCGAAACATGTTGTAGAATAAATGCAGTCAACTTGTGGAACTCTGCCACTGCCTTTCCTCACTATCACCACCCGTAAAGTAAAGCCAGAAGTAAAGCCAGAAGTAAAGCCAGAAGTAGTTACACGGCAATGGAACTAATGGCTGTGGTCACCTTGGATCTGAGAGGACGGGAATACCACACCATGGAGAAGTGACTGACTCTTTAAGACTAAGACGGCTTGGAACCAGGCTCCCTGTCAACCACACATCATGCAAAGTGTGCAACACCGACGAGACCAGCTATGACAGGGCTCTAGAAAGCAAATTATAGAAAACACTTGGGGGAGGAGACAGAGATAGGGAGCAAGGGAGTGAGAGAGAGAGAGAGCGAAATAGAATCTGATAGCTTGGGCTCAGTACCCCCCCCCCCCCTTTCCCTGCCCCCAATTCTTCTTAGAGCTGAGGGTGAGTGGCTTGTCCTGATTGTTTTGTGGACAGAGAAGAGTTGCTTGAAGAACCAGCAGGTGCTATGGGACATCACTCTTCAGGCTGGGCAAGCGTAGGCCCATCGTTGCAAGGCCCCCCAAGGCAAAGGAAGAGCATAGAAATCAGAACTTGGGGGTGGGCGCTCGAAGCAGTGCCTGCAAAACAAAAACAGAGATGACAAAAGTGCCGTAAGTCCAGTGAAATTTTCATGAGCATTTATGTGAGTCATGCAGCCATTTTATTTCCCCCTTACAATAGAAAGCCCTCTAGGATTCAGTGTTGGTTGGTGTAATTTTCACAACATTAGTTCTTGAGTTAAATAATGCAATGTTTGATTGGAAATAGTAATGTTGAATCAAATCGCCCTCAAACACAAAGATATAACCAGCTGATTAAAACAGAAATTGTAGTTTACTGTCTGAAGGCAGCCTTGTGAGGGTTAACACGTTTTTAGTTACTCATATTGGCTGCGGTGAAGGAGAGCCTGCAGGTTTTGGTAGCGGACCATGTTGTTGGCACTGTATTGTCCTCAAAGCGAGCAAAGAAGTTGTTTAGTTTGTCTGGGAGCAGGACATCTTGGTCCGAGATGGGGCTGGTTTTCTCTTTGTAGTCCATGATTGACTGGAGACTCTGCCACATACCTCTCGTGTCCGAGCTGTTGAATTGCTACTCTACTTGGTCTCTATACTGACACTTAGTTTGTTTGATTGCCTTGTGGAGGGAATAGCTACGCTGTTTGTATTCGGTCATGTTTCCGGTCGCCTTGCCCTGATTGAAATCAGTGGTTCGCGCATTCAGTTTTGCACGAATGCTGCATTCAATCCACGGTTTCTGGTTGGGGAAGATTTTAATAGTTGCTGTGGGTATAACATCACAGATGCACTTGCTAATAAACTCGCTCACCGAATCAGCGTATACATCAATGTTATTGTCCGACGCTATGCGGAACATTTCCCAGTCCACGTGATCAAAGAAATCTTGAAGCTTGGAATCAGATTGGTCGGACCAGCGTTGAACAGACCTGAGCACGGGCGTTTCCTGTTTTAGTTTCTGTCTATAGGCTGCGAGCAACAAAATGGAGTCGTGGTCAGATTTTCCGAAAGGAGGGCAAGGCAGGGCTTTGTATGCGTCGCGGAAGTTAGAGTAACAAAGGTCCAGGAATTTTTCCGCCTGGGTCGCGCATTCGATATGCTGATCAAATTTAGGGAGTTTTGTTTTCAGATTAACCTTGTTAAAATCCCCAGCTACAATGAATGCAGCCTCAGGATATGTGGTTTCCAGTTTACATAGAGTCCAATGAAGTTCGTTCAGGGCCATCGATGTGTCTGCTTGGGGGTAGATATATACGGCTGTGATTATAATCGAAGAGAATTCTCTTGGTAGATAATGTTGTCGACATTTGATTGTAAGGAATTCTAGGTTAGGTGAGCAAAAGGACTTGAGTTCCTGTATGTTGTTATGATCACACCAAGTCTCGTTAATCATAAGGCATACCCACCCACCCACCCTTCTTCTTACCAGAGAGATGTTTGTTTCTGTCGGTGCGATGCGTGAAGAAACCAGGTGGCTGTACCGACTCCGATAGCGTGTCTCGAGTGAGCCACGTTTCCATGAAACAAAGAACGTTACAATCTCTGATGTCTTTCTGGAAGGCAACCCTTGCTCGGATGTCGTCTACCTTGTTGTCAAGAGACTGGATGTTGGCGAGTAGTAAACTTGTGAGCGGTGCGCGATGTGCCCGTTTACGGAGCCTGACCAGAAGACCGCATCTTCTGCCCCTCCTCCGGCGCCGTTGTTTTGGGTCGCCGGCTGGGATTCGATCCATTGTCCTGGGTGGTGGACCAAACAGAGTATCTGCTTCGGGAAAGTCGTATTCCTGGTCATAATGTTGGTAAGATGACGTTGCTCTTATACCCAATAGTTCCTCCCGGATGTATGTAATAAAACTTAAGATTCCCTGGGGTAACAATGTAAGAAATAATACATAAAAAAACAAAATACTGTATAGTTTCCTGAGAACGCGAAGCGAGGCAGCCATCTCTGGCGGTGCCAGATGTTATCCTCGGTGTACACATCACGGACAAACTGAAATGGTCCACCCACACAGACAGCGTGGTGAAGAAGGCGCGAAGAAGGAGGCTGAAGAAATTCGGCTTGTCACCAAAAACCCTCACAAACTTTTACAGATGCAAAATTGAGAGCATCCAGTCGGGCTGTATCACCGCCTGGTACGGCAATTGCTCCGCCCACAACCGTAAGGCTCTCCAGAGGGTAATGAGGTCTCCACAACGCATCACCGGGGGCAAACTACCTGCTATCCAGGACACCTACACCACCCGATGTCACAGGAAGGCCAAAAAGATCATGAAGGACAACAACCGCCTGTTCACCCCGCTATCACCCAGAAGGCAAGGTCAGGACAGGTGCATCAAAGCTGGAACCGAGAGACTGAAAAACAGCCATCACTAACTGAGTGGCTGCTGCCAACATACTGACTCAATCTCTAGCCACTTTAATAATTAAAAATTGGATGGAATAAATGTATCACTAGTCACTTTAAACTATGCCACTTTATATAATGTTTACATACCCTACACTACTCATCTCATATGTCTATACTGTACTCTATACCTTCTACTGCATCTTGCCTATGCCGTTCGGTCATCGCTCATCCATATATATTTTTACGTACATATTCTTATTCAATCCTTTACACTTGTGTGTATAAGGTAGTTGTTGTGAAATTGTTAGGTTACTTGTTAGATATTACTGCATGGTCGGAACTAGAAGCACAAGCATTTCGCTACACTTGCATTAACATCTGCTAACCATGTGTATGTGACAAATAAAATTGATTTGATTTGATGAGTTCCTTTCAATGGGACAATCTTTTATCTTTCCCTGGCCTTTTATGTTTTCAGATGGCTAGTGCTCTCGGTGAACTTTGTTGCTCGACAACCGGGTTCATTGATTGACGAGAGCCCGACCTTTTTTTCCAGATGGCATATTTCTGTGGTTGTGTAATGCCAGTGTTCTGATGTGAATCTTACTCACCCTCTGGGTCGTTGTTTGTGTCTTTACTCTATTGTTTATTTTCTATGTGGTATGATCTCAGTATGGTCAGATTTTCTGAATGTACAGTATTAGAGAGTCCGTGTCAGGGGTGCAAAGTGCAGACTGACAAAGTGTAGCGAACTCTATTCTTTGGGCAGAAGAGTTATCATTTCTTGTTGCAAAAAGTTAAAGAGGTGTGGTTTTATGTGAGGCAACGGCAATATTTTTCACTAAGTCTGACCGTCATCATAATACACCATGGCAGGTGCCTGTTAGCATGCTAGCTAGAAAAGTTATTTTGTGCTAGCCATATCCAAGAGGTAAGTTGAATGAGAACTTTTCAATAAATGAATAAAAACATTTCATCTTGATTGCTAACTAGCAATATTTACTCTGAATAAGCATATTTAACAAATCATTTTTGGACAAAAAGTCCACAGACAGTCTCTATTGTTGTGATAGAGAGCTAACTGTAGGACTCGTTTGCCCGATTTATGGAGAAAACGTGAAAACGTGCTTCTGTTGCAATACCGTCGTTCAACATTTTTGTAATCCTGTAGCACCTCCTCAGCTCGGCGACTCAACAGCATCTCAAAGGGATGACCCGAGTCTCAGTCTCTTCTCGAATATTTCCGCACATCTCGTTTGTGTAACGTGCCTAAAAGTCAAGTTCACCTCCCTCTTGCCTGAGGTGTCAGAATATAATGGATGAGCTGCCTTTGACAATGAAACGGAGGGAGGTGGAGGTTGTGGTTCTGGATCTGGTGTGGTTTAAGTAGAGTGATGGATATTTTTCAAGTGAAGCACCTTCCCTACTCATAATGTACGCTAATTAGGGACAATTATGACTTGGGTAATTATTCTGGCATATTAAGAAATCTTTTTTTTTCTCCAACTCGTGCCTCCGTTGAACTCGGTCGAGCTTAGATCTTTCCTCCGGGGTGAAACAATGTGCTGCAACAGCTTTTTCTCAAGACATGCATCCTTCCATCAGAAAAAGAAAAGAAAGGAGGAGGCATGAACAAAGACAGAGTGGTTTCAATGATGCCTGCCAGCTATATCCCTGCTGGTTATCAGGCCTCGTGAAGAGATCATTCCCAGACTGCACTCAGCTGGGGGAGAATGTTTTATATATTCTCTGGTTCAGTTGAACATGTTGATAAAAGACGATTCTTCTTTATGAAGGGTTTTGATGGTTTTATCATGGAGTCAATGGAGCACAGTAGACAATGGCATCCTCCTATAGGGTCTCCTAACTTTCTCACACATTCCAACCAATGCAAACTAATGGCTTGTTTGGCATGCTGGTCAGGTTGAGCTAACTGTAATGACTTGTTATGAGGATGCAGGTCTTTGCATTCGGAAACATAATATTAACTTTCACTGCTATGCAGATGACACACAGCTGTACATTTCGATGAAACACGGTGAAGCCCCAAAATTGCCCTCCCTGGAAGAATTGCCCTCCCTGTGTTCCAGACTTAAGGAAGTGGATGGCTGCAAATGTTCTACTTTTAAACTTGGACAAAACAGAGATGCTTGTTCTAGGTCCCAAGAAACAAAGAGATCTTCTGTTGACTCTGACAATTAATCTTGATGGTTGTACAGTCGTCTCAAATAAAACTGTAAAGGACCTCGGTGTTAATCTGGTCCCTAAACTCTCTTTTGATGAACATATCAAGACTGTTTTAAGGACAGCTTTTTTCCATCTACGCAACATTGCAAAAATCAGAAACTTTCTGTCCAAAAATGATGCAGAAAAATGTATCCATGCTTTTGTCACTTCTAGGTTAGACTACTGCAATGCTCTAGTTTCCAGCTACCCGGATAAAGCACTCAATAAACTTCAGTTAGTGCTAAACAAGGCTGACTAGAATCAAAACATTTGATCATATTACTCCAGTGCTAGCCTCCCTACACTGGCTTCCTGTTAAGGCAAGGGCTGATTTCAAGGTTTTACTGCTAACCTACAAAGCATCACATGGGCTTGCTCCTACCTATCTTTCCGTTTTGGTCCTGCCGTACTAACCTACACGTAAGCTACGGTCAGAAGACGCAGACCTCCTTACTGTCCCTAGTATTTCTAAGCAAACAGCTGGAGGCAGGGCTTTCTCCTATAGAGCTCCATTTTTATAGAATGGTCTGCCTAACCATGTGAGAGACGCAGACTCGGTCTCAACCATTAAGTCTTTATTGAAGACTCATCTCTTCAGTAGGTCCTATGATTGAGTGTAGTCTGGCCCAGGAGTGAAGGTGAACTGAAAGGCACTGGAGCAACAAACCACTCTTGCTGTCTCTGCCTGGCCAGTTCCCCTCTCTCTACTGGGATTCTCTGCCTCTAACCCTATTACAGGGGCTGAGTCACAGGCTTACTGGTGCTCTTCCATGCCGTCCCTAGGAGGGGTGCGTCACTTGAGTGGGTTGAGTCACTGACGTGATCTTCCTGTCCGGGTTGGCGCCCCCCCTTGGGTTGTGCCGTGGCGGAGATCTTTGTGGGCTATACTCGGCCTTGTCTCAGAATGGTAAGTTGGTGGTTGAAAATATCCCTCTAGTGGTGTGGTGGCTGTGCTTTGGCAAAGTGGGTGGGGTTATATCCTGCCTGTTTGGCCCTGTCCGGGGGTATCTTCGGATGGGGCCACGGTGTCTCCCGACCCCTCCGGTCTCAGCCTCCAGTATATTTATGCTGCAGTAGTTTATGTGTCGGGGGGCTAGGGTCAGTTTGTTATATCTGGAGTTATATCTGGAGTATTTCTCCTGTCTTATCCGGTGTCCTGTGTGAATTTAAGTATGCACTCTCTAATTCTCTCTCTCTCTTTCTCACTTTTTCTCTCTTTCTATCTTTATTTTTTTCTTTCTCTCTCTCGAAGGACCTGAGCCCTAGGACCATGCCTCAGGACTACCTGGCCTGATGACTCCTTGCTGTCCCCATTCCACCTGGCCGTGCTGCTGCTCCAGTTTCAACTGTTTCGACTGCGGCTATGGAACCCTGACCTGTTCACCAGACATGCTTCCTGTCCCAGACCTGCTGTTTTCAACTCTCTAGAGACACCAGGAACAGTAGAGATACTCTGAATGATCGGCTATGAAAAGCCAACTGACATTTACTCCTGAGGTGCTGACTTGTTGCACCCTCGAAAACAGCTGTGATTATTATTATTTGACCCTGCTGGTTATCTATGAACATTTGAACATCTTGGCCATGTTCTGTTATCATCTCCACCCAACACAGCCAGAAGAAGAATGGCCATCCCTAATAGCCTGGGTCCTCTCTAGGTTTCCTCCTAGGTTCTGGCCTTTCTAGGGAGTTTTTCCTAGCCACCATGTTTCTACACCTGCATTGCTTGCTGTTTGGGGTTTTAGGCTTGGTTTCTGTACAGCACTTTGTGACATCAGCTGATGTAAGAAGGGCTTTATAAATACATTTGATTGATTTGCAGGGAAAAAGCTCTAAATGAGGTGAACTATGAACATAGCAAGGCAAGAGGAGCCAGAGAACATAGAAATCTTCGTCTTGTTGTGATTGAAGTGCTGTTAGCGGTGAAAGCATTGTGAGTCAGTGAGCCGTTCTCTTTTATAGAGCTCCACCAACTTCCTGAAGTTTCCCTCATTGTGCGGCCGCCATTCTGACACTGAAAATAAGCCATTGACCGCGCAACGCTACATTTTTTTGGGCTGCGCATAACATTGAACCTTTGAGGTCCTGTGTTGTCCCACGAGCACGTATCTCCTAGCTTGGGACTTGTTCCTTGCTTGCACCTTTGTGCCAAGTTCCCCTGGGCTTGGAGAGGAAAGTCTAAATAATTCTCTCTCCAAAAATGCTACAAAAAACAATAACAATCCTAAATTTTCCATAGATTGTAAAACCCATGTGGGGACAAAAGAAAGTGCAGCTTCTCACCTTCTAGGGCTTTTATCCACTTCCCTTTTAAACTGATTAAGCATGCCTTAAGGGGAATGACACATCTTCCTCATCCCAAGCAGCCTCGTTTATTACTGGGATTAATTTATGGCAGGCTGGCGTTGTGTGGCTGGCACCTCCTGCAGGGATGTTGTATCCTGCCAAGCTCCCCCTGTATCTCATGTGATCTGGGAGAGACATGTGAATGGGTCTTGGGTTCCTCAATTCATGGCAGTTCTTGCACATGCCTGGGCGAATGGCCCTCCATTCAAGACCATCATGGTAGAACATACACTACTGTTCAGAAGTTTGGGGTCACTTAGAAAAGTCCTTGTTTTTAAAAGAAAAACACATTTTTTGTCAATTAAAAGAACATCAAATTGATAGGAAATACAGTGTAGAAATTGTCAATGTTGTAAATGACTATTGTAGCTGGAAATGGCTGATTTTGAATGGAATATCTACATAGGTGTACAGTGGCCCATTATCAGTAACCATCACTCCTGTGTTCCAATGGCAAGTTGTGTTAGCTAATCCAAGTTTATCATTTTAAAAGGCTAATTGATCATTAGAAAACCCTTTTGCAATTATGTTAGCAGAGCTGAAAACTGTTGTTCTGATTAAATAATCAATAAAACTGCATCAGCATTTGTGGGTTTGGCAATTTCTCGCATGGAATAGCCTTCACTTCTCAGAACAGGAATAGACTGACGAGTTTGAGAAGAAAGTTATTTGTTTCTGGCCATTTTGAGCCTGTAATTGAACCCACAAATGCTGATGCTCCAGATACTCAACTAGTCTAAAAAAGGCCAGTTTTATTGATTATTTCATTAGCACAACAGTTTTCAGCTGTGCTAACATAATTGCAAAAGCGTTTTTTAATGATCAATCAGCCTTTTAAAATGATAAACTTGGATTAGCTAACACAACTTGCCATTGGACCACAGGAGTGATGGTTGCTGATAATGGCCCATTGTACACCTATGTAGATATTCCATTCAAAATCAGCCATTTCCAGCTACAATAGTCATTTACAACATTACACCATTTCTACACTCTATTTCTGATACATGTTATGTTATTTTAATGGACATAAAATGTGCTTTTCTTTCAAAAACAAGGACATTTCTAAGTGACCCCAAACTTTTGAACGGTAGTGTACCTTCACCAGTACTATCGGTCAACAAGAGCACACTGAGGCTTTAGAATTACAGCTCTGATTACGTGTATTATTAACCAAGGGCACTGATTGTCTGCTCAGATGCTAGCTGTGGTGCTGTGTGATTTTCGTGAGTGCTATTTTTCCCCGTAAAACCTGCTTGGAGTCAATTGAATGACACAGGGTATGTTTTTGTAACAGCGTTGAAAAGTGTGTGCAGACAGTGCCGGTAGAAGGTGAAAAGACAATATTTTCACACATTTTGGGACGAAAGACGTTTCACACAAAGTCTTGTTTTTATTGACGGAAAGTAAAATATTCTTTCACGTGAAAGATACACTACGGTGGCACTGCTACGAACTCAACCCCGCTAAGTATTATCTTTGGTGAAATATTTTAATTGACATTATCAGATTGAAGGAAAACATTTGTTCCTCTAGAGTTGACTCACCCAGATTATGTTTCTGAGTATAATCGACCTCCCTCAAAAAGCAGTATATTAGCTTTCACTGTGTAAACAACACTTCTGGAGTAAGATGAATACATTAAACCAGTAGGCTTTGCCTGTGCCAACAATAACGTCCCTGTGTTGTGATTGAGTTGAGAGGGGAGGACGTGATAGCCATTTACAGATGTCCTTTTCTTCCTGTTACAGTTTGACTTTTCCACACACTGACTAAACATGCTGAGTGATACGTCCAAGATAGGGATCAGTCACAAAGGCCTGGATCTCACACTAGACCTCCGTTTTCATCATCAGCCCTGATGACCAGATAAAGGGTAAGATACTCTCTTGAAAGGGAATGAACTTTGGCAACAGGGGCCTATGCATCGAGATGTGTGGTGCGGTATGGAACTCACCTTGCTCTAGAATGGCATGGGCCCCTTGTGGGAGAGACGGGGCCGTGGGCGTCTCCTCTTCCAGCCGGCCGGTCTGTGGCTCTGGCCACCCCTGCCGGGGTTCTGCTGGACCAGCCTTCTCACGGCGCCCGCCTCTTCTAGTGCTGTGCCATGCTCCGTGGCGGCCATGATGGGACCTGTAGAATGACAATAAACTCTTGTGAGCACCCCAAAATGGCCACCACTACACACATGTGCTTTATCAATTAGTTGTTCTACTTCTGTAGGACCAGAGGTGATGCATGTTAGCACCCTAAAATGGCCTCCCTGTGCACATGTACTGTATGTAGCCTATCAATGAGTTTCGCTACTTCTATCCTCAGCTAGATTGATCCTCATTTTGATTGTGAATTCTGTGATCCCACTCTCAGTCATGTGTACATAAGACACAAATATGGATAAGAGCTATGGCGGATGAGCCAATCGAAGATATGCAAAGATAGCATGTGTGTGGGCCTCTCTTAGCCCACCCATGCATTGAAGTTCATCAAGTCAATGTGGTGGAACCAAAACACAGCAGATGTAGCTCGACCTCGGTGAGAAACTCAAACCGTAGTGTCTCATGTCCCTTGTGACTCACTTCAAGATTACAGATGTCTCACACACCAGGTTTGGTGAAGGTACATACCACAGCACCCTGTGTTTGACCCAAGATTAGGGACAGGCTAAATAGTAGTATGTGTCCCACAGTGTGTGTGTGTGTGTGTGTGTGTGTGTGTGTGTGTGTGTGTGTGTGTGTGTGTGTGTGTGTGTCAGAGAGTGAACCCAGATGTTTCTAGTCATTTCTCAATAAGTGTGGCTTGATCTTTTAAGCCTCTTCTCCAAATGGTTTGATCCACTTCAGTGTCTCCGTAACCTCTTCGACCTTTTTGCAAACTCAAAGACGTTCTTGAGAGAGTACAGACTTTCAAGATTTTTGTTTGTTGAGTATCTTGATACCATTATATGATATTTAATGTGGGTGATCTTTCACACAACCCCCATTCATTTCTTTAGTCACATAAAATGTCAGTACTTAGTTTAGTTGGAATTTTTGTCTGAGCCTGTCAAAAAGATTGAATGTCTCACAGTGGAAAATTCTAGTAAAGGCTTTGTTAAAACATTTTTAAATTTTTTATTATAGTAACTAAAAGATGGATGAAATCAACTCTTGTATGGAATTAATTTACAATTTGCTAACCTAATTAACTGAACAAGTTGACAACCTCGTAAAACATGATGTCATCCATCAATCACAACCCTTCCTAGCTAGCGTATAATGTTCTTTGAGTTTGGTGAAAGCGTGGTTGTCCTATGTGTTATATTGCACACAACCTTCCCACAATTGGAAATGGTGTAGGATAGTTGCTTGACTTTGGAACATTCTCAGCACATTTAAGGAACTTGACAAGTAAATGTTATTTTCTTAGTATTTCATGACTTTAACAGAACTTTTCCTAAAAGTTCAAACATGGTTACATTTAATCACAACTGTGGTAATGTTCTAGGAACGTTCTCCAACTGGTTGGACATTGGGAATTTTCTCAAATGTTCAGAAACAACATTCTTCTGTGGGAATTGTCAATACTTGAGGATAACATTGCCTACACAGGTTTCCTCATGGTTCTATTTAAAGTCATGTTCACAAATGGTTCCGAGAACGTTAAGAAACCTTTCCATAAAAAAACACAAGAAAACTTTTGTAACGTTCTAACACTGTTATTTGAAAACATATACATTCCGTTCTTAGCATTAACAACACTGTCTGTCCTCTATCTTGTTAAGTGTGTTCAACTGTGTTGGCCACACCCACTGATTGGCCACCACTGATCCTAACTCAACGCTGAAGTTGGAGACATACAGTATCTCCCTCACTAACTTTAAGCGTCAGCTGTCAGAGCAGCTTACCGATCGCTACAGCTGTACACAGCCCATACAACTACCTACCTCATCCCCATATTTGTTTTAGTTTTTCTTCTCTTTTGCACACCAGTGTTTCTACTTGCACATCCTCATCTGCACATATATCACTCCAGTGTTAATTGCTAAATTGTAATTACTTCCCCACTATTGGCCTATTTATTGCCTTACCTCCTTACTTCATTTGCACACACTGTATATAGATCTTTCTATTGTGTTATTGACTGTACGCTTGTTTATTCCATGTGTAACTCTGTGTTGTTGTTTATGTTGCACTGCTTTGCTTTATCTTGGCCAGGTCCCAGTTGTAAATGAGAACTTGCTCTCAACTGGCCCATCTGGTTAAATAAAGGTTAAATAAATAAATAAATAAAAATAATAACAACTTGTAGGAATTGGTCTATATGGATAAAAGACTGAATCCAAACATTACATTTTTTATTTTATGTGCATTTTACATTTCCTGTGTGAAAATACTCTGGATACATTCAGTAACATACAAATATTCTTAAAAATGTGGGGTAGGTGCAACATGAGACACAACAAAATGACAAAGGTTTGAGTTAGAGGTCAAACTGGTGTCTCCAAGTGTAATTTCAATGCACTTTTATGACTCAAAGAAGAGTCTTCGACTATAAAGTGTGTTTTTGAGCTCTCCTAGCTGTGCCGTTGAAGAACTAGAGCAATCACTGCATCCCCACCATCACACACTTACTGTTGTTGTTTACGCAATCCAAAAACGGTCCATTATGAATTGCAATCTGGGTCAGGTGGGGCTCATTTGACAGCTTGTTCTATTGCCAACATGACTAGCTAAGTTATAAAATACAATCTTACGCAATTCAGAGAAGCAGATGGTAATTTCGGTGGGCAAAGAATGGAGTCATGAGTGCATTCAGATGCGTGGTCCACAGCAGATTTTCTCCACAATACAACATACATAGGCTCATTCTGTTTAGAATAACCCAGGGTATAATGCCATGTCATCTTGTAACTGTACATCAAACCTAGTGATCATAAACGTTGACACGGTATATTACATTGACTTTGAGATATGGAAGTTTGAAGTGCTCATTTTGGCTTGTGTTTGGCTTGCTTTCAAAATACATTCAGTCCTCTTAATTTGCAGCATTTCCCTCAGTCGGACAAAAATATTTGAAAAAGTTGCCAAATTAGTGGGAGGGATAGGGGCATGTTCAGAATGGCTGTCAGTCAAAACACACACACAGGGCTGTGAAGCGGAGAACCTGAGCTCTGACGCCATGTATAGCATGTTACCGTTACCGTTGCGTTTCAGTTTAGGCACGTGTCAGTGTTCAAATCTGCCATTTTCAACCCGTATACAGGTACGAGTGCAAAGGGTTGATGAGTTCTTGTTTCCTTTGAAACGTGGTCTGTTTGAATATACAAAAAGGAACAGCTTCGGATGGCACAGTGGACAGAGAACAATGTCAATGATGCCGTGTCACAATAAAAAGAAGTACACGTGTTTGCATGATTAACGCATAAGGAAATTCATTTCCATGTGTCCCATCTGTGCTTGGAGGTCAAAAAAGTCAACCCCAAATAACTTAACAGTTGTTATGAAAAGTCTTATTGAAACATTCAGTGAAAGTTTTAAGGAACTTATTCAAACACCTCCAAATAACCTATCATTTACGTTCTCAGAGCGGTAATAAAACCTCCCAGGGAAAAACCTTCATGAACGTAACCCCAGAACAGTTCAAAATGTTCACTTCTGTTTTCAGAACGTTTTCAAATCTTTCTGTTTGACCCGGTCAAGAAACATCTGGCTTCATTCCCACAACCAATGTGAAACCAAAAACATAGTATGTTCCCAAAACATCCAAGGAACCAAATGTGCTAGCTGGGTTATTTCCGACCCAGTGAATATTTTTGCATTTGAAATCTAAGCTATACTTCGTCGATCAGAATTCGTCACACATTTCCGTTCTCAACCTCACGTCCATCCGAAACCAAAGATGCGTGTGCGTTCCTAAAAGAGGCATCTTTTGCTGAGAGACACATAAATACCTTTCCTGAGAAAATAAACAACAATTCCCATTAGGGTTTTCCTGTCAAAACCCAAAGTGACATCACTCACATTGTGTCATGACATTCCAGGCTCCTCCCATAGGAGAGACTGGCACCATTTTTAGAATTCTCCTGGGAAGAACCTTCTTTAGGTGTTATGTCTTCTCCTAGACTGGACAATCATCCACATCCTCCCGTACAGGTGGGAAAAGGAGCAGAGATACTTAAGAGCCGCAATAGAGAAGTTGTCAAAGCCATGATTACGTTTAGCCTCTAGTGATTCTCCCCATTGACTAGGTTTATGGAAAGTGTCTGGAGACCATTACTTTCTCCCCATGTCTGCTTCCTGTATCCAGCACATCAAAACACACCTGGAGAAACAGAGGCTGATGAATGAACTAGCAAGGGCTGTCAGTGGGGTGGTGGATGGTGGATCCTCATCTTCTGTTAAGGAGCTTTCAGGCTGGGGTTGAATTAACATCTCTCCGCTGCACACATGCAGACCCCTTCTCCAGCTGACAAGGTAAACACATTTGAATGGGGAACAGCTTTTGCCTGAATTGAATTCATTATCCACCTGATATTACAGTGAAAGCAGACATATCAGCATACATATCATGTACAGTGGTTGAACCCCCAACATATTTTGACACTTGATATTCATTGATCATGTTCTAAACAGTTTAGAATAGCATTAGAATCAGGAAATAGAGACAGCGCCACGATTTGAAGGGTTTTACACAATGGTGAATAACCGTTATTGTACCAGAAGGCAAATGTCATTTAAAAAAATGTTTTCGATGTATATCCCCATGGAATGCCAGACATCTCAAGTTTCATTTCCTGGGCTAATCGACTTCTGGGCACATATAACATATTTGCAGGAAACAGTGGGCTAATTCATTTGCACTGGGGAAAAGGCTCTGTTGCATATTTCAGCATCTAAAGCAGCATCCCCCCCACTACGGCTGATGTATGAAGGCTGTGCTGTTGGAACTGGCACTTTGACATATGCACACACACACACACACACACACACACACACACACACACACACACACACACACACACACACACACACACACACACACACACACACACACACACACACACACACACACACACACACACACACACACACACACACACACACACACACACACACACACACACACACACACACACAGTAATTACACCCGGGCCGGCTGTGCTGAACACAACTCATCACCCGCTTCCCTCTCCTCTCTGGGTCGCTCAGTCTGTCATAACCCGGATCTGTAATGAGACAATTTAGATGTTTCCTGCCACGGCGAGCTGTCAGCCGCTGCTCAACTCTGGGCTCTGACGGGAGCACATCTCCTGACAGATCTCAGCCCTACCGCCCGTCTGGCCACAGGAAAGAAAGGTGTAATGAAAGCTGCTAAAAATAAGCCAGGACCCAGTGATAAGACTGGCAGTTATGGATTGACTCTTCCCACCAGGAGAGAAGGTATCAAGCTGGGCCAGACATGATATAGCAACTTCCAGTTCCAGGCATGTATCTTTAGCCATATCTGGATAGATGGGATGAGAAGGCAGCCATCCAAATGACATAATACCTTGTAAATGAGGCCCAACTCAAAGCAATCATTTGTTAATGCACATTTCATCTCCATAAACAAAAAACACTATACTATCGTATTGCTGTGAAAATGGATCCAGCACATGTAGCATCCCATTTGATATTTTCCCACTGTGGGATTCCCACAAACATGATCAGCGGGTAAGGAAGCAATATGGCAGAGGTTAGATATTTCTCGCGATACCACCCCTCCTTATCTCAACATCTGACCCCAGAGCCCAGGCCCTCATCACAACCAAACTCAGGCATTTCTTCCCCTTCTGGTAATTCCCTAAGTAAACTCGAATTGATAGGGAATTTCTGGAATGCCGGAAATATTGCAGCTACCGCTGCTGCCTCTCCAGACCTATCTGAGAGGGAAGTGGTGAGAGAGAGAGAGAGAGAGAGAGAGGGAGAAAGAGAGCGAGAGGAAGACTGAGAGAAGCAGAGCTGTGTCACAAGCTGGCCTGCGTCCAGGCTTTAATGATACATCGCCAGTTGGCTGCTATCTAATTCCCCTTCCTTTGTTTCACCACACTCCTCAGGTGCCATCCATTACGTTGCCTTTTTCACTTTCTCGATCTCATTTCAGAACCCGGCCGATACACAGCGTTTCTGACAGCCCTTCCCTGTCAATGCCCCTGCATCCCCGTCAACCGGGCCGAGTTGTACGTCTCCCAGCGCTTGTCGTTCTGTCGGAGAGAGAGGGAGAAATGGATGCCTGCTGTCTGGTGCCAAGTCTAGCGATCGATAGCCGCATGGGCAAATTGGATATCACATTGCTGAGACGTGGCACGCCGATGGAGGAAGCGCACAGGGGATGGAGAATGAGGAGCACTGTTTCTTTTGTAGAGAAAAGCTGATTGTGTAGGATGCCAAGAGGCCCACATAACATATCTCTGGACTTGTACATTTACCGATGGCTTTAGACTTAACTCTGTCGCCAGAAAATATGAGATTTGTTCTCTTTCCAGGTCCATGAGTAAACCAGCAACAGGTGAGAAGGCTGAACTGGCTATTTATGGATGGGATACAGAATCAACAAGGCTCCTCAAGCGTGTCGCACTGAAATTGAATCCTTGCAGTGTTTCATTTTCTGTGCGTAAAAGCGAATGAATACATCGTTTCAACTAATCTCATCTGATTCTTAACTGGACTAGTCTTTGCTCATTGCTCAGCTAAACTGATTATGAATCAGTGCACCGTCTCATTGATTATCTTTCACGGTTCACAGAGCAATTGGAAAACAATCCTTCTTCCTCTGTTTTCTCTCTTTCTTCATCTGTCCCTCCATCCATCCTTCCTCCTGCTCCTCCACACCCTACATCTTGCTCTCTCCGTTCCATCCTTCCATGGAAGCAGAGGATGAGGCAAGCTGAGAGGCCCTTGATGTGTAAACGAGCAGCTGCCATAGAGTGGAAACGAGAGCATCGGACTGGAACCGGGCTCTGCTCTGCAGTAACCATGGCGAGAGATGAGGGTGGAGGACATGAGAGAACAGGCGAGAAGAGAGTGGAAGAAAGAGGAGAGGAGAACAGAAGAGATGAGAAGGGGAGGGACCAGAAGGTGGAGGAGAGAACAGAAAAGAAGAGAACCAGTAGCCTCGCTTGGTAAAACACTGGTGCCTAGCCCACTGCCTCGCCGCTTGATGCCACATCTACCATGGGGCATCGTCTGGCTCATGTTTGATGCTGGCAACGGCTAAGTGCCTCATGTCACAGGTGACGGGGACGTGATAATGAGCTCCATTGATTCAGACAGAGATGCATTTTCTGTTCAAAACCCACTGAGCCAGAGGACCATGGATCAGTGCAGCCTACAGTACAGCATGTCCCTTTTCCGTGGAAGTAATAACCCCCGCGGAAAAGACACTCTGCTTCATGGTAGTCCACTTAGCCGAGGGAAGAGCCATCTTGGGTGAATGGTACGATGGCACTTTATTATGTGTATGTCATACCATTAACACCATCTGCAGCATTTTAGACGCACCACTGCATACACATAGTCTGCAGCTGTACATACAGAACACTGAGACAGTTTGCTTTGCACCTAATTCCGTGCATTTGCCTGGGGGATCCTTATGGGGAACACTGCTAGGGATGTGTTTACGTGAGAGTAAGAATAGATACCCTAGTGAGTGTAGCTATGGTTATTAGTGTGACGTACGGTAAGAGGAGCGAGCCCACACTGTCTCCATCACATGCTTCCTTCATTCACTAAAATAAGGCATGGACGCGTAGCCAGTGATTCCCTGTGTGTTTAGTACTCCCACAGACCCAGACACACACAGACACACCCCACACCCTCCAGGGGTATATGAGGGGGATCAAGAATGTTTAGGCACAAATGAGACACGTTAATCAGGCAAGTGCATGCAGTACAAGCCAACCCATTTTCCTAGCTTCGCTCTTTTGGCCCTAGCATGAGCAGAGCTTCTGCTGATGCTGCTGAAGTATGGTGGTGGATTTGCTAGCCGTCTGCTAGTCGAGCTTTCGCCTTTGCATCTACCACTACCTCAGATGTTGAAACGCAGTGGAAGGAGCAGACACCCCTGCCCTGTTCAGCATTCAGAACCCCCATTTGGAAATGTTCTGCCCGTTGAAGCCGGAGTCTGTCAGTGTGCTGCTAATCGCATGCCTACCAGTAACTCTGGGCCTTGGCAGAAACTGGTGCCATTCCCTAGCAGACTTTCAGACCCACGTTACCATGGCAGCCACTGTGAAAGGCACTCGGGGAGCAAAAAGAATGACATTGTCAGTTGAAATGGATCAGGTTTCCCAGTTTACAAATTTCAGCGCATAATTAACCTGACTGGGCAGCTTATTTTGTTCAACCCTTTCCCCTGGGCGAGAGGGGCTTGGGCCCTGTATGTGTGTGTGTCAGCCTTTTGCTTTCATGGCGAGCAGAGGGTTCCAACCATGTGTTCCACTGTTCCCTGTTTGATATGTAGCATTGTGGTGCTCGTCTGTGATAATAATGGGTTTGTGGGGGTGAAATGAAGGCTGGCTTTGTCCCTAACCACTCCCGAGAGGAAATGAAAGTGCATTAAACGTAGCGCCCACTGCACGTTCCCAGCTCTAACTTAACCCCAGTTATAAACTCTGCTAACTGTCACTCACTGAAGTTGAGGGCTCAGAATTTTTTTTTTGAAACTAATTTCGCAGACCGTTCTGTTTCGGCAGATGTCCCTTTGTGCCCCACCTTACCCCCTAGGTCGGCTGCGAGGTTGCAGCCCTCTGAGTGAACTGCACATGCTCCCAAATGAGCGAGAGTGCTTCGTGATGAGGTGTGAGACGGGGCAGCCTGCTCTGGTAGCTATGGTCAGAGCTCTGCGTGTTCAAAGGGCCTCGGGCGGCGCCAGCGATGCTGTAGGCACCAACTACTGAGGCAACGGAGTCCACCACTGGACCTCCTGGCTGCTTTCATACATCCACCATCCAACTCAGTGGATTGGTGTGAGTCTATGGTGAGGAGTTTACGGCATTTTAGGGCCTTTTAAATACAAGGCAAAATCAGAGAGCCGATCACGCATAGCATTTGAAGAGAGATTTCTCCCTGAACTTGGTAGCAGCCTGCTGTCTGAAAGAGGATTTAACACCCCGAGTAGGAGGCTGGAGGTAGCAGTAGGCGAATGGCGATTTAGACCTGGATATTCCAGTAAGCAGTAGCGGGCCGAGGCCCAGCACGTCGGTCGGTATGTAGACGAATCAGCGAGGAGGTGAGGTGGGTGTAGCTTTAATCTCCAGAAACAGAGGGATCCTCCAACCGCCCGTTTCCATGGGCACGCTAATCAAATGTGAAGCACCAGCTCTCGCCCCTCCCCTCTCTTGTGTCATCACTGCCCCCCTGCTGTGAACTGACGTGCCCTCTCCCATGTTATAGGGGAGGTGTGTGTGTGTGTGTATGTGAGACGCCAAAGGTTCACTGCAGTTCTGCTACTTTAGGAATCAGTGCCTCTCCATTAGGGTAGGATTTAAAGGAACATAGCATCAACATTGCATGAGGCTGTTTCTCAACTAATGAGGGCATTTTGACGTCAGACATGGTTCGGTAAAACAGCAAACGCACACATAGGTGAACAGCCTAGTCAGCAACTCTTACCCGACTGGCAGACATCCTAGTAGTAGCAGGATTTATGCTACCTGCATTTATAACAATATTACTGTGAACGTTCGAGTCAAGGGGAAAAGGCTTTTCTAAAAGGGTTTTATATACAAACTGTGGTATAGATACCTGTCCCTTGGGTCAATTAAAACTTCCAATATATAAGCTTCTTACGGCGTTTCGTTGACAAATGCACTGCACATGCAAACCTGTGCGTGTTTGTCCTGAAGCATTTTTTATTTTTCCTTTATTTATCCAGTTAAGAACAAATTCTTATTTTCAATGACAGCCTAGGAACAGTGGGTTAACTGCCTGTTCAGGGGCAGAACTACAGATTTATACCTTGTCAGCTCGGGGGTTTGAACTTGCAACCTTCTGGTTACTAGTCCAACGCTCTAACCACTAGGCTACCCTGCCGCCCCGTTGAGATGTTGAGATGTTGAGATGTTGAGATGTTCCGCCGCTACTTGACTAAACGTTCTGCCTGATCGAGACATACGGTTCTGTATCCCGCTTCTTGTTTTCCTCTTTCACAAACATCTGTTCATGGTCAGGGGCCAGCAAAGAAAGGAGGGAACCGTTCTCTCTCCTCATCAGTAAATGAGATCGAGAAAGAGGTACTGTGGGAGGTCCAGCCCCACTCCAAATATGGCCATTAGGAAACATATTGAGAGATTCCACCTATCTGTCACAGGCTGGTTGACCCACGATGGAGCGCTCTCTCTCTCTCTCTCTCTCTCTCTCTCTCTCTCTCTCACTCTCTCTCTCTCTCTCTCTCTCTATCTCTCCCTCTCTCTCTATCTCTCTCTCTCTCTATCTCTCCCTCTCTCTCTCTCTCTTCTGCATGCGTGAAATAGTCAAATACCATTAGTAAACAAACTACGCACAACGGCAACTTCCTCCCGCCGTGAATAATGTATTGTTTCATAAATGAATGATTCCCCGCGTAGCCCACTTGGGTATAGGAAGGAAAAGTGATCTGATGGTTTCTAGTTCCATGCGTTTCATTTAAATCGGGAGGGGTGGGGAGAGAAAGGAGGTACACCTCCACCACCTTGACTTTGTATGCGTGTCTTTGAGAGAATAAATAGGCATAGCCGAAATAAGGATATCCTGTGGCCTAGGGCCTGGGAGGTAAGACTAAACCCGGTGGGGGCACTGGTAAGTGTTCCCAAGCTCTGCTAAGCCCCCTTTGCACGGCCCATCGTCCCCAATGCATGATCCACGACTTCGGAGTTTGCATGAATCTCCCCAGTCCTCCTTATCAATAACAGTCCCTAACAAGTGCCAGCTGTGTCTTACCTTGGACCAGGTAAACGGACTGTGTCCATATTGAGTGTGCTGTCCGTGGTTTTAGCATTAATAGGGATACAAAGTTGCCTTTGGTTATATTTTCATTCCACTCTCTTTCTGTTTCACCTCATTCTAAAGTGATGTCCAGCTGCTCCTGTGTTTTCCAAGCATTGAATTATGGATATATGTCATGAAAGAACGAGATGAAACAAAACAGTGTTTGGCCACAAGAATTGATGGGAAATGATACCTGCGACCACCATTGTTCAAGAGTAATATTTTCCCCTTCCATGTTTTGCGTAAATTGACCGCGTAGGTAATTAAAGCTCCATTCATTCATTCCAACGGCTCCAGAATATATATTCAGTGGTTTTTGGTGTGCTGTTAATAAAAATGTCCACTCCGATTGTATCCCAATTGACACCCACTTTAAATGTAACACTTAATGTTTGAACAGGGAGTCATAAATCACGTTAATATTGAGCCCCTGGTGGAACTAGCGCAGCTTTTGAAAAATATCTGGCTTTGATTAAGCTATTGGGTGCGAGAATGGGAGTAACCTGGGCCTGGGGATAGGGATCTGGTGGTGCTTAGAAGAGGCCTGGCTAGCATGGTGGGTAACCCCAACCATCTGTCCCAGGGAAGCATTCTCATAGCTCTCATATGAGGGAGACAGACTATAAGGCCCGACTCCGGAACAGCTAGGGCCACATAATGGATTCTGGGTCAGGCAGAGGCAGAGAGCGTTTCAAGACTAATTGTTTTACTACCGTTGCATGCCACCTTTTATTGCTCTTGTTCGTCCACCTGCAACAATTTGGGAAGGCAAGTGAGACCACCAGCTGTGAAGTTTTTAGAGGCTTTTTAATATTTCAGTGTCGTTGCATGGCGCTCCCCTCGCCACTGAAAGCTTAAACAACCCTTGTGCTCCAAGATGGCCGCTCTCTCTCTGTCTCTCCTTTCTTTTTTTTCTTCTATTTTTCGCTCCCTGTGTCTTTCTCTCCTAATGCATAGGCCTACACCTCTGGCCGAAGTTCTAAGTGAGTTGATTTATTCATTCAGCGGATTTCTGAATTACAATACAGCGCCTCAGCAGTCGCATATGCTAACATCTTGGAGCCTACCGATTGACTTATGATCCCCCCCAAATCTCTTCCCTCTCCTCTAACGCAATTGTGGACGGTTTATATGAAGTCCACGGCGAGTGGGAGTTATACCAATGTACAGTATGAAGTGGCTTATTGCAAAAACATGAATAAAGTCCCAAGACTTTATTATTGAAGTCAACAAGACCCGACTGTTTTTTCAATACAGTAAATCGCAGGCTATGGATTTTGACTGGGGATTTAGGACTTTATTTTGGTTTCTCCATGTTTGTCATTCATTTACATGGCAGGCAAGTGGCGAGGTCAACAAGTAGTTAGCAAGTTAGTAGAGGTTGCTGATAAAATAATTTGCTCTTCCTGATTTGGGGGTGAAAGAATGAAACTAGGCCTACATGATGTGTCCATTCAGGATTGTCACCATGCACCATACTGTAGCCAGTGGTCAAACATTCTTGCTGTCTATTGCGCATGTCTGGTTGCCTCTGTAAAGAGACAGAGCCGTGAGTGTCTGTGACGTGTCTCTCAGACTACCTGTCCTATCTTGAAACTGATGGTTTGGCTCTGATTCTCTGCCAGCGTTGCGTAGAAAGGAAATCCAGGTTATTCACAATGTGTTATTCTGCATGTGTATCTGTGTGTGTGGGAGAGAACAAGACAAACCCAGCTGCCACTCACTCGCCCAACTAAGCTAGACCCTCTGAATGATTCCCCATAATCCCCTAATAACCTAACTACTGCGCCCACTCTGTCGCAAATGTTTTGCCCACCATTATTATGTTATTGCAGGACATCTGGAAAAGTTTGCCTGTTTTTGTTCTCTCTACGGCCCATATAATCACTGCAGCAACAGCGGACACAAAAAAAACCTCTTTACATTACCAGAGCCAGTGTGAAGGAGCTGGGATTATGATTTAAGGCTTCCTGGGTACTGTTAGCATAGGTCCCATTGATGTTGTTTCGCCAAATATCCTGGCTTTTCCTCGTCGCCTCCCCCTTTTTTTTATTGTTGAAAAGAAACATTGTGTGGATGTAGGTGCCTTAATGAGGGCCTGTATTTATTTTCTCCGGGCCTCTCTGTGGCTCTCCCTGACCCAGAAAGCACCACAGGTGCAGCTGAGTCGGGACTATGCTGGTGCCCGAATCCTGAGAACCGACAATACATCAAAGTTTAACACGGAATAATAGCATTGCTGACAGCTCACGTGAAATTGCCTCCCTACTCGAATGCAGATGATTTCTCCCATATATACTTCCAGTAAGAGGAGCCCTCCTATCATGCCCACCTCACAAAACCAACAACCACCTCACCTTTTCAAATGTGCCTGGGTGTCAACCGGGAGTCAACCAGGCCTCTAACATCACACACCTCAGAAGCATTGTGCCTTGTGTGTGTGTGTGTGTGTGGTGTGTGTGTGTCAGCATCTGTTGTTTTCCTCCTGTGCAACTCTCTGCATTTAGGGATTTGGGCGGAGGTGTTTCCGTGCCTGTGAAAGATGGGGTTTTGATATCTCGGCTGACAGGCCTGAGAGGCCAGACTGTTTCCACAATACGGATTGTTTACATACCAGCCCTTAAGAGTTAGAGGGGGAGGAAGACAAGTGATCACCTTCAGAATGAATTATGAATACCACATCTGAGGCTTTGCCTGCTCTCTCTTGCTCTCAAGGTAGAGTGTGCCTTTTTGAAGATGGGTAATTGAGGTACGGTATGCTGTCCAGGGATGGTGATATTAGAACCAGCAAGGCCACTGTAGTGCTACTGAATCTACTCGGTGACACTGAAGAACTGCCAGAGGGGAGTGTTAGATTGAGGTTCTGTCGCCTGTTGCACCATGAGCTCTGACTGCCAAACACACACACACAGACACACAAGCAGGCACACACACACACACACACGTCCCCACCCTTTCACCCTTTCTCTGCCTGACCACACAGAGCCTTCTCCCGACACCTTCCCGCGACAGCACAGTGCATGTAGCAGAGGCTGGTGCTGCACAGGCACAGACACAGACTCCAGCTCCAACTAGCAGCATCCATCTCTCCCCACACCCACTAACGCTGCTATACAGTAGCCTCCCTTTCTCCCTCTCAATGTAGACAATTCTACAGTACCAGCCAGGGAAACAGGCAAGGAGAAAGAGCAGATATAGGCAGCATGTCCTGAAAGACGTAGAATTATTTGAATAAGCATTTTTGAGCTCGCACAGCTTCTTTTCCTCCGTCATCAGAGCACAGGGAAGGGGACGTGTAGCGCGGTGGTGAGCTCTCGGGCGTGGAACATGGTCAGGCACACGCAGGGGCTGTGAAAAACGACACTGACCGTAATGCAGGATAATTGCTTCCCATTTACTCGTGTGGCCGAGACCAAAAATAGCACGTCACACCGTCATGAATGCAACGCTCGGAAGCATGGGAGACATGAGCTCTCACTGCTGCACCTTGCCATTTTATATGCCAAGTGTGGCCAGTATACCTCGCAGATGCATGTACAGTCAGGCACATAATACAAGTAGATATACACAGATGCACAATTATGTACACGCACATGCCGACCAGCAGTGGTTCATAGATAGATGTCAATCCTCAGAGAGGTAGCAAGAAGCATTGACACAAGACCCACTGTTGTGTTTTCACACTCCACTGTTACCTGCACCACATCTGCAGGCTGGCCAATGGTCAGCCCCCCACACACCTCCCACATCACTCAAGGCTCCTACTCCCATGACCCACCACTGAGAAATACCTCCAGATACTATTCTCCACGTTCGTTGTGGCTTGTCGTAATTTGTACGCACAGAGATTCTCATTTCACACTCGAGTCCAACACAATGGCTCCAGAGCTGCGGCAGCACCTTACGGAAATGTACTGTGACAAAGGAGCACAAATTGAGCTCCTCAAGAGACCATCCAACCATGCATCTAGGATTATGTGCCTCCCCCATAGACATTCTAAATACAATCCTCATCAGCAGCACACCAAATGAATCAGAGCATTGGATTACCATGAGAACAGGCATGAGCGTTGCTACAATGTAGTTATAGCAATACACTGATACATTATAAATGCATTAGATCAGGTGAAATTACATTTGTACAACCAGTTATGCCTCTACCAGCTATGGTTGATTTATTTCCCCACACTACCTTTGCAGTACATGTGCCATGCCATGGCCACTGTCCGTTTCATAACAGTCACAACAGTCATTTGGTAATACAGCCTTGACAACACTCAGCCACAGCACTCAGCATAGACAGCAATGGCCATCAATAAAAGCCCCTAAATATTTCATATGAGCCACAATCTCTGCTGTCCCTCAAGCTGAATCAAGTGAAAGCATATGACCTATAGCACCTTATAAACTTCAATACAAAATGCAGCCCCGGCAACAATAACATGGAAACCACTGCACTGCAGTACTGTACACAGTCAGGTGCTGAACTGATATTCCTTCCCTTTCAGTGGCACACAAGGCTAATCACACTGGGTAACTGATCAACTACAGCTGCCTTAGCCGAGCCTCAGGGCCGATATAGAGGGAGAAAATAGAAGGCATAGGGAGGCTACAGGCAGAAGCCCGAGCGAGCCCTGTACTCACCAGCACTGGCAGAACACAGCAGAGACACCAAGAGCACAATCACCAGCGTCAGGATCTTCACATTCATTTCTGCACTCCCCTCTGGCTCTCCGGTAGTCGCTAGCTGATATACTGTAGTGGTGTGTGTGTGTGGATGGGAGGGAGGGAGAGAGGCAGAGAGAGCGACTGAGCGAGCAAGGGAGAGAGAGGGAGAGAGAGAGAGAGAGAGACTGTTTGCTTCTCTCTCTGTGTGTGTGTAAGAGTGAGTGTGCGCGTGCCTCTGTATGCACCCTGGTGTGTGCGTGTGTTTGTGTGCCTGGGAGTGTGTGTGTGTGTCTGGCTGCCTGCCTGCCTGCCTGGTGCGTGTGTGTATTTCTGTATGTGTGTGTGTCTAAATGCGTATTTGTATATCAGTGTGTGACAACGCCACTCCAAGACTGAAGGCACGTCTTTATCTGAGCTCTCCCACGGAGGTGTGCAGCTTTTTTTTTCTCCTTCTCGGAGAAGACGGCAGCCTGTGCCAAGTTCAGTGGAGCTGTGAATGTGCTGGGAGTCAGCTTGCAGTTTGAAGCAGGTCTGTCTGGCTGTATGTGTGTGCAAGTCCTCTGTTTGCCTTGGATAACAGGAGCCCAGTCGGTCATGTGGCTTATGTATCATTGACTCTGTGGGTCCTGGAGAAGGGGGCCACCCCACCCACAATGTTGCCCCCCACACACACACACATCGACCCTCCCACTAAAGAAAGAGAGGGAAGGAAAGGCAGGCGGGGGTAGGGAAGGAGGAGTGGTGGGGGGTGTCAAGGTTTATCATAATAACCAACCACATGCTCTTGATGATAAAGTAGTCTTTGAATGTAGCTCCCTTCTACTATTCTCTGTCTAAAACTCCAGTCCTTAGAGAGTAAGGGCATGGCGTTGAAATGTTTTGCGTTATTTCAAGTCAGTGTCCGTGACATTGGGAGGAGTACCCTTAGGAAAAACTTAGCAGACTCATTGGCTTGATCCAATCTCTCGAGTTGTTTGTTTCACTGACTCTGAGTAATTTGTCTGGTTTCGTTTCCAATGCTTCATTCTGTGGTGAACAAAGCAGTCAGAAAGCTACCCTCCCTGTGAAGGCTCTGAAATAAATGCACTTGTCCCCCCCCCCGTTTTTTATTAGACGTGTAAAGAGGAAAGGTTGCATTTCTGGTACCGAATTGTGAGTAACTATCCAGGCGACCACGACAACTGTAACAAGTACTCTTATCAGCTTTGTCCATAGAGAAGAGGAATAGTTTGTCACATCATGTTGAATGCAACCTGTTTCACTATCGCCATTGGAGCAATAAGTACCCCACAAGACATGCCACCAGAGGTCTCTTCACAGTCCCCAAGTCCAGGACAGACTATGGGAGGCACACAGTACTACATGGAGCCATGACTAAATGGAACTTCTTTTCCCACATCAAGTAACTCATGCAAGCAGTAAAATTTGATTTAAAAAAAACTGAAAACAATGCACCTTAAGGAACTATGGGGACTGTGAAGCAACACAAACATAGGCACAGACACATGCATACACTGTCACACCCTGATCTGTATTCACCTGCCTTTGTGCTTGTCTCCACTCCCCCCCCCCCCAGGGGTCACCCATCTTCCTCATTATGCCAAGTGTATTTATACCTGTGTTCTCTGTTTGTTTGTTGCCAGTTCATTTTGTTTTGTAAAGCCTCACAGCGTTTTTTTCCCCCGTGCTCCTTTCTGTCTCTAGTTCCTGTTTTCGAGCTTACCTGGCCATTCTGCCTGCCATGACCCTGCCTGTCGTTCTGTCCCTTGTCACACCACCCTGGATTACTGACCTCTGCCTGCCTTGACCCTGAGCCTGCCTGCTGTTCTGTACCTTTCGGACTCTGCGCTGGACTACTGACCTATGCCTGACCCTGAGCCTGCCTGACGTTCTGTACATTTCAGACTCTGCTCTGGACTACTGACCTCTGCCTGACCCTGAGCCTGCCTGCCGTTCTGTACCTTTCAGACTCTGCTCTGGACTACTGACCTCGGCCTGACCCTGAGCCTGCCTGACGTTCTGTACCTTTCGGACTCTGCTCTGGACTACTGACCTCTGCCTGCCCTTTACCTGTTCTTTGCCTGCTCCCCTGTTTTGGAAATAAACTTTTGTTACTTTGAAACGGCCTGCATCTGGGTCTTCTCCTAAGCCTTGACTGCAGGGTGTATCTGTCCTTCTGCCTACCCTGCCGGTGCAGGGTTCTTCTTTGTGGAGAAGAAGGACAAAACTCTGCGCCTGTGCATCGATTACCGGACCTCAATGACATCACAGTGAAGAACCGCTACTCGCTACCACTCATCGCCTTGGCCTTCGAGCCGCTCCAGGGGGCCACCGTTTTCTCCAAGTTGGACCTGTGGAACGCTTACCACCTGGTGCAGATACGGAAGAGGTACGTGTGGAAGACGTACAGAGTGAGGGCTGTCCCATCCCGTTTTGCACCGGACCTCAAGTTACATCCCTGCGCCTTCTTCTCTCATCGCCTCAACGCCACGGAGAGGAATTACGATGTGGGAAATCGTGATCTTCTCGCGGTGAAGAACGGAGTTGGAGGAGTGGAGACACTGGTTGGAGGGGGCGGAACATTTGTTCATTGTGTGGACGGATCACAAGAACCTGGAATATCTCTGCATGTGTCTCAATTCCAGGAAACCTAGGTGGGCCCTGCTTTTCACCCAGTTTAACTTCTCCCTCTCCTACCGACCGGGATCCAAGAATATCAAGCCGGATGCGCTGTCACACCGCTATAGCCCCGCGGCTACACCCTCGGGCCCCGAGACCATCCTTCCCACCCCGTGCCTGGCAATAGCACTCAGCTGTGGAATAGGGAAGTTGGTCCGTGAGGAGCAGCGTTCCCAGCCGAACCCATGGGGGGCCCAGATAACTGGATGTTTGTTCCTGACACTGTCCACTCCTCGGTCCTGGAATCGGCCGACTCCTCCAGGCTTGCCTGCCAACCTTGACATACACACACGATAACATACGCACTATACACACATGTACACGTGGATTTGTGTTATAGATACAATATGTGGTAGTAAATTAGGGGCCTGAGGTCACTCACGTAATGTGTTGTGAAATCTGTTGTGAATTTATTGTAATGTTTTTTAAATTGTATAATTGCCTTCATTTTGCTGGAACCCAGGAACAGTACCTGCCTCCTTGGCACCAGCCAATGAGGATCCATAATAAATACAAATACAGCTGGTTTATTTCCAAAAAGGATATGGATGTTTTTTTGGGGTAAAAACATATTTGTTCTGATCAGAAATATCTAGATAATGTCACCCTTACCCAACCCTTCACATTGGTTTTGCAGGTTTGCTTAGGTCCACCCAGAATACAGAAGCTGCAGTCAAAATATGACTGAACAATAAATGTTAGCGTTCGAACAGGGAAATGGTTCACACTACACAGAAAATATTTCATAAATTGGAAACCGTAGCTCATTATTTTACCTTTTAATCCTTCAAACACAAACCGTGTTTGCCGTAATATGTAAGTTGATATATGGTGGTTCTTGTAAGCTAACTGAGGCTGGCCTACAGCGCTAGAGAGTCACTAAAGGGGAACAGTGACACATGATGGATGGTGTTCCCTTGGTCACAACCCCGATACCTTTTCTATGTGCTGTCACAAAAAAAGGGACTTTACTGCTGTAGAGACCTGAGAACGGCCCCCCAAGGCCCCACCCTAAACCTCACATAGCCCAGCCTTTGTCTCTTGAAGCCCCTGTGTCCCAGAAGTTGCACAATGACTGACATTTTGGGAAATAGCGTAGTCCCTGCTCAGTCTGGGGTTGGGCGTATAATTCCCACATTCCATCATACTCCAATTCTTTTTACATGTTCCGTGTTTTAGGACTCATTTCTATGCCTTTTGGGATGACTGTATTAAG
The DNA here is from genome assembly GCF_018296145.1 of Oncorhynchus tshawytscha. NCBI lineage: Eukaryota > Metazoa > Chordata > Actinopteri > Salmoniformes > Salmonidae > Oncorhynchus > Oncorhynchus tshawytscha. The sequence goes on from NC_056436.1 coordinate 49,763,653, forward strand.
AGGCATTTTTTAATTTTTTTTTACTGTCGAATATCAGTAGGGATTTGTCTGTTTATATTGAGTGAGCTGGTGTATACTTGCGGGGTTCCAGGTGCATCTGGCTGCAGAAATTGACTGCTTGTGGATTTACAAACTGTTAAAAACGCACAGAGTTATTAAGATAGGAATGTATGAGTCGACACAAACTTGCCAATAAAGATCAAAAACATTTGCATCGTATTATCTCTAATTATGTTTGCGTTAAAGAAAAGCTTATAATGTCGAACATGCAGTCTCAGGACGCGGTCTGTTGTGGCGACGTGAGTGTAGGCCAGTAACGGTCTTCCTGATGGGCCAGTGGAGGTCTTCCTGATGGACCAGTGGGGATCTGCCTGATGGGCACCTCCCGGGAGCAGAGTGAGTCACAGAACCGCAACACAACCACATCTGCCCTGACACAGGAAGCACTTGGAAGTTAACAGGAAACCCGTCTGATAAAAAGAATTCCATCTATGCCTGGATTTGGTCAGCAATGACGACACTGGTGATGCCCTTGTGGTCTGTAAATGACAAGGCTTTCCTGATCGTTAACTTGTATTATTAATAGTTAAACTTGTATTCCATAATTCCAGTGACGTGTGTAATCGGAAGGAGTGGAGGAAATAGGTGCTTCTCTCCAAAGCATGTTTTCCCATTCCTATCCATCATTACTGTGGAAAAATCAACAGGTTCCCTTTATTGTACAGCTACAACTAGGTCCCGGATCCATGTGGAATAATTCCGGCATTATTTTCTCGATTCAAGATTGTGTTTCCTGTTTACGATCTGACTCTAAATTAAGAATCTGAAAGTCTGAATATGCCCATGGCAGACCTCCTGTCTCGAAAAGATGTCTGACCTTAAGTGGGCGGATGTTTGTTTTAATTGTCCCGATGATTGAATGAGCAGAAGCGGAGGATTGTTTGTTGTTTTTGTTATTGTTGTTGTGCAGAGGTGAGAATACCTGACCATCCGGCACTACTCCCCAGGCCTCCGTCATAATCAGCCTACTGTAAAATGGAGAACATATCGAGACTGAGTAAGGTGGAGCCTCATTCACCAACCATAGGCACAAAGCCTGCTACTGTATGCAAGTTGTTAGTGAGACAGTAAGGTAAGATGTGGTTCTCTTGTGATCAGTGATGAGAAGGGGGAACTGTGACATCTTCATTAAGACTTGTTGAAGTCTGTGTCTTATGAAAGGGATCTGAGGGAGACGAGCCAGTGCTCTCCACTTCTTCACAGATGCTTTAAACAAGCACGATACTCCCCTCAGGCAGGCCCAGTGCTTCATATCACAAATGTCAAGAATCACAGGGCCGGTGGATTAACTTCTCTGCCTTTAATCGTAACATTATCGGTGGCTCTGAAATTCAACTGAGAAATGTGCTCTGCTCCCCGAGGCCCTGGATGGAAGATTGGCAGAAAATTGCTGCCCTGTCTTTGATTCTCACTCAGTCACCTCACCTCTGAACAATCCCAGTGCCATTTCTTCCATAAGGTCACTCTCAGTATACAGTAGCACTGCTGCAGTAGTATGAAGGGTTTCTTGGAACAACAGGCAACAGGCAGAGGTGTCTTGAAATGGTTAAGTCTGCTGTGTGAACGGAATGAAAAATGGGTGAGATGCTCTGTTTTTGTCTCTATATGGCAAGATGTCTGGGTTTTATCTTGTAAGTCTGGGGGGTCATGAACAAATACATACAAAGCCCTTAAGAGTAATCACCGAGACTTCACGCACACAGTTACTCAACGTGTCCCCAAACGTTTCTGTATTCCCACCAATTCCGCAATCCCAACAATACATATCAACTCTCCACCCGTATCTTTTTCGTCTTCCTTTTCCTCCTCTTCCTCTTCCCATTGTAACAAATTCATACAACATCCTCAGTAGTGTTGACGTAGGAAGCAGACGGGTGCAAATGTCACAAGATAATGGCCTTCTTTTCCAACATCCAAATAATGAATGAACACTCTTGCTTTTCTACTGACAGATGGGAATATTTGCCATTCATCCCATCACGCATAAGGTATAACATGGGGCTTGTTTCACATATCCCCTCACTACCCAATTTCTAACACACACTTTCAGCCACCCTGGGACAATTATCCCCTATGACCATTTGCTCCAGTGTTGCGTGACTCCACAGCTGCTGTCTCCATAATCTAGGCTATCCAGTCCCAGAGCAGTAATTGAGTGTCCGATATGGGAATTGACAGTTTAGGGCCGCGTCGACAGAGGGAAATTAGCACTGGGAAACTGTGCACCGCAATGCACCGCTATGAGCCGTTCAGGTAGTTTAATAAATCATAATATTTATGCTCCGTGACTTCCGCCTCTGCTGATTTGTGGTAAAGGGACCAGAGTTTGTCTCCTGTGATGTTGCACCTGCAGGAATCGTCTCTTTTACCTATGCACTTACATCATAGAAGCCTACTGTAAGCATTGGACGACGAGCATGCGTGTACTGTGCGTGTGTTGCTCTATCCTGCAGCTGGGGCATGATCAAACCCTCAGGGAATGTATAAGAACTGCTCCACGCCCTCATAAGCCTGTCAGATGGAGATTCTCTGTAGATATCTTAAAAGAACAAACAAAGGCTGGCTTTTGAATGATTTCACATGGCCTCTAATCAAACCTTAGATCTTCTGAGTTTTTTTCTCTCTCCAGGTTACAGGTAAGAGGAGCACTGCTCCTGACGTCACCTACGGCACTGTGTGTCTCAGTGGCAGTGTTCAATGCCCTGTGGAAGTGATCAAGGTGCCAGAGAAATCACCTAAAGCTTAGAGTTTGATCCTCACTCCTGACTTTGCTGTACTTGTGGGTAAGGGTGTATGTCCTCGTGGAGTGTGAAAGTCTGTCAGCTTTTCACCTGCCTCCATGCACTTCAAGTGCACTTCATGCTTAGAGGATTTTCTGTCTCTTTCTGGAGAGAAGATATGTTGATCATCCACAGTTCCTTTATTGTAGCAGGAGATCAAAAGGAGTCAAAACAAATTAAACGGTTGGTGTGAAGTAGCCAAAGCGGATAGTGCTCTCTTCCCCCTCCAATATTGTTGTGCTTATCGGGATTTCTATCAGTTGAGCGCAGTGGCACGCAGTTTGGAAACGGACTGCTTGTTTCTTATGGATCCCGGGATTTAAAGTGCTGGGGGTTTGGAGGGAGGGGGACCGAGCGTGCTCTGGCTTGGTCTCTCTGACACATTGAGAGACGGAGAGATGCGACTTGACAGATGAGAGATAAGAGGAATGGGGGAGGAAAGACTAGGCAGACAGGCGTAAGGTGTTGCTGAATGGGTTTTTGAAAGTGCACAAAGCCTCCATCAGTTAATAAGAGCTTGAAGATTGCTGTCTCTCTACGCTCTCGACACACTCAACCTTTCATTGGAAGTTTTTCCTGTTTACATTTTTTTCTTCCTTTCTGATACAAGTTCGGAGAAGTTCAAGGATAAACGCAGTTCTGAGCATGAAACTCGGCTAGTATGTCCCAAAAGATGGTAATCTAAGGCTGGCAGAATTACCTGTTGAACAGCACCCCTTGGGCACAGATTTCAGTTCAACCCTGAGTTGTCAACTAACGTCAATTCGAAGGGATTTAGATTAAAAATTGGGTGAAAAAAAGACAACAATTCCTAAATGACTTTATGACTTTTTGTAAATCCAATCCATTTCCATGTTGATTCGTCATCACAGTACATTATTGTTGTTGAAATGGCATGGAAACAACGTGGATTCAACCAGTTTACGCTCAGTGGGCAGCCTTAAAATCACTCAAAAAGTAATTATAAAAACCAGCATGTTATCGTGAGCTGATTTGGGCCTTTTTTTTAAAATGATCCTTTTCCTGTCCTCATTACCGCTGTAATGAGTCGTGTTGTAAATTTCATCATTAGCCAACGTTCTCTTTTCTGTGCTTTGCAAATGCAGAGAGACTTTCATGGGAAAACTGCAGCCATTCCCTCAGAGGTTATTCTGGTGCTGATGCAATCAAGCCAAGGTGAACAAAAGCAGAGAGAGGGAGAAATGTCAATAAAGAGAAGGGTTTAGCGACTGCTGTTTACGGGGCATGCCGACTTAAAAAGAGGTCTCTTTTTTCCCCCCCTACCTCCTTTCTGCTGAAACCGCCCTCCTCTTGGACGCTCGTTGATGGTTTGCCATTGTGCTTCTTTGAGTGCCCCCTGTGTCATGGTCAGAGATTCTCGTCTGAGTTTGGCGTGAGGTAGAAGGAGCAGTAGGATGAAATGGGAAACTTTTCCTTTTCGACTTGAGTCAGTGGAAAATAAACAGGATCTACATAAAAAAAAGGCTCTGCCACAGCAGACCGGCAGTGTTTTGAACCCAACATTTTCTGTCTCTCATTGCCTTTGTGAAATGTGTCCTTGATGTGCTATCACTTTTTCTTCAAATAATGATCTTTGCTCACATTTGGGAAGAATAATATCACAAGTCACAATTCATAATAAACCGTTTTCTCTGCTATATGGCGTGCAATAGAAGTCATTTATATTCTGTCACATATAAAGTCAAAGCCAAAGAGGTCTTGTGACACTTCCCCCCCAGCTGTGTATTGTTATCAACTGAAAGAGAAACGGGCATGATAAGGTAACTCCATTGATGACCTATGTTTCATGGCCGACATGGGACTTCAGATATCCCAATCTTGAATCGTTAATTTTTTGCGTTGTGCCACTCTGGTCTTCACCTGCCTCCGGGCAGCATAGTTTCAAGGCATTTCTCAACACGGGCTCATGGACCCATTAAGAAAAGTTGACTTTGTACCTCAACGAAACACAGATGGAAGAACCTGAGCATTTTCCGCATGGCAGTTAAATTCAATAGAAAATATAAAGCAGCTGCATTTGTTGAAGAACTGTAGTCTAGTAGTTGAAAAAGCGTGTTCGGGTTTGGTCGAAAAGGGAGGATAAGGGCCCCTAGAGAAAGGAAAACACTAGACCTAACTGACTTATTCCCTCAGAGTTAAAGACGCATATCAGTTCTCTAATAAAGTCCACGTCCTTCTCACAAAGAAGGAATAGGGTTGTTTCTTTGTTTTTGTGAGTAGTTGTTAAGGTTTTATAGAAACCTTTGCGGTGGAGTTCAAAAGAGTTTTAAATAGCAGAGAAAGAGACAGAATAAGGGAAACGTAGCCAGCGAAGGATGTGTTGTCCTTTGTGTGCTCGGCACGTCGGCGGCACTTGATAAATGGACTTCTCTGGTGAAAGAACAGCATGTATGACCCTTCTCAGTTACGTGGCAACTAGACTTTCAGCAGGAATTGTGTTTCACATCATTTTTGTCTATTAGCGAACACATATCATAAATCTAAGTGGGCATGTGTTCACAGTTTCTTGAACCCCATGTCAGCACTAGTAGCAATATCTAATAACACAACGTTTCCCACCGACCTCTCAGACTTGACTGTTCTGATCTCATGATAAAAGTGGACAATTAACACATTTGGGACATTGAACAGTGGTCAATTATTCAAATATTTGTTGTTGTTTAGTGAAATCAACCCCCCAAAAATCTGATTTGAAGTGCATAAATGTTACCAGATGAATCAGAGAATGTATTATAAAATAAACTTCAATTCAAAGGCTCCAGGCCACCATCCAAAGCAATTATGAGAAAAACATTTATGGTTACTGTACTGGGAATTCCAGTCTCCCAATAGATTATGCAATCATCGACTTCCAGCTTGAGAGACTCTGTGTGGAGTCGTTTTGCTGTGAGGTATGCGGAAATGCCTGCTCGCTAAATTACCTACGTTTTTTTGACAGAAAGCCAAAAACTCATCCTTGGAGGAGAAAAAGTACAAGGATCTAAAATCGAATGAGCACAAACTGGAGGCTAGCAATTTCAATTTCAGCAATTTCATCAGAGTATGAGGCCGATCCGGAAAACTATGGGGAACTGAAAACTAATGTTGATAAGTAAATTCCTTGAAAGGGCGATATTCCGAGACACTTACAATCCAAGACCATGTTGACACACATGAGACGGCAGCCTATCTCCTTAACCACTGACGTTAGAGGACCACTCAGTTGTTGTGAGAGTGAAACTAATGACAAGGCTGTCTCTTAAAGCCCAGGGTGTTTTGGATCTGGGCTCACAGCGCATCCCGAATGCCACTGCCTCATGTTACAGCTATCGGTTTCATGTTTAATTTCACTCGTGCCAACGCAACGCACAACCTCTCACCACCCAAAACTGAAATTAAACATGAACCCGATAGCTGTAACACGAGGCAGTGGCATTTGGGATGTGCTGTGGCTCAGAACCTTACCCTGCCCATGTGGTATAACCCGCTGGTTACAAACCATTGAAGAGGAACATGGCTGGAGTGTGTAGGGTGTGGAGTCCCCCAAAATCACTATACCTTGAATTACAGTTTACATCTGATGAATTGAGAAAATGCATGGACAGTCATTATGTAGCCTAGGTCAAGAAAAATGTAACTGACTCTTGACTGTAACTCAAGGGCTGGGGCTGCAGAACGGCGCATGATTGGGTCATTGGTGGACGTGTTCCCCCATGGTCATGTGGCTCATACTGTATTCTGTTTCATTGGGTGTGGATCCCTTGGCCCTGGGGTCTCTCACTGAGAAGAGTGTTCCAGATCTGTCTCACCACCCCAGCCTCCTGACAGCCCCTGCCTGTTCCAGAAGGGTGTCGAAGAGGGTGGGAGGATGACGTTATCACCCAGGATGCAAACTGTGTTGAAGTCTATCCACGGAAACAGCTGTATTTGCTGGGAATGCAGCCCCGTGTGTGCCTGGCAAGGGCTCCAGCATGGTAGCACATTCCTTTTCCCTCACTCTGGCTACCTCCAACATACAGTAGTTGAGTGAGCAGGTATAGGCAGTCGGTCATCAGTCTGGCTACTGCCGACATAGTTGAGTGAGCAGGTTTAGATAGTGGGTCATCACTCTGACTACTGCCAACATACAGTAGTTGAGTGAGTAGGTATAGGTAGTAGGTCATCACTCTGACTACTGTCAACATAGTTGAGTGAGCAGGTTTAGGTAGTGGGTCATCACTCTGACTACTGTCAACATAGTTGAGTGAGCAGGTTTAGGTAGTGAAGTATCTGGCCCTGCGAGGCTTGTTCACTGTCAGGACACTACTTCGTACTGTGGGAGGGTGTAGTTCAGATAAGCCTTGAATGCTTTCCATAAGTGTTACTTTAAAATACGCACAGATTTTGTTCATATTGAGAAGTATCCTCGAGCGTCACTCAACAGTTTTCTCGAAAAAACGCTCCCTCCAGATATTCTTTCCTGGAGTATATGTGAAAAAACTGTATTATCTTCTTTCTCTTTTTTTTCTGATGCTGTTGCTTTTGCTTGTCTTGTCCATTTTCACACTTAATCTCCCTTGGCTGCCAGCTGCAGCCTGTGCCTCGGTGGTTTGCCGGAATGGTTTTGTTTGTTGTAGATGAAAGAAATAGGCTTGAGTGCTCCTCAACAGATGTTTATTCACCATGGCACAGCGTAGGAAATCTCCGAGAGAAACCTCCTTCTGTGGTTTTGCTGTTGGTAAATGGACTGATTTACTTGGCTGTGGAAGATTGCGCACAACATTACATACTTGGATAAACTACTGCGTATCTGCAATGATGTGGGTTCAAATTTCATGTTTATACCCAGCTATGACAAGCTTGACTATCTTCAGGAGGGGTTTGGCTGGTTGCACCACAGTTGTAAATAGCTGTATGCTTGACAACTCGAAAACAGGCAAGACAACACAAGATAATTATACTGTAAAGAAAACCAAAAGTCTGCTATGAATGTGTTCTGTATGCATTTGGTGATGCTTTTGGGTGTATATTTCAGCAGGCTGCTCATTTATTGGTCTCTGGTATTCTCATCATAATTTCTCTTGGTGTGAAATATGACATCTTTGGCAATTTGAGGAGAAAATATGTTTTACCCCTTTTTCTGGAGGCCTCTAACTAGAGAAAAGAATGTATACACATGGGAAGAACATGGAGGTGTCAATGTAGAATATGTCAACAACATAGCTGGAGTTGTAATTTGGTATGTATTGAATTACAGGCATGTACTGTATGTTTACATTACAATAAGATCAATCTCTCCACACGTATCCTTTGCCATATGTCCTTATTATCGTTTGAGAATTGATGAGTCAATGTCTCTTTATTACCGCGATAGCAAACACAGCAAAGAGGGGGCTGTCAGACATCCTAACCATCAGGTGCGCAAGTCAAAATTCTCTGTCACTAATTAGCTCTCTGAATCCCGGGCATTTGTAGTAGCATGACAAATTAGCAATGCTGCGTTTGCCGCTGATAATGCCGAGCTCAGACAACCTAACTGTGACAGAGAATGTCTTTCTTGTTTGTGTAGAATTGATAGAATTTGCCTATAGTTAGATATTACAACAAGTCCAAACTTGGAACAGCCATTGTGTTGTATGACTATTTACAGTGCCTAAAAAAGGGATTCCGTTACATGTTTTTCCTACTGATCGAGGCAACCTGCTCCAGACTTTCAAAGTGAAAGAAAAGCAATTGACCATTTTCTAAATTAACATAAAGTAAAAAATAAAAACACAATGTCTTCATTGTGTATGTCTTCAAACCCGAGTTAAGGCAGCAGAATTGGACAACTGTGCAAGGAGTGTGTAGACTTTTACTAGGCACTGTAACGCTTTTAGCCACTGTACTGTGATCGTATTCGTTGAATCCAATGCCTGTACTGTACAACACTACAGTGATGTAGGATACAGGTATAGGTCTACCGATGTACTGTACAACACTACAGTGATGTAGGATACAGGTATAGGTCTACCGATGTACTGTACAACACTACAGTGTTGTAGGATACAGGTATAGGCCTACAGATGTATTGTACAACACTACAGTAATGTAGGATACAGGTATAGGCCTACAGATGTACTGTACAACACTACAGTGATGTAGGATACAGGTATAGGCCTACAGATGTACTGTACAACACTACAGTGATGTAGGATACAGGTATAGGCCAACAGATGTACTGTACAACACTACAGTGATGTAGGATACAGGTATAGGTCTACCGATGTACTGTACAACACTACAGTGTTGTAGGATACAGGTATAGGCCTACAGATGTATTGTACAACACTACAGTGATGTAGGATACAGGTATAGGTCTACCGATGTACTGTACAACACTACAGTGATGTAGGATACAGGTATAGGTCTACCGATGTACTGTACAACACTACAGTGATGTAGGATACAGGTATAGGCCTACAGATGTACTGTACAACACTACAGTGATGTAGGATACAGGTATAGGTCTACCGATGTACTGTACAACACTACAGTGTTGTAGGATACAGGTATAGGCCTACAGATGTATTGTACAACACTACAGTGATGTAGGATACAGGTATAGGCCTACAGATGTACTGTACAACACTACAGTGATGTAGGATACAGGTATAGGCCTACAGATGTACTGTACAACACTACAGTGATGTAGGATACAGGTATAGGCCTACATATGTACTGTACAACACTACAGTGATGTAGGATACAGGTATAGGCCTACAGATGTACTGTACAACACTACAGTGATGTAGGATACAGGTATAGGCCTACAGATGTATTGTACAACACTACAGTGATGTAGGATACAGGTATAGGCCTACAGATGTACTGTACAACACTGCAGTGATGTAGGATATAGTTATAGGTCTAAAGATGTACTTTACAACACTACAGTGATGTAGGATACAGATATACAGATATAGGCCTACAGATTCATACTGCAGATCAGGGCTTCAGACTAACACATTGTCCTGGTAGCACTGGTGAGCCACTAACTTTTTCAGTTGATGGCACCAGCCCATGATTTGGTGGCACGGCACCTCTCCAAAAAACCCTTTGCAGTGTCACGCAATAGAAGCATTTTGAGTCTTTCACAGTGCTTAACTAAGAAGTGTAATAGGCTACTGAGATGGCATTCAATACGTTGTTACAATGTTGTTACATCCAACAAGTCCAAGCAGGAATGCATGATTCAAAATGTGATTGTTATGAATTTTGGGTTGACAATTAGGATATTTTTGTTCAGTTTTACCTTGAAAACAGAGCTCCAGAATTTCAGAAGTTCCAGAATTTTTTTTTTTTAGGTCAACAGAGATGAATTTGCCTTCATCTTTATGTGCATTAATAACATATAAAGGCCTGACTCAGTTGGTGCTCATTCACCACCTGAGGAAGTGGAAACTCAAAACACATTAGCTAGTTTGCTAACTCTAAATATACCCACAACTGCTAGTAGCCATGTATTAATCTAACAGTGAACATAATATCCAGTCCAATAACTTTGCAATGAAGCCTAGTGCACTCGAGATTGGCCGATGCGTATTTTGCTCACTTTGTATTTTAAAGCCATATCAGATATCTTGATTGTATAACCGTGTGCTCTAAGCTCAATAATGACAGTTGAGGGGAAAAAAATGATACCTGCAGAAAGCTGAGAACATCTTCTCTTTTAATACGGACAACTAGTTGTGTTTGTTACGCACAATTACATTTTGAAATGTTGAGGGTGGAGAGAGATTGTCTGAGGCTCTTATCATTACAGCAGCTGGCCTCAGCGATACAGGCAGGCACAGCGGCGATCACGAGGATAATGCACTTTCCTGTTTCATGATTTTATCCGCCTAACAAACAGGACGTTTTGATTGAGGTGCCCGGGTAGAAGGTGCAGCTCGCCACAGTGAAACCAATATTTTTTTTCAAAGGTAGCAAAATATGACTAAATGGATGCACCATAATGTTGCATATTGGAGTGGTCAACACCCTTCGAGGTGGGCAATTTAAAAAAAATTAAAAATAGCTGTGAAATGGTTGTTTCTGTTGAATTCTGAAGGTAAAATTACATCCCACACTTTCCTGATAGTTTGGTCAATATATCCCAACCACACCTGAAATTACCAATCATTTCTGTATTACTTTAAACTGTTGGTCTAACTCAAACAGTTCAGAAAGTAACCATGCTTGGCAATTGTTTTGTCGATCAAATGTGAGAAAGTCAGTTCTGGTTCAGTTCAAATGAACGTTTGCTACGTTTGTGTAATGGCTTGTACTGAACGACACGTTTCCCCAAAACGTTCTTCAATGTTCTTCAACAGACTTTGAGGTAGTCTACCTTTTCTCCATTGTGTGTGGCTGTGGCTTGAAGCAATGAGTGACATATTTGAAGGGCAGCGGTGCGTTTTCAACCCACAACCCAACCCCTGCCCGTTTTTCAACTGGTCGTTCAGAACAGCACCGTTTCCGTTTAATTGAACGTTGCATTATGTTTTTTTTTCATACTGAATGCAGCCCTGGTGACTTTTCTACTCCAAAATGAAAATGAAAATAAAATGATGGTGACATCATTAAAATACTATGTCCCCTAGCCTAACAACATAGCATGTCATGTCAACAATGCTGATTCAACCAATTTTTGCCCAGTGGGAGCGTGCAAGATCACATCACGAGAAACTTTCTCCATTTGAAAAATACCCTATATAATTCTTATTCTTTCTTATGAATATACCATGTCAAATGTGACTGTACTTTTTTAGGAGCTATTGCATTGTTCTCCTTTACAAGCCTTGTGCAGGCCTTTGAGGATCTGGCCAAACCAAAGCATAATTCGCGGCCGGGAGATCCAATCGTAAAATAAGGAATTGAGTAGTATTGTGTACTGTAAAGCCACAGAGTGCCAGGAGATACAGTGGGAAAATAATTTCCAATATATCAAATTCATCATGGTATATTATTGAGGAGGTCAAATTGTCCTGTCTCTAATCTTGTCTCCTGCAAGTTACGCACCTGTCTGTAGATGCATATCAAATAGAAGTTTAACTGTCTTAAAGGTTTCATTTTCTTAAAATGTAAAAAAAAAAAAAAAAAAGCAGCATCATATGACGCAAAATGCATCATACCAGCTGTATTTCTGTATTGGGAAAGTTATACATCTTGAGATGGTTTTTGGGTGTGGTTTTCCTTTAAACCTGTGACTTTTTTCAATGCTGATTTGAATGTCATTGAGGAAACAGAAAGATTTTTTTTCAAACATACTTTCTGAATTTTAAGGTAATCCTAGAAGTAATCATCTAGTTTTTAAAAAGTATCTGGAATCGAATTTCAATACTCTTGCTGGTAACATAACGGATTACATGTAAACTAAACATTGATCTTAATATCCTGATTTATATCCTGAATCTCAAAGCAACCTGCCTTTCTGTTAGAGCGCCGTTATCGTCAAAATGATGTTATATGTGGGGAGAACAATGATTGCTCCCCTGCATAAACGACTGGCCCTGTCATTATTTGTTGCCATGGTTCCTTATCAAGTTAGCTCTGTTAGTATGACTTCTAAAATGGCATGATTCTCCCCCTGTCCCTGTCTCATGCTCAAGGCGATTTATGTAAGATGTTTTTTTAAAGAATGGTATATTCTTTATATTCATTTTATACTAGGTAGTATATTGTACCCTTTTAGTGTTATATGTAAAGTGAAATGGAAGTTGGGACCAGATAAGAAAATACCATAATTTATACTTGATGAAGATGATGTTTTGCACATAATTAACTGTATTCCATAGCTTTCCCATATTCTGTAGTACCTTCATCTACTTGTTGATGAAGAAAAGGTGCCAAATTCCAAACAGGAAATGTCATTTTTATTAAACTTTTTTGTATAAATTTTTCATTGTATCCAATTGGTAGTTACAGTCTTGTCTCATCGCTGCAACTCCCATACAGACTCAGGAGAGGCGAAGTTTGAGAGCCGTGCGTCCTCTGAAACACAACCCAACCAAGCCGCACTGCTTCTTGACACAATGCCCACTTAACCTGGAAGCCAGCCGCACGCTGGGCCAATTGTGCACCGCCCCATGGGTCTCCTGGTCACTGCCGGTTGTGATAGAGCCTGGACTCAAACCGAGAATCTCTAGTGGCAGAGCTAGCACTGCGATACAGTGCCTTAGACCACGGCGCCACTCGTGAGGCCAGGAAATGTAACATTAAAGGACGACTGCACCTTCTGATTTTGCCTCGCTTAGATTTGGTTAATTTAGAAATGCTAGCGGCCGTGACTGAATTCAAACGTGAGTTGGTTTCGGGGTGTGTTTTGATGTGGATGTCTCGTGTGTGTGTTTGCAGGTGGGAAGAGTTGGCCAAATAATTTCGGCAGTTAGATTCAGCCGGCTGGTGTGAGATCCACATTTTTTTTAAATTAATTTGACTTTGGATAGCCTATCTCCGGGGATAGTTAGTGGCCTTCAATAAATTACACAATGTAAGGGCGGCGCACAATTGGCCCAGGTTTGGCCGGTGTAGGCCGTCATTGTAAATAACAATTTGTTCTTAAGTGACTTGCTTATTTTTTTAAAATTAAGAATTGGTAACATGAATAAATACATCTGGGTATATCTCATTTGGATGGAATAATTGAACGACAATGCATTTCAGGTGTAGAGAAATCAGTCATGTCCTGTATCATTACAAATAAAAGTCTGGAAATATTGCAAGACCTATGTAGGAGACAGTGTAGGCCTATGTGGGAGACAGTGTGTGTAGGCCTATATTGGGAGACAGTGTAGGCCTATGTGGGAGACAATGTAGGCCTATGTGGGAGACAGTGTAGGCCAATGTGGGAGACAGTGTAGGCCAATGTGGGATCTGGTAATGGTGCATTGGTTGATAACTTGTCAATTCCCATTTTTGCTGGTTTCATGTTAAATTAGGAGTATCTATTACATTACATTGGTCAGTGACTACAAGAAGCCTTAAAGGGATAGTGCGAGATTTAGGCAACTAACACTAGAACCTCCAAGTGCTAAAGTACACACAGTTGGGTGTCCCCTTTAGCCAACGTATCAGATTCATCTACTGTGTTGTTATCAGGGGTGTGACAACCTAGGTAAATCTGGCTATTCTTCTATATGTATCCGTAAATTGACAGTTGATACTTGTGATCAGAAAAAAAGTAACTGTTTCATTATGCCTAAGTAGATGTTGGAAATGTACCTATCTCCCTGCAGGTTTATAGATCAGATTCGGAGCAATGCACGGAGGTGTGTGTGACTGCGTCTGTGTCCTGTCCTCAAAACTTGCAGCGGGCAAATAAGTTGGCTGTCAGTCAGTCAGAATGCACATTAGTGTTTCTTCTTCTTTCCTTACTCTCAGGTCGCTTCTTAGACATGATGCACATTGATAGCTTGCTAGCATACGTCCTCACCTATGGATTCATCATAGTAGCAGGCTAACAGGAGGCAGCAGCAATCTAAATGATCAGACCCAAACATGCGATGAGAAGGGATCAGGTGAAGAATGAATGGAGACAGCTTTGGGTGAAATATGAATATGTTCCCAATGGCTATGGTTGCTTAAAATTCCAAATCTGTTCGGGAATGTCATTAGGCTTTAGATTTCAATAGCCACAGGAAGGGCCACATTACCCTCAGGATTAATGTCAGTGCTGCAGCAGTGGACTTGCATTTGAGTGACTTGGCTGAACCTCTTGTTTAAATATACACAGACTCATTAAAGATTAGGCCAAGGGGAACCCTTAAATAGCCCTGAATTATGGCCATTTGGGCTCTTAAGGCACGTTCCCCAAAGCACCTCAAAAATCAGTGCCACTCACTCCCTCAGCCTGCTTCGAGTCCTTGATTGAAGACTAAATCTATAATCTACAGGGGAGTTTTTTGTTCCAGCCCCTATGTTTGCCTTGGTTTTGAACATTGGATAATGGCTGTTTCATAACAAGCTGTAGTCGACAGTGGTTCGTATAGGGTGGTGTGACACCGTGAAACTGCGACTTGTCACGAAGCCTGCTGCCCTGGCTCTGCTATCTTGGAGGAAGATGTAGAGAGCTGAGTCACCGAGCAGCGGAGAGGCCTGGAGAGCGATAACTCACCAAGGATGAACCGAGTCGTCACTCTTCCTGTTTTAATTAGGAAGAGCTGGCCCTTTCGAAAGGACAATCACGTCATCAGCTTCCTTCCCCACCAATGATTACAGACAAGGAACTGTGTGAGATCATTGCAGCTTGGGCCACACTGGGACCTAATATGCCTAGAATTTTGCGAGAAGTATAGTTTTTGTTTGGCTTGCTGAGGGGATACAGTATCATATTCAGGCTCCCCTGATAATGAGAGGAAATCTGTCCATTGTGGCAAACTAAGTGAGGCCCAACATCTCCCTCTCAAATCTTGCTTCATCATATTGAAATTTTTCCAAGGCCATAGGCTCTGAATGTAATATATTCTCTCCTCTTAGGGGTCGGCGGTACTGTTTGGAGTGGATGGGGGGGGTTACCCAGCCTCTGTGTTCCATCACCCAGTCATTCATCACTGTCACCGTGCGCCTGCCCGTCAGGATCCCAGCGTGCATTGCCAGGTGTGAGAGGGGGGCCAGCATTTTTTTGGCTCCCGATCAGGAAATGATCGCAACTGGCTCTGATCCACTTTAGCAGTGTGGGTCTGGATGTCATAATGTATACGCTCTCGGCTCCAGAAGCTCGGCTTCAGGTCAGAATGTATACTCACACTCTAGAGAGACGGAACTGCACTAGTGGGATCTGGTTTTCGTTTGCCTAGTTGACGCAGCGCATTACACTTTCCAGAGATTGGGACAAATCTTAGGAGGCGGAACAATATATATGTTGGAAAAGCTGTTTGAGGGAAATTCTTTTTTTATCCTTTCTTCCTCACGAAACCTTGCCGACTGCTCGCTTCTTTGTTAGCCGAGGGGCGAGACCTTAGTGGAGAAGTGGGGGGACTTGCTGCACTGCTGAGTTGGCAGAGAATACATTTTTGCAATTAACACTTTTTTTCCTGCACTCACTCTGGTGCCCAGTAGGCTATCAAGTAAGCACATAATCCTCAAAGGGGAAGGAGCATCACCATTTAATGCCCTTTATTACTCAAGTGCAGCTCAGTCAATATTTCAGTACAGCAGAGGATGTCAGAGAAGTATGTTGATGGCTCCAAATTGGATTATGGCCACATTCCGGACTTAAATTGGTGTCAGCCGACAACTTGACTGACTGTGAGTTTATTCACCCTCACCCTGATGCAATTTGTCTATAGCGAGTAGCCCATTCCCAGTTTCTCTTCTCATGTCGTCCTCGTCCTTGGCAAGACTGAAATCTAACATGCAAAGGACACTCGTCTCATTATTTCTCTGTTCTTGGGAGCGAGGAGGTGTTTTTCAAGGTCTATTTCAGGCCGGCTGTCAACAAGTGTTGCTCTGTGCGCTGCAGTGCAGCGGAGGCACGGCAGAGACTTCAGTTACTGACAAGTCTCAGGTGGATGATTTCTAATGGGGACCAACAAATTAGAAAAGAGGATAAAAGGCGAGACGAGAGGAAGGAAAATCTTTTTTTTTTAAATGCAGAGAGCCAAACGTGTAGTTGCAGCTCTAAACACAGAAAACCCAAAGAAGACCACCCTCAAGCCAAGTTCAACAAGTGCGACGCGTTTGGCAGAAGCTAGAAGAGAGGAACCCCTTTGTTCGTGGGGGTTGGAACAGCACCAACAGCCCGTGCCATAGGATTCTGTTCAATAATCCACCGAGTGGCTGATTTATGGCTGGCATTAAAGTGTTGACTAAACTTCCTGAACATAATCTGTTCCTACAACCAAACGAAAGATAGGGGGAGAGAATAACAACTGACAAGAATATACTGTCACTGACTTTGTTGGAGGGCACACATGAGTGAACATTAAGTAAGCCTACAATGTGCCCTACAGGAGCTAACACACCTGTACAATTCCATCAACTACCAGCAGTTCTGGTTAGAAGTAATTGTGAAGTCAGCAGGCCTTAAAGCTTTGACGCAATACAGTAATACACAGTACGTGCAGTCATGTGCATGGTGTAGTGTCGAGCCAATTGAGAAGGCTAGTTTAAGATAAGGTTTTCCCTTCTGAATACTGACACGTAGGAGGTAGTGAGGCATTACCCGCACATGTGATGATGAACATTTGGTATTAAAGTAGGATTCTAGCCCCTGCAAACCAGACCAATTATCTCAGGGTTCATGGGCCACAGAGCGGCTATGGTTTTTTGTAGACCAGAGGGGGCGGCCGTCATCTTTTTTTTTTGTGTCAATCTGCGTTTTCAAAGGGTTCCAGGCACTTTCAACCCATATGTTATTTCGAGTTCCCCCGCTGTTTTGACTTGATACATGATTCCCAAAGACAAGGAGCATGTTCTCTGGGGGACAAGGGAGAGTGGATGTGCCACATTTGACATTGAGGCAAGATTACAGTGTTCTTCCTGAAGCAGACAGACCTAAAACAAGCTGGGAGCAGGAAGGCAGGATGAGAGGCTGTCGTGCGTGTGTGCACTCATACAGGACGAGGGTTTTTAGAACAGAAGGACAGCGAGGGTTTTTAGAACAGAAGGACAGCTGTTGGAGTCATCACTTTTTGACGGCTAGGACCAAGCTCCCTTGAGAGTATCTGCATCTCCTGTAGAACCAGAGGACTACAGAGGAATCCATTTGTTCGGCCTGATGCACTGTAAAAATATGGAAAATAAAAGGCTATTTAAAAAGCCAGTTCGTTCATTCAGGCACCTGTGTTGTTGGATATTGATTGCAAAATGAAATGATTTAACTGCGTCATCCTAAAAAGTAGTTGGATTATCACAAATGTGTTCAATATGCCATGAGCCAAAAGTTCCAGATTTGACATTTCCATTCAACCTGATCGGCTCTTATTGCTGGTATTTAGTAGAGCACTTAGGCTAATACTATCTCCGCTAAAACACAGAGAGACCTATTTGTGGGAAGCAGCATGACTTAGTTGCTCTTGTTCAGACTGGATTCTCGGAATACTGTACCTCATTTTAGCTTGTTCCACATCCACATGTTGTTCAATGAGGGAGCTATACAGTAGTTTCAGTGACATTTTGATGAATCTTTCATCATCTTACTGTATTATGCTATGCTCTTTTACTGCAGTGGGCTAAATCAGGATCACACAGAGTGTTTCTTGGTAATCTTAAACAAATCTACTTTGAAACAAAAGTATACGCCTCACACACATGGTTATGGCCTTAAATAAAAGAAGAAGAAGAAAAGACACCAGTAGCATGTTATATACATGTATTAAATTTTGATGTAGCATCCCAATATTACACTTTATATACACTTTATACATCGCAGAAAACTGAAATATAACAAAATCGTTTGACATAGAAACAACGGATTTTCGGTGTTAGAAAAAAGTATAATATTTATTCATTTGATCATTTGACTACAGGAAAGGGCTACATAGATTTTTTACAGATTTTTGGTTTGTCTACTGTGGAAAGGAGTACATTAGATAGAGTTGGGTCTACCTCTGGGTAACCATGATAACCTGCATTCCCAGAAAGTTTATTTTTACGAGGTGTTAGGGAATACAAATACCGTACAATATATATCAGCCAATACAAATATGTGACCCGATTCAGGAAACTAGGCGTGTATCGCAAGTCACGAATTCACAGGAGAGCTGTTTGAATGTAAAAATAGTTTAAAAAAAAATCAAAATGTGTTTTTTGGGCAGCAATGACTTCTCGAACGTGTGAAATTTCATGTGCCTTGTAAATAAGAATAAAATTGTTAAATTACGATTATTGTTTAGTGAGCAACCTTCCCGCTATCCATGATTGGCTGAGATAATGACTGGGCTGGATATGCCGATAGATGAATTTGGATTGGTCTGCCATATAGCATGCTGTCTGTCTATTGGAGCTGGTCAGTTTTTTTATTTTTATTTTATTTCACCTTTATTTAACCAGGTAGGCCAGTTGAGAACAAGTTCTCATTTACAACTGCGACCTGGCCAAGATAAAGCAAAGCAGTGCAACAAAAAAACAACACAGAGTTACACAAATAAACATAGTCAATAACACAATCGAAAAATCTATGTACAGTGTGTAAATGTAGAAGAGTTGGGAGGTATAAGGCAATAAATAGGCCATGAAGGCGAAATAATTACAATTTAGCATTAACACTGGAGTAAAAGATGTGCAAGTTTATTTATTTTATTTACCTAGTATGTGTAGGTAATTGTGTTAAACGCTGCTTTTTTTAAATGTATCACGTAGTAAAATTGCATAAACCTAATGTCAAGTTAAAGTGTAATGTTAGCTAGGTAATGTTAGCTGGCTGGCTCACTCGCTAGCTAACGTTATGTGTTTGCTCTTCACATAACTTCATGCAGGGTAGTAACGTCATAGCTACATAGTCTACATTTTCAGATACTACACGTTTCTAATTTTGACAGAAAGTGGTTTCATTTCAATCTGTTTTTTTTCTACTCATAAATAAAATTGTTTCTCACGTTATCCTACCTTTTTTTATCTTTAAAAATGTTTTTGCAGAAATTACAGAACATCCCATGTACATGATGAAGACATAACAGATGAATTACACGGACACAGTGTTAGTCATTCAGTGTGATTGAGCTGGTGCGGTTACCACTCACTGACTCACTGACTCTCTTGGTGCCAGTAGTGAAAACATCCAGCGGACCACTGATGCATGGCTGCCTCTGTCCCACCACAACACCTCTCTGTCTCCACGGAACCAGCAGAGATAGAAAGATTGTGTGTATGTGCGCGTACGTGCGTGCCAAGGTTATTATAGTAAACTAAAACTGAAAATAAAACTAAAACTAATCATGAAAAATTATTTAGTAAACTGAAATAAAATCAACAAAACTGTTTGAAAAACTATACTGAAACTATTTATCTTGGGGGAGATTTAAATGGGTTTTCAATCTTCTGATTCTGTCAGGTCACATTGAGATTGACTTTATAATTTAAAGGGAGACTCAGCAAGATAACGTTGCCATGAGCAGCACCTCAGATATTGGGTGCATTTGAGTGGTAAGGCTAAAGCGACAGGCTAACAGAAAGTCGAGGAGAGAAGTCGGGGGATGAGCATCTGTGACAGCCGGAAGTTCTGATCAACATAGGCTCAGATCAACATACTAGTGTTGCCATTGTTTATAAAAGGTTTTCCTTATAATATCAAAATAAACATGTATCTGAAGCCCATATCCCACACACACTCACAAACTACAATCTTAATATAATATTGTGTGTTGTTGTTATGTGGTAAGGTTGGACCCAGGTGCAGAGAAGAGACCAGACGAGGAATCCGTGATTAAGGATAAACATAATACTTTTACTTTACTGAGAACCAGAAGCCGCAGGATCACAGTACACTTGAAACAGGTCAGCGTCTCAACAACTCACTCAGGAAACAACCACACCCGGTAAACAATTCAAGCTTCTGCAAAGGACAACAGAAAACATGCCTCTTTTAACAGGGACATCATAATGAGTCAATTGGACACACCTGAGTGTCGTTAATGTCTCTAGGACGGTCTCTGCCACCCTCTAGTGATAGGTGGAACCATGACGTGTACATTGTACTATCAATTAGCGAGAGAGCCACAAATATCACATTTATTTATATATGTCCATTGATCACATACATCTCTGCAAATTGGTTGCTGTTTCAGTCATGTCTTTGGTCACATTCACAAACAAAAACACCCTAATGATTGGATGACAATAGACCCTCCCACAATGCAGGCGATGGCTGTATGATGAAGTTGGCGAAGAGCAACCGCAGAAACTTGCAGTCAAAACTTAATGACCTTAATGACCGAATGAAGTTCATGCAGTTGACATGTCAGGATATTTTTATCCCCAGAATGCGGCACACTTTGAAAGGCGATGACCAACAATGGTCACCGTCTTGACAAGGGTGATCTACTCGAACACGCCCATTGAGATGACCACGATGCAAGATTTTGCTCTCACGCAGGCCATGTTCGATAGCATCAAAACCATGATACAATTTTGCTGACTGATCTGCAAATAACCTTGAGTAGTCTTTAATGGTGCAAGCTGACTTGTCGATCAGTCAGTCTCAACCTTCCTTTAAATGTCAGCTGCAATGTCGACTGCACCCACAGTCACACAGAGCCTCTGTGCATGTGCACAGGTGCGCCTCATGCTGCCACAGCGTGGTAGCTACAGGAGAAGTTTAGTCTTGCGCTTCAACGCGGCTGGTTATTGCGGAAATGGACCCACTACTACGGTTTACTTCTTGCATCTACGACATCTCCCGTCATCTCACTTAGTCTACCTTTAAACCCAACCTAACCTATAACCTGACCCAACACCTTATGCATTACTGTCCCACAGTGGCAAGAAGTAACATCCCCAAAAACATCAAAACGAAACATAAATGTCTCCTAGCCTCCCAGACATCAGTTTTATTGTTTGTGTTATGGACAGAAAGTAGCCTAAGGGAAAATCTCAACTGCATACTTCTCCCGTCCTCTCTCCGTAGCCTTCTCAAAACTTAAAGGGAGGAGGTCAAAGTGGAGGGACCTCTGGTTTTCTCATCTAATGGGTTTTGAGAAGAAGATGAGGACACAAGGAGTTTTCAATTGAGATCTTCCCATAGGCAACGTCCTGTCTGTAACACTAACACTAAAACTGAAATCATACTGATCAGAAATATAAATGTAACATGCAACCATTTCAATATTGTACTGAGTTACAGTTCATTTAAGGAAATCAATCAATTGAAATAAATTCATTAGGTCCTAATCTATGGATTTCACATGACAAGGCAGGGGAGCAGCCACGGGAGGGTATGGGCCCACCCACTTGGTAGTGAGATCCACCCACTGGGGAGCCAGGCCCAGCCAATCAGAATGACTTTTTCCTCACAAAAGGGCTTTATTGCAGACAGAAATACACCCCCATCAGACAATCCTGCAGGCGAAAAAGCTGGATGTGGAGGTCCTGGGCACGTGGTCTGCGGTTGTGAGGCCGGCTGGACGTACTGACAAATTCTCTAAACCGACGTTGGAGGCGGCTTATGGAAGAGAAATTAACATTCAATTCTCTTGAAACAGCTCTGTTGGACATTCCTGCAGTCAGCATTCCAATTGTACGCTCCCTCAAAACTTGAGACATCTGGGGCATTGTGTTGTGTGACAAAACTGCACATTTTAGAGTGGCCTTTTATTGTCCCCAGCACACAGTGCACCAGCGCAATGATCATGCTGCTTAATCAGCTTCTTGATATGCCACACCTGTCAGGTGGATGGATTATCTTCGCAAAGGAGAAATGCTCACTAACAGAGATGTCAACAAATTTGTCTACAGCATTTTAGAGAAATAAGCCTTTTGTGCATTTGAAACATTTCTGGGATCTTACATTTTGTGTTTTTGTTCAATATCTATAATATGAAATCAAAATAGAAATTTGTTTAGAAAACTTAAACTAAATAAAAACGAATAAAGTGGATCTGAAAACTAACTGAAACTGAACTTCATTTCAAATAAAATCTTAAAACGGATAGAAATAAAAACAAATATAAAAACACAAAACTATAATAACCTTTGTGCGTGCATTCATATGTGCATGCACACATGTGAGCACGTCTGACCAGAAGCGACACAAAACCCTGGAGATGGCCAGAGGATTATTGACCTCCAATAGGAACCTTTGAGTAAAGGCTGGACAGAGGACAATGAGGACTTCCACCAGGCCACAAAGCCCCTTTCCATCTGCCCTTTCCATCCAGGCCACCCCAGCTGCAGTCGGAGCCTCCAGATGTGAAGCTTGCCTGCCTGTGGAAAAAGGGGGCCCTGGCCACCTGCCAGAGAGAAGAGAGAACATGTTTCCTGGTTTCCAGAGGAGCCCTGTGTCCATTAGGCATAAAACTAGAGAAATCAGTCTAAAACAAGGAGGGACTAACTGGATTTATAATTGTAAATGTTTTTAAACATGTTTTATTATGTGCCCTAATGAACATGATCCTTGTGTCCCCCAGTCTCAGGTGCAGTGGAACCTGAGACGGCATCCAAGGGCAACCCTGGTGGTGAGCGCGAGGTGCAGCTACACCCATGGGGGCGACACTTCAAATACAATCAGAGTGGATGACGGAAACACCGCAGGGACCGCAGTCAGGGTCTGGGAGAGAAAAGACACATGGGAACGCATGAGGTGCCCTGACATTGAACAGAGTGCAATAGGAACCTGCATGGAAAGGGTCAAACACCTTCTAAATACTGAATCAGACAGATATGCATATTAGTCACCTGTGCTGAACCCAATGACACACTGAGTATGCTCTTTCTCCCTGGAAGTTCAAGGTTGAGACACGTTCTTAGCACAGTTTGGTAATCCCCTTTGAATCACAATTGGGATATACAAAGCATTCCTCTCAAATGAACGTAACATATACTGTACCTCGTAGAGATTTTGCTGTTGAAAAGAGAGCCACCTTCTCCGAACAGAAGTTGCATTGGTGTCACTGTAAATACAATGTGTCCCATTCTAAATCCTCTTACATTCCATACTTTAAGAGCCCTCGCATTCTGTCTTTAACATTGTGATCCATTTACTGTATTTATTTTATTCCAAGAGAAATGGCCCTGTTGGGCAACCATTTCTATGGCCATAGGCATCACTCAGAAGGGGGAGATGAGAGGGTTTGCTAGCTGCCACAGGAGATCCTCAGTACCCAGGTGTCTGACAGAATGCTGTGACCATCTCAGCCTCAGGAGAGTGTCCCTCCAACATCAGAACAACTCAAGGTCAAACCGACAGGGCTTTTCCTTTATGTTCCCAAACTTTTCGATTTAAAGATGCCCCTGCTTTTCTACTGAGATCAAATCCCCTCCTCCCCGACCAGATTAGGGGTGCTGGTGGGGGGTACAGAGTGGCTTGCAGGCTTATATTAAAATGGCGTCCCGCTGTTGACAAGCGCTCTTTGAACAGGGCGAGCAGGGAGAGTACAGAGACTCAAGACGGATGTTCCTGTTCTGGAAAATTATTCCAAGAGAGGCCAAGAACACCTCTGGCAATTTCCCCCCCCATTATTGTACCCTGTAATGATAGCATGTTATTTTTCTGTGTCGACTGAGTAGTGTGCACAGCAAGGTGCATCTTTAAGGTGCTTTTTCCTTGTCCTGGATTGTGCTTATGCCAAAGTGTATAAACTGAGGCTATGCATTGTGTGCAAGACGACTGATTCCTCTTTTAATCCGATTGGAGCACATTATGTGCCCTTTGTAATCTATTTCTAATCTAATGTATTTCAACAGTGCAAATTCTCTTTGATAATCACGTGTTCCATTGATCCCTCTTACAATGGCTAATTGTCTAATTCTGTAAATCTGGTCACTGTATCATCAGGCCTCTGGGCCTCCCATTCTGTCTTAAAATAATCAGGTGCACAGGGCTAGCCAAGTAGGTTGGCCGATCTGTTTGTCTGTCTGTTGGTTGGTTTGTATCCGTTTTTCTATCCCAATGTCCCTGCTTCATAACCAAAGGTATCCAGACCATATCCCCATTGTCAAAATGGAAGCGTATGTTGTGCAAATGACGCTCAGCTGCCTAGTCAGTTTCACTCACATACTGTACACTGAGTGTACAAAATGTTGGCCTGGTTCCCAATCACAAACAGCTGTTTATCATTGTCTCTGATTGGGGATCATATTTAGGTAGCCATTTTCCCCATTATGATTTGTGGGATCTTGTCTACGGACAGTTGCCTGTGTGCACACCAGTAGCTTCACGTTTCGTTTGGTATTTTGTTGTTTTTGTTTCGGTGTTAATTTAATAAAGTAAAATCACGCTGCACCTTGGTCCACTCATTTCGACGAGCGTGACAGCGACGAACCATTAAACAGGCAAAGCGTCAATACAGGGCTAAGATTGAATCATACTACACCGGCTCCGACGCTCCTCTTATGTGGCAGGGCTTGCAAACTATTACAGACTACAAAGGGAAGCACAGCCGTGAGCTGCCCAGTTACACAAGCCTACCAGAGGAGCTAAATCACTTTTATGCTCACTTTGAGGCAAGCAACACTGAATCATGCATGAGAGCATCAGCTGCTCTGGACGACTGTGTGATCACGCTCTTCGTAGCCAACGTGAGTAAGACCTTTAAACAGGTCAACATACACAAGGGCCAGACGGACTACTAGGACGTGTGCTCCGGGAATGTGCTGACCAACTGGCAGGTGTTTTCACTGACATTTTCAACCTGTCCCTGTCCGAGTCTGTAATACCAACATGTTTCAAGCAGACCACCATAGTCCCTGTGTAACCTACCTAAATGACGACAGACCCGTAGCACTCACAGCCGTGGCCATGAAGTGCTCTGAAAGGTTGGTAATGGCTCACATCAACACCATTATCCCAGAAACCCTAGACCCACTACAATTTGCATACCGCCCAAACAGATCCACAGATAATGCAATCTCTATTGCACTCCAAACTGCCCTTTCCCACCTGGACAAAAGGAACACTTATGTGAGAATGCTATGCTACCCTCAAAGGGAGGATGTCAGAGACCTGGCCGGGTGGTGCCAGAATAACAACCTATCCCTCAACGTAACCAAGACTACGGAGATGATTGTGGACTACAGGAAAAGGAAGACCGAGCACGCCCCCATTCTCATCGATGGGGCTGTAGTGGAGCAGGTTGACAGCTTCAAGTTCCTTGGTGTCCACATCAACAACAAACTAGAATGGTCCAAACACACCAAGACAGTCGTGAAGAGGGCACGACAAAGCCTATTTCCCCTCAGGAAACTAAAAAGATTTGGCATGGGTCCTGAGATCCTCAAAAGGTTCTACAGCTGCAACATCGAGAGCATGGTTGCATCACTGCCTGGTACGGCAATTTCTCGGCCTCTGACCACAAGGCACTACAAAGGGTAGTGCGTACGGCCCAGTACTCCACTGGGGCTAAGCTGCCTGCCATCCAGGACCTCTACACCAGGCGGTGTCACAGGAAGGCCCTAAAAATTGTCAAAGACCCCAGCCACCCCAGTCATAGACTGTTCTCTCTACTACCACATTACAAGCGGTACCGGAGTGCCAAGTCTAGGACAAAAAGGCTTCTCGACAGTTTTTACCCCCAAGCCATAAGACTCCTGAACAGGTAATCAAATTGCTACAGGTACTATTTGCATTGTGAGCCCCCCCCGCAACCCCTCTTTTTACGCTGCTGCTACTCTCTGTTTATCATATATGCATAGTCACAATAACTATACACTCATGTACATACTGTCTCAATTGGGCCGACCAACCAGTGCTACCGCACATTGGCTAACCGGGCTATTTGCATTGTGTCCCGCCACCCACCACCCGCCAACCCCTCTTTTACACTACTGCTACTCTCTGTTCATCATATACGCATAGTCACTTTAACCATATCTACATGTACATACTACCTCAATCAGCCTAACCTGTGTCTGTATGTAGCCTCGCTACTTTTATAGCCTGTCTTTTTTTTTACTGTTGTTTTATTTCTTTAACCTACCTATTTTGCACCTAATACCTTAATTGGTTAGAGCCTGTAAGTAAGCATTTCACTGTAAGATCTACACCTGTTGTATTCGGCACACGTGACAAATAAACTGATTTGATTTGATTCATCTACACTGGTTGAAGTGGATATAAGAGTTGACATGAATAAGGGATCATAGCTTTCAACTGGATTCACCTGGTAAGTCTATGTCATGGAAAGAGCAGGTGTTCCTAATGTTTTTAACATTCAGTGTATATCTCCTAATCTGTGAGCACTCTCGGGGATAATGGCGGGATTTCGTCAGTCAGACAGACAGACAGACAGGCAGACAGACAGACAGACAGGCAGACACTGATGTGCAAGGCAGGCAAAAAAACTGTCCCGCGACGTTAGCATTCGGGGTCTGTGTGTGGTGAGTTGGGGGGACAGTGTTATTCCCTACCATCTGCTTCCCAGGTGGCAGTCCAACAGTGCCATTGAACCTACGGGGCTCCGTGGGCAGGAAGAAGGTAGTAGCGTACAGTACACCATGCGTTACCACTCAGACAGTATGCCCCATCCCACACCTCATTGTTGAGGTGAAATGCATCAGGTCCACCCACCTCTTCCTGCCAAAGAACCAAGAATGATCCCACCTAGCCTGTACCTCCTGTCTGTTGGTCTGTCTGTCTGTCTGCCTGTCTGTCTTTCTGTCTGTCCCATGCCTGTCTGTCTTTCTGTCTGTCCCATGCCCGTGGCACTGTCTCAACCCAACAGGGGGGAAAAAGCTTGGTAGTGGGATGATTTCCTCTCATTGAGCTTCACATTATTGAGCTATAAAGTTACAGAATGCAGACAGAAAATACGTAGAGGGGAGATTAGCGAATAAGTGCAACTGTTTGTTTTCTTCCGCGTCTTTGCCAGAGGTTACTGGTCCATGTGACTTTCCCATGAAGTGCCATTTTGGGTCCTGGCTCTTCCTGTCTCCCACTCTCTCTTTCTCTCTCTTATGGGGATACGCACAGGACTGGAGGTGGAGCAGTGTTGGGTGAAATGGTCACATGGTCAGTATCATATTCTGTTTGAGTGTGTTACCCAAACATCGCAGGAATGTTATGGGAGCAATGGGGTCTCATCACTCAACCTTTATGAGAGGACCTCACAAAAGCCCTAGCTCTTTCTCTCTCTGTTTGCTCTCTCTCTCGGTCTCTCTCTCTCTCTCTCTCTCACTCTCTCTATCTCGCCTGTCACCCTGAGGAAAAGTGAGTGCATCGTTAATCACATTGGCAGGACAGTGTTTTGAAGCTGTAGACTGCCTATAGCCAGTGTCACTTTATTGGTTGTTATTTCACCCCATGGAGCTGAGAGTGGGGTCCTGAAATCACAAATGCTTTTGATACTGGTGCTGTTTGCCTGAAGAAGTGTCTTTCAAGAAACATCATCTTGGAAAAGCTGTCAAAGGCCCAAGCTAACTGGAGAACCTGAACCTCAAGTCAACCTATGTCCGGAGAATGAACTCACCTAATTTCCCTAGAACGGAAAGTGGAGGGTTTATAGCTTGTTATGATGATGTGAGCTTGAACGTGTATGTGCTAACTCGCATTAACGTGTATACTTGTGTGTACAATGAATTACTTTGTCTCGCGGGGCTCAGGGGAGAGCTTAAGAGTGAAGGCGATGAGAGTTTGGGTTTGGATCCTTTGCAAAAAAAAAGATCTGGGCCACATTTTTAGGTCCCCATAGCTATGTAGCCTATTGAAAATAATTACCTAATTCTGAGTAAATCGGTTGGGTTACCACTCAGGAGACTTGTAATCGTGTGTTTTTTAATATATTTAATGCATATGTTATGCATGCGTGACCATAAAACCATGTTATTCGATTGTGTGCCTTAGTATCTCAACACCTCTTGCGAGCAAAGCTGTGTGGTGGATGAGTCGAGTAAATCCCGATAGCTGCTGGTTTAATGCTCCACAGGCAGAGCTGGATTATTTCTCCTGATGCCCTTTGTTTAAAGGCTATTGGTGTTGATTGACAGCCCAGCTCGCTGCCCCTGTTCCGCCAGGGTTCAATGCGAATGTCTGGCTAATGAGGTCCACTTCAGGGATTACAATCAGAGGGGAGGGGGGTATTAGCCTTCTCTTGTGTCCGCCTTGGATGAGGGACACCAGGGAAAACCTCCCAAGGCCGGAGGTGTCGGAGTGAGACGGAATATGGCTTTGCGGCTTCAGATCAGTTCATATTTACCATACAACATCATGTTGTAGCCTCCCCAAGGTGGTTTAAAGCTGTCTCAGAGATGTGACAGGTAACGACGGTAAGGAGTAATTGTGGGAAAAGGCTTCCTGAGTCCATTTCCGAGGCTCTGATGACATAGGGCATCCAACCCAAACGTACAAATCATCTCATGTCTGCTTTTTTGGCCATAAAACGTGCTGTTGCTTGTACTTCGAAATTAACATTCACCCCTATGCTGAGTAGAAAATGATGAAATTCTCCATCTTGGGCTTACAATGCAGTGAATTGCCATCATGGTCTGCCTCCTCCATATTAAGGTGCTCTCACTTCTCCCTCCCTGGTCAGTCCGTTTAAAGAGAAAAACAGAGGGAAAGATGAGAGATGGGAAAGAAAAACGCAGAAGAAAACAGAGCCGACGAGAGCGATGTGACATATGGAAGCCATCACGGGGCTGTGCTCTCATCTGTGTCAGACGCCGCGGCCTGTTGGCACCCAGCAGCCCCAGCCACTGCGCAGGATGGGAATAATCCTGGGAAGAGGATCCATGTAATTGTGATAAGAGTCGGAATTTGTGTGGTGGTAGGGAGGGGGGTGTAGGCGCAGATGCTTACTGGGGTGTTTACAGAAAACAGGTGCCCGGGGATCCCTCAAGAGGGTTCAGCTGAGTTCAGTAGGGCTTAGTTTCTCATGTTTCTGCCTGCGACAAATATCCCCATCCTCGATTAACGCCCCGACGCTGCATTTTCCATGTTTCTCACCGACTTCTAACAAATTGTTAATTTAAAGGAAATTCTGCGACACATTCCATTTGTTTCAGCATTTCTAAAATTGTTCTGAGGGAGGGTGGAGACCGCTACAGCTCTAGCGTATGCACAGTCACCTTGATTTTAGGTGCCTGGCCGGATAGGCTTGATTTCAGTTTGATTTGTGTTCGAGACATGCCAAGTCGATGCATTGTCAAGCGTATTAAAAGGGAAATAAAACGAAAAACTAAAAGTCATCAAAAGGAAATTGGAACTCCCATCTCAATTCACGTGTTTATGAAGCTGAAGAAGCCTGAAGGGATGAATTATTAGTACATCATTATAAACCACAATATAAAGCAGATAGGTCTTTTGTGAGTCTCCTGGCTCACACTTTGGTTTAGTGCAGATTTAATCAGGATCCTAAATGACATTTTCAACCTCCAGTCATACTCTGTTCAACTCATTCAATGAAAATTGGCCGTACATGCAAGGCTACAGGTCGTATACCTTGCATGCTGTATATCAATTAAGTGTAGACCAAAACCTAATGAACATTTCACATGTTCGGAATCATTTGGCAGGATATGACATCCAACAAAGCATGCATAATGCTAATTAAAAGCACAGCATGCTTTGTTTTTTTTAGGTTTCATAAATCTTGTCTTATCCTTATGCATTTTATCCTCTGGTTTACCTGACTAACTGGAATAGTGGCATTTTGTCTGTGAAACATGTCCACTCTGTTTCAGTGGACCCCTGGTGGTCTGCTGTAAGCTGTTCTAGAGTGAACGGCCCTTAACATCCTCACAACCTGTCCCCTCAGACACACGCACATTCAGAGAGTGACCCCCCCCCCCCAAACAGATCTGCAGAGTCCGGTGTGTACCAACGATCTCGCCAGATGCAGTGTTTTCCATAAACACTGGCTGTCGGCTAAATAGCTGATAACAGCCTCATTGTCAGCCGGCTCATTTTTCCACCTCATTGATTAACTCGTCTTTTCATTTAAACGTTTTCATTTGCTTCGCAGAAAAGTCTGTACAGCCTTCTCCCGCTAAAATGAAAGATACGCCCGGGCTCTATTGACAGGACAGACGCCGGTCAGTCACAAAGCGAGCGATGACAGGGACACACTGCGGATTTGTCAGTCTGCCGTTTGTCCCACCTGTGTTATTGTTACGCGCTCTGGTCGGCTGCAGTCAAATTCCTTTTAACCTAGAAGGAATAGCATGAGCATCATCTCCCGTGAGTGAATGTACATGTCCCATGTAATGTAAGTTGTAACGATGAGTTGAAATCCACGCAATTATTGTTTTATGGCACATTCGTTTATTTTCTTTAGTGTGTTTCATAGGCCTATAGCCAGCCACGGAGTTGGGGAGCATAGGCTATTTACTGTGCTTTGATTGACTCAACAGCAAGTGTTGACTAGTTTATAAAAGGTGTCGAACAGACTGAATCTCCTATATTCCTTTGCTTGTCATGAATTCCAAATCAACCAAGGATCTTGTTCGCATTTTCCTAGGATTTGAAGCCCGCTAAAGTGACTCGTCATTGTAGCCTAGTGATGGGTTGTTTGCGAACGGTTCTTTTAGAGCGGTTCTTTTAGGTGAACAGAACCGAATCACATCGGCGAGAGAACCGTTCATTTGGCTCCCTAATTTGCGTACTGGGAAGCTACTACTGCTTTTGGGGATTTATCTGCAGATAAATTCTGAAAACATTCTATGAAGATGTTGAATCCTCACTGAAGAAACAATAGATACTGGATAGAGAGCCTCATTCTGGTCCAGAATATGAAAATAGAAAAGGTTATAAATGCTAATGTCATAATACTTTTATGGTATTACTAAATATATTCATGTAGGCCTACTGATTTGATTAGTGTTGACAATGGAGTAGTCAACTTCAGAATTCTGTGTAGCAAAGCCCATGTTTAACACCTGCTTCATTCTTCAATCATACCTGTTCTATTCATGGGCGCCTGACTTTGTATAAAAGTGGGGGTGCACAGTCTGGCTGTGGGTCCTCCTAAAAATGTTTGCATTTCAAAAACAATTTCCTGCAATTCTACGTTTTTTCTCAACAAGGATTCAATTTTTATTTGACATAGCACAACCTTTTTTTCTTAGTTTTTTGACACAATAAACTAAATTGAAAGAGTAGACTAGGCTAGTTTTTCTGACCAGATTAATAATCTACCGCCTTCTCTCAAAGTCCCACCCACAGTGATTGATTGACAGGTCTGAAACCCTACCAACTCTGTAACAAACATCCTGCCCCCTCCCCTGACAATCCCACCCACAGTGATTGATTGACAGGCCAAACTATTAAAAAGATAGTTCACCCAAATTACAAAATGACACATTGATGTCAATAGCAGCAGAGCCAATTAAATACATAATTTGAAAAACAAACATCATTGTGGCAATTCATATACTGCAGTAAAACTGTAGATATGACTTTGATCTCAAGAGAAGACAGGTTTACTGTTAAACCAGGTTCTCTTACTTACAGTAGATCATACAGGCCTAGGCCTAGACAAAATCACAAACAACTAACACACTGAAGTGATACCTTTTTAGTCAATTTAATTGTAAAGTCATGTCTTTCTACTCAATACCACCACTAATTTCCCAATCTGGCAGTAATTTAGCTGTGTATTTCAAGTGGAATCAAGGCATTAGAATGTACGAGGTTGTAAAATAGAGCTTGTTCCACCCAGCCCGGAACTCCCTGGCTACCTATTTTATCTGTTTGCCTGGCTATTCCATGTACTTATGGAAAACACAGCAGATGGGTGCAGTGGTGCGCCCCACAGCATCCAAACCAGAGACTTCTTCACCTCCCAGTAGAACAATTGTCTGTATTCATTGATCCTCCATGTAGCAGAATGAGCCTAACATGATCCTGCGTGGTGGTGTACCTCAGGATCTGACCCCAGACCAGGTCAGAGCTGCCCCGAGGGCAGACAGAGCAGGGCCCCTCAAGATTTAACACCTCTCAGACCTGTGAACACCTGGGATGTATTAGTACATTCACATGTAGCCATACAAAGAGAGAAAAATTGTTCCTGCCCGGCCACCTCAAGTCCCGGCCGATTATTTTCTTCACCTGCATCCGTCCTGGCTGGTGCTATAGCATTTCTGTCTGACCTTTTTACTGGCCCCCTCCCCTCTTCAACTCATCCATCTTCAGTTGTGTTATGGGGAGGTGAGGAGGCTTGTCAGGCATGGCTAATGTGACTCAGATAGCGTGCTGCGTGATGATGGGGGGGAACACCTTGATCTGGGCCGCGCCTTGTTTGTTGTGGCAGCTCTACCTCTGATTCCCCTCTCTGCCCGCGTTGCCTAAACCTGCTTCCCTCCTGCCCACCCCCCCAACCCCCAATCCCATCAGTGAAATGCTTCAGCAATTCGGGGCAAACGAAAGAACAGCTGTCAGATATATTTTTCTATACCACAATTTTAACAAATTTCGAGGCCCTGACCCTGGACTCTGGTCAGGTCTTGTGTCTGATCATTTGTATCCTCGGGACAGATCCTGACACAGGGCAGCCATATCCAACAGGAAATTGTCCCTC
Source organism: Oncorhynchus tshawytscha (assembly GCF_018296145.1). Lineage (NCBI taxonomy): Eukaryota > Metazoa > Chordata > Actinopteri > Salmoniformes > Salmonidae > Oncorhynchus > Oncorhynchus tshawytscha. The sequence goes on from NC_056436.1 coordinate 49,796,597, forward strand.
TGCGCGACCACAGCCAATAACACTTGTCTCATCTCCCGGTCGCTCTGTAATCAAGTGCCTCTCTTATCGTCAGGAAGTTTTTGTGTTGAGGAAAGATATTTCTGTATCTTTGTTTTGCAAATGTATTTGTTTCCTCTAATGCAAACAATTAGGCGATATCCTCTCCAGGGAGCGGGGCTGGCCGTGGCGCACTGCTGCAGCTGGAGGTGACAGCATGCTCCAGTACTGTAATGGAGTCATCCATCAACTGTCCCTATTAAAACACCTTGACAAGCCAGCTGAGACTACACTCCTCCAATGGCCATGGTGACCAGTCTCAAGGTTGTCATTTCACTTGCAGACAGTAGCCACGGAAATACAATCGCCCAAAGTCTCCTGTAATGGACATCGTTCTCATTATTAGGTTTACTGAGCTTTTACACTTGGCTGGTTGCTTTATCCTTCCAGTGTACAATGTCCAGAGGTCAAGCTTGAGTGAGAGAGAAAAATCTGGCATGTCCATCTGAATACAAGCCATTTGGAGTGTTTTTTTGGTGGTAAATTAGGGCAGATATCAATGAGCCAAGAGAAGTGGTACAGATTTGACCCTGATACCATGTAGGCTCCCTAGTCTCCACTGTGTACTTCACTGCAAAAATGTACTGAAAAAAAGACATGTCAAACGGCATAGTGCCAAACGATAAAATCTAAAATAAACATGTCAAACAGCATAGTGCCAAAAGATAAAACAACATTCTTGAATGCTCGTCAAAAAAACTTGCTTGAAAACTACACTCTTAGAAAAAAAGAGTTCCAACAAGGGTTCTTTGGCTGTCCCCATAGGAGAAGAATTTTTGGTCCAGGTAGAACTCATTTGGGTTCCATGTAGAACCCTCTGTTTTGAAGGGTTCTACATGCAACTCAAATGGGTTCTACCTGGAACCAAAAGGGTTCTAGCTAGGACCAAAAACCTTTTAAGTTCTAGAAGGCACCTTTTATTCTAAGGAGTGTAGTGAATATTGTCAACACGGAAACACCTGGGCAGAAAATGATGTGGGAACATAGGCTTTTGAGCAAGCAGAAATCCAGGGGATGCATTTTCCGAGAACAGACTGTGTTGCTAGCAGAAATAGCTTTTTTTTTTTTGCTGCCATCACTGCTGTTATAGTAGTTTATTGTCCGTTCAGCCCCGTACTTTAAACCCACTGCGAACTCACTCAAGTTGAGGCAGAGCAATTATTTGCACTTTCAACTCTCAAGCCCATCTCCAACAATCACCATGGTGATATTTAAAATGTGATCAAAGTCGGGGAGCAGCCAGAAGTGTACATGTTCTCTTTTCTCCGTGCTGACCAATCTCTGTCTGTTCTTTTCAGAAAACAACAAACTGGTTATTCATCCCGTTCCTATTTTTTAATTGACTTGCGCCTTTGCCAAGTAAACGAGTTGTGGATCACAAATATATTTCATGTTGCTTGTCATGATATTTGCCTAAAGCAGCTTTTTGTAGCCCCCCCACACACACACACACAATTTTTCTCTTGTTATTTCAGGCACTGACAGTCACTCAATCAACCCATGTCAGCTTACAATAAGGTTCAATTTGTAAAGGGATTATAATTACATTATTAACGATTATTTAGACATTTGTAAATTCATTATAAGCTGTTAATAAACAGTTAAATTGCATTGGTCCAAATAGTGCAGTAACTGATCAATGTTTGCCAAATAGTGAGCCAATATTTACCTCCAGTTATAAGCCATTTATAAATATAATAATTACAAATGATTATAAGATTAACCCTTATGTACCTTCATTGCACAGTTGAACCATAGTTATTTTCTCACTTTTGGGTGTGATGCATTGGTGCTCTGTCCCAGGAACGCAAGAGGTTAGTTTTCATGATGTAACTTTACCCACCTTTGAAACCCTGATATCCTGGCCAAATGTACATCCAGGACAATATTCAATCATTCAATGCTAACATACCACCCCTTACCAGATTATATCAACACACTTGCCACTTCTCTGTGATAGTCCAAATATGGTGAACACTCTGGTGTGAAATAGTAACCTTAATACCTCTGCTGTTTTGGTGAAACAGTGGAGGGTGTATCCTCTCTCACAATGTTGAATGTTTTGGTCTGTGTCAAATCAAATCAAATTGTATTTGTCAAATGTGTCGAATACAACAGGTGTAGACCTTACCGTGAAATGCTTACTTACAAGCCATCAATGCAGTTTTAAGAAAATAAAGTTAAGAAAATATTTAAATAAACTAAAGTAAAAAAACAAAACAATAAATGAACAATAACAAGGCTATATACAGGGGGAACAATGTCAATGTATCAGGAGTACAGGTTAGTCAAGGTAATTTGTACATGTAGGAAGGAGTAAAGTGACAACAGCAACAACGTCTCCTATGGGCACAAACCCACCGTCTCTGGACCAGACGGGACTGGCAAAAAGTGCTCTTCACTGACGAGTCGTGGTTTTGTCTCACCATTGTTGATGGTCGGATTCACGTTTATTGTCGAAGGAAAGAGCGTTACACCGAGGCCTGTACTCTGGAGCGGGATCGATTTGGAGGTAGAGGGTCCTTCATGGTCTTGGGCGGTGTGTCACGACATCATCGGACTGAGCATGTTGTCATTGCAGGCAATCTCAATGCTGTGCTTTACAGGGAAGACATCCTCCTCCTTCATGTGGTACCCTTCCTGCATGACATGACCCTCCAGCATAACAATGCCACCAGCCGTACTGCTCGTTTCTGTGCGTGATTTCCTGCAAGACAGGAATGTCAGTGTTCTGCCATGGCCAGCGAAGAGCCCGGATCTCAATCCCATTGAGCACGTCTGGGACCTGTTGGATCGGAGGGTGTGGGCTAGGGCCATTCCCCCCAGAAATGTTCGGTAACTTGCAGGTGCCTTGGTGGAATAGTGGGGTAACATCTCACAGCAAGAACTGGCAAATCTGGTGCAGTCCATGAGGAGGAGATGTCCTTCAGTACATAATGCAGCTGGTGGCCACACCAGATACTGACTTTTGATTTTGACCCCCACCCTTTTGTTCAGGGACACATTATTCAATTTCTGTTAGTCACATGTCTGTGGAACTTGTTCAGTGTATCTCTCAGTTGTTGAATCTTGTTATCTTCATACAAATATTTACACATGTTAAGTTTGCTGAAAATAAATGCAGTTGACAGTGAGTGGACATTTCTTTTTTTGCTGAGTTTAGGTTGACACAACAGTACAAACATCCTCTGAGCATGACTCCTAATCTCTGGAAGGTTTTGTTAATCGAGAGATGCATAGAACCTCATCAGTGACATTGTTTTGAATATTTATCCAATCACTGCATCAGACGTTATCCACATTGAAGGTGAAAGGAGAGGAAACCAACAGCATGTCATTTTCCAACACTTTGAAATCCTCAAAACGATGAGAAAATTCACAGTTCAAAGCCCACAGCAGTGATGTATACTTTTTCCGCTGGTCATCTGACAGGGAACAGACTAGGAGTGTCGGAAGGTGGGTGAGATTGTTGGCTTCTACATGGCGGGTCAGGAGGAGTAATTTTCCCTTGAAGGCTTTGACAAGGATGTACATCTGATGTGCAAAAAGCCCCTTCCCTTGTAGTTTGGAATTCAGTTCATTCATGAGGGCCATGATGTCCACGGTGAAGCCAAAATCAGCCAACCATTCTTTATCTTGCAGTTGAGGGAAATCCATATATTTTCCTTTCATTTGCAAAAACTCAGCAATCTCTGACTTCAGGTCCCACACCCTTAATAGCAACTTCCCCAAACTCAGCCATCTGACGTTTGTGTGGTAGGAAAGATCTGCATGACACGACTCTGTCTCATCCAACAGTGAGACAAACTGCCTGTGGTTTAAAGATTTTGCTCTTAAAGTTTACCACTTTAGTGACTGTATCCACAACATGGCTCATTTTCAGAACACACTTACAGAGCATCTCCTGATGAATAATGCAATGCAGGAAAATTATTTTCTGATCTGGGTTCAGCTCAGCTACTTGATCTTGTATCCAATGTTTTTTCCTGTCAAGTTTGGGCACCCATCAGTGGTCACACTGGATAATTTTTCAAAACTCAGTCCCAGCATTGCCACACACTTATTAACCTCCTCCAATAAATCTTTCCCTGTGGTTGTGCTGTTCATTGACTACACTGAAGCAAGGTCCTCAGTAATTTCAAAGTCTGGGGTTATGCCTCATAAGAATATCAACAACTGCGCCGTGTCACGTGCATCACTGCTCTCATCCAGGGCCAAGGAGAATATACTAAATCCTTTACCTTGTCTATCAACTGTTGCTCCATATTCTCTGAGATGTCCTCAACACGCCGTGTCACTGTTCGTCTTGACAGGGAAACATTTTCAAACAGTTCTTTCTTGTCAGGGTAAAGTATTGCTGCAGAGTCAATTAAACATTCTTTAATGAATTTGCCCTCAGCGAATGGCTTGCTATGTTTAACAATTTTGTGGGAGAGTACAAAGGTAGCTCTCGCAATTCTGTCGTTTACTGAATGCAGTTTTGTGAAAAGTCCTTGCTGCTTTTGCAACTGAGAAAGCAACTCTTTCGATGCACTTGCCCTCTGCTCTGAAGACATATCCCTGTATTTCTCTGCATGCTTCGTCTGGAAGTCTCGGGTCAAGTTGTAGTCTTTCAAGACAGCGATTCTCTCTTTGCACACTAAGCACACAGCTTTCCCTGATACCTCAAATGAATATTACGATGTCTGCTTTTGCTGGAACCCCCTACATTCATTGTCTACTTTCCTTTTCTTTGAAATATACATTTTTGCGCAATTTCTAGCCAGCGACTATTTGTAACTGTGACGTGTGGGTCAACCTGTCAGTCACTGTCTGTCCTCGTTCAGTTGTTATTTATACGTGCCTTCAAAATACATGTCCCACAAGCGGTGGGAGTTAAATCATTACATAAAGGCGAGTATTCATTGGGCTTTTAATTTGAATAACAAATGACCTTTTCAAAACTTTACAATTGCAAATTATTTATGTAATCTGAGCATGATTCCACGGGCCGTATTGAATCAGGCTGCATACGGCACCCGGGCCGGCCTTTACCCAGGCCTGGTTTAACCCATAAGAGTCTAAGCTCTTTCTAAGCTGTATGGAATTGTTTTAAGGTCACACCCAGTGATTTTGATTTAGAATTTAAGACCCCTTGAAGTTTCCAAAAAACTATATGCAACAATTATTTGATGGAAATGTTTGGCCTTAATGCTATTATCCCATAAAAATGCATTTTGCAAACATAACCTAAACAGTCTATCTGGTGCAAACAAACACAGAGACAGGAACAATCACCCACGAAACACTCAAAGAATATGGCTGCCTAAATATGGTTCCCAATCAGAGACAACGATAAACACCTGCCTCTGATTGAGAACCACTCCAGACAGCCATAGACTATTCTAGATAACCCTACTATATCACAATCCAATACCTACAAAAGAAACAAGACAAAACATACCACATAATAAACCCATGTCACACCTTGGCCTGACCAAAATAATAAAGAAGACACATAATACTAAGACCAGGGTGTGACAGAACCCCCCCCAGCGCAGAACAGGCGTGAGACTCCGGCAGCGCAGAACAGGCGTGAGACTCCGGCAGCGCAGAACAGGCGTGAGACTCCGGCAGCGCTGTAGAGGAGGAAGGCTCCGGCAGCGCTGTAGAGGAGGAAGGCTCCGGCAGCGCTGGACTGGCTGGAGACTCCGACAGCACTGTAGAGGAGGAAGGCTCTGACAGCTCGAGAGAGGGAGACTCCGGCAGCGCTGTAAAGGAGGAAGGCTCTGGCAGCGCTGGACAGGCGAAGCGCACTGAAGGCCTGGTGCGTGGTGCTGGCACTGGTGGTACTGGGCCGAGAACACGTACAGGAAGCCTGGTGCGGGGAGCTGCCACCGGAGGGCTGGTGTGTGGAGGTGGCACAGGATGGACCGGACCGTGAAGGCGTACTGGAGATCTTGAGAGCAGGGCTGGCACAGGACGTGCAAGGCTAGGGAGGTGCACAGGAGGCCTGGTGCGTGAGGCTGGCACAATCTACACCAGCCGACTAACACGCACCTCAGGACGAGTATGGAGCGCTGACCCAGGTGCCATCAAACCCCCGACACGCTCCGTCTGGCGAATTCCGTGCCTAATGCACCAACACAGCAACTCCCTCATAACTCTCTCCTCCAATTTCCCCATTAACTCCTTCACAGTCTCTGCTTCACTCACCTCCAACACCGGCTCTGGTTCTGGTTTCCTCCTTGGCTCCTTACGATAAACAGGGGAGTTGGCTCAGGTCTGACTCCTGACTCTGCCACACTCTCCCTGTGCCCCCCCCAAGACATTTTTGGGGCTGACTCTCGGGCTTCCATCCGCACCACCGTGTTCTTCTCTCCAACTCCATTCTCCTATAACCCTCTTCGCACTGCTCCAGCGAATCCCAGGCGGGCTCCGGCACTCTTCCTGGGTCGACCGCTCACCTGTCTATTTCCTTCCAAGTCGTATAATCCAGACTTCGTTGCTCCTTCTGCCGCTGCCTGTCACTACGCCGCTTGGTCCCTTTGTGGTGGGTGATTCTGTTACAGTTTTCTTGCGGTGAAGGAGAGGAGGACCAAAATGCAGCGTGGTAATTTTGATACATGTTTAATAAACTAATAAACACGAACAAATACAAAACAAGAAACATAACGCGAAAACCTAAACAGTCTATCTGGTGCAAACAAACACAGAGACAGGAACAATCACCCACGAAACACTCAAAGAATATGGCTGCCTAAATATGGTTCCCAATCAGAGACAACGATAAACCCCTGCCTCTGATTGAGAACCACTCCAGACAGCCATCTAGATAACCCTACTATATCACAATCCCAATACCTACAAATAAAACGAGACAAAACACACCACATAATAAACCCATGTCACACCCTGGCCTAACCAAAATAATAAAGAAAACACAAAATACTAAGACCAGGGCGTGACAAGTTTAAGCCCTGTTTAAGACGAGGGGGATGGCGTGGGGGGGGGGTCCACTAAGCTATATGGAATTGTTTTAAAAGGTCATACCAAGGATCATTTTGTTATTTGATTTTTGATTTTTAAGACCCTTGAAGTATAAAAAAATATATACAAAAAATATTTGATGAACGTTTTTATTTGGCCAGCTATTAGCCCATACAAACAATTACAAAAAAGGAAGCTTGCTCTGAAGTGTCTGTCCTATAGCTGAGAGATATTAGACAGATCAGGAAACATTTTTTAAATATAAAAAAAAAAATCTATTTAACCCCTTATTTTTGGCACTAAACAGTCTCCAGATACAGTATAATTCCATAATTTTTATCAACTGGTGCAAGGGGACCTTCGGATGAGTCGTGAGGCCTGTGGGCATCCTAGAGCAAAACAACCAACATGTACTGTACGTGTTCGTGAGATTCTAGCGACATTTGCGAATGCTGTAGATTGAGACTCATCCAATGCAACATACAGATATCGCTAGCTTAAACTGACTGATTGTTATGTTAATTAGATTTCTGCGTGGGCGACCTTAGGGGGTTAACTGAGCAACCATTGGAAATAAGGTTGCATGATTATACATAAGGGTTCAATATGATACACATTTGTAAGTGCATTTATAAACGGTTAATAGATGGATGTAAAGAGTGCCTCACTATTTGGCAAGCACTGACTGGCTATCACACTGTTTTGACCAATTTTCTATAACCCATTTATTAATACTTTATAATGCATTTGCAAATGATTACATAACTGTTAATAACATAATACAAACCCTATATAAACCCTTTAAATGGCACCTTACTGTAAAGTGTTATCGCCGGCTCTGACTATATGTATTGTACATTTTGCAGACTTAACCGCCCTAATTAACCAGTCAATAAACTGTATTCTTTTTTAAACAGTAAAATTACGTGACAGAAAATACTGTGCATGCATACAATGAACGGTCATTTTTCATAGAGTTTAATGAAAGCATGCAACAATAGCAATCCTATTGTCTTACAGTCAAAAGGCTCACAAAACGTAATTTTCAAATATTTCACAAAATGCAATTCCTGGGAAAACACTGTTCTAAACAGGACACCAAATGTGAGCGGTTCCATATGTTAGAAACTTAGAAAGAGGATGAATGGACAACGAAAGAAAGTTGATATGCAAAGTGGTAGGTGATGCACTGATAGCCTGCCTGCCATTGACTATAGCCTATGCACTCGAATGGTGAATGTGAAGTCTGTTTGAATTATAAATTGAGATTAAGAAATAAAATAGTAGATAGCTCTTTTTAATCGTGGCCATCAAAACCGTTTTGAAGACTCGATTGCAATTGGAATTGTTATTTGTTGCGCAATGACTAGGTTTATAAAAGCACTCTTCACTCCAGTACCAGAAGATAGGCCATTTCACTCCTCAATCCTCACTGTATGCTGTGTACTTGTGATAAATAAGAAACATGACAACTAATGAAAATACACTCACAAATATTTAATTTAACCAAATTATGCAAATTACATATAGATGTGTAAAAATGTCGCTGGAGCAGAAGGCAAATGTTTTACGTGCCCCCAAACGATTGTGTTTTTTGTTCATTTATCTGCGTTGTTTGTAACTTATCTTTGTCCATAATGTTGCCGCTACCTTCTCTTATGGCCGAAAAGAACTTCTAGACATCAGGACTGTGATTACTCACCATGGACTAGCAGAATTGTTCTTCTTTCATGACTCTTACGAGCCCGAGGTGGAGGATATACGGCTCCCTCGGGAACAGGCCCCGACCCCAGTGATCTGCGTGAAGAGGAGGCGGCGAAAGAGAGGCCCTCAATTCAGCACGCAAACATGCATTCTTTGGACAATGAAATGGACGAGTTATTGGGATGATTAAAGTACCAATGGGACATTAAAAACTGTCACATCTTATGCTTCACAGAGTCGTGGCTGAACGGCGACAATATCAACATACAGCTGGCTGGTTATACGATGTACCGGCAGGATAGAACAGTGGCGTCTGGTAAGACAAGGGGTGGCGGTCTATGTATTTTTGTAAACACAGCTGGTGCACAATATCTAAGGAAGTCTCGAGCAATTGCTCGCCTGAGGTAGAGTTTCTCATGATAAGCTGCAGACCACATTACCTACCGAGAGAGTTTTCATCTATATTCTTTGTAGCTGTTTTACATACCACCACAGTCCGAGGCTGGCACTAAGATAGCATTGAATGAGCTGTATTCCGCCATAAGCAAACAATAAAATGCTCACCCAGAGGCGGTGCTCCTAGTAGCCAAGGACTTTATTGCAGGGAAACATAAATCAGTTTTACCTAATGTCTATCAACATGTTAAATGTGCAACCAGAGGGAAAAGAACTCTGGACCACCTATACTCCACACACAGAGATGCATACAAAGCTCTCCCTCGCCCTCCATTTGGCAAATCTGACCATAATTCTATCCTCCTGATTCCTGCATACAAGCAAAAATTAAAGCAGGAAGCACCAGTGATTAGATCAACAAAAAAGTGCTCAGATGAAGCAGATGCTAAGCTACAGGACTGTTTTGCTAGCACAGACTGGAACATGTTCTGGGATTCCTCCAATGGCATTGAGGAGTACACCACGTCTGTCATTGGCTTCATCAATAAGTGCATCGATGATATTGTCCCCACACTGACCGAACGTACATACCCCAACCAGAAACCATGGATAACAGGCAGCATCCACACTGAGCTAAAGGCTAGAGCTGCCGCTTTCAAGGAGTGGGACTCTAACCCGGAAGCTTATAAGAAATCCTGCTATGCTCTCCGACGAACCATCAAACAGGCAAAGCATCAATACAGGACTAAGATCGAGTCGTACTACACCGGCTCTGATGCTCGTCGGATGTGGCAGGGCCTGCAAACCATTACAGTCTACAAAGGGAAGCACAGTCAAGAGCAGCCCAGTGGCACAAACCTACCGGACGAGCTAAACTACTTCTATGCTCGCTTCGAGGCAAATAACACTGAAACATATGTGAGAGCACCAGCTGTACCAGAAGACCGTGTGATCACGCTCTCTGCAGCCGATGACAGTAAGACCTTTAGACAGGTCAACATTCACAAGGCCGCAGGGCCAGACGGATTACCAGGACGTGTACTGCGAACATGCACTGACCAGCTAGCAAGTTTCTTCACTGACATTTTCAACCTCTCCCAACATGCTTTAAGCAGACCACCATAATGCCTGTGCCCAAGAACACTAAGGTAACCTGCCTAAATGACTACTGACCCGTAGCACTCACGTCTGTAGCCATGAAGTGCTTTTTTCCAACCCTCAACACAGGGGCCCCTCAGGGGTGTGTGCTCAGCCCCCCCTGTACTCCCTGTTCACTCATGACAGCACGGCGAGGCACGACTCCAACACCATCATTAAATTTGCCGATGACACAACAGTTGTAGGCCTGATCACTGACAACAACGAGACAGCCTATAGGGAGGAGGTCAGAGACCTGGCCGTGTGGTGCCAGGACAACAACCTCTCCCTCGATGTGATCAAGACGAAGGAGATGATTGTGGACTACAGGAAATAGAGGACCGAACACGCCCCCATTCTCATCGCTGCAGTGGAGCAGGTTGAGAGCTTCAAGTTCCTTGGTGTCCACATCACCAACAAACTAACATGGCCCAAGCACACCATGACAGTCGTGAAGCGGGCACGACAAGACCTATTCCCCCTCAGGAGACTGAAAAGATTTGGCATGGGTCCTTAGATCCTCAAAAGGTTCTACAGCTGCACCATTGAGAGCATCCTGACTGTTTGCATCACTGTCTGGTATGGCAACTGCTTGGCTTCCGACCGCAAGGCACTACAGAGGGTAATGCGAACGGCCCAGTACATCATTGGGGCCAAACTTCCTGCCATCCAGGACCTCTATACAAGGCGGTGTCAGAGGAGGGCCCTGAAAATTGTCAAAGACTCCAGCCAACCTAGACATAGACTGTTCTCTTTGCTACCACACGGCAAGCGGTACCGGAGCACCAAGTCTAGATCCAAGATGCTTCTAAACAGCTTCTACCCCCAAGCCATAATACTCCTCAACATCTAGTCAAATGGCTACCCAGTCTATTCACATTGCCCCCCCCTCCACACCACTGCCACTCTCTGTTGTCATCTATGCATGGTGACTTTAATTAACTCTACCTACATGTACATACCACTTCAGCTAACCAATGCCCCTGCACACTGACTCCCCCTGTATATATATATATATTTATTTAATTTCTCCTCTTTAATTACCTGTTACTTTTATTCCTATGCATATTTTTTGAAACTGCACTTTCAGTTAGGGGCTCTTAAGTAAGCATTTCACTGTAACGTCTACACCTGTTGTATTCAGCGCATGTGACTAATAAAAATGTTATTTAATTTGAGATGGCTAAGCATGACCAGTCAAATGTATTTTCAGTGGCTAACCAATGTAATGGTTAAACGTTAACATCCTTAATATGTTGGTATGGATGTGGGTACACAGATCTACAAGCCACTGCAGCCCTTCATGATGTCCCTCCATCAAAGTTGCCCATCCCTGACCTAAAGTGACTGAAAAAAATCCCCCCAGTGAATACACAAGTTCTTGGCCCACAGTTCAGGAGCCTATTGAAAGAGCCTATCTCCTCCATCTGCGGCATGTCCGCAGGGATCCTCCTAAATTCCAGTCCCTTTGTTGGCCGAGCAACATTGTTGAGTCTTCCGTCGACTTGACATCCTTGGAAAGTCTGCCTCGCTTCTCACACCTGCTGCCCAGGCCTGCTGGAATTCCTTCATGGCGGCCGTAAAGGATGTGTCGCCTGGAAAATGCGGGCCGCTAAGAGACCTGCAAGGTAACGCAGGGTGAGTCGAGGAAATGGTGAAGAATGTCAACCTGGTCATTGGCTCCGCATCTCCACATCCACCCAGGCAGCCAAGAATTCAAGCATTGTTTCAACTGCTGAAGTGATCCATCACTGATATTGAGCACCTGTAGACTTAATATAAACCTTCTATCCCCCATTGTTTGTGGGGTTTTTTACGCTTGTGTTGACTGGCGCCTGAGGTCAAAAGGTGCTTGATGTGATGACTGGAGTGTGACACATTGAAGTTGTGGTTAATGTATGATTGTAGCGATAAATGTTTTTCAGTAGAGAAGAGTGGGTAGAGTTCAATTGCCAAACCTTTTGATCTGACTGCAACTGGTACTCATAGTTAAAGGGCCAATCAGCAATTGAAACCTTAACGAAGTGTATACCCCACACAGGAGGCTGCTGAGGGGAGAACGGCTCATAATAACAGCTGGAATGGAGCAAATGGAATGGAAACCATGTGTTTGATGTGTTCGATACCATTCAATGTATTATTTTCCAGCAATTACTATGAGCCTGTCCTCCCAAATGAAGGTGCCCCTAGCTGCCTGTGACTCCCTGCCACTGATAAAAAGCTGAGGGAAGGGGCTGAAGAAATATACCCACTCTAAAATTCATAGACAGAGCTATGGATGTAAGGACTGACCATCCATGATATCAAAATGACCGTTTAAAAAAAAAAACGTGTGTCAGATGTTTTTATTTAAATTCAGCCTGGTATGAGAACGGTAGCCCCTGCAAAAGCAGATAGGGGTGTGACTTACTACCATATATGGGCATACGAATCTATAAGGGCAGTCCAAGCCGATGACCTCATTTGAAGATGGCTGCTACCTACATTCTGGTTAGAGTTGTGAAGCATAATCAAAATAAAAACGGAATACGTCAATACCCACCGAAAGCTGGTACTCCACAGATCATGAAGGTGTCTTATTTGTTTGCCTGTGACCTACCGCTATTGATCACCAACCCCCGAGAGTTTTCACCAAACAGCATACCTCTTACAAGATAACTGTGACTAACCCTGATCCGTACACATTCGCGCAATCGCTGCATTGAAAACGAGGCTGCATTGAAAACTAATGGGACTGTAGTGACTGTGTTGGCATCAAAAAGGTGTCAATGTGTGAACTATTTTTCTATTCAAGTGTTGATTGACATGGTAATGGACCAATAGTATTGGAGAAAAATGTAAATAACTGACCCATCTGACGCTGTACGTTAAATTGTGAGGTGTCACGACGTTCTGTAATGTACGGCACGGCACGCATTATGAAACTCATTGTGTGCCGTACAGCCTCTTTCCACCAGGTGTAGCGCTTCTCTCACAGATTAAAAACAGGAAATGATCAATGGTGAGTGTAATGGTGATTATAAAGTTAATTACTCATAAGTTCATCAATAGTTAACTCAATCAATTGTTAATTATTTGCATAATCACTGTGAGCCATCAAGACTCAAAAACCGTGAAAGTCACAGTTTGATTGTGAAGGTAAATTTAGCCCTGCCCTAAAAACCCAATTCAAATTCGACACAAATTTTCAAATAGTTATGTAATAAGACATTATATCAACTATTTATAGTGTTTTATTTACATTTTAGAGGTGAGAAGTTTCCCCACCCGCCATTTTGAAAAAGACCTGTCGGAGCTCCAATTCTTCTTCAATCGTGCAGAGACTGGCAGCATGAAGGTCTCGTCATTGATTTTGCTGTAAAGCAGAGAAATTGTGCTTTACAATGGTATTCATATTACAGTTGACCTGGAAGTATCACGTTTTTGGGGAGCTAAAATAAGGTCACTATGGTACTATGGTACCTTGACAGTCTTATAGCCCATGATAAGCTTTCCAGGGATATGCAGTTGACCTGGGTGGTACAAAGAAAGGCTTAGAACCTTTTATGCGTAATGCAAACTATTGCTACCTGGCTCATTGGATCAGGACTAATAAGCTGCTTTTTGTGAAATAGAAGGACACTAGGTAAATAATCATTTTCCCCACACAGCATAAGGCATTCAATAACAACCATGTCTCAAGGAGGGTGAAAAGGGAAGAATGTCCCCATTCTGTGAAGGACTACAATGCCAGCATGGGAAGTGTCAACCTCTCTGACGCTCTGATAGACTACTAGCAGGTCCTCCACAAGACCAGGAAGTGGTATAAGAATTTTTTTTCACCACTTTGTGGGCATTGCTACAGTAAATGCTTTAATTGTCCACAAGGTCAAAGCGAAAGATCAAACCCCACTCTCCGAGTTGGCATTCGGACACTTTGGCGAGATTGAAAGGACACTTGAATGTGTCCTGGATACCCCATAACACCACCACAATGTTTGAGGGCGGTTGATATGGTAGAAATTGTGTTTTTATACCAAACAAATAGCATTCAGAGATTGCAAATATGGAATAGCACTGGAATTATCAAATGTACAGACATATGATACTTGGAACCATCCCGTGACCACACCTGACACCACTTACTAAAACATCTGCCCATTTCTAGTTGTTAGGTCTATCAATCGCATTTTTTAATAATATTGTACATATGTTGTGGGAGCCATCGGTTTCCAGCTCTGGGCATCAATAATTCACTTATAGCTTGTCAATGAAAGATGAACATAAATACAAGTTATTTTGTGTGTGCTTGATCTCGTGTATTCAGAACTATGTAACTCCTATCTATCTTCTGATCATTTCGTCATAATCTCCCAGATGTTTTCTTTCCAAATATACCACGTTTTGGAATGTCAGAATCATGTAATTACACATGAATAGCAGTTACTTTTGTGTATGTCTATTTAGGGGGTTTAGGAGATCCAGCCCAGGGTTCCAGACTAATGGTTTACCCTAATGCCACTAACCTTTTCAATTGGTGGCACCAGATTGTTATGGATTTTGAGTTTGGGTGCAATTAGGCTTTTCTTAAAATAGGGCTCCAGAATTTTTGGTTCATAGATGAATTTGCATTCATCTTTATGTGCACTATTATGAGCTAATGGCCTATGCTGATTCACCATCTGAGAAAGTGGGAACTATTGGGCCCTATAAAACCTGTATTTTCTTTTCTCCAAATTCAGTTTTTCCCAGGTTGCTCCAGGTTTTGGATTTCCCCTTGTTTTTCCAGGTATTCGCTCTCAAAATCACACTTTAGCAGAAAAACAATAACATTGGATGTTCTAAGTCCACAACAATGCTTAAACCACATCAGTTGAGGTCTGGAAAAAATATAAAGGTGTTTTGTAGCCACATGTGATGATAGAGTTTCCTAAACAAATCCCTGAGTAAAACTCTTGGCCTTGGTAATAGGCCCAGAGGTTTTCCTGATCAGGTCTCATGGTCAGGAAAAACTCCTGGAGCTACACGTCATACTGTGTGATAATGTCACTGAGTGCATGGGCATTTAGCCTGGCACCTGTGTTTTTTTATGTATTTTTTTATTTCACCTTTATTTAACCAGGTAGGCAAGTTGAGAACAAGTTCTCATTTACAATTGCGACCTGGCCAAGAGAAAGCAAAGCAGTTTGACACATACAACGACACAGAGTTACACATGGAGTAAAACAAACATACAGTCAATAATACAGTATAAACAAGTCTATATACGATGTGAGCAAATGAGGTGAGATAAGTGAGGTAAAGGCAAAAAAAGGCCATGGTGGCAAAGTAAATACAATATAGCAAGTAAAACACTGGAATGGTAGATTTGCAGTGGAAGAATGTGCAAAGTAGAAATAAAAAATAATGGGGTGCAAAGGAGCAAAATAAATAAATAAATAAAATAAATACAGTAGGGAAATTATAGGTGGGCTATGTACAGGTGCAGTAATCTGTGAGCTGTTCTGACAGTTGGTGCTTAAAGCTAGTGAGGGAGATAAGTTTTTCCAGTTTCAGAGATTTTTGTAGTTCGTTCCAGTCATTGGAAGGAGAGGCGGCCAAAGAAATAATTGGTTTTGGGGGTGACCAGAGAGATATACCTGCTGGAGCGCGTGCTACAGGTGGGTGATGCTATGGTGACCAGCGAGCTGAGATAAGGGGGGACTTTACCTAGCAGGGTCTTGTAGATGACATGGAGTCAGTGGGTTTGGCGACGAGTATGAAGCGAGGGCCAGCCAATGAATGCGTACAGGTTGCAATGGTGGGTAGTATATGGGGCTTTGGTGACAAAACGGATTGCACTGTGATAGACTGCATCCAATTTGTTGAGTAGGGTATTGGGAGGCTATTTTGTAAATGACATCGAGGATTGGTAGGATGGTCAGTTTTACAAGGGAATGTTTGGCAGCATGAGTGAAGGATGCTTTGTTGCGAAATAGGAAGCCAAGTCTAGATTTAACTTTGGATTGGAGATGCTTGATGTGGGTCTTGAAGGAGAGTTTGCAGTCTAACCAGACACCTAGGTATTTGTAATTGTCCACGTATTCTAAGTCAGAGCCGTCCAGAGTAGTGATGTTGGACAGGCGGGCAGGTGCAGGCAGCGATCGGTTGAAGAGCATGCATTTAGTTTTACTTGTATTTAAGAGCAATTGGAGGTAACGGAAGGAGACTTGTATGGCATTGAAGCTTGCCTGGAGGGTTGTTAACACAGTGTCCAAAGAAGGGCCAGAAGTATACAGAATGGTTCGTCTGTGTAGAGGTGGATCAGAGACTCACCAGCAGCAAGAGCGGCATCATTGATGTATACAGAGAAGAGAGTCGGTCCAAGAATTGAACCCTGTGGCACCCCCATAGAGACTGTTTGATGGGGACACTGATTTAATGCCCACGGATGGGCATGCCTGGAGTAAGGAGAGGAAAGGTCCCTCAGGCTGCAGGGCAGCTTGGTTAGCTACTGATATAGAGTCAAACACCATGACCAATGGAGTTCCTGAAGACCTCTCATGTCTTGACACAAACACTAAAACTCTCTGCCTTGGTACTGTCCGATGTGGGCAGATATCTGCGATGAGGAGTGCCAGAGCATTCCCACCTGTGTCCAACTTTGATGTTCAATGGCTCGACTCCTCATTCCCTCATCACATCTATGAAATCTGCTCATCATTTGATCTAGGCCTAGATTCATTCTGGATCATGGAAGATCTACACTATATCTACATCTTCCTAATATTGAGTCGCAACCCCTTTTGCCATCAGAACAACCTCAATTTGTTGGTGTATGGACTCTACAAGGTGTCGAAAGCATTCCACAGGGATGCTGGACCATGTTGACCCCAATGCATCCCACAGTTGTGTTAAGTTGGCTGGATGTCCTATGGGGGTAGACCATTCTTGATACACACGGGAAACTGTTGAGTGTGAAAAACCCAGCAGCGTTGCAGTTCTTGACACACTCAAACCAGTGTCCCTGGCACATACTACCATAGCCGGTTCAAAGGCACATCAAACTTTTGTTTTTTCCCATTCACACTCTGAATGGCACACATACACAATTCATGTCTCAATTATCTCAAGGCTTAAAAATCCTTCTTAACCCTGTCTCCTCCCCTTCATCTGCACTGATTGAAGTGAATTTATCAAGTGATATCATTAAGGGATCATAGCTTTCACCTGGATTCACCTGGTCAGTCTATGTCATAGAGAAAGCAGGTGTTCCTAATGTTTTGTACACTCAGTGGATGTCGGCTCAATCGGAAATTACCTTTAAATTTCAATCGCGGTATAACGCGGATCTCCCGAGGTACGCATTGAATCTAGTCCCTATGCTATCCCACTGGACTAAGGTTACGCACATAAAAAGGTGGTGAATGGCCCTCAAAGAAAGTAGTTTGCCGTGATGGAGAGGAAGTGGAAGAAGACCATCACCATAAATCTGAAAGTTGACTTATGTGACAAACACATCAGAGTCATTGCCTGTGTAAGCCTTCAGTGTCTCTGCGTTGAAAACCTGTAACAGTGGACTAGAATGGCTCGATGGACCTCGGGATATCCAGGACCTCTTTGGAGAGGGCTTTTGGGCCTTGTGAACACTTTGGCTGCACTGTTAATTCTATGTGTTGTAGCTCTTACATTTATTTTGTATCTTTCCTAATCCATGAAAAGTAACTTGTCTCCATATGAGGATTACAGAGAATATTTTCTTCCCTTGTTCAACCTATTGTTCAGGGGTCATTTGAAGTGCCAAACATTTCAATCACTGCCAGTTTCTTCTGTTTCTCCATTAGGCAAACCTCTTCCTCAATACAACCTCTTTGAAATGGACTTAGGGTGACGGCCACAGTGTATGACTAGTGAGCATGTGCATAACCAAGGGCCACATCATCCTCTCTGGGCAGAACAGGGTTAAACGTCAAGGCCATCAGCAGAGGTGCTGAAAGATTAAATGTATAATCAGGAAATTCTTCATGATGGCTTCGGGACCCCAGTGGGTGTGTGGATCCCTTCTGATCCGCCATGTTCTGCTTTCGTTCCTATGCAGTGCTGAACAAACTAGGCACCCAACGGTGCTGGTCTACAGTGTCTCAGGAGGCTCCTGCTTCGATTTAAGAGCGTATCGCTTTTGTTTAGCCAAGGTGCGTGCTGATTTAGCTTCACTTTTAGAGACTGCAGGTTGAGATAATAAATCAACAGTGAGGGGTTAGAGGTCACATATCCACTTAGAGCTTCTCTTGAAATCTTGGTCATCTGGTTTGATCATTTGTTTGATTCCCTGAGACAGGAAATGTCTTTCTGTCGAGTGGTTCGGGCCCTCTAGATGATTGAAGCGGCCAAACACACTCGAGATGCTACTTTCTGCAGTAAACATTTTCCAACCCCTGGAGTGATTAAGCCCGGAGAACCGTGGAGGCTGGGGCGTGCTGTCCGTCTAACCGTCTGCCGGGGACCCAGGGCAAATGAAAGGTTCAATCATCTTTAATTAGCATTCTGAAGGCTCTCCAAGAAACACACTGGAAGCCCTATATACTAATCTCTCCATGCCTCATTTGCATTTGCAATTTACTTTCGCCCAGCATGTTCTGTGAACCCCTATGGTCACGATATTGATGTAGCATTTAAAAAGAAAACACACACTGTACACAGGCAGGATTCCAGCATCATCAGACATGCAATGGACCATTTCTTATCATTCCAACAGTAACCCGCATGCTTGATGGTAGAACGTCTACAATCGTGGCCAGGTCAGAAACCTGCAAGCGTGTGTGAGAGGATGACAATAAAAAGCAGGGGTGGAAAGAGTACTGAAATATCCTACTCAACTAGAAGTACTCAACTAGAAGTATAATGCAATTTTACTCAAGTAAAAGTAAAACTACTGATGTAAAACAATACTCAAGCAAAAGTAAAAAGTATCTCATTTAAAAAGTAATTGAGTTACTTTGAAGATAAAAACAGAGGCAACAACACAAACTTGAGGAAATGCAAAATGAATGAGCAAACCTTTGCGATAGAAAAGGGGCTATAGATGTTGCAATACTGAGATACTGAGACTGATGTGGGTTTGTCAGATGTTTTCTGACCTTAAAAATTGTACCATGTCCAGCTGTACCTTTTGTGTACTCACACAGTTATATGCAAGATTAATTCATTTAAACCAAGCCATCTATTGTTCTCTCTCACTTCACATACACACAAACATACTCAATACAATGCAAATGATGTGTAGACATACCATTACTTGTGAGAGACACTGATGTTGAATGAGTACATCAATCTTAAAGTTTATGTAATGATTGATAGGCCTACTACAACTCATACACGGCTTCATAAAGCTGTTATGAATGCTTACGTAAAGTTTAGGCCCCCGTTATAGTAGCTACAGATTGTCACTTCAGATAATGTGATTTAACCAAAGATTTTCAGTATCTGGGAGTTACCGATTTGGTACTGTTATAAAATGTCAGTTGCAGGTGGTGCGTTTGAATTTATAAAAAAGGACACAGTGCATTTGCTAAACTTTTTCCACTGTTTTTTTTTACATTACAGCCTTATTCTAAAATGGATTAAATAATTTTTCCCCCTCATCATTCTACACACAATACCCCCTAATGCAAAAATAGGTTTCTAGAAATGTTTGCAAATTTATACCAAATAAAGCACTGAAATATTACATTAACATTAAGATTTAGACCCTTTACTCAGTACTTTGTTGAAGCACCTTTGGCAGCGGTTTACAGTCTTCTTCGGTATGACGATACCAGCTTGGCACACCTGTATTTGGGAGTTTCTCCCATTCTTCTCTGCAAATCCTCTCAAGCTCTATCAGGTAGGATGGGGAGCGTCGCTGCACAGCTATTTTCAAGTCTCCTCAGAGATGTTTGGGTTCAAGTCTGGGTCCTGGCTGGGCCACTCAAGGACATTCATTCAGAGACTTGTCCCAAAAACACTCCTGCATTGTCTTGGCTGTGTGCTTAGGGTTGTGTCCTGCTGGAAGGTGAACCTTCTTCCCAGTCTGAGGTCCTGAGCACTCTGGAGCAAGTGTTCATACTGGATCTCTCTGTACTTTGCTCTGTTCATCTTTCCCTCGATCCTGACTAGTCTCCCAGTCCCTGCCACTGAAAAACATCCCCACAGCATGATGCTGCCACCACCATGCTTCACCGTAGGGATGGTGCCAGGTTTCCTCCAGGCGTGACGTTTGGCAATCAAGCCAAAGAGTTGAATCTTGATTTCATCAGATCTGAGAGTCTTTATGTGTCTTTTGGCAAACTCCAAGCGGGCTGTCGTGTGCCTTTTACTGAGGAGTGGCTTCCGTCTGGCCACTCTACCATAAAGGACTGATTGGTGGAGTGCTGCAGAGATGGTTGTCCGTCTGGAAGGTTCTCCCATCTCCACAGAGGAACTCTGGAGCTCTGTCAGAATGATCATCAGGTTCTTGATCACCTCCCAAGGCCCTTCGTCCCCGATTGCTCAGTTTGTCCGGGCGGCCAACTCTAGGAGGAGTCTTGGTCGTTCCAAACCTCTTCCATTTCGGAATGATGGAGCCCACTGTGTTCTTGGGGATCTTCAATGCTACAGAAAAGTTTTGGTACTCTTCCCCAGATCTGTGCCTCGACACAATCCTGTCTTAGAGCTCTATAAACAATTCCGTTGACCTCATAGCTTGGTTTTTGCTCTGACATGCACTGTCAACTGTGGGACCTTATATATACAGGTGTGTGCCTTTCCAAATCATGTCCAATCAATTGAATTTACTACAGGTGGTCTCCAAGTTATAGAAACATCAAGGATGATCAATGGAAACAGGATCCACCTGAGCTCAATTTCAACTCTCATAGCAAAGGGTCTGAATGCTTATGTAAATAAGGTATTTATGTTTAAAGAAAATATATACATTCGCAAAAAAGTCTTAAACTGTTTTGCTTTGTCATTATGAGGTATTGTGTCAATTGATGAGGGAAAGATGTATTCTATAATAAGGCTGTAAGGTATCAAAATGTGGACAAGGTAAAGGGGTCTGAATATTTTCCTCATGCACTGTATATACAGAAATGCCCCGTTATTAAAATATATATATTTTTTGCTCCATGAAGTAATCAACACTGTGTACGCCACCATCCTGCCTATTACAAATCTTCTTTCATTTATTGTAGATGCAAGGATAGCTAGCTAATGTTAGCATACTAAATAACTAGGCTATTAGCTGCTAAAGCCATCCATAGCAACATTTTATTTAGCATTCATAACTAGATATCTTACCTCTACATGTTTCCTGAGGTTGGGGCGGCAGGGTAGCCTAGTGGTTAGAGTGTTGGACTAGTAACCGGAAGGTTGCAAGTTCAAACCCCTGAGCTGACAAGGTACAAATCTGTCGTTCTGCCCCTGAACAGGCAGTTAACCCACTGTTCCTAGGCTGTCATTGAAAATAAGAATTTGTTCTTAACTGACTTGCCTAGTTAAATAAAGGTAAAAAAATAAAATAAAAAAGGTTCAAGGCAGGGTTTTTGTAGGAAGCCACCTCCGCCATCCTGGGTAAGCAACTTGCATTGCATGATTACACCATTGCTTCTCCTTTACTTGAAGGAAAACTGGTGACTGAAATGCGGCCAGGGATTTCCCTCATTGTCTCCTTCATACAACGAAGGCACACGGTCTGTGCCTGGATTCTCTCCTCAGTCGCCATTGTTTTTCACACACACACACAACGCTTTGATAAAATACCTTTCCTCTCTTTCACTACTTATTTGTACCTTTTTTATTTGTACTATTTTTACCTGTATTTCACCATAACAAGCTCAAATCAAATTGAATTTGTCACATGCTTTGTAAACAGGTGAAGTGCTTACGTCCTTCCCAAAAAATGCAGAGAGAAAAAGGAAAAATAATAACATGAAGCTACCTTGGCTATAAACACAGGGTACCAGTAGCAAGCCAATGTGCAGGGGGTATGAGGTAATTGAGGTAGATATGTACATATTAGTAAGGATAAAGTGACGAGGCAACAGGATAGATTATTCTGTTGAAGTGCTTTCCTCACCATCTTAAATAAGCATGCCACGTTCAAAAAATGTAGAACAAGGAACAGATATAGCCCTTCGTTCACTCCAGACCTGACTGCCCTTGACCAGCACAAAAACATCCTGTGGCGTACTGCATTAGCATCGAATAGCCCACGTGATATTGAACTTTTCAGGGAAGTTAGGAACCAATTTATCTACCTCCTGCGAGCCAGTATCATCCTGGCACTTGATGATTTTTGCGACTGCACTTGAGGATACTTTTAAAGTTCTTTAAATTATCCGTGTTGACTGACTGTCATGTCTTAAAGTAATGATGAACTGTTATTTCTCTGCTTATTTGAGCTGTTCTTGACATAATATGTACTTGGTCTAGGGCTATCTTCTGTATAACCCACCTCTCACCGTGTCACAACACAACTGATTGGCTCAAATGCATTAAGATGGAAATTTTTAAGAAGGCACACCTGTTAATTGAAATAAATTCCAGGTGACTACCTTATGAAGCTGGTTGAGATAATGCCAAGAATGTGCAAAGCTGTCATCAAGGCAAAGGGCGGCTATTTGAAGATTCTCAAATCTAAAATATATTTTGATTTGATTAACACTTTTTTGGTTACGATATAATTCCATCAGTGGTAATTCATAGTTATAGACATAGATGTCTTCACAATTATTCTAGAATATATAAAATAGTAAAAATAAAGAAGAACCCTGGAATGAGTAGGTGTTCTAAAACTTTTGACCTGTAGTGTATATACAGTTGAAGTCAGAAGTTTACATACACTTTGGCCAAGTACATACAGTATTTACTCAGTTTTTCACAATCCATCTTAATAGTAGAGAAAATTGTTTATTTCAGTTTTTATTTCTTTCATCACATTCCCATTGGGTCAGAAGTTTACATGCACTAAATTAGTATTTGGTAGCATTTCCTTTAAATTGCTTAACTTGGGTCAAACGTTTTGGGTAGCCTTCCACAAGCTTCCACAATAAGTTGGGTGAATTGTGGTCCATTCCTCCTGACAGAGCTGCTGTAAGTGAGTCAGGTTTGTAGGCTTCCTTGCTCACACACGCTATTTCAGTTCTGCCCACAGATTTTCTATAGGATTGATGCCAGGCTTTGTGATGGCCACTCCAATACCTTGACTTTGTTGTCCTTAAGCCATATTGCCACAACTTTGGAAGTATGCTTGGGGTCATTGTCCATTTGGAAGACCCATTTGCGACCAAGCTTTAACTTCCTGACTGATGTCTTGAGATGTTGCTTCAATATATCAAATCAAATTTATTAATATAGCGCTTCTTACATCAGCTGATATCTCAAAGTGCTGTACAGTAACCCAGCCTAAAACGCCAAACAGCAAGCAATGCAGGTGTAGAAGCACGGTGGCTAGGAAAAACTCCCTAGAAAGGCCAAAACATAGGAAGAAACCTAGAGAGGAACCAGGCTATGAGGGGTGGGTAGTTATCTTCTGGCTGTGTCGGGTGGAGATTATAACAGAACATGGCCAAGATGGTCAAATGTTCATAAATGACCAGCATGGTAAAATAATAATAATCACAGTAGTTGTCAAGGGTGTAGCAAGTCAGCACCCCAGGAGTAAATGTTAGTTGGCCGATCATTAAGAGTATCTCTACCGCTCCTGCTGTCTCTAGAGAGTTGATAACAGCAGGTCTGGGACAGGTAGCACGTCCGGTGAACAGGTCAGGGTTCCATAGCCGCAGGTAGAACAGTTGAAACTGGAGCAGCAGCACGGCCAGGTGGACTGGGGACAGCAAGGAGTCATCATGCCAGGTAGTCCTGAGGCTCAGGCGTTCTGAGAGAGAGAAAGGAGAGAAAGAGAGAATTAGAGAGCGCATACTTAAATGCACACAGGACACCGGATAAGACTGGAGAAGTACTCCAGATATAACAAACTGACCCTAGTCCCCCGACACATAAACTACTGCAGCATAAATACTGGAGGCTGAGACAGGAGGGGTAAGGAGACACTGTGGCCCCATCCGATGATACCCCCGGACAGGGCCAAACAGGAAGGATATAACCCCACCCACTTTGCCAAAGCACAGTCCCCAAACCACTAGAGGGATATCTTCAACCACCAACTTACCATCCTGAGACAAGGCCGAGTATAGCCCACAAAGTTCTCTGCCACGGCACAACCCAAGGGGGGGTGCCAACCCAGACAGGAAGATCACGTCAGTGACTCAACCCACTCAAGTGACGCACCCCTCCTAGGTACGGCACGAAAGAGCACCAGTAAGCCAGTGACTCAGCCCCTGTAATAGGGTTAGAGGCAGAGAATCCCAGTGGAGAGAGGGGAACCAGCCAGGCAGAGACAGCAAGGGCGGTTCGTTGCTCCAGAGCCTTTCCGTTCACCTTCACACTCCTGGGCCAGACTACACTCAATCATATGACCCACTAAAGAGATGAGTCTTCAGTAAAGTCTTAAAGGTTGAGACCGAGTTTGCGTCTCTCACATGCGTAGGCAGACCATTCCATAAAAATGGAGCTCTATAGGAGAAAGCCCTGCCTCCAGCTGTTTGCTTATAAATTCTAGGGACAATTAGGAGGCCTGATCTTGTGACCGTAGCGTACGTGTAGGTTTGTACGGCAGGACCAAATCGGAAAGATAGGTAGGAGCAAGCCCATGTAATGCTTTGTAGGTTAGCAGTAAAACCTTCAAATCCTCCCTTGCCTTAACAGGAAGCCAGTGTAGGTAGGCTAGTGTAACAGTATAACTTTAGACTGTCCCCTCGCCCATACCCGTACGCGAACCAGGGACCCTCAGCACACATCGACAACAGTCACCTACGAAACATCGTTACCCATCGCTCCACAAAAGCCGCGGCCCTTGCAGAGCAAGGGGAACCACTACTTCAAGGTCTCAGAGCAAGTGACGTCACCGATTGAAACACTTTTTAGTGCGCACCACCGCTAACTAGCTAGCTATTTCACATCCGTTACACTAGCACTGGAGTAATATGATCAACTTGTTTGGTTCTAGTCAGGATTCTAGCAGCCGTATTTAGCACTAACTGAAGTTTATTTAGTGCTTTATCCGGGTAGCCGGAAAGTAGAGCATTGTAGTCTAACCTAGAAGTAACAAAAGCATGGATTAATTTTTCTGCATCATTTTTGGACAGAAAGTTTCTGATTTTTGCAATGTTACGTAGATGGAAAAAAGCTGTCCTTGAAAGAGTCTTGATATGTTCGTCAAAAGAGAGATCAGGATCCAGAGTAATGCCGAGGTCCTTCAGTTTTATTTGAGACGACTGTAAAACCATCAAGATTAATTGTCAGATTCAACAGAAGATCTCTTTGTTTCTTGGGACCTAGAACAAGCATCTCTGTTTTGTCCGAGTTTAAAAGTAGAAAGTTTGCAGCCATCCACTTCCTTATGTCTGGAACACAGGCTTCTAGCAAGGGCAATTTTGGGGCTTCACCATGTTTCATTGAAATGTACAGCTGTGTGTCATCTGCATAGCAGTGAAAGTTAACATTATGGTTTTGAATGACATCCCAAGAGGTAAAATATATAGTGAAAACAATAGTGGTCCTAAAACGGAACCTTGAGGAACACCGAAATTTACAGTTGATTTGTCAGAGGACAAACCATTCACAGAGACAAACTGATATCTTTCCGACAGATAAGATCTAAACCAGGCCAGAACTTGTCCGTGTAGACCAATTTGGGTTCCCAATCTGATGTCCCACTCATTATGCATTCCCCAAAACATGTTGCATGTTTGCATTTTATTTGTGAATAACTTGACCTGGTTTTAAAATATTTAATAATAAAAAATACCTATGTTAAGTGAGATGTGTTTTTGTATGTTTAACCTGTGTTTTGAAAGCTGTTGAGATTTGAATGGATTTACTGTAATAAAACCTTTCACCTTTTCAGTCAAAAAGAAAAGAAGGTAATTTACCACCTTCCCAAGTGCTATGATGGGGTCTAAAACCAGACTGAAGCATTTCGTATACATTGTTTGTCTTCAGGAAGGCAGTGAGTTTCTGCGCAAAAGCTTTTTCAATTTTTTTGAGAGGAATGGAATATTCAATATAGGCTTATTAGTTTTTTTTATATTTTCTGGGTCAAGGTTTGGCTTTTTCAAGAGAGGCTTTATTACTGCCACTTTTAGTGAGTTTGGTACACATCCGGTGGATAGAGAGACGTTTATTATGTTCAATATAGGAGGGCCAAGCACACCGGTTGAGCATTACAGCATTTCCCTCCAGAAGCCATGAGAAAGTTGTCCGGCTCTGGGGACCGTGCGAGGGGATTTATACTAACGTTAGCCTTGCCTAACGATTGCGTCTGAAGCTGGGCTCGCAGCACAGCTATCGTTCTCCTGTGTATTATGAGTACAGCGACTGCAATTAGAAGGCATCATGTTAATGGTACTACTTAGCTTCGGCGGTTGGAGGTCCTGACGAACCATGTCCAGATAAAGCGTCCAGAGTGAAAAAGTTTAATGAAAAAAATATAAACAGTAATTAAAAAGTAAAATCCGTAAAGTTGTCAGGTAGCAAAGTAAGGTTGGCAACAAAACGCACAGCAACAAGTAAACAAGTCTGCAAGTTGTGACCGGAAATGACGGTACATAATTATATATCCACATAATTGTCCTCCCTCATGATGCCATCTATTTTGTGAAGTGCACCAGTCCCTCCTGCAGCAAAGCACCCCCACAACATGATGCTGCCTCCCCTGTACTTCACGGTTGGGATGGTGTACTTCGGCTTGCAAGCCTCCCCCTTTTTCCTCCAAAGAGAACAATTGTCATTATTGCCAAACAGTTCTATTTTTGTTTCATCAGACCAGAGGACATTTCTCCAAAAGGTACGATCTTTGTCCCCATGTGCAGTTGCAAACTGTAGTCTGGCTGTTTAATGGTGGTTTTGGAGCAATGGCTTCTTCCTTGCTGAGCGAACTTTCAGGTTGTGTCGATATAGGACTCGTTTTACTGTGGATACAGATACTTTTGTACCCGTTTCCTCCAGCATCTTCACAAGGTCCTTTGCTGCTGTTCTGGGATTGATTTGCACTTTTCGCACTAAAGTACGTTAATCTCTAGGAGACAGAACGTGTCTCCTTCCTGAGCGGTATGACAGCTGCGTGGTCCCATGGTGTTTATACTTGCGTACTATTGTCGGTACAGATGAATATGGTACATTCAGGCGTTTGGAAATTGCTCCCAAGGATGAACCAGACTTGTGGCGGTCTACAATATTTTTTCTGAGGTCTTGGCTGATTTCTTTTGATTTTCCCATGATGTCAAGCAAAGAGGCACTGAGTTTGAAGGTAGGCCTTGAAATACATCCACAGTAACACATACAATTGACTCAAATTATGTCAATTAGCCTATCAGAAGCTTCTAAATCCATGACATCATTTTCTGGAATGTTCCAAGCTGTTTAAAGGAACAGTCAACTTAGTGTATGTAAACTTCTGACCCACTGCTATTGTGATACAATGAATTACAAGTTAAATAATCTGTCTGTAAACAATTGTTGAAAAAATGACTTGTGTCATGCACAAAGTAGATGTCCTAACCGACTTGCCAAACTATAGTTTGTTAACAAGAAATTTGTGGAGTGGTTGAAAAACGAGTTTTCATGACTCCAACCTAAGTGTATGTAAACTTCTAACTTCCTGTCACGCCCTGGTCTTAGTATTTGGTGTTTTCTATAATTATTTGGTCAGGCCAGGGTGTGACATGGGTTTATTTTGTGTTGTGTTTTTGTATGGGGTTTTTTCCGTAGGTTTTGGGATTGTGGCTAGTAGGGGTGTCTAGCATAGTCTATGGCTGCCTGAGGCGGTTCTCAATCAGAGTCAGGTGATTCTCGTTGTCTCTGATTGCGAACCATATTTAGGTAGCCTGGGTTTCACTGTGGTTTTGTGGGTGATTGTTCCAGTCTCTGTGTTATTTGTCACCAGACAGGCTGTATAGGTTTTCGCATTCCGTTTGTTGTTTTTGTATTGTTCGTTTTCATCGTTATTAAAGATGTCTCGATTTAACCACGCTGCATTTTGGTCCGACTCTCCTTCGACGGAAGAAAGCCGTAACACTTCCACTGTATATATACTACAGTTCTTAGAAATGTCCTTGTTTTCCATGAAAACATACATGAAATGAGTTACAAAAGGAATAAGAAATATAGTCAACATGTTGACAAGGTTATAAACAATGATTTTTAATTGAAATAATAAGTGTCCTTCAAACTTTGCTTTCGTTAAAGAAACCTCCATTTGCAGCAATTGCAGACCTTTGGCATTCTAGTTGTCAATTTGTTGAGGTAATCTGAAGAATTTTCACCCCATGCTTCCTGAAGCACCTCCCCACAAGTTGGATTGGCTTGATGGGCACTTCTTACGTACCAACACGGTCAAGCTGCTCCCACAACAGCTCAATAGGGTTAAGATCCGGTGACTGTGGTGGCCACTCCATTAGAGACAGAATACCAGATGACTGCTTCTTCCCTAAATAGTTGTTGCATAGTTTGGAGCTGTGCTTTGGGTCATTGTCCTGTTGTAGGGTATGGGTATGACATGGCGTTGCAAAATGGAGTGATACCATTCCTTCTTCAAGATCCCTTTTACCCTGTACAAATCTCCCACTTTACCACCACCAAAGCACCCCCAGTGTCACGGCTGTTGTTGGTGGACGAAGGTGAGGACCAAAGCACAGCGTGGTATGTGTTCATGATGTTAATATTTAATGAATCAAACTGAACACTGAAATACAAAAACGACAACCAAACAGACCTCTCTGATGAAGACACACAACAGAAAATAATCACCCACAACTCAAGGGTGAAAACAGGCTACCTAAGTATGGTTCTCAATCAGGGACAACGATTGACAGCTGCCTCTGATTGAGAACCATACCAGGCCAAACACAGAAATACCAAATCATAGAAAAAAGAACATAGACTGCCCACCCAACTCACGCCCTGACCATACTAAAACAGAGACAAAACAAAGGAACTAAGGTCAGAACGTGACACCCAGACCATCACACTGCCTTCACCATGCTTGTCAGATGGCGTCAAGCACTCCTCTAGTGTCTTTTCATTTTTTATGTGTCTCACGAATGTTCTTCTTTGTGATCCGAACACCTCAAACTTAGATTTGCCTGTCTATAACACTTTTTTCACTTTTTTCTCTGTCCAATGTCTGTGTTTTTTTGCCCATATATATTTTCTTTGCAACTCTGCCTAGAAGGCCAGCATCCCGGAGTCGCCTCTTCACTGTTGACATTGACACTGGTGTTTTGTGGGTACTATTTAATGAAGCTGCCAGTTGAGAACTTGTGAGGCGTCAGTTTCTCAAACTACATACTCTAATGTCCTTGTCCTCTTGCTCAGTTGTGCCATGGCTTCCCACTCCTCTTTCTATTCTGGTTACAGACAGTTCTGTGAAAGGAGTAGTCCACAGCATTGGCTTCATTTCTCAGAACAAGAATAGTGGGCATTCTGGCCATAGTGGCCAATTCTGGCCATTTTGAGCCTGTAATCAAACCCACAAATGCTGATGCTCCAGATACTCAACTAGTCCAAAGAAGGCCAGTTTTATTGCCTCGCTAATCAGCACAACAGTTTTCAGCTGTGCTAACATAATTGCAAAAGGGTTTTCTAATGACCAATTAGCCTTTTAAAACGATAAACTTGGATACGCTAACACAATGTGTCACTGGTGATGGTTGCTGATAATGGGCCTCTGTAAGCCTATGTAGATATTCCATTAAAATTCTGCTGTTTCCAGCAACAATAGTAATTTAAAACATTAACAATGTCTAAACTGTATTTCTGATCAATGTGATGTTATTTTAATGGACAAAAAATGTGCCTTTCTTTCAAAAACATGGACATTTCTATGTGACCCCAAACTTTTGAATGGTAGTGTATATAAACAGTGTGTATATATATACACTGCTCAAAAAAATAAAGGGAACACTTAAACAACACAATGTAACTCCAAGTCAATCACACTTCTGTGAAATCAAACTGTCCACTTAGGAAGCAACACTGATTGACAATACATTTCACATGCTGTTGTGCAAATGGAATAGACAACAGGTGGAAATTATAGGCAATTAGCAAGACACCCCCAATAAAGGAGTGGTTCTTGCAAGTGGTGACCACAGACCACTTCTCAGTTCCTATGCTTTGTGGCTGATGTTTTGGTCACTTTTGAATGCTGGCAGTGCTTTCACTCTAGTGGTAGCATGAGACGGAGTCTACAACCCACACAAGTGGCTCAGGTAGTGCAGCTCATCCAGGATGGCACATCAATGCGAGCTGTGGCAAGAAGGTTTGCTGTCAGGAGACAGGCCAGTACATCAGGAGATGTGGAGGAGGCCGTAGGAGGGCAACAACCCAGCAGCAGGACCGCTACCTCCGCCTTTGTGCAAGGAGGAGCAGGAGGAGCACTCCCAGAGCCCTGCAAAATGACCTCCAGCAGGCCACAAATATGCATGTGTTTGCTCAAACGGTCAGAAACAGACTCCATGAGGGTGGTATGAGGGCCCGATGTAATTTTATTGTCAGCACATTCAACTATGTAAAGAAAAAAAGTATTTAATACCCAATAGAATGTTATTATAAATATAAAATATATAAAATAAAAAATATATAAAATAAATATATATATATATTTAAAGCTTTGATATATTCAAAGCTTTGAGTTTTTCAATTTAAATTATTATACAAAATTATTACAACCAATAGAATGTTATTATACATTCTATTGGTTGTAATAATTTTGTATAATAATTTAAATTTATATAATAATTTAAATATTATATATATATAATTTATATATATATATATATATATATATATATATATATATATATATATAATAATAATAACATTCTATTGGTTGTAATAATTGGAATAATTTTGAATCCAGATTTTCCAAATGGTGAGCGAGGTAGAGTTTTGTATGCGTCTCTGTATGTGGAGGGAAGGTTATCTAGAGTTTATTCACCTCTAGTTGCACAGGTGACACTGGTAGAAATAAGGTAAAACGGATTTCAGTTTTCCTGCATTAACGTCACCAGCTACTAAGAGGGCCACCTCTGGATGAGCATTTTCTTGTTAGCTTAGTGCCCTATATAGCTCTTGAAGTGTGGTCTTAGGGCCAGCATCGGTTTGTAGTGATAAACAGATGGCTATGAAAAATATCAACAAAAACGCTCTTGGTAAAACAGCTATAGCTGTATCCAATTTCCAAATAGAAATGGTATTGAAACTGAGACTTCGACTAGTTACCCCATGTCTGACTTACTAAATCCAGTATATCTACATTAAAAAGGCAGCTCCCCTTAACACAGCCCCTTTCTCTGCTCCAGTGTCTTAACCCCCCAATCAGTGCTCACAATGGGGTAACTTGAGTGGCAGCCTTGACACCCAGAAGTCCCCTATTGTGGCAGGGTCAGAGCCTGCCACAACGGGGCACTTGACATGTGTCAGATGGATTTGAGAGAGAGAGAGAGAGAGAGAGAGAGAGAGAGAGAGAGAGAGAGAGAGAGAGAGAGAGAGAGAGAGAAATCCCTCTGCAGTTGAGCGGTGGGCGCCTTTTCTTTAGCTGCCATCTGTTAGCAGAGGGCAGATTGCCTCAAGGGTCTTATACTCCCAGGTTACGGGGTCAGGCTAGGGAGCGTGTCAATCCCTTCTCAAGCCTATTATAAGATCCTGGATGAGTAGACACGAGTGGAGCAGTGCAGCAGGTCTGAAGTCTAAGCAAAGCTCTTTGATCGCTTGTCTTCATTTCCACTGCAATAAGCATGTGTAGCCAGATGGAACTCCACTGTATGTTGTGCAACATGGGCTGCCTTTTGGCAAACCACTTATCCAATATTAGGCTTCACTGAAAAGGGAGATTTAAAAATAGTCCAGTTGGTCATCGGAGCAGCGTTACATGATGACCGGTTGAGGAAACGTGTGTTTGTGTTTGAATAGTTGGCCAATGACGGAGGCCCGGGAGCGCGACTAAATTCCTCAGCTTCATGTAACATCCTACACAATTAACATGGAAAAATTCCAACTGCCAATTTCACGGCACCAATAATGGGGGCCATTAGATAAACAAGCTGACACAAACAGTGACATACCGTGACACACACACTCACTTCAACACACACACACTTGGACAAAGACACAGGATGCCCCAAAGTGAGGAAACTGAGTCGGTAGATAGGAAACAACACAGCGGGAGTGTGTCCCCCTGTCCCTGAAAGCACCATGATGCACTTGAACCTGCCCCCTCTGTCCCTTCCTCCCTGTATTTTCCTGTTTATGACTCACTTGTTTGGATGTTTTCCATTTTTCTTTTTAAAGACATCTAAACTATGAAATAACACATATGGAGTCATGTAGTAACAAAAAAAATGTTAAACAAATCAAAATATGTTTTAGATTTGAGATTCTTCAAAGTAGCCACCCTTAGCCTTGATGACAGCTTTGCACACTCTTGGCTTTCTCTCAACCAGCTTTTCCTGGAATGCTTTTCCAACAGTCTTGAAGGAGTTCCCACATATGCTGAGCATGTTGGCTGATTTTCCTTCACTCTGCGGTCCAACACATCCCAAACCATCTCAATTGGGTTGAGGTCGGGTGATTGTGGAGGCCAGGTCATCTGATGCAGCACTCCATCACTCTCTTTCTTGGTCAAATAGCCTTTACACAGCCTGGAGTAGTGTCATTGACCTGTTGAAAAAATTGAAAAATAATAGTCCCACTAAGCGCAAACCAGATGGGATGGCGTATCGCTGCAGAATGCTGTGGTAGCCATTATCTTTAAATGTGTCTTGAATTCTAAGTAAAACCCAGACAGTGTCACCAGCAAAGCACCCCAACACCATCAAACCTCTTCCTCCATGTTTCACGGTGGGAACTATACATGCAGAGATCATCCGTTAACCTACTCTGCGTCTCACAAAGATAAGGCGTTTGGAACCAAAAATCTCAAATTTGGATTCATCAGACCAAAGGACAGATTTCCACTGGTCTAATGTCCATTGCTTGTGTTTCTTGGCAAGTCTCTTATTCTTGGCAAGTCTCTTATTCTTATTGGTGTCCTTTAGTAGTAGTTTCTTTGCAGCAATTCAACCATGAAGGCCTGATTCACACAGTCTCCTCTGAACAGTTGATGTTGAGATGGTTCTGTTACTTGAACTCTGTGAAGCATTTGTTTGGCTGCAATTTCTGAGGCTGGTAAATCTAATGAACTCATCCTCTGCAGCAGAGGTAACTCTGTGTCTTCCTTTCCTGTGGCGGTCCTCATGAGAGCCAGTTTCATCATAGCGCTTGCTGGTTTTTGCAACTGCACTTTCAAAGTTCTTGAAATTTTCCCGGATTGACTGACCTTCATGTCTTAAAGTAATGATGGACTGTTGTTTCTCTTTGCTTATTTGAGCTGTTCTTGACATAATATGGACTTTTACCAATTAGGACTATCTTCTGTATACCATCCCTACCTTGTCACAACACAACTGATTGGCTCAAACGCATTAAGAAGGAAAGAAATTCCAGCAAATTAACCTTTAAGAAGGCACACCTGTTAATTGAAATGCATTCCAGGTGACTACCTCAAGAAGCTGATTGAGAGAATGCCAAGAGTGTGCAAAGCTGTCATCAAGGCAAAGGGTGGCTACTTTGAAGAATCTCAAAAATTAAATATATTTTGATTTGTTAAACACTTTTTTGGTTACTACATGATTCCATATGTGTTAATTCATAGTTTTTATATCTTCACTATTATTATACAATGTAGAAATGAGTAAAAAAATAAAGAAAAACCCTGGGATGAGTAGTTGTGTCCAAATTTTTGACTGGTACTATATATATATATATATATATATATATATATATATATATATATATATATATATATATATATTAATATTTTAATTTCTCAGTTTGAGCCCCCTCCCCCATACTCCTCTTGAGGTATTTTTTAAAGTTAAATGACATGTCTTTACTATAATAGCTACGGATTACCTCTGAATGTGCCATGAACACAACCTGTCATGATGTTCCCATCTGATTGTCAAAAAATAACTTCAAAAAGTACGTTACCTTTGCACTTTCATCCAAAATAATTCTAGCATCCGAACAGTGCACTATGCACCCGCCAACTTTCCATCAATTTCGCAAGTGGCTGAAACTAACTCTCTAGAGAAAGCATCTGAAAGCGCCCCTCTGTCTTACCACACATCTGCTTGGGGCCTCCAAATCACTAAGTCCGCCCCTGCCTTTGGCTTCCCAAAGTCAATAGCCTCCTGTGGTGGGTGTCCGGACATCATTAAAGGGCTAAGAATATCCGGGATGTCTGATGGAGTCTTGTGTGCGGGTGCATTGTTTTGAAACCACCCTGGTTTGGCTAGGGCTATTTCTGGAGCACTGATCGCCTCCCTCCCTGACTGTATCCAAACTGTAAAAAGACCAGGGATTTTTCACCCACGTGTCCTGCAAAATAAACAATGCCACTTCCAAGGCCATTCTAACATTTCATTAAGTCTCTACCTCTGAACTGTCTTGCATCCTCTGTGAAATGCTGGAATGTTATTCAAACTACTAGTTAGCTATACATGTCATGCTTCATTTGGATGTCAGAAAGAAATGGATGGCGAAGCATTGGAATTACAGATGGTAATGAATGATAAGAAACAAGGCAGCCTTCGCCAAAATGGCCCACTTTCAGCTGGAATCAGACCACATATTTTTTTCTTTAAGTGTTTTCTTTTTGGGCACGTCCGCTCTTTGTCTGCTCTGCACTGCTGCAGTCCGCTATCAGTCAGGGGAGGACACAGAATCCTCCCGTCGTCCGTCTCCTGTGACCCTTTGCTGTGAGATTGCTCAGATGCAGTGCACTCAAGGGCCAGTATCGAGGTCACTGATTGGTCCTTTTGGTTGACTATTTGCATTCACATGCTTTATCACTCTACAAATGGAGTTGAGTGGAAATCTTGCACAGGGATGTTCATCAACTAAAACAAGTGAGTTACAGATTGGCTGAGCATTTAGGCTACTCAAGCACACACACACACACACACACACACACACACACACACACACACACACACACACACACACACACACACACACACACACACACACACACACACACACACACACACACACACACACACACACACACACACACACACACACACACACCTGTCCTTGTTTGCTGACAGACTCCCCAGCTGTCCTTTCATCCAGACCCATGATCAACTGACACAGATGACACGAGGAAGAGGAGTGCAATTGGCCGTAGTATTGAGCTAGTGGAACTGCCCAGACTCGATCTGACTTCCAACATGTAAAGTCCATCCACACACACGCAGACAAATCAAGTCGTTCATCCTGATGTGCAAGCCTCTGTGTGTGTTTCTATGTTTGTATGCATCTTCCTGACCTGCTGTATTATAATACGTACAACCCTACTGAATATGCAAACCTTTTTGCATATTTTAATTTGATTACTCTTTTGTCTGCTTAGAATTGTCCTGCGCAGCAGGAAATGCAAACTTGTAGTGTATTTCAGTTTTAAAAAGGCTTCTGAAGTTTCTAATTTCCATTTGAAAAGTTCAGACTTGATTTTCCCTACTGTAAATGTATCAACCCTTACAAAAACGTTCATTAATTATAATCCATATGATAATTCACATTTCCTGTTGCTGCAGGATTATTTTCCTGCTATAATAAACTGGCTCAAATTATGATCCTACATCTGTATTGTTATTATGTATCAATATACTGTACAATGCAGTAGTGACTTCCTTTATTACTAGTAGCAGCCCTACACGATCACTCTCTTACTGTACAGACAGTCTGCCCCTCAACTGTAACAAGTGCAGTTTCTATTCCATCAGCAGTTTGGAATATGCCACTCTGGAAGAGTGGGGGAGGCATGACCAGGCTTCCTTGGGAGTGTCCATAGCAATGGGCTAGTGGAGTAAGACCCTGTCACCCCACACCAAGTCAACAATGTTATCTCCCAAAGCCCTGGCAAAAACATGCCAGCAGCTCCAACTGTAAATCCTGCCTCTTGGTTACAGTGAGTCGCAGCTCTCAGTCTTAACGAGAGAGAGAGAGAGAGAGAGAGAGAGAGAGAGAGAGAGAGAGAGAGAGAAAGTGTAGAAAGAGAGTGCTTGTTAGAAAGAACAACATCAGCTGACAGGTGGCTCTGTTTCAAATAAAGAAAAAATACTGGAGAAAAAATACAGGAGAGGTTTTTCTCTGCAGTACTGGTCGTTGCCAACAAGTCTAGGCCTAATCCCTTCGAAATTCATTCCGCAGAATTTACGACATTCTGACACTATTCTGATTTATTTTACAGGATAATTCCAAAGTACATGAATTCCCTCCTTCTAATCTTCCGATAGTTCCACGTTCCGTCAGAGGTGAACAACTCTCTTTGCTATTTATTATAAGTCTTCTTTTAAAATCTGTGGCCACCCTAAGACTCGGTGTTAACCTCAACAACTTAACACTCATGTTAACCTTGATAAAGGGTTATCACTGTCTGACTTTGTTGCAGTGCCATCTTACGGGTGTAGGATCTTAATTGGATCACCCTGCCGCAAGATAACTTTCCTGCAATGCAGGACATTTTTTACGTGTAGTGTAGAGGTTTAAGAAAACTTCCCTTAAGAAAAATGCATTAACCCCTACAAAAATGGCTATGTGTTATATTCCACATAATAATTCACATTTCCTGTTGCTGTAGAAACCTGGTTCGTTGGGGTTATTTTAGGCTGCTGCTGACATGGGGTGTGTGTGCTCGCCAAATGCAACATTTCTATCCATGAATAGTTCATAGCAAAAACCTCTCACAGATTCTTCGTCATCATACAGTACATGCACGCGCACAAACACACACACCCACCTGCACCAAATACCCCCTAATGGATCCCAACGCCCTTGCACGTTGAATGGAGTAAATATTAATGAGGATGTAGTAGTATGGCCTACACAGTCTGTAACTCATTACAGATGTAATGTAATTAGCAAAGTAATCCTGAGGAAATGTTAAGTCCATAATGTTGCTTGATCAGTGGCTAGGCTATTAACTGGCCAAAAGTACCGTAATTGCTGGACTATTAAGCACACCTGAATATAAACCGCACCCACTTGAATTATTAAAAAATATGTATTTTGTACATAAATAAGCCGCATATGTCTATATATATATATATGTCTATAAGCCGCAGGTGCCTACCGGTACATTGAAACAAATTAACTTTACACAGCCTTTAATTAAATGAAACACGGCTTGTAACAAAAATAAATAGGCTTTAACGAAACACGGCTTGTAACAAAAATTAAAACAGTAGCCTACCAAGAAAGTCATTGGTCACTATCTTCCTCCTCCTGTGCACTGAAACCACTGAAGTCATCTCCTTCGGTGTCGGAGTTGAATAGCCTCAGAATTGCTTCATCCGATGTTGGATCGTTTTCATTGTCGCTCTCGTCACTTTCATCCGGAGGCAAATACCCCGCTGAGCTCATGCTGCCCCTTCAACACGCAGCAGTCCAGCCTTTCGAAACCCGTTGATGATAGTGGATTTTTTGACAATGCTCCACGCTGTCAGGACCCACTGGCAGACTTGACCATAAGATGCTCTTCGCCTGCGGCCCGTTTTAGTGAAGGACTTCTCCCCACTTGTCATCCAAGCCTCCCACTGAACAAGGAGCGCCGCCTTAAATGCACGATTTACACTGATGTCGAGGGGCTGCAAATACTTTGGGCCATCTGCTTTTCTTCCCTCTGAAAGCTTTTGTTTTCTTTTTGCACTGAGTCAGTTCCTCACGCTGCTGTTTCCAACGTCTTATCATCGACTCATTAAGGCCAGGCTCCCGTGCAGCAGCTCTATTTCCTTTTCCAACAGCCAGATCGATCGCCTTCAACTTGAAAGCTGCATCATATGCATTTCTCTGTGTCTTTGCCATGATGAGGGTGACAAAATTACTACCATAATCAGAATGATGGGAAGTTTGAGCGCACTCGATTTACGTCACATTACGTGACGGTGCTCAGTTTTTTGGCGGCATGAATCTTGTGAAAGCGGGAAAAATCCATAAATTAGCCGCGTCATTGTATAAACCGCGAGTTTCAAAGTGTGGGAATAAAGTAGCGGCTTATAGTCCGGAAATTACGGTAAGCTAAATGAAAAGTGCAACATTTTGAATTTAACTGTGGGTTTTCAGTGAATTTCTGTAAATCAAAAAGCAAATCTCCATTTCATTCTCAGCATCAAATGAGTGATCAAATTAAGATTCTTTAACTGTACATGTGATGGGTTTGTCTGCTAAAATAATTCAGACATGCCACAAATGTCTGCAAATTGCCATAACTATGCTATCTCATAACCCGGTGTCCACTACATTATTGAAGACAGATTTCAGAAATCTGTCTCTACCCATTTGTTTCCCCTGAGGCCCCAAACTCCCCTTGACGGTAAAACATTATACCTCTTCATTAATTCTGCAGATTGGAACATAGCCCAGTTGGATCTCCATTTCTGCGGCTGCATGCGGCATGTGTGTGTGCACTTGCGTGCATGCGTGAATGCGTGTGTACATATCAGTGGAGGCTCCTCAGAGGAGGAAGGGGAGGACCATGCTCCTCAGTGAATTTCATATTTTTTTTATTGTAAAACATTTCAAAAGTGAACCTTTTAGATAAAACTATGCTAAATATAATCACGTCACAAATTAACTGATTAAAACACAATATTTTGCAAAGAAAGTCTATAGTAGCGTCAACAGCACTGTAGGGTAGCACCATGTTGTAGCGTGAGGACAGCTAGCGTCCGTCCTCCTCTGGGTACATTGACTTCAATACAAAACCTAGGAGTCTCATGGTTCTCACCCCCTTCCATAGACTTACACAGTAATTATGACAAATTTCGGAGGATGTCCTCCAACCTATCAGAGATCTTGCAGCATGAACTGACATGTCGTCCACCCAATCAAAGAATCAGAGAATTAATCTAGTACTGAAAGAATAAGCTACAGCTAGCTAGCATTACAGTGTATAAAATGTGGTGAGTAGTTGATTCAAAGAGAGAAAGACAATAGTTGAACGTTTTTGAACGAATTCATTTCTTCCAAAATGAAGGAGAATCAAGAGAGAAATAAAGCGAGAGCAAATGCAGTTAGTTAGTTTAGCCCACTGAATCCTCTTGCTCAAACAGAGGGATTCTATGGTAGCTAGCCGGCTATGACTTTCCAACAAGATACTGGAACTCTTCCAAGTCAAGGTAAGCTTTTGGTATTACTAATTTATTGCCATCAGGGCCCGCCAGTGTAACTACTTGGTGACTAACGTTACTGCATGATTGTAATATTAGCTATGCTGACTATGACATTCATTTAGTTAATATGGTGACAATGATGTAGGCTGTGTGCAGCGGTTTAGCTTGGAATAAAACATTTTGCCTGGTCACATACAGTTGATGTGTTGTGCATTGAAGTCCACAAGCGAAGGGAAGAGGTGAGAGGAGGAGAGTACATAGATGCGAGAAGAAATACAACGTGGCTTCTATGAAAGTGAACTGTGTTTACACGTGACCAGGGGTGTACTCATTCCACCGATTCTGTTGAAAAACATTTATTAAACGGATCAAAACGGATCAAAACAGGGATAAACATACCTGAATTTGTCTAATAGAAACTCTTGTTTGCAACTGTTGGACTAATGATTACACCCTATATCAGCTAGATGCAGATAAGAGTGTGCAAGGCGGTATTGAATGTCACTGTCTACACATGTGCCAATTGTCTGTCACCTCAAATTTGTCTCTCGACCTGTGTGCACCTACGCTGTAAACTTTCATTCATAGGCTAGGTTGTAGCAACCTCATGCTGGGTATAGGGAAAATTTGAGTATCATGTAGTAGCCTAAACCTATCGCTGTTACATTGCACTGGGTGAATGGAATATGAATGAGAGTCATACAATATGCTTAAATAGAC
The DNA here is from genome assembly GCF_018296145.1 of Oncorhynchus tshawytscha. Lineage (NCBI taxonomy): Eukaryota > Metazoa > Chordata > Actinopteri > Salmoniformes > Salmonidae > Oncorhynchus > Oncorhynchus tshawytscha. The sequence goes on from NC_056436.1 coordinate 49,836,892, forward strand.
ATAAGGCCTTGCTCATGAAAAATAATTGGTCCTCCCTCATGTTAAACGGCACTGACCGCCACTGGTATGTACAGTATATACACACATATATGTATATGTGTATATATACAGATGAAGTCAGAAGTTTACATACACTTAGGTTGGAGTCATTAAAACTCATTTTTCAACCACTCCACAAATTGAACAAACTATAGTTTTGGCAAGTCAGTTAGGAAATCTACTTTGTGCATGACACAAGAACATTTTCCAACAATTGTTTACAGACAGATTATTTACCTCATAATTCACTGTATCACAATTCAAGATGGTCAGAAGTTAACATACACTAAGATGAGTGTGCCGTTAAACAGCTTGGAAAATTCCAGAAAATTATGTCATGGCTTTAGAAGCTTCTGTTAGGCTAATTGACATAATTTGAATCAATTGGAGGTGTACCTGTGGATGTATTTCAAGGCCTACCTTTAAACTGAGTGCCTCTTTGCTTGACATCATGGGAAAATCAAAAGAAATCAGCAAAGACCTAAGAAAAAATACTGTAGATCTCTGTTTCATACTTGCGAGCAATTTCCAACGTTCATCTGTGCAAACAAGAGTAGGCAAGTTTAAACACCACGGGACCACCCAGCCGTCATACCGCTCAGGAAGGAGAAGCTTTCTGTCTCCTAGAGATGAATGTACTTTGGTGCGAAAAGTGCAAACTCAAGTTAAGCAATTTAAAGGCAATGCTACCAAATACTAATTGAGTGTATGTAAACTTCTGACCCACTGGGAATGTGATGAAAGAAATAAAAACTGAAATAAATCATTCTCTCTACTATTATTCTGACATTTCACATTCTTAAAATAAAGTAGTGATCCTAATTGACCTTAAACAGGGATTTTTACTAGGATTAAATGTCAGGAATTGTGAAAAATTGAGTTTGAATGTATTTGACTAAAGTTCATGTAAACTGAGAGGGGGGGGTCTAGCATACATCCTGCCTGACCCCTCCCAACCTCCTCCTAATCCTTCTATTTCTTTGGCCTGCCTCAAAGCCTGCCTGCTCATCCATCAGCACACGGAGTGATAGACGACTGCACTCTGGACTCCTCAGTATCCACCCCTGGCCAGACACTAGTGTCATCCTTCCTGCATTCCAGTCATGGGAATTTCTCAGTCCCCCTGTGTCCAGGCCATTGGTTGGTGTCTTCCTGGTGAGGCCATTCCAGCTTCCCTATTGTATTTTCATAGGAAAAGTACTGCCTAATCATATCTCAAGCAATGTTTGTCTACACTCCAGCATCATACAACACCCTACAACTTTGAATTTCTTCTTTTTCTCAATTCTAAGATTAAACCACAATGGGAACTATGTGACATTTATTCAAAGGTTAAATATTGATGTAAAGCATTCTAGTCAATGCTATGTGGCACATGATCTATCTTCGCACCAGTGGGAGATGCAGCTATATTATGACAAGGTGTTACTCTAATCTCAGCCTGATTTACAGCACACGTTATCACACATTATCACCCCCCCGCCCCCTCTATCTGTCTGCACAATCTGCTTTCGGCTGGGCTCCTGGCTAGATTGAAGAGCACCTTTTCAACACAATGAAAGGAAGAGGTATTCCTCATACTCATCTGAAGCACCCCAAATTATGTATTGTGTAGTATAGAAAGGGAAGAGTTATTTCACCAAGTCGGTGCTGAAATCTGTAATGCCTTCAAGATGTTGGAAACGGTGGACGCTTTATTGCGCACGTAAAAATAGCTTTTAAGAGGTTGTATTTTTCCATCACGGTACAATGCAATCACATCCGAATTGTACTACAATGCAGACCAAATCATTGTGTGTTGATTTCAAATGGAAGGTAATCATGCTGCCATTTATCTTGAACACTTAAGATGTTTTTGGGGGGGCTATCAACATTTTGAGGGGAGAAAAAACTGTGTTAAAGAAGCAATGCCAAGATCCAGCTTCAGTTAGATGTAATCTAAGAGAAACGGTTTGATTTGGAATCTGCAAACAAAGGGGGGTTTGTGGAAGTGAGTGACCCCATAGTGGCTAGTAGCTGTTTACTCTGGGCAGAGACTGGTGGCAGGGGACCTGACTGTACCCTCTATACGTGACTGAGGTCCCAAACCCTGCTGAAAAAACCCCCAGCATAGACCAGAATATGGTGGTGACTAGTGCTGGTTTTGCTGGTGACCAGTTTATGCTGGTATGTGCTGGTGAATCAGTTCAACATGCTGGTATACTGCACAATCAGTTCAACATGGAAATGTATAATATTTCAATGAGATTTCAACCTTTATTCATCCACTCAAAAAGACAGCCAGACGTTTGTTGAATTCAAATGTGTTATCACTATGCTTCAACCATCTAAATGCAGAACCAAATTCCAATGGAAAAACATTGTCAGATTTTTGGATTAGTTGCATCTAAATGTGTTATCACTTATCACGTTCAAACATTTAAAAGCACAAAGTTCAAATGGGAATACAGATACGTTGTTGTGTAAATACAAAGTCATGTTTTATCACTGTGCTTAATCTAATAGCACAACCAAATGACCTGGATTGAAGTTGAGATTACTTCAAAGTACATAGCGCAAGTGATCAATGCTGTTCCAGATTCTGTGCAGATTATTATAGTATTGCGAAGATCTACACAGACCTGCAACTTTTGTACGCAATCTTGAACATGCACACATTCTATGATTACATTAGAAAACATTTATAGTTATAGTAACCTCAAATGTGTCCATGGATGTGTTACTTATTTTAGGTTAAATAAATACTGTTACATTAGTTTGTAAAATAGCCTTAACTTTAGGCTATTCACTGTATTACAAAAGTAATATTGAATTGTCTTTGGTTGACAACTCAACCAAATATCAACATTTAAAAGAGAAGTAGTCTAGCTAATGCTTGGATAGTTTCATTTGAGCCACTGGCTTAATCCTATTCTTTCATTTAATTTTTTTGTTTAGTTGGAGAAATTAATCCAACATCATTTGTTAAAAATGGACTAAGCAGATCAGTTCACCATTTCCTGGTTGATAAAATTTGAATAGTTAGCCTAATTTCAGTTTATGTAAGAAAAAAAGAAGCAAGTATAGTGTAGAGAATCATTGTCCCATCTGAACCACTCTGAAAAATATTTACAAAACCGAAAGTAAAAGATGCAAAAATAAAACTTAAGACCAGGAAGCATAGAAATAGAGCAGATCTACTGCTTCTTAGACTTGCTTTCAATCTGTAACAAATATTTCTATGTGAACTTGCTTCAGGTCGCCCAAAAAAATACATATTGTGCTTGTCGACCAAGTTAATAGACTATTTACTGTATTGCAAAAGTGATATTGAATTGTGTTTGGTTGTCAATGCAACCAAATATAAACATTTGAAGGAGATGTATATTTTGTGTCACTGACTTAGTCTGGCTTTAAATCCAGTTGTTTAGATATTTTGCAGTGATTTATTCTGTATCTGGCAAAGTACTGTGTAAGTTTCAGAAAGAGAAAACAATGGAAAACAGTGGACCTGTCAGCAGAATGGACTTTTCCCACAACCTAAATACAGGGCAGGCGTTATGGGCGGGCCTAGGGGGCCTGTACCGCCCTACCGTACCTTTTTGACCGTACAAATAAAATATGGAAATATTGATCATTTATTTGACCGAGACGCACGCCGACAGAAAGGCACATCAATCTCAGTCAAAGCATCTGAGCAAGTGAAACAGCGCCCCCCTGTTTGTCTCAGTATCTGTGGACCATGTATCTGATGCTGTCTGGACAGCGAAACAGCACCCCTCTGTCTCAGAATGGGTAGACCATGTATCTGATGCTGTCTGGACAGTGAACAAGCTCCTCTCTGTCTCAGAATGTGTAGACCATGTATCTGATGCTGTCTGGACAGTGAACAAGCTCCTCTCTGTCTGTATCTGAGAATGAACAAGCTCCTCTCTGTCTCAGAATGTGTAGACCATGTCTGATGCAGTGAACAAGCTGTCTCAGAATGTGTAGACCATGTATCTGATGCTGTCTGGACAGTGAACAAGCTCCTCTCTGTCTCAGAATGTGTAGACCATGTATCTGATGCTGTCTGGACAGTGAACAAGCTCCTCTCTGTCTCAGAATGTGTAGACCATGTATCTGATGCTGTCTGGACAGTGAACAAGCTCCTCTCTGTCTCAGAATGTGTAGACCATGTATCTGATGATGACAGTTTTTCCTCTTCCTGCCCTGATTCTATTTCTGGCCAAACAGCATCAAATACATGGGCTACATATAGAGGGCCACTTTTCACTTGCTCGGATGCTTACTCCGGTGCTTTGCAGTAAGCTTCAGCAGAGAGGAAGTGGCAAAGCGAGAGGGCTCACTCTCGCCAAATCTGTCCAGTATAAGCCCAATGCGTCTCTGTAGGAATAATATGCAGACATATCTATTTATTTTTATAACCTTTATTTAAATAGGCAAGTCAGTTTAAGAACAAATTCTTATTTACAATGACGGCCTGCCGGGGAACAGGGGCAGAATGACATTTTTACCTCGTCAGCTCTGGGATTAGATCCAGCAACCTTTCGGTTACTGGCCCAACGACCTAAGCTTGTCGCTTGCCTTCCCACCTTTGGGAAAAAGACTCCCATTGTGAGGGCGGAGACATGAGCATTTCTTCATTATGGAAGGTCGTCGGGTGCACACTGCACTGTTAGGATGCTGGATTGCCCTAAAATAAATTGACGTTAAGCCAAAATTCTATACTTACTCCTGTCTAAATAAAATGATTCTAAATACTTCACGAGGGAGCATGACTTATGAAATAGCTGTGGTTTGTTTCAAATAAAGGTGTGGTCTAGCTGATTTAGGTGCAGCTGTCAGTGAAGATATTTGTGAAGATATTTGTGAAGATATTTGTGAAGATAATGTGTCTGGAGTATAATTGAAAATGTTGCATCAAGAAGAAGAGGAGGTGTGTGTTTGCGAAGATATGGTGCACATCCAGAATGCACGCATATGTAGGAAAGTGCGCATTTGGCAGTGTTTTATTTCTGATTGCCTTAACTCACCACAAAAAAAAAATTCTCACATCCATTGCGAATGATAGTTCCTCAGTATTTAAAAAAGCTTTCCAACACTCCTGGCCTAAATAATCCCCCAAGCCTCAGTGTGAAAGAGCAGAATATCACGATCTGATGATCCCATATATCCAGTGGAAACGTCATAAAAACTGTTTTTTGTCCCGAGCTCACTGGCGCAGGAAACTTTGTTAAGCGAAAGCTTCGGGCTGGACCTTGTGATGATTTGAAACAATGTTGAACTTCACTTGCAATAGCTGAAGTCAAGACAGATAGAAAGGAAGGCAGGACAGGCGGAGAAGAGAGATTAATGTGACTGAAAGAACCGGAATTGTCGTCAGGATATTTTCTACTTTTAATTTTTTCGGCTTTAGGCATACGTATATTACTTAGTTGAGGCCTACTGCTGCATTGGCCTATATAGGCTACCTCTGAGTTCTATGCTATCATTTCTTTCGCCGCCAATGAATCACAGTGTCTCAATGTGGCCATATGGCAGAGGCTAGTGCTCGTGCTATGGTTGAATTTTACATTTTGTATTCCATAATTTTACTTCAGATTTTTATGATTAACCACTTGACAATGATTATGAGAAACAAAAACGTTATCATTGAAATGAAAAAATGTGCATATATAAATATTCATAACTGGCACACAGATCGGTGGAAGTGGTAGAATAAATTGTAAGCTTCTCCAAACTTGAAACTCACGAGTTAACTGTGGTCTATACTATTACACAGATTTTAAAAAAAATGTGTGCACACATAGGAGGTCCTGTTAAAATGCCCGTCCAACTGATTCGTTCTGGCGTCAGGTCTGTCTAAATATGCCCGCGAATTCTGAAATATTTTAGAAGGCAGGCTACTAAAAACAAATGCAATTACAGTATACAGTAGCATGCATAGGCCTAATTCAATGTAAAAGATCAACCATTCAAATGTTACATTTGACTGTACAAATCCTATGGGATTGCAACACTTGAAATACATATAACCTATCTATTTGCTAGGCTACTAACTAGGCTACTCAGTCCAATTTAAATGACAGATGTACATGGTCATTTCTTGTATGGCTACCTCAGGAACATGAACCCATCACAGACAGAAAAGGTGAGGAATTGATTCTGCAAATAAATAGGAAAAATTCCTGTCTAATTATTTTGCAATATTTATTTGAAATTTGCTAAATGCAAACTGACAGCTGCAAACAACCATTGACATACAAGCCATAGATTGCAGTTTCCATTTAAGTCAAGACTGGCAGCTATTGATTGTGTACTCATGAGTTTAACAGTCAATATGCCAGGATTAGAGGTTCCAAAACCCATCCATGGATCATACACTGTGTTTACAAGACATACAGTACTGTGGACAGACCAGGTGAATCCAGGTCAAAGCTACGATCCCTTAATGATGTCACTTGTTAAATCCACTTCAATCATTGTAGATGAAGTAGAGGAGGCAGGTTAAAGTAGGATTTTTAAGCCTTGAGACAATTGAGACATGGATTGTGTATGTGAGCCATTCAGTGGGTAAATGGGCAAGACAAAAGATGTACGTGCCTTTGAATGGGGTATGGTAGTAGGTGCTAGGCGCACCGGTTTGAGTGCGGCAAGAACTGCAAGGCAGTTTTCCATGTGTATCAAGACTGGTCCACCACCCAAAGGACATCCAGTCAATTTGATACAACTGTGTCGAAGCATTGGTCCAGCATCCATGTGGAACGCTTTCAACACCTTGTAGAGTCCATGCCCCAACGAATTGAGGCTGTTCTGAGGGCAAAAGGGGGTGCAACTCAATATTAGGAAGGTGTTCCTAATGTTTTATACACTCAGTGTATGTCTATGGCCACAACGTAACAAGCTGTTCCACAGATAGAAGAAGGAGCAATAGAAGGGAAAACAGTGCTTGTTCATTGATAAGCACACCAAAGACAGCATTAATGATAAGTAATAAAAATAAAGACGGCACTTCTAAAAGCCTATTTCACACCACAGCCTGAAGAGTTCAGCGTACGACTAGCCACGTGCGATATGCACACACAGTTACAAGCCTGCTAGAGTTAATGGCAGGCGGACGAGCAATATCCTCCCTCATAGTATGGATTAAGCCTGACCTGGAATGTGAAGCTAATTGAAGGTGGCTAGCTTTACAAACTTCTGAGTAGCTTGCTTCGCAGTATACAACTCAGATCTCAACCCATTTGTACACTTATGGGAGATTCTGGAGCGGGGCCCCTGATAGCGTTTTCTACCGCCAACAACAAAACACCAACTGATGGAATTTCTCGTGGAAGAATGGTGTCACATGCCTACAATAGAGTTCCAGACACTTGTATAATCTATGTCAAGGTGAAGGCTTGGGCGGTATTAAGTTCGTCATACTGACCTTGTGCCATCCCAGGATACCGGCACTGAACAAAAGGGATGCTATTTTCAATCCGAAGGTTAGCAATACTAACAAGTACATGTAAAATCCCATAGAGAATGCTAGTTAAATGCTAACGAACGCATGCAAATATTCTATACATTATTTTTGTATTTGTATTCTGTATTAAGGATCACCATTTGCCATAAATAAAATGATTCCTGGGGTCCAAATGAGATTAAGGCAATTACATCACAAAACAATAAAAAATAAAACAGAACATCATATAACAAATTATTACACCCCTTTCTACCACTACAATACAATACAAAATGTATAATACCACAATACAAAAAATATAACAACCTTACACTGTACATGTGTGTAGAGTGCGATTGTTAGCGTTTGTGTGCATATGGGTGTGCCTTTGTGTCTCTTCACAGTCTGTTGTTTTATCTGTTTTTTAAATCTGATTTTACTGCTTGCTTGATTTACTTGATGTGGAATAGAGTTCAATGTAGTCATGGCTCTTTGTAGTACTGTGGGTTTCCGAAGGTCTATGCTGGACTTGGGGACTGAAGAGACCTCTTGTGGGTTATGCATGAGTGTCTGAGCTGTGTGCTAGTTGTTTAAAACAGAGAGCTCGGTGCTTTCAAAATGCCAATACTTCTCACAAAGACAAGTAATGATGCAGTCAATCTCTACTTTTAACCAGGAGAGATTGACATGCATTTTTATTGATGATAGCTCTCCATATACAGTTAAGGGTCAGGCGTGCTGCTCTGTTCTGAGCCAACTGTCATTTGCCTTTGTCCCTTTTTGTGGCACTTGACCATATAGCTGGGCAGTAGTCCAGGTGTGATTAAACTAGGTTCTGTAGGACTTGTTTTGTTACTAAATGGGATAGGCTCATCAGTCATTTTATCTGGGCTGGCAAGTCACCTACACTCAAAAATATAGGGGTTCAACAAAGGTTCTTCTGAGATCCTCAAAGTTAAGCCTCTTGGCACTGAAAATTGCTCCCAAAAGGTTCTTCCAAGAACCCCATAGGAGACTGTCTTTCACTCTTCATAGAAGCCACACCTCCTTTCAGTTGCATGTCGCACCCTACTCTACACGTCAGTTCAATGCATGTGCATAGCTTGCCGGCTGAATAGCAAGCTGCTCTAGCCATTGGTGAAGTAACTAAACAACTTCAGTGGTTTAAAAAGTAACAGAATGGAACGATATAAACTGTTACTTTTGGGGGGTTCTAACCGGCTCAGAACTTTATTTAGCTGGTTGGTAACAGTGGAACGGGACCAAAAAAAATGAATGGTACTGTTCAGAATGAAACAATTGGAGAAAATAAAATTGTTTCCAACCACTGGTTTGGACCATGACAGTTTACAATCCAGGATCTCCTCATCTCTCTCAATTTCCACATTATTCATTAAAATATTTAGTTAAGGTTTAGGGTTTAGTGAGTGATTTGTCCCAAATACAATGCTTTTCGTCTTTGAAATATTTACAACTGGCTTAGAACTTGCCGCCCATTCTAAAACTGACTGCAGCTCATTGTTAAGTGTTGCAGTGATTTCGTATTCTGTGGTAGCTGATGTGTATAATGTAGAGTCACGAGCATACATGGACACACAGGCTTAACTCAGTGCCAGTGGCAGGTCATTAGTAAAAAATAAAATAAAAGTAAAGAGCCTAGACAGCTGTCCTGGGGTATGCCCGACTACCTGGATTATGTTGGAGTAGACACCCTCTGTGTTAAAGAATAGGCTCTGTGTTCTGTTAGACAGGCAACTCTCAATCCAAGATATTGCAGAGGATGTAAAGCCATAACACAGACTATGGTCTGCTGCTTTTTGTCTCTAACATCAACTATTTGCAGGGCAGACATCCCTGCTCATAAAGTTATAGAAGTAACTCACAAATAATACTCACAGTTTGCTGCACACCCCCAAAAAGTATTTTTTCAGCTGTTACCAAGAGGAGCTTAATTGTAAGAAATTCACCACTTAGCTTGATAACTAGCTACTAAGTTAGCAAACCAAATGCACAAAGAAAATTTAACACATTTAGAACAGTTAACTTAATAGTTTAAGATATGTAGCTGGCAAACATTTAGTTGAGAATTCCATACTATAACCACATCACCTGGGGGCCAATTAAAATCATATATTAAAATCTCACCCTTGAATAGACTACTAGCTATTAGTATGAATGTTAGACAAAATGTTCACATTTTCGCATATAATCTCAGAAAAAAAAGAAATGTCTGCTCACTGTCAACTGCGTTTATTGTCAACAAACTTAACATGTGTAAATATTTGTATGAACATAACAAGATTCAACAACTGAGACATAAACTGAACAAGTTCCACAGACATGCTACTAACAGAAATGGAATAATGTGTACCTGAACAAAGGGAGGTCAAAATCAAAAGTAACAGTCAGTATCTGGTGTGGCCACCAGCTGCATTAAGTACTGCAGTCCATCTCCTCCTCATGGACTGCACCAGATTTGCCAGTTCTTGCTGTGAGATGTTACCCCACTCTTCCACCAAGGCACCTGCAAGTTCCCAAACATTTCTGGGGGGGAATGGCCCTAGCCCTCATCCTCTGATCCAACAGGTCCCAGACATGCTCAATGGGATTGAGATCCGGACTCTTTTCTGGCCATGGCAGAACACTGACATTCCTGTCTTGATGGAAATCACGCACAGAGCAACCAGTATGGCAGGTGGCATTGTCATGCTGGAGTGTCATGTCAGGATGAGCCTGCAGGAAGGGTACCACATGAGGGAGGAGGATGTCTTCCCTGTATTGCACAGCGTTGTGATTGTCTGCAATGACAAAAAGCTCAGTCCGATGATGCTGTGACACACCGCACCAGACCATGATGGACCCTCCACCTCCAAATTAATCCCGCTCTAGAGAACAGGCCTCAAGGTAACGCTCATTCCTTCGACGATAAACGTGAATCCGACCATCACTCCTGGTGAGACAAAACCGTGACTCGTCAGTGAAGAGCACTTTTTGCCAGTCCTGTCTGATCCAGCGACGGTGGGTTTGTGCCCATAGGTGACGTTGTTGCCGGTGACGTCTAGTGTGGACCTGCCTTACAACAGACCTACAAGCCCTCAGTCCAGCCTCTCTCAGCCTATTGCGGACAGTCTGATGGAGGGATTGTGCGTTCCTGATGTAACTCAGGCAGTTGTTGTTGCCATCCTGTACCTGTCCTGCAGGTGTGATGTTCGAATTCACTGATCCTACGCCGGTGTTGTTACACGTGGACTGCCACGATCAGCTGTCCGTCCTGTCTCCCTGTAGCGCTGTCTTAGGCTTCTCACAGTACGGACATTGCAATTTATTGCCCTGGCCACATCTGCAGTCCTCATGCCTCCTTGCAGCATGCCTAAGGCACATTCACGCAGATGAGCAGGGACCCTGGGCATCTTTCTTTCGGTGTTTTTCAGAGTCAGTAGAAAGGCCTCTTCAGGGTCCTAAGTTTTCATAACTGTGACCTTAATTGCCTACCGCCTGTAAGCTGTTACTGTCTTAATGACCATTCCACAGGTGCATGTTCATTAAATGTTTATGGTTCATTGAACAAGCATGGGAAACCATGTTTAAACCCTTTACAATGAAGATCTTTGAAGTTATTTTGATTTCTACGAATTATCTTTGAAAGACAGGGTCCTGAAAAAGGGACGAGTTTATGACAAAAAACTATATTTTTGCCTATCTGTTTCAAATTAAATTGTATTTATCACATGCTTCGTAAAAAACAGGTGTTGACTAACAGTGACATGCTTAATTAGGGGTCCTTTTCCAACAATGCAGAATTAAAGATAAAAAAATATAGAAATAGTGACACTCTTCATCCCTGCAACTCAGGACAGTAGATTTAAACAATGGACGCAGAAAGGCATCACATCATTTTGTACAATTATAAGGAATGGGAACTTCCAGGACCGAAGTAAAAAACATGGCTTGGATAAACAAGATTTTTACAGATACCTACAAGTTCGACACTATTTCTTAAGGGAGATAAAAGTGACTGACCCTCGAGCACCTCCAAAATCTATCCAAATATTCACTAACGCATACAACTTGGGGAGTAACAAAAAAACTATTTCAAATCTCTACTTGGGTATTCAATCCTCAAAGAAACATTCTACAAACTATATTAAAAAGAAATGGGAGGAGGAACTTAACATTGAAATAACTGATGAAACATGGTTGAACTTATTAGAGACTCAACTAAGCTCCACCAACTCAAGCTCATGGAGGGAATTCTGTTGGGAGAATGTTATACGTTTCTTCATAACACCTAAACTGAAATCAAAACAGACTGGCTCCCTACACCCTTGTTGGAGAGAATGCGATCTATTGAGGGCGGACCACTCTCATATCTTTTGGACTTTCCCCGCAATCGAAACTTACTGGGGAGAAATAAGATCTAACATTGGAAAAATAATGGGATTTGACATAGAACAAACATTAATTTCTTTGTACATGGGTGACCTGATGACTTACACAATAGAGAAAAGTACCTCTTGAAGGTCCTAAGGTCCCAAGGTGACACAATGGATAGACATTGTAGAAGAAATACACCACATGGAGCGTTTGACCTTTGCTTTAAGAACACAAGAGGAGAGAGGTCAAGAATACTGGGAAAAATGGGTTTCGTACTTGGAAAAGGTCTAATTCAAAGATGTCAATGTAACTAATATGATGATGAAGGTATGACGTGCACTGTAACTGCCAGATCTTTGTTGTTCTTTTATTTTACTTTATTTGTACTTTCTTTGTTTTCCTACAATAAAAACAAAGTATAAAAAACGTTTTAAAAAATAAAATAAAAAAATAAAAAAATAGTGACACTAGGAATAAACGCACAGTGAATGACGAATAACAGTGACGAGTAAATATAACATGGTTATATACAGGGAGTACCAGTACCGAGTCGATGTGCAGGGGTACGAGGTAATGGAGGTAGCTATGTAGATACAGTATAGGTAGGGGTAAAGTGAATAGGCAACGGTACAGATAATAGACTGAGCTGAGGCAGCAGTGTATGTGTTGAGTGTGAAAGTGTGTGTGTGGCATCAGTATGCATGTGTGTGCATGTTATGTGTGTGTGTGTGTGTGTGTGTGTGTGTGTGTGTGTGTGTGTGTGTGTGTGTGTGTGTGTGTGTGTGTGTGTGTGTATGTATGTATGTATGTATGTATGTATGTATGTATGTATGTATGTATGTATGTATGTATGTATGTATGTATGTATGTATGTATGTATGTATGTATGTGTGTATGTGTGTGTGTGTGTGTGTGTGTGTGTGTGTGTGTTTCACTGTGTGGGGTTAGTCCAGTGTCTGTGCATAGAGTTAGTGCAAGAGAGCTGGTTCAAAAAAGGGTCACTGGAGGTAGCCAATTGATTAGCTATATAGCAGCCTTGTTTAGCAATCTTAAGGCTTGGGGTTAGAAGCTGTTGGTTCCAGACTTGGTGGCCTGGTACTGCTTTGCATGTGGTAGCACTGAGACCAGTCTATGGCTTGGATAGCTGGATACTTTGACCATTTTTGGGGGCTTTCTCTAACACCGTCTGGTATAGAGGTCCTGGATGGCAAGGAGCTTGGCCCCAGTGATGTACTAGGCCGTACTAACCACCCTCTGTAGTGCCTTACCGTCGGGTGCAGTTGCCAGACCAAGAGGTGATGCAGCCAGTCAAGATGCTCTCAATGGTCCTGTTGAACGTTTTGAGATTCTGAGTGCCCATGCCAAATCTTTTCAGCCTACTGAGGGGGAAGAGGCACTGTCGTGTCCTCTTCACAACTATGTGGGTGTGTGTGGACCACGTTCATTTCTTAGTGATGAGGACACCAAGGAACATGAAGATCTTGACCTGCTCCACTACAGCCCCATCAATGTGGATCGGGGCATGCTTGCCCCCCCGTTTCCTGTAGTCCACAATCAGCTCCTTTGTCTTGCTGATGTTGAGGTAGAGGTTGTTGTCCTGGCACCACACTCCCAATTGACGGGTTAGCTGACAACGTCAGGAAAGCTATGTGCATACTTCAATGGGGCAGAAGGCCATGTGTTGTTGTGATTCACAATGGCCATTTAGCTAGCAATAATGACAATAAGCTGTCATGTGGGGAATCGTAGATGGCTCGTTTCAGCTAGTTTTACCTTGTTCTTGATACTATGTCTTGTTTTTAGGTGTTTTGACTGATGTCACGTCTATGGTAATATGGCAAACATTCACTAGCTAGCTAACCCAGTGGTTCTCAAACCTCTCCTTGAGGAACCCCAGACGTTTCACAGTTTTGTTGTATCCTTGAGCTAGCTCACCTGATTCAAGTAGTAAAGGAATTGATGATTAGTTAACAAGTTGAAACAGGTGTGCTAGCTCTGGAATAGTTCAAATACATAGAACAGAGGAGAAGTTTGAGAACCACTGAGCTAACCAACAACTGTAACAATGTATTTGAGATACAACAAGTGCTCATTGTGCAAATGTATTTATGTTTTCAATAAACATTGGAGATTGAATATAGTGTACATGTTGTCAGCAATCTAAGTCAACCCCATTTTTTTGCCACATAGTTACACATGTTGGTTTTGTTGCTAAACAATCAACCCGTCTGTCTATAGGCTGCCTTATCGTCGTTGGTGATCAGTCCCAGTTGTGTGCGTTCACAGTAATAAAGATACATGTACATTTGTATTTGTGCGTTGTAAAACATGACAAAGCTTACCTTCACTGCTATTAGTAATTGGTGGAGTAATCCACTAAACTGGCAAGCACAGAGATGACAAGGAATGGTAGCAGCTGGTTCAAATCCCATTCAGGGCAAGTCTTTTATTTGACGAAAAATTCTCTCCACTGTTGGTCCTCGAGTCAAATAACACATAGCCTATGTGACAAGCCTTGTGGTAGTGAGTGATTAAGGTTGTTTCGCAAATATGGGTTTGCATGGTCTCAAAGTACCATGATTGTGTAATGAAACCATGAAAAGTAGTGCACCTAAGCTGAGATCTGGTGTTTGGAGGGTGTTGAAATATAAAACCAATGTAAGTGTTTAAAAGCACATGTGTTTTAAAACAGAAATGAGCAAGTAGTTCTTCAACCTGAATAGTGGTGTTAAGAAAATACAAATTGTTCAAACACTTTTTTGGGTTTCAGTGCATGTAAACCGCATCATCAAAACAGTGTTTTTTATACAATCAATGGTTTAGAAATTAAAAAAGGTTCATAGACTAAATATTGATTGATAAGGGCCTTTGGAGAAGAGCTTTTGTGGAATTCCACCACATTTTTCATGCTTTACTTAGATGTTTGAAACAGGAAGGGCAGTAAGATGTTACATTTGTTGTAATTTTACCACACAGCCACACTATAAGAAATTATTCTGGGGTGAATTGAAATGGACAAAAGAAACACCAACATATACTTAATAAAAAGGAATGCAAGTCGGGCAGAGCCCATTTTCTAGTGTTAATGCACCAACTTAATATTTTTCTAAAAATACAAGTATTTCTCATGAGAGTAACCAAAGACAGAGAAAATTTGGTAATTGAATTCATTGGAAGTCTTTAGTTTTAATCACCTTGCATTTCCTATCTTGACACGTGGCTGTGTTTTTAGAGGATTGTGGGTAATTCAACATTTTTAGACATAATACGTTTCACTTATCAGTTTGCAAACAATGTATAAAAAAGTCATTGACTTAATAAAGCTGCATACATACATGGTCTCTTTTTTGCTTTATTGAGTAAGGCAGATCCAAAATGCAAGTGTTTCAGCCTAGCTCAGTGCTTTCTGTGGTGGTCGGGCAGCCAGCAGAAAATATGAAGCTTAGGGGTTCGTAATGTTCTCTAGTTGTGCCGTGATTGGCTGAGTGTTCTGTCATTCATGGAGAAACTACATCACCGCAAGAAAACTACAGGGAGAGCTAAAAAATTCAAGCCCTTTAGGTGCTGTGTTAGAGGTTTTCTTTTATTTTTTATTTCACCTTTATTTAACCAGGTAGGCCAGTTGATAACAAGTTCTCATTTACAACTGCAACCTGGCCAAGATAGAGCAAAGCAGTGCATCACAAAGAACACAGACACATGGGATACATGGGATAAAAAAATGTACAGTCAATAACACAATATAAAAGTCTACATACAGCGTGCGCAAATGTAGTAAGATTAAGGTGGTAAGGCAATAAATAGGCCATAGTAGCGAAATAATTACAATTTAGCAATTAAACACGAGTGATAGATGTGCAGAAGATTAATGTTAAAGTAGAGATACTGGAGTGCAAAGGAGCAAAGGAGCAAAGGAGCAAAAGATAAATAACAATATGGGATGAGGTAGTTGGGTGGGCTATTTACAGATGGGCTATGTACAGGTGCAATGATCGGTAAGCTGCTCTGACAGCTGATGCTTAAAGTATGTCTCCATTTTCAGTGATTTTTGTCACTGGCAGCAGAGAACTGGAAGGAAAGGCAACCAAAGGAGGAGTTGGCTGTGCGGGTGTCCAGTGAAATATACCTGTTGGAGCGTGTGCTACAGGTGGGTGCTGCTATGGTGACCAGTGAGCTGAGATAAGGCGGGGCTTTACCTGGCAGAGACTTATAGATGACCTGGAGCCAGTGGGTTTGGGAATGAAGCGAGGGCCAGCCAACAAGAGCATACAGGTTGCAGTGGTGGGTCGTATATGGGGCTTTGGTGACAAAACGGATGGCACTGTGATAGACTACATCCAATTTATTGAGTAGAGTGTTTGATGCTATTCTGTAAATGACATCGCCGAAGTCAAGGATCGGTAGGATAGTCAGTTTTACGAGGGTATGTTTGGCAGCATGAGTGAAGGATGCTTTGTTGCGAAATAGGAAGCCAATTCTAGATCTAATTTTGGATTAGAGATGCTTAATATGAGTCTGGAAGGATAGTTTACAGTTTAACCAGACACCTAGGTATTTGTAGTTGTCCACATATTCTAAGTCAGAACCGTCCAGAGTGGTGATGCTAAACTCCAGGGTATATTTGTTTCAGGTTATTGTCCTGCTGAAAGGTGATCTTGTCTCCCAGAGTCTCTCTCTGGTTTTCCTCTAGGATTTTGCCTGTGATTAGCTCTATACTGTTTATTTTTATCCTAAAAAACTCCCTAGTCCTTGCCGATGACAAACATACCCATAACATGATGCAGCCACCACCATGCTTGAACATGTGAATAGTGGTACTCAGCGATTTCTTGTGTTGAATTGCCCCAAACATAATGTTTTTTATTCAGGACATAAAGTTATTTTCTTTGCCAATTTTTTTGCAGTTTTACTATAGTGCCTTACAGCAAACAGGATGCATGTTTTGCAATATTTTTATTCTATACAGTCATCCTTCTTTTCACTCTGTCATTTAGGTTAGCATTGTGGAGTAACTACAATGTTGTTGATCCATCCTCTGTTTTCTCCTATCACAGCCATGGTGAAATCCTTGAGTGGTTTTCTTCCTCTCTGGCAACTTAGTTTGGAAGGACACCTGTATATTTGTAGTGACTGGGAGTACGCTCAAATATTATTACAGATAATTGTATGTGTGGGGGTACAGAGATGAGGTAGTCATTCAAAAATCATGTTCAACACTATTATAATACAGTTTTTATTGCACACAGTATTATGTGACTTGTGTTTACTCAAATGTTTACTCAAACTTATTTTAGGCTTGCCATAACAAAGAGGTTGAATACTTATTTCAGCTTACATTTTTAAAATTAGTTTGTATACATTTCTAAAAACATAATTCCACTTCAACATTATGGGGCGTTGTGTTTAGGCCAACGACACAAAATCTCAATTGAATCCATTTTAAATTCAGGCTGTAACACTACAAAATGTGTAAAAATTCAAGGGGTGTGAATACTTAGGTATTATTTGCAGTTGTCACTATGACAATGTACACACCCTGAAAGCACTGATTGATCTTGTGTTAACACCTTATTCAAATGTCTACAACGTGCAGTAGTATTCCGTCGATCAGTTGACTGACAGGTGTACTGTAGAATGCTAAACGCTCTTATGGAAAAGTGTTTGTTCACGTCCATCTATGTCAACATTTGTAATTATCTGATGAAGAATGAGTTCCAGGATATAATCCCTGCCACCTGTTGAGGTTAGCATAGGGCTAACATGTGCCATGGTACCTGATGGGACGAGCTACAATTTAGTGTTTTGTCACCTAAAATTGACGATTTTAACTGGCTGATAAACATTTTGAGCCAGAGGAAATGGGTCCAGTGTGGCTCAGTTGGTATGGCGCACGCCACACCAGCGATGTGGGTTTGATTCCCACGAGGGATCGGTATGAAAATGTATGCATTCACCACTGAAAGTCACTTTGAATAAGAGCGTCTGGTAACTGTTTACAGTTAAATGTTTGCAAGTATGGCCCCCTGGTGCGTTCTGCAGTGAGTTACTCACAAGGCACCGGTCTCTCATGTTTCATAATGTAAAATAATGTGACAGGTGAAATAAAGGATGCAATCTGCAGGTATTTCCTTAAAAAGTAGCTGCAAACATTCACATTTCTAAAAAATGTCATATAAATAGTTTGAAAGGTATTAACGGTAATGAAAACCATCCCGTGGCTATTTTCAAATATCCCCCGGTATACAGTATATATGGTATACCTACCAAGGTGCATTGAAGCTGTTCTGGCTCGTGGTGGTCCAACTCCCTATTAAGGCGCTTTATGTTGACATTTCCTTTTTGGCATTACTTGGCAGTAGTTTACTGTAGTACTGTAGTTGCCAGCTTGCAATACAATATTTCAACCGCTAGCAGATGTGGTATGCATGTTCTGCAGGGAGGTGAGCACATTCTCATGTCTACTTAAATATACATTTTTAGAAATGCCAACTTTTGATTGAAAATTGGTGAATGTACAATGTACAAACGCTTCCCACGTACAAACACACACAAACAAGAGACACCCACATCAAAGCACGCTTCCAAGACCCGAATCTCATTCTCAGTTGCACTTCCTAATGAGTTTGATTGAAACCCAGGCTAAATCAGTAAGTCCAGCCCCCCTTTAAAACAATACATATATCGTAAGACCTTACTTTGAAGGCCTAGCTTTTCACATTACGCTAGCTTGCAAACATGTTTAAACCCTATAGGAATCCAGCCAGTGGGGATATCTGTTAGAACTGTTATTCACCCACCGCCTGAATTCAGAATGACTGCTAGGGCAAGAAAGATTACTAAATGAGACTACCACCGTCTAAACTGGAACGACCATTTCTGCAATGGGTGCAATAAGTCCAACTAACAGATTAGATTAGTTTAGAAAAATGTATGTTATTTATCTTTGTGTAGCCTAAGATTCATTCATTAATCAAAGCACAAAATAATGAAACCAACATTTTAAAAAATCCAACTGCAAAGGGCATGCTGGGAAATATGATAATGATTGGTGCGCTTTTTGCCAGCTAGACCATGCTGGTCAGACCAGCTAGACCAGCTAGAAAAGCATGGACCAGATTGGTCCCCAGCATACCAGCTTCACCAACATACCAGCATGAGCTGGTCACCAGCACCACAATCTTGACCAGCTAGTCGGCCAACATAAACAGCTAGATGATGCTGGTCAGACCAGCTTGACCAGCTAAAACATAATGGTTGGACAACATATACAATAACAGACAAAAGTTTGGGCACACCAACTCATTCAAGAGTATTTCTTTATTTTTACTATTTTCTACATTGTAGAATAATAGTGAAAACATAAACTATGAAATAACACATATGGAATCATGTAGTAACCAAAAAGTGTTAAACAAATATATTGTCTTGACAGATTTGCACACTTTTGGCATTCTCTCAACCAGCTTTATGACGAATGATTTCCCAACAGTCTTGAAGGAGTTCCCACATATGCTGAGCACTTGTTAGCTGCTTTTCCTTCACTCTGT
The DNA here is from genome assembly GCF_018296145.1 of Oncorhynchus tshawytscha. Taxonomy (NCBI): domain Eukaryota; kingdom Metazoa; phylum Chordata; class Actinopteri; order Salmoniformes; family Salmonidae; genus Oncorhynchus; species Oncorhynchus tshawytscha. The sequence goes on from NC_056436.1 coordinate 49,856,281, forward strand.
GTGTGGTCCAACTCATCCCAAACCATCTCAATTGGGTTGAGGTCGGTTGATTGAGGAGCCCAGGTCATCTGATGCAGCACCATGACTCTCCTTCTTGGTCAAATAGCTCTTACACAGCCTGGATGTGTGTTTTGGATGTGTGTTTTGGGTTTTGGGTTGAAAAACAAATGATAATCCCACTAAGCACTAACCAGATGGGATGGTGTATCGCTGCAGAATGCTGTGGTAGCCATGCTGGTTAAGTGTGCCTTAAATTCTAAATAAATCACAGACAGTGTCACCAGCAAAGTAACCCCAAACCTCCTCCTCCATGCTTCACGGTGGGAACCACACATACGAAGATCATCCATTCACCAACTCTGCGTCTCACAAAGACACGGCGGATGGAACCACAAATCTCAAATTTGGACTCACCAGACCAAAGGACAGATTTCCACTGGTCTAATGTCCATTGCTCATGTTTCTTGGCCCAAGCACATCTCTTCTTCTTATTGGTGGTCTTTAGTAGTGGTTTCCTTGCAGAAATTTGACCATGAAGGCCTGATTCACGCAGACTCCTCTGAACAGTTGATGTTGAGATGTTTCTGTTACTTGAACTCTGTGAAGCATTTATTTGGGCTGCAATCTGAGGAGCAGTTAACTCTAATGAACTTATCCTATGCAGCAGAGGTAACTCTGGTTCTTCCTTTCTGTGGCGGTACTGTATGCGATACAGTAGCTCAGAAGAGGAGTTTTATTGCCTCTATATCTCTGTTTTGTCTCTCTTGCTCTCTCTCTCTCTCGCTCTCTCTCTGTATCTACTGTCTTTCTCTTACTGACGCACACAAACACACACACACCACTCTTTCCCTCTACCCATGTTAAATACTATGTTTCAGAGATTTACAATGGTCGTTGATTCCTGTAGGTCAGAAAGAGAAGCAGAGGCGCTCCATGGCGTATACCGTCTGTGGCTCTGTCTCTGATATATATTAACACATGGTCATATTTGAAATATCAATCCCACAGACATAGAGGATTTTTATTTTTCTACCACAACAACAATTACGTCCCAACATCTCTATACCAAGACAGTGGGTATTGGTTAGGACACCCAGGGTGGAGGACTGTGGAGAGACTAAGGTCCAGGGTTAAACAACTCCATTTCTGTCCCTTCAGCCTTCCTGCATCCCCTTATGACCCTCCACGCCTCCTAAATCTAGACTCTAGGCCTGTCTCCTCGTTTATAGCTAGTGTTGACAGCTACAAGCAGCGATATGATCGAGCAGCATGGTTGACGATTACAGATTTTACTGTCCCGTTTGGTTTTCAGTGGCAGTTTCCTTTAGGCTGAGCTGGTTTCAGTGGCGTTAGAATGAAATTGGGTCCCTGGCATTGCTGGCAAGCGACCATGCTGGGTCTTACAGTGCACTAGGTGCCTGTGGCCTCTCAGTCCCTTGCCCTCCCCTGTGCCTACACTAGCTAGCTATTCCAACTCACACACTTAACACGGGGAGACGTTGCCAGGGCTACCATTTATTAATAGCAGGTAGGTAGGTTGATAGGTAGCACCCCCTACTGTTTTGATAGGTAGAGGCAGGTAAGTAGGTAGGTTAATAGGTAGCACTCCCTACTTTTTTTTTAGGTAGAGGCTGGTCATTTACATGAGTCTAACAGCTGAGGCAGAGCTGACCGGTTGACGTTTGTGGAAATGCATTTTGCCTTCATTACCATTACACTTTTTACTCCCTTTGCGTTAATAAATACAAATTCATTACAGCAAATGTAATAATGCAAGTAGGATGAAACCTGTTATGCTTACTGTGTTTCTTGCCATGTGTGAAATAAGTATGGTGCAAATGTGCCCCCCTCTGGTCAGGTAATGGAATGGCTATAGGCATAACACAAATACTGCCATACATGTCTTATTCAATTGTTTATGGATGATTATCACTGCAGGTAATAACTCTGGGAGAAGGATTGTCTACATTACCATGTCTTTGTATGTTTGACCTTTTTGGCTTGTAGGCCCTAAAAATGGTCAAAGACCCCAGCCACCCTAGTCATAGACTGTTCTCTCGGCCACCGCACGGCAAGCGGTGCAAAAGGCTTCTAAACAGCTTCTACCCCCAAGCCATAAGACTACTAAACAGCAAATCAAATGGCTACCCAGGCTATTTGCATTGACCCCCCCGGCACCGGTGCCCCCGCACATTGACTCTATACCGGTACCCACTGTATATAGCCCAGCTATTGTTATTTACTGCTGTTCTTTAATTATTTATTATTCTTATATCTTTATTTTTGTTAATATTTTTTTTTTTAAACTGCATTATTCAAAGGCATGTAAGTGAGCATTTCACTGTATACCTGTTGTATTCGGCGCATGTGACAAATAAAATGTCATTTGATTTGAACACCTCAAAACAAGACATGGTATCAATAACAAAACACAACAAGCTGGAACGAGCCACATACGATTCCCCACTTGCCAGCTTCTTGTCATACAGAATCATGTCATGCACACTTTCCTGCCACATCGATGCATGCACATTTGTTTCGAACAGCCATGATGGTGACAAACACGCACATACACACACACACACTCACACAGGCCCCGAGTGTAGTCTGCTCTGTTCAGATGGAAACACAAGGCTCCATATTCCCTCTTTATAGACTAAGAGTCATTCACTGAGTTGTGCTCTTATTAAGCCATAAAGTCTTACAACAGGTGGCTCCAACAGCCCTGTCTGAGAGCAATCAGATGTGTTATCAGTTCATGGAAACTGCTGGACACGTCACAGCACACATTATATAGCCATATAGGCTATTCACTGTAATACACTGCAAATAAAGGCAGCCCAGGCGCCAATTAGAGAAAAGCATGCCGACATAACATTAAATAGGCTATAAAGTTGCATTTGTCATAACTTCACGAAGTAACAAGAAAAAAACGTTAAGTGATTTAGGTCTGTATGATACACTTACAGAGCAAATGTGCCCCCTTCTGGTAACCTCCTGGATGACTTGTGTGTTGATACACTTACAGAGCAAATGTGCCCCCTTCTGGTAACCTCCTGGATGTGTTGATACACTTACAGAGCAAATGTGCCCCCTTCTGGTAACCTCCTGGATGACTTGTGTGTTGATACACCTGTCATTAGCAAATATATATATATATATATATATATATATATATATATATATATATATATATATATATATATATATATATATATATATATGTACACACACACACACACACACACACACACACACACACACACACACACACACACACACACACACACACACACACACAGACATTTATATATATTTATAAACTGGGTGGTTCGAGCCCTGAATGCTGATTGGCTGACAGCCATGGTGTATTTTTTTTAAAACATTTTTTATTTCACCTTCATTTAACTAGGTAGGCAAGTTGAGAACATGTTCTCATTTACAACTGCGACCTGGCCAAGATAAGCAAAGCAGTTCGACACATACAACACAGAGTTACACATGGAATAAACAAAACATACAGTCAATAATACAGTACAAAAACAAGTCCATATAAAATGTGAGCAAATGAGGTGAGATAAGGGAGGTAAAGGCAATAAAAAGGCCACGGTGGCGAAGTAAATACAACATAGCAAGTAAAAACACTGGAATTGTAGATTTGCAGTAGGTGAATGTGCAAAGTAGAAATACTGGGGTGCAAGTGAGCAAAATAAATAAATAAATACAGTAGGGGATGAGGTAATTGTTTGGGCTATTTATAGATGGGCTATGTACAGGTCCAGTGATCTGTGAGCTGTTCTGACAGCTAGTTCTTAAAGCTGGTGAGCGAGATAAGTGTTTCCAGTTTCTGAGATTTTTGTACTTCGTTCCAGTCATTGGCAACAGAGAACTGGAAGGAGAGGCGGCCAAAGGAGGAATTGGCCCTGGGGGTGACCAGTGAAATACACCTGCTGGAGCGCGTACTACTGGTGGGTGCTGCTATGGTGACCAGCGAGCTGAGATAAGGCAGGACTTTACCTAGCAGGGTCTTGTAGATTACCTGTAGTCAGCGGGTTTGGCGACGAGTATGAAGCGAGGGACAGCCAACGAGAGTGTACAGGTCGCAGTGGTGGGTAGTATATGGAGCTTTGGTGACAAAACGGATGGCACTGTGATAGACTGCATCCAATTTGTTGAGTACAGACCGTATACCACAGGTATGACAAAGCATTTATTTGTACTGCTCTAATTACGTTGGTACCCAGTATATAAAATAGCAATAATGCACCTCCGGGGTTTGTGGTGTATGGGCAATATACCACGGCTAAAGACTGTATCCAGGCACTCCACATTGCGTCGTGCTTAAGAACAGACCCTTGGGCCTTATTGCTTAAATATATCATCTTGTTTTCATCACAAATTGCATGATGCTATTGTGGGCAGGTTGATGTCTGCCTATGTTATTGTGTGTTTAACAGTTGAGCAATGGTAAAACTTCTGTGCTCTCTGTGTTTTTTTATTGGCCAGTAAGGATCTTGGCTCCTGAGTGGCACAGTGGTCTAAGACACTGCAACTCAGTGCAAGAGGTGTCACTGCAGTACCTGTTTTGAATCCAGGGTGCATCACATCCGGCCGAGATTGAGAGTCCAATAGGGCGGCTCACAATTGGTCAAGCGTCGTCCGGGTTTGGCCGGGGTAGGCTGTCATTGTAAATAAGAATTTGTTCTTAACTGATTTGTCTAGTTAAGTAAAGGTTAAATAAATAAAACATATTAAAATCTTCCAGAGTACACAACAGATGTTGGCCATTGGCCAAACATTAACAGCTGCGTTTCATAACTCCGCCTCCCTGCTCTGATAGAGGCTATTTTGATCAAAGGCTGAAGTGCAGCTGATCTTCACAAGTTCTTTTTAACCTAACGGTGTTCCATTAGCTACCTCACCCACAGTGTAGACCTAGTCACTCAAAGTGGACCGTAGATTCGTGGTTCTCCAGGGTTATGTTCACTAGGCACCAAATGGAAGCAAGCGGCTGCATCAAGGAATACTATCTTAACGTGCCCAATAACAAGAAACTCTCGTTGATGTCGCAAAAATGTTGTGCTACTGTTTGCTATGGTGTGTAATAATGAACACACCCCTGATTTCCATAACATCAACAGCAGATCTTCCTTGTCGGCTTTCGAGGTGCCACTGTTGCTAAGCAGTAATTGGCCGGGGAGCTGAGGAGTCTCCTGAATGGTTCTGTTCAGGCGATGGAATGGAACACAGTGTAATAGAGACTCCTCTCCTCTTTCCTATGCCCTCTGCTCACATCATAGTAGACACAAAGAGGTTGTATAAATCGAACACTGACTAGTAGTCTTTGTTTTCCACTGACACCTAGGAGGAATTACCTGAAGTGGTCTTGTATCTGTCAATCTGCACCCATAATGCAGAAAGACGGACACACACATACACACTCATTATATTCTATGCATCTTAGACCATGTTTTTCATGGCATGCGTTGGCCGTGTACTGGAGGCTGGAGTGAAAACAAGATAAAAATGTCTGGGTGTGGGAGAGGCATACATCCAGGAGCCCTGTGCAGGATGACCACAGTGCTGCACTATTATATGCAGCAAGGCTTGGGTATCTCGTGCAGAACAGACCTCTATTACAAAATAGATTTTCATTTCAAGAGACCACCTGTATTACATAGAACCTGTGTTATCAGGTTCTTTGATTAATGATGTTATTTCTAACCAGGAAATACAAATAAAAGGGCATCCTGAAGGGAATATTGTTTTATATGCCTCGGACTGCTAAGAGAGAAGGGCAACAAGCAGTGGAGCTGAGCGGCAACGGCAAAATGACACACTGGTTTTTATGGCATGGAGCAAAGAGAATTCATGGAATGGAGAAAAGAGATCCATACCTCAGCCAAAGTCCCACCCTTTAAGCTGTTGTGGTTGATCTCTGTCAGAAGAGGGGATAGTGCATGGTGTATCGTACAGACAGAGGGAGGAGAGAGACGTGGCAACACACTCACTGACACACCCACACACGCACCTGTTTCACATACAGTACATTCATGCAGGCATTACCGTCACTCTCTCTGTGGAATCGCTGGTGGCAGACAGTTTGTGCCAAGATGCCCTTTTCTGACTGGCTCCTGGTTGGCACTCTTCTGGCACTTGGAGGTAAAAGTTTAGTTCTAACTTCCTGTGATGATTGATGTAGGATTTCTGTGCAAAATGCGAGAGGCTCTTGGTTGATATAGGGTACATTAGAATTTGCCATCTGCTGTTGGTTTCATGCCTGTTGGATAATTCATTGGAATATCTTTGAATGTAATTTGCCTGAGAATGAATCTAATGAGAATGACACTCTTATCAATGATTATGCATTCTGGCATGTTGTTGAGAAGTCAATCTTTTGATTGCTTCTATTTTCTTGATTGAGAGAACTATTGTGTTGCACTGGGATTTTATGAAAGGTATTATTATACACGATTTGTCTGGCTGCTCTCTTCTTTCTCTACTTGCAAGAGATTCTATCATTTGTCATTTTCACACCATTGCATTTAGTCCTCATTTGCCCCTGGCTGCCCAGACTGTAATGTCTGATTAAAATCAGTAACTGAACAACAACATTGATCTAGAAACGCGCTTACACAGCACTTTAATTGTCACTTTCCAAGGTCTCTTCCTCATTAGTTTTTTTCCCATTTCAGGAAGCTGGAATGTCATTCGTGCAGACGGTGGGTCTGAGAGGAACTGCTCTGCAATCCCTCCGGTATGATTATCTAGCCCAGATTTAGTGCTGTTATACCATGTGTCCTTGTATACCACGTCCCTACTGGGGACTCAAATAAATGTGTAGTGAATGAGTGTCCGATCAGTCAATATGTAATCAGGTCAGACACACAGTATGCAGCCCTGTTTTTACAAATCTAAGGTTCACTCATTGGCATAATTAGCCTCCACCCATATTTAAAAAGAGACTCAGAGCAGGCGTTCTGGTTAGAATCAGGTCCTCCCTGATTTGATGAATTCATATTTATTATCAAAAAAATGAAAAACTGATCCTAGATCAGCACATCTATTCTGAAACACTTTATGAATATGGGCCAAGGAATCTACACTAAATATCACTTAATTCCACTGTTGTTTTACTTCACTCATTCAGTCTGGACAAATATTGGGGAACTTGAATTTTGGATTCCAGGAAACTCTATTTTGAGAAATCCACCCATCGTGACTCTGACTATCACCTGAATCATGCATTCATGTCAGTAGGCGATTCACACAGATTTTAAGGTTGGAATTCAGCCCTCTGTCTCTCTCTACTGTTTGTTCCAGTACCTGCCCTCCACCGTGGTCAACACTACCCTACGGCTGCAGGCCTTGAGGGAGGCTATGAGTTCTGTCAATGTCTCTGCCTATATCATCCCTGGGACAGACGCTCACCTGGTAGGAGTGTGTGTATGTACGCATATGTGTGCGTATGGTGACCAAGTGTGTGTGTGTGTGTGTGTGTGTGTGTGTGTGTGTGTGTGTGTGTGTGTGTGTGTGTGTGTGTGTGTGTGTGTGTATGTGTGTGTGTGTGTATGTGTGTGTGGTGCTGACAACATGTGTATCTCCTACAGAGTGAGTACATCGCCCCACGTGATGCACGGATGGCTTTTATGACGGGTTTCACAGGCTCTGCAGGTAGATCTCCTAGATGTCCTTTCCTCCCTTCCCTTTTCTCCCTTCCACTCATTCTCCTCCCCTCAGTTCTAAACTACCACACTCCCTTCCTCTCCTCATTCTCCTCCCCTCAGTTCTAAACTACCACACTCCCTTCCTCTCCTCATTCTCCTCCCCTCTGTTCTAAACTACCACACTCCCTTCCTCTCCTCATTCTCCTCCCCTCAGTTCTAAACTACCACACTCCCTTCCTCTCCTCATTCTCCTCCCCTCAGTTCTAAACTACCACACTCCCTTCCTCTCCTCATTCTCCTCCCCTCAGTTCTAAACTACCACACTCCCTTCCACTCCTCATTCTCCTCCCCTCAGTTCTAAACTACCACACTCCCTTCCTCTCCTCATTCTCCTCCCCTCAGTTCTAAACTACCACACTCCCTTCCTCTCCTCATTCTCCTCCCCTCAGTTCTAAACTACCACACTCCCTTCCTCTCCTCATTCTCCTCCCCTCAGTTCTAAACTACCACACTCCCTTCCTCTCCTCATTCTCCTCCCCTCAGTTCTAAACTACCACACTCCCTTCCTCTCTAAACTACCACACTCATTCTCCTCCCCTCAGTTCTAAACTACCACACTCCCTTCCTCTCCTCATTCTCCTCCCCTCAGTTCTAAACTACCACACTCCCTTCCTCTCCTCATTCTCCTCACCTCAGTTCTAAACTGCCACACTCCCTTCCTCTCCTCATTCTCCTCACCTCAGTTCTAAACTACCACACTCCCTTCCTCTCCTCATTCTCCTCCCCTCAGTTCTAAACTACCACACTCCCTTCCTCTCCGCATTCTCCTCCCCTCAGTTCTAAACTACCACACTCCCTTCCTCTCCTCATTCTCCTCACCTCAGTTCTAAACTACCACACTCCCTTCCTCTCCTCATTCTCCTCACCTCAGTTCTAAACTACCACACTCCCTTCCTCTCCTCATTCTCCTCCCCTCAGTTCTAAACTACCACACTCCCTTCCTCTCCTCATTCTCCTCCCCTCAGTTCTAAACTACCACACTCCCTTCCACTCCTCATTCTCCTCCCCTCAGTTCTAAACTACCACACTCCCTTCCTCTCCTCATTCTCCTCCCCTCAGTTCTAAACTACCACACTCCCTTCCTCTCCTCATTCTCCTCCCCTCAGTTCTAAACTACCACACTCCCTTCCTCTCCTCATTCTCCTCCCCTCAGTTCTAAACTACCACACTCCCTTCCTCTCCTCCTGTCTCAATTTCAGTCCTTCCCATTCATCTCACCGTTCTACTTCTCAGTTCATTTCTCGCCCCCTCCTCCTCTTCCCTCCTCCTCCTTATCCTCTCCTACCTCCTAGTCCCACAATCATTTCACTCCCACCCTCCTCTCCTGATTCCCTCTGTTCCACTCCTCCATCTTCACCGCTTCTCCTTCCCACATCCATCAGCTCCCTGCCCCCTCCCCCACCCTCTCAGAGCCATCGATGAGTGACAAATGAGCTGTGAATCAGGGAGCCGACCGACCGATCAGCCTGGTCTCATAGACTAGACGTAACATAGTAAACTCAAATCCGGGACACTGAAATTAGTTTGAGATGTTACATTTGGTATGGTTACATAAGAAAGGAGGTTACGTAAGGCAAACAAATTAAAGGAGGGGGGTATAACGTGAACATCTAGAAACCCAAACGTTGTCTGTTCAAATCTCATCAAGAACAACTTGAACAATTGCATGTTAGCTAACCCTTTCCCTGACCTCAACCCATTAACCTAACTCCTAACCTTAACCCTATCCTTAACCCCTAGCCTAGCTAACATTAGCAACTTAGTTAACGTTAGCTTTAGCCACCTAGCAAACATCAGCAACAACAACTTGGAATTCGTAACATATCATATGTATTGCAAATTCGTAACATATTGTACAAATTGCAATTCATAACATATCATACAAATTATAATTTGTAAAATATCAAATGAAATGGATGATGGACATCCACAAATGAATACATACCATACTAAATGGAGGGAGACAGATTTAGGTACACTACGTTAAGTCTACCCTTGAGTCCAGGTTGGACAGATTGATGGGGAGATCTATTCCTGGACTATTGCACTGACATAAACGGATGATCAATGCCATTTCTGTACTAGAGCTCAGGCAGATGAATAGATCATTCCAAGCACAGTTAAAATTTCTCCCCTGTGAATAAGAAAAGGTATTTTATAGTATTTTTTATTTTATATCCGGCAGATGTTCTGATTAGTCTGAGTCTGGCAGATTGCGATATACAGTGGGGCAAAAAAGTATTTAGTCAGCCACCAATTGTGCAAGTTCTCCACACTTAAAAAGATGAGAGAGGCCTGTAATTTTCATCAAAGATACACTTCAACTATGACAGACAAAATGAGAAAAAAAATCAATAAAATCACATTGTAGGATTTTTAATGAATTTATTTGCAAATTATGGCTGACTAAATACTTTTTTGCCCCACTGTATAAATAGAGGTCAACACCAGTATTACAAAGCTGTTATGATTGTGTTATGAAAATGCTTTGAATAATTTGGTACATTTTGTGATCATTTGTTCTGTTGTACGTCCCTCTGGTATGTACTTGTCATATACAGTGCCTTCGGAAAGTATTTAGACCCCTTGACTTTTTCCACATTTCGTTACGTTACAGCCTTATTCTAGGACTGATTACATATTTTTTCTCCCCTCATCAAATTACAAACAATACCCCATAATAACAAAGCTAAAAGAGTAAAAAAAAGCTTTAAAAAAACTGAAATATTAGATTTACATAAGTAATCAGACCCTTTACTCAGTACTTTGTTGAAGCACCTTTGGCAGTTGATTACAGCATTGAGTCTTCTTAGGTATGCCACTACAAGCTTGGCACACCTATATTTGGGTAGTTTATCCCATTCTTCTCTGCAGATATTCTCTAGCTCTGTCAGGTTGGATGGGGGAGTGTAGCTGCACAGCTATTTTCAGATCTCTCCAAAGATGTTCGATCGGGTTCAAGTCCGGGCTCTGGCTGGGCCACTCAAGGACATTCAGAAACTTGTCCCAAAACCACTCCTGCGTTGTCTTGGCAGCGTGCCTATAGGGTCGTTGTCCAGTTGGAAGGGGAAACTTCACCCCAGTCTGATGTCCTGAGTGCTCTGGTGCAGGTTTTCATCAAGGATCTCTCTGTACTTTTCTTCGTTCATCTTGGCCTCGAACCTGACTAGTCTCCCAGTCCCTGCCGCAATCCCTGCCCAGTCCCACAGCATAATGCTGCCACCACCATAATTCACCGTAGGGATGGTGCCAGGTTTCCTCCAGATGTGACGCTAGGCATTCATGCAAATTAGTTCAATCTTCATCATCGGTTTCATCAGACCAGAGAATCTTGTTTCTCATGGTCTGAGAGTCTTTAGGTGCCTTTTGCCAAACTCCAAGCCTGCTGTCATGTGCCTTTCACTGAGGAGTGTCTTCCGTCTGGCCACTTTACCATAAAGGCCTGATTGGTGGAGTGCTGCAGAGATTATTGTCCTTCTGGAAGGTTCTCCCGTCTCCACAGAGGAACTCTGGAGCTCTGTCAGACTGACCATCCGGTTCTTGGTCACCTCCCAAGGCCCTTCTCCCCCGATTGCTCAGTTTGTCCGGGCGGCCAGCTCTAGGAGGAGAGTGGTAGAGTGGTGGTTTCAAACTTCTTCCATTTATGAATGATGGAGGCCACTGTGTTCTTGGGGACCTTCAATGCTGCAGAAATGTTTTAGTATCCTTCCCCAGATTTGTGCCCTGACATAATCCTGTCTCGGAGCTCTACAGACAATTCCTTCGACCTCGTGGCTTGGTTTTTGCTCTGACATGCACTGTCAACTGTGGGACCTTATATAGACAGGTGTGTGCCTTTCCAAATCATGTCCAATCAACTGAATCACCAGTCAAGTTATAGAAACATCTCAAGGATGACAAATGGAAACAGGATGCACCTGAGCTCAATTTCGAGGTTCATAGCAAAGGGTCTGAATACTTATGTAAATACTGTAAGGTATTCTGTTTTTGAGGATTTAATCAATTTGAAAACGTTTCTAAAATAGGGAGTGTGATAGGGACTTGGAGATCAGTCAAGATTCAAGGAAAGTTGAACGTAGCAAAGTACAGAGAGATCCTTGATCCAGAGCACTCAGGACCTCAGACTGGGGCAAAGGTTCACTTTTCAACAGGACAATGACAATAAGCACATAGCCAAGACAATGCAGAAGTGGCTTCGGGACAAGTCTCTGAATGTCCTTGAGTGGCCCAGCCAGGGGACAGAGCTTGAGAGGATCTGCAGAGAAGACTGGGAGAAACTCCCCAAATACAGGTGTGCCAATCTTGTAGCATCAAATCCAAGAAGACTCGAGGCTGTAATCGCTGCCAAAGGTGCTTCAACAAAGTACTGAGTAAAGGGTCTGAATACTTATGTAAATATGATATTTCATTTTGTTTTTTTATACATTTGCAAACATTTCTGAAAACCTGTTTTCGCTTTATCATTATGGGGTGTGGTGTAGATGGTTAAGAAAAAATATATATTTCATCCATTTTAGAACAAAGTTGTAACTTAACAAAATGTTGAAAAAGTCAAGGGGTCTCAATACTTTGCGAATGCACTGTAAGTTGCCTATGCATAAAAGAGTACCATAACTCTGACATGGCCACACATCATTGAAACTGAACACAACCCTCCATGATGTGTAATGTAACCCTCCCTCCCCAGGCACAGCAGTGGTGACCCTGAACAAGGCGGTCCTCTGGACAGACAGTCGCTACTGGGTCCAGGCTGAACGCCAAATGGACTGCAATTGGGAGCTGGAGAAAGATGGTAAGATGATTTGATGTGATTCATTAACCGATGCCAATGGAGACAGCTCGTCTTACTGGGGTCCGGACACATAAAAAACAATACATTACAGACAAACGTCTTTACAATTTACATAAGTTTAAAAACATGAACATGTCCTTTGTGTGCATGAGACTGTATTGCAAAAAGAAGAGACTAGAGCTGCAGACTGTGTTGACTAGACTAGAGCTGCAGACGGTGTTGACTAGACTAGAGCTGCAGACTGTGTTGACTAGACTAGAGCTGCAGACGGTGTTGACTAGACTAGAGCTGCAGACTGTGTTGACTAGACTAGAGCTGCAGACGGTGTTGACTAGACTAGAGCTGCAGACTGTGTTGACTAGACTAGAGCTGCAGACTGTGTTGACTAGACTAGAGCTGCGGACTGTGTTGACTAGCCTAGAGCTGCAGATGGTGTTGCTTTTCTGTCTGCCTGATCCTCTCATTTCAAATGCCCATCTCTATCTGATGAAAGTACAAAAGGAGAAAGGAATTAGTCACAAACACATACACAAAAAAAGTGCACAGTGATGCAAGCCATCAATGAATCAATCAAATTCCTTTTATGAAGCCCTTTTTATATCACCAGCAGCACAACGTTTTTTACAGACACTGTACCCAGCCTACAACCCCAAAGAGCAAGCGATGCAGATGCAGAAGCACAGTGTCTAGGAAAAACTCCCTAGGACGCAATAACCTAGGAGAAAACTAGAAACCTTGTCTTCTTCTGGCTGTACCAGGTGGAGATTTATGGGTACATGCTGTAAGGCCAGATCTTTTTTTCAAAGCGTTCAAACGTTCATAGATGACCAGCTGGGTCAAATAATAACCATGGTGGCTGTAGGGGTGCAACAATTCAACACCTCAGGAGTCAATGTTAATTGGCTTTTCATAAACAAGCATTCAAAGTTTCAAAGTGAAAGGTGCGGAGGGGGGTTAGCAGGAAGCAGAAGCAGGTAGGAAGTGAGGGGGTTGGGCAGCAGGTCTGGGATAAGGTAGCGCAAGGGCACCCGGTGTATTGTAAAATATAGGTCTGAACAAAAACATAAATTCAACATGTAAAGTGCTGGTCCCTGTGTTTCATGACCTGAAATAAAAGATCCCAGAAATGTTCCATACACACAAAAAGCTTATTTCTCCCAAATGTCGTGCACATTTTTTTTTAGCATTTTGTCCTTTGTCAAGGTAATCCATCCACCTGAAAGGTGTGGCATATCAAGAAGCTGACTTAACAGTATGGTCATTACACAGGTTCACTTTGTGCTGGGGACAATAAAAAAAACACTCTAAAATATGCAGTTTTGTCACAACACAATGCCACAGATGTCTCAAGTTGTGAGGGAACGTGCAATATACATGCTGACTGCAGGAACGTAAACCAGAGCTGTTGCCAGATAATTTAACATTAATTTCTCTACCATAAGTCGCCTCCAACATGGTTGGAGGGGGAAAAACTCATTATGATTGGTTGTGCCCCTGCCCAGTCATGTGAAATCCATAGATTATGGCCTAATGAATTTATTTCAATTGACTGTTTCCTTATATGAACTGTAACTCAGCAACAAATTTGAAATTGTTGCATATTGTGTTCTATTTTGTTCAGTGTATTATTATAATAGAGCTATGATAGAGGTAACCTTAAACAAACACATTGTCAAGGCTACCAAATGTCAAACATTAATTTATGTAATCTGAACAAATGAAACTGTCACGGCAAGAAAGATGACTGTTGTGACAATGTTTACTCAAGCAAATGCTTGGTCTGTCCCATTGTTGCTTCTGCTCCACAGTGTCCATCAGCAGTATAGCTGACTGGCTGATTCGGGAGGTTTCGGACACTGATAACATCGGCTTTGACCCCTTCCTCTTCTCTATCCGTAAGGCAGTCCATAAAGATCCATGTCATACTTGACAGACTATGGCACTTTGGTTTAGCAAATAAGTATTCGTGTACTATCAAATATATGGCACTATATATCCCACTTAGCAGTAATATCCCACAAAGTACAGTAAATGCATACAGTATATGCTGTGTATGCGATCCCTGCAGGATGTACCACTGTATAATGGTTGTCTTTTCCAACCCCATAGAAACCTATGAGTCCTACAGCTACAACCTAGTTCCAGCCAAGCTAATGCTGAAGTCCATCCCTGACAACCTGGTGGACGGAGTGTGGACAGACAGACCCCTCATCCCTCCTGATAACCTCATCCGCCTGCCCGACAGAGTCGTAGGTGTGTGTGTGCCACTGTCTATCCGTGTGTGTGTGTGTGTGTGTGTGTGTGTGTGTGTGTGTGTGTGTGTGTGTGTGTGTGTGTGTGTGTGTGTGTGTGTGTGTGTGTGTGTGTGTGTGTGTGTGTGTGTGTGTGTGTGTGTGTGTGTGTGTGTGTGTGTGTGTGTGTGTGTGTGTGTGCGTGAGTGTGTGTGATGAGTGTGAGTGAGCGAGTAAGTTACTGTGCAGTTCCCTTATCTCTGGGCTGATGAATAGATAAATACCGGCAAACAGTGCAGAAAGCCATAGCCTCACAAACTGTCATAAACATCCCCTTTAACTGCTTATGGCTGGTAATCATTGCCGATTATTACTCTGTGGAAGGGGCGGAAATGAATGGGGTTGTTTCCATTAGTCTTGTCTCTGTGTGTTTCCCCTGATAACAAACACTTATAGTCAGTGCCTGACTTGGTTCAGAGCTGTCCTGAATGTGTACCAGCAAATCTAATTGTTGGGGAATTGGGTACCAGCTCCTCTATTTCAAACAAAGTAACCTATCCCTGTCCCAGATTCACATACTGAAGCAAAACATGTTGATCAAATTGGAATGAAGACAAGATCTTCATTAAGTAGGAGAGTGGGACTTCATTTACTAATTCCCACTCTGTTCTACTTTATTTGACGCTAGTCTGTGGGTCTGAGAGTGACAGTAGGCTGTCCTGGGTGTGCAGGCTTTTGTTCAAGCCCTGGTCTAACCACATTGTAGGCTAAACATCATCTGCTCAACGGGACCTTGATAAGCAGACTTGAGTGTTTCGGGGCTGTAATCATAAGCCAAGCCTGCACACCCAGGTGCTCTCCCGATGGGGTTGACCACATGTTGACATCATGTGACTAACTGTGCAGTTCTATGTGGGGGGGCTAAGTGCCTTTATCAAGGGAACAATGCCAGGAGGTGGTAAGTCTACACTGGATCAGACACAGCAGCTCCCCCATGTCAATAATGCTTACTTTTGCATGTAGGCTATGATAATAGTCAATGAAATTTGGTTAAAATGGCGAAGTCATGGAAAATGTGTTTAAACCATTAACAGTGAATAATCAGAGAGCTTTATAGAATAATGTCATCGGTGAATTTTGGTAATCATAGTCCGACTTGGAAAAAGACAGCTCCTGCACGTATTCCATCCCAAGTCATGCACTGCTGAGAGTTCTGTTTTTACCTTGTTTTCTATTATCATGATTAGACAGCAGTAGTGATGTGTGAGTAAAATTACTGGGGGAAGCCAAACCAGGGGACA
Source organism: Oncorhynchus tshawytscha (assembly GCF_018296145.1). Lineage (NCBI taxonomy): Eukaryota > Metazoa > Chordata > Actinopteri > Salmoniformes > Salmonidae > Oncorhynchus > Oncorhynchus tshawytscha. The sequence goes on from NC_056436.1 coordinate 49,872,332, forward strand.
AAAAGCCATATCACAACCTATGTGTTGTGGTAATTGCGTTGTTTGCTCTATAACCTGGTAGTTCGTATGCCTTGCCACCGTGACATACTGTATAGGCCTAAGGCTGAGAGAATAAGAAGACATTGGCAGAATAAATTCAACCACACCTTTGTTTCATCACTAAACTGGAGAGCAACGTCTGTCTGAAGTCCACAAAGCGTATTGCATGTAACAGACAGTTACATGACCTACAGCATGGTCAAGCAAGTTAATATTTCCAACATTGTTGGACCACTAAACAACTGTTGATTTTAGAACCATGGAGAGTTACAAAGAAAACAGGAGCTGCCTCCACTATTCCATCACCATTTCAACTTCAACACGTATGCTTAGTCTAATATAGTGACAACTAAAATATACCAAAAACAATTTAGTCCAATCAACGTAAGCTAAATATGATGTGGCTGTCCATGGTTCTGATTTCTCTGTGTGTGTTGCGTGCAAGTAGAAAAAACATGTTGACTCACCCTACTTGTAGAGAAACGCAAATGCCATCCTCCTCTTATTCATGTTGCCGAAACGGTCTATCACTCTGTCATACAGTACACGCTTTTATTTTTTGTTGTCCTAGGGTATCTGGCTAAAATTCTTGCTCGCTAGCCTAACTTCCTTTCATGGGCAACGTTAGCTAGTTAGCATTAGCCTTCTACATTTAAATTTGAGCCATTTAGCAGACACTCGTATCCAGAGCTACATATTCAACTTCCATCCTCTCAGGCCAGGGGCACGTTATGTGAATATATGGTTGGATCAGAATCACCGTTATAATCATTGGCCAGTACGGAGAATTAAAGGTTAAACATGTTTGTATTTTATTAAGTAAAACCACAATTCCAAATCCCTATCTCCATCTATTGCTAATTTAGGAAAGGGCCTATTTTAGCTAGCTAGCTAGCTAGCCAGTTTACTTTAGCTCAATGCTGATAGGCTATTCTTTTATACTTTTTTTAATCAAGGAAGCCAAAAGCTCGCTGGCTTCCCGTGCATTCAATGCTACAGGCGGCAAAAACGTCATACTCTTTTTGACCAGACAGAATCAGATAGATGACCCACAAATACAGAAAAAGAGAGGCACTATTTCACTAGCTCGGATGCTTTCCCCGGTGAGATAGATTCAGCCTCTTCAAAATTGAAGGAAAATCATAAAACACAGAGAGACGAAAGATAAAAAATATTGGTCACTCTGCTGGGGAAACCTGGCTTCCCTTGGCATCCACGAATACACTCCACTGTTAGACAGTAAGTAAATGGAGGGATCATAAAACAAAATGCCCTTTATGGTGACCCAGAGTCTGATTGTGTTTTCTCATCTGGCGCCGACACACACCCGTTTGACAGAGAGGACCTGGCAGATGAAAGTGGAACACATACGGACTCAGATGACAGACAATCCTTACAAGCCCACAGCGGTCCTGCTCTCTGCTCTTGATGAGACTGCCTGTAAGAACGCCACGCCTGGACACTCATTCATATCCATTAACTTAACACTTCATTACTTGAAGTCCTCATCGAAGTCTTCTTATCTGCTCTGTTCCAGGGCTGTTTAATCTGCGCGGTAGTGATGTCCCCTACAACCCCTTCTTCTACTCCTATACACTGCTGACCTTGAATGAGATCTGGTGAGTCTGAAGTCCCAGTCCGCACTGCTTTGCAGTGCTCAAACGTGCCCCTTTGTGCGCCATAAAAGTTGCTCATTCATTTTTTTTCTCTCCCTCTCAGGTTGTTTGTACACAAAGACAGAGTGACAGAAGACTTGAAGTTATACCTGAACTCCACTTGTTTCCCCCTGGCCCACTGTGTGCAGTTGTTAGAATATGAACAGGTGCGGGTAATGCTGAAGAACTACATGACCACATCTGGTGTGAAGGTGTGGATTGGAACAGAGTACACCAACTATGCCCTGTACGAGCTCATCACTCCAGAGGTGAGGACAGGGGTGGGGATATTAACCTATTATTAAATTCCTCAATGGCTGGGAATGGTCCATTGAATGTGTGGTATATTTATTTATCACACCTCCCTACACTTTACTGTGGAAGAAAGTTGTTGTTGTGTCGCATTTCATGTACATGAGTAAGAACTGAGAGTATTAAAACCATATCGCTCTACTCCTTTGTTTTAGGAGAAGTTACTGACCAGTGCCTACTCTCCGGTGCTGACCACTAAAGCGGTGAAGGACGAGACAGAGCAGCGCATCCTGAGAGATGCTCATGTATGTGACACACACTATTCAAAATCCTATTTTTTCTAACCCTAACCCTTAACCCAAAACCTTAACCACAAATCCTAAACCTAACCCTTAAGCCTAAAATAGCATTTTAACAAATTCAAGACATTTTTTCCTGACTTTTCAAAACGTTCTTGTTTTCCTGATAAGGAAGAAGAAGAAGATGGAACAGACAGACAGAAGGAAGACAGAAGAAGAACAGACACAGACAGACAGACAGACAGACAGACAGACAGACAGACAGACAGACAGACAGACAGACAGACAGACAGACAGACAGACAGACAGACAGACAGACAGACAGACAGACAGACAGACAGACAGACAGACAGACAGACAGACAGACAGACAGACAGACAGACAGACAGACAGAGCTGGAGACTCAAGACTCCCGATTCCCTCTCTTTATTGAGTTGTGCTCTTATTAAGCCATAAAGTCTTACAACAGCGACGCTGGTGGCTCCAATAGCTCTTCAGATGTGTTATCAGTTCATCTTGACAAGCCATACTTTTCCATATTGGGATTATTATATTGGAGGCAAGATTGCATACATTAGCATTAGTGCTTTCAATACCCTTCATGGTATCCTGTCTAAGATTCTGTCTTCTATCCATCACCATTATTACGTCAGCTTTTATGATTGGCACCAATAAAGCCCTTAAATGTATGGTTATACGGGTGTGTTACTATAAATTCCTCCATTCCTGCCGTCATGGCTGTCAGCTAATGGGGATCCAGATAAAGATCCAGATCTGAGCGCGGCAGTAAGATATGACAGACTGTTGTCATGGCATTCACATTTAATATGGGCCAAAATGTCAATGTGGTTGGATGAATTATGACTCTGGATGGACGTTGTCCTTAGAATCAGATCTAGTAATCAGCTTACACACCCTAACCTCAACCCTTACACACCCTTACCTAAAACATTACACACCCTAACTTCAACCATTACACACACTAACCTCAACCATTACACACCCTAACCTCAACCATTACACACCCTAACCTCAACCATTACACACCCTAACCTCAACCATTACACACCCTAACCTCAACCATTACACACCCTAACCTCAACCATTACACACCCTAACTTAAACCATTACAAATCCTAACCTCCACCAGCTTGAAAATCCTAACCTCAACCACTGTGGGAAAAAACGGAATGCTGATCTGAGATCAGGGGCCGTATGTATCAAATATCTCAGAATAGGAGTTCTGACTTAGGATCAGTATTATCTTTTAGATCACAATTAATAAGATTTCATGAATCTGATCCTAGATTAGCAGTCCTACTTTGAGACGCTTGAAACATACAGCCCCAGAGTTCAAGGGTAACGTCATCCTACTTCTCAGTTGTAATAGGAGAATACCTTGTGTGGTCTGATTGTCCTCCCTTGCTCTCCGTAGGTGAGGGATGCCGTGGCAGTCATACAGCTACTGATGTGGCTGGAAAAAGTTGTACCAGAGGGGAAAGAGACAGAGATGACAGCAGCATATTACGTCAATGAGTGTCGCAGGTGGGGAGAAGACACACACACATGCATGTATGCACACAAACGCAAGCACTTAAGCACACACACACTTAATCGCTAACACTATATTTGACACTTGACAGCAAGCAGAAGGACAGCAGGGGGCCAAGCTTTGAAACCATATCTGCCAGTGGGCCCAATGCTGCTCTGGCCCACTATAGGTATCTAGAGCTTTCCTTTTCCACCTTGTCTCCTAATGGTTTTTGCTTAGTATCTGCCTCACAGTACCACTAACTATTGTTTTGTCACAAACATTGTATTATAGCCCTTCTAATGCAACTAGCAGAAAGCTTACTGTTGATGAGATGTACCTGGTGGACTCTGGTGGCCAGTATCTGTGAGTAGAGAAGCTTATTCACTATAGCTGAGAATGTAGTTATCACCATAGAATTACAAATAACACATTAGATTAGTAATTTAATAGGATCTCCATGGTAAATATTTGCAGTTTATTCTTCAGTTATTATCCACATTGATTCAAATGTGAGCCATGACTTGTTCTTCTTGTGACCATAGAGATGGGACCACTGACATCACACGAACTGTTCACTGGGGGATCCCCACCGACATGCAGAAGGTACAGGTGGCCCTATGGGGCTAAGTAGCTTTATATATACCAGGGATTGGCAACTTTGATAGGGGTGGGGGACACAAAAAATCTGAACTCATCACGAGGGGCCGGAGTGGCTTGCGGGTCTGCGTACCCACATCCATACCCGCAGTCTGAGCCGACCCTAGCCTTTTGGGGGCCCAAGTGAAATTGTGCTACCTCCGTCAAATGAATATGTAGATATATACCTTTATACCTGATATATGACTTTATGTCGCCTATAGTTATTTCATATGTCTATTCTCATCATTTCAAACCAATTCTCTGATCTACACCATTCTCTCACTCCAAAGGAGGCCTTCACTCGTGTGCTCATGGGAAATATTGAAATCTCTCGGACCATCTTCCCCTCGGGGACAAAAGGTGAGTGCAATGCAGTGTACAACTGCACAGAAGCAGATGCTCATTCACGTCACACTGTCAGAGGCTACTACTGGTGGATATGTAAAAGCACACATGCAATGTCATATATAACCACAAGAGGGAACTCTTTTTTCACTAGTCCATTAAGCAAGGTGATTTTTGTGCTTATTTTACACAAAGTAAATTGTGTCTGTTTGAGGCCCTTGTTTGAAGAATAGTTTGAAAATACATCTTTCCGTCTTTGAGATCGCTGATCTGACATGACAGAAAGGTATATTACAAGCATTTCGCTACATCTGCTAAACACGTGAATGTGACCAATACAATTTGATTTGATGAGGGAATCTTTACTTTCACGCTTGTGTTAAATCAGTGATTACTTCAAGAGAGGAAGGAAAAAATACATGTTTTAAAGTGTGCAAAACAAGAAGTGGCTGTAAAAGGTTTGGAGGATGTTTGACACCAGGGCACGTTAACGCTTTTGTTTATCAACAGGTGTAAACATGGAGATGCTGGGGCGCCGGGCATTGTGGGAAGTGGGCCTGAACTACGGCCACGGGACGGGTCACGGCGTGGGAAACTACTTTGGAGTCCATGAATGTACAATTGCTTTACTTATTGTTAATTTTGAATGTTTAGTATCGTTTTATGATACTGATATTCAGAGTTGTTTTAATTTCGTTGTAGAAATCACACTGTATTATTTTCTCTTTTTTCATTTTTTTATTCTCAATGCTAAAAAAAATCCTTGAATCCACTATTGAAAATAACGGAAGGAAATTAATGTAGCTGGTACAGTATGTAACCATATATTTTTGGATTTGACTCATCTCAATTCCGTCACAGGGCCTGTTGGCTTTCAGGGCAATAACATTCCATTCCGGGAAGGCATGTTCACGTCTATAGGTAAGATCTCACCAAGTCAAATATGTGTCCTTATCTTCAATTAACATCTTGAGGTTTGTCACAAGGTTCATCTAGATTTTTTTAGCTGCCTTTTTGACTTGAATGAATAGGAAGAGAATGGAGAACTTTATTTCATGAGCAGGTTGTATCTCTTCCAGAACCAGGATATTACAAGGAAAATGACTTTGGGATCCGTATTGAAGATGTTGTCGTCATCGTGCCAGCTCACACAAAGGTAGATAAACTATTGAACTACAGCGTTTTTATTTAACATGTGGAAATATCAGATAAGTGTGGGTAAATATGAATAACATTTAACAATGATGGGGAAGTATTAAAGCTGTGGAAAGATTCTAGCTGTCCATAATATGACGTCAATTGTCAGATGTAAAATGTCTGACAACTACGGTGCATTTGCAAAGTTTTCAAACCCCTTGACTTTCTCCACATTTGGTTAAGTTACAGCCTAAAATGGATTACATTTTCAAAAATCCTAATCAATCTACACACAATACCCCATAATGACAAAGCGAAAGCATTTTTTTTTTGCACATTTATTAAAAATTAAAAACAGAAATACCTTATTTACATAAGTATTCAGACCCTTTGCTATGAGACTCGAAATTGAGCTCAGTTGCATCCTGTTTCCATTTATCATTCTTGAGATGTTTCTATGACTTTATTGGAGTCCACCTGTGGTAAATTAAATTGATTGCACATGATTTGGAAAGGCACACACCTGTCTATATAAGGTCCCACAGTTGACAGTGCATGTCAGAGCAAAAACTAAGCCACGAGGTCGAAGGAATTGTTCGTAGAGCTCCGAGGCAGGATTATGTCAAGGCACAAATCTGGGGAAGGATACTAAAACATTTCTGCAGCATTGAAGGTCCCCAAGAACACAGTGGCCTCCATCATTCATAAATGAAAGAAGTTTGGAATCAGCAAGACACTTCCTAGAGCTGGCCGCCCGGCCAAACTGAGCAATCGGGGGAGAATGGCCAAGATAATGCAGATGTGGCTTCGGGACAAGTCTCTGAATGTCCTTGAGTGGCCCAGCCAGGGGACAGAGTTTGAGAGGATCTGCAGAGAAGAATGAGAGAAACTCCCCAAGTACAGGTGTGCCAAGCTTGTAGAGTCAAACCCAAGAAGAATCAACGCTGTAATTGCTGCCAAAGGTGCTTCAACAAAGTACTAAGTAAAGGGTCTGAATACTTAGGTAAATGTGATATTTCAGTTTTTAATTTTATACATTTGGAAAACATTTCTAAAAACCTGTTTTCGCTTTGTCATTATGGGGAACAGGGTGTAGATTTATGAGGAAAAAAATCTATTTAATCAATTTTAGAATAAGACTGTAAAAGTATCAAAATGTGGAAAAAGTCAAGGGGTCTGAATACATTGTATGTGTCTCCCAATGTGTGATTTTTACATGTGAAGTGTCAGAAAATCATGTGTTTCACGTGTGAAATTGGCTTCGCGAGACGTGACTTTTCCATAAGGGATGTCAAAGGTTGTGTTCCAGGCTGACTTCATGCATTGTATCAACCAATAGTCGTGTGCCACGTCATGCAGTCCGACATCAGATTACGATATTAAATGCTGATACAGCTAAACACATTTGTATTTATAAGCGATCCCCATTAGCTGCTGCCGCTACTCTTCCTGGGGTCCAAACACATTAAGGCACTTACATCACAAAGTGCAATAGTTGTGAGATCTGGCATGTTTCTGCAATGTAGTCCGCTAGGAATGTGTCCAAAGGCTGACAATCGTCGACTTTCTGCCCTTTGTGTATTTTTCTCCTGCAGTATGGCCATAATTACCTGACCTTTGAGACTGTATCATTAGTCCCGTATGACAGGAAGCTGATTGACACCTCTCTCATGAGCCCTCAACAGGTAAGAAACACACGATGTGTTGACACTTAACTTGTACGCTCTGTCATGGGGCCTTACTTGCTGTAATGACAGCAGATATCATAGAGTAAACACATAATCAGCAGTCATGATGAAACATCCTCGCCGCCATCGCAGCTAGTGCCAGCTCAATTAACAACTGAACTAAGACTGACATGATGCCCATCATTCAATTACATATTTAATGTAATTTAATTTCCTTCATTAATTTCCTTATTATATTTGTTATTTATTATATAGAATCCCACTTTGTAAAATGACAAAAAGGGGTCAGTGGAGACTGCAACATTGGAATTACTATGTGTGTATATGATCTCTGTTATGCACGATAGGTCATTATTATGACTGCATTATAGTTTGACTGAAGGTTCAAAAACATTGAACGGTTCAATTCTCTGGGACATCTAGTATGATAGCATGAGGTAAGTACACATTCGACTGACAGGTTGAGGTTTATTCATGCTGACAGTGTGGGTTTCCTCTGAAAATCCCCCTCATAGTTTACAGGCAGCTTCCAAGATCTGCAAGTTTTTTTTATTTTTAGAAACCACGTATGACGTTTATCAGCAGTGAAATTACTAACTATCCGAGGTCTTAGAGAAAACAAAGCCAGCACTTTCATTTTGTACATGTAGCCTGATCTGTAATCTATTCGTGTTTATGTTCAGCCGTGCTACTTTAAAAAAAAAAATGGATCTTGAATGTTGGTCATTTTTAGAAACAGAGCTCATATATTATTGCAGTTTGAATAAAGTACACCTGTCGCTCAAAGTGAATCTCACACTACTTCTGTACACACACATAGGACTACCGTAAAAGCCAAAACGAGTCACATATGACCTGCAGTACCAGTCAAAAGTTTGGACACACCTACTCATTCAAGGGTTTTTCTTTATTTTGACTATTTTCTAACATTTTATAATAATAGTGAAGACATCAAACTATGAAGCAACACATATGGAATCATGTAGTAAACAAAAAAGTGTTCTAGGCAGAGTTGCAAAGAAAAAGCCATATCTTAGACTGGCCAATAAAAAGAAAACACTGGACAGAGATATGGATTTTTCTTTGCAACTCGGCCTAAAAGGCCAGTCGCCTCTTCACTGTTGGCGTTCAGACTGGTGTTTTGCGGGTACTATTTAATGAAGCTGCCAGTTGAGGACTTGTGAGGTGTCTGTTTCTCAAACTAGACACTCTAATGTACTTGTCCTCTTGCTCAGTTGTGCACCAGGGCCTCTCTCTCCTCTTTCTATTCTGATTAGAGCCAGTTTGCGTTGTTCTGTGAAGGGAGTAGTACACAGCGTTGTACGAGATCTGCAGATTCTTGGCAATTTCTCGCATGGAATAGCCTTCATTTCTCAGAACAAGAATAGACTGACGAGTTTCAGAAGAAAGTTATTTGTTTCTGGCCATTTTGAGCCTGTAATCGAACCCACAAATGCTGATGCTCCAGATACTCAACTAGTCTAAAGAAGTTTTATTGCTTCTTTAATCAGAACAACAGTTTTCAGATGTGCTAACATAATTGCAAAAGGGTTTTCTAATGATCAATTAGCCTTTTAAAATGATAAACTTGGATTAGCCAACACAATGTGCCATTGGAACACTGGAGTGAAAGTTGCTGACAATGGGCCTCTGTACGCCAATGTAGATATTCCATAAAAAATCTGCCATTTCCAGCTAGTCATTTACAACATGAACAATGTATTTCTGTATTTCTGATCAATTTGATGTTATTTAAAATGGTCAAAAAATGGCTTTTCTTTCAAACCCAGGGACATTTTTAAGTGACCCCAAACTTTTGAATGCTAGTGTATGTGGGAACTCTGTTGGAAAACTGTTAGAAAAGCATTCCAGGTGACTAATACATGAAGCTGGTTGAGAGAATGCCAAGAGTGTGCAAAACTGCCATCAAGGCATAGGGTGACTACTTTGAAGAAACTAAAATATAAAATATATTTTGATTTGTTTAACACTTTTTGGTTACTACTTACTACATGATTCCATATGTTTTATGTAATAGTTTTGATGTCTTCACTATTATTCTACAATGTAGTAAATAGTAAAAATAAAGAAATTAGAAGAAATTGGCCTGCCATATAGAAGGCTTTTGTCTATTTGAGTTGGTCAGTCCGTGTTGGTAATCCTGACGAACACGGCTTTAAAAAAAATGTATTGTGTAGTGGAGCTGCATAAGTGTTACTCTCCACTTTCTGGAAGATCAAGTTTTGAAATCAGTGGAATTAGAGTATGATAGCTAAAGAGATGGAGAAAACAACTGTCTCTGGATTACATCTTCAAACTAAGGGCAACCGTGGCATGGCTTCCGTGACAGGGAAACACATCCATCATGCATGATGATGTATACGGGTAAGATATTCTAGCTAGCTACATTTTGAGATATTACTCATTTCTAATTTTGACAAAAAGTGGTTTCATTTCAAGCTAAAGAGTACTGTTAGCTAGCTAAGTAACGTTAGCTGGCTAGCTCCCTAGCTAACATTACGTGTATGACGTTATTATTTGTATCCCAGGACCGTTTGCTTTGCTAGTTAGAGCCGAATGTTAGCTAGCTATTGTGATCACTGCATCCAATGGGTACGGATACAGCTTTAGAACAAAGTTTTACAGTATTAGTAAAAATGTGATCAATACATGTGGATGATCTTGTTCCTGGTAGGTTGATTAATAACCTGAACCAGATTATAGGCAGGGGTTACAGGGAGAAGCTTCTTCTTGAGTAGACAGCTTGATGAAAACCAGTCAATATTCAGGTCCCCAAGAAATTAGACCTCTGTTTACATCACACTACATTATCAAGCATTTCCCACATTATTTAGATACTGACTGTTAGCACATGGTGACCTATAGCAACACCCCAAAATAAAATACTTTAGATGTGCCAAGTGAAACTGCAAACTCAACACTTCAATAACACTTGACAGAAAATCTTCTCTAAGCATTTAGGGCTACCGAGTGGTGCAGCGGTCTAAGGCACTGCATCTTAGTGCTAGAGGCATCACTACAGACCCTGGTTAGATCCCGGGCTGTAACACAACCAGCCGTGATCGGGAGTCCCATGGAGCGACGCACAATTGGCCCAGAGTTGTTTGGGTTAGGGGAAGGTTTGGCTGGGGTAGGCAGGCATTGTAAAATAAGAATTTGTTCTTAACTGACTTGCCTAGTTAAATAAAGGTTAATAAATTACATGGATATGTCTCTGAATTGACTAACCTTCATCTCTTAAAGTAATGATGGACTGTCGTTTCTCTTTGCTTATTTGAGCATAATATGGATTTGGTCATTTACCAAATAGGGCTATCACCCCTAACTTGTCACAACACAACTGATTGGCTCAAACGCATGAAGAAGGAAAGAAATTCCACAAATTAACTATTAACAAGGCACACCTGTTAATTGAAATGCATTCCAGATGACTACCTCATTGTGACGATGTGCGCTGAGCATCGGGAAGCAAGTTCAGGGAGTGAGTGTTTTAATAAATAAACATAACATAAGAAACATGAACAACGCACAGACATAACACAGAAACAACAATGCCTGGGGAAGGAACCAAAGGGAGTGACATATACAGTGGGGCAAAAAAGTATTTAGTCAGCCACCAATTGTGCAAGTTCTCCCACTTAAAGATGAGGCCTGTAATTTTCATCATAGGTACACTTCAACTATAACAGACAAAATGAGGGTGAAAAAAATCCAGAAAATCACATTGTAGGATTTTTTATGAATTTATTTTGCGAATTATGGTGGAAAATAAGTATTTGGTCAATAACATAAGTTTCTCAATACTTTTTTGTATACCCTTTGTTGGCAATGACAGAGGTCAAACATTTTCTGTAAGTCTTCACAAGGTTTTCACACACTGTTGCTGATATTTTGGCCCATTCCTCCATGCAGATCTCCTCTAGAGCAGTGATGTTTTGGGGCTGTTGCTGGGCAACACAGACTTTCAACTCCCTCCAAAGATTTTCTATGGGGTTGAGATCTGGAGACTGGCTAGGCCACTCCAGGACCTTGAAATGCTTCTTACAAAGCCACTCCTTCATTGCCCGGGCAGTGTGTTTGGGATCATTGTCATGCTGAAAGACCCAGCCACATTTCATCTTCAATGCCCTTGCTGATGGAAGGAGGTTTTCACTCAAAATCTCACGATACATGACCCCATTCATTCTTTCCTTTACACGGATCAGTCTTCCTGGTCCCTTTGCAGAAAAACAGCCCCAAAGCATGATTTTCCACCCCCATGCTTCACAGTAGGTATGGTGTTATTTGGATGCAACTCAGCATTATTTGTCCTAATAATTGCTCCCACAGTTGATTTCTTCAAATCAGGCTGCTTACCTATTGCAGATTCAGTCTTCCCAGCCTGGTGCAGGTCTATAATTTTGTTTCTGGTGTCCTTTGACAGCTCTTTGGTCTTGGCCATAGTGGAGTTTGGAGTGTGACTGTTTGAGGTTGTGGACAGGTGTCTTTTATACTGATAACAAGTTCAAACAGGTGCCATTAATACAGGTAACGAGTGGAGGACAGAGGAGCCTCTTAAACAATAAGTTACAGGTCTGTGAGAGCCAGAAATCTTGCTTGTTTGTAGCTGACCAAATACTTATTTTCCACCATAATTTGCAAATAAATTCATTAAAAATCCTACAATGTGATTTTCTGGATTTTTTTTCTCATTGTGTCTGTCATAGTTGAAGTGTACCTATGATGAAAAGTACAGGCCTCTCTCATCTTTTTAAGTGAGAGAACTTGCACAATTGGCGGCTGACTAAATACTTTTTTTGCCCCACTGTATAGGGAAGGTAATCAAGGAGGTGATGGAGTCCAGGTAAGTCTGATGACGCTCAGGTGTGCGTAACGATGGTGACAGGTGTGTGCCATAACGAGCAGCCTGGTGACCTAGAAACCAGAGAGGGTGCACACGTGACACTCATGAAGCTGCTTGAGATAAGGCCAAGAGTGTGCAAAGCTGTCATCAAGACAAAGGGTGGCTACTTTGAAGAATCTCAAATATAAAATATTTTTTGATTTGTTTAACACTTCTTTTGGTTACTACATGATTCCATATGTGTTATTTCATAGTTTTGATGTCTTCACTATTATTATACACTGTAGGAAATAGTAAAAACTAAAGAAAAACCCTTGGATGAGTAGACGTGCCCAAACTTTTGACTGGCACTGTATACAGCAACACCTCACCCATAAGCATTCATGTCTCTTCTATAGGTGTTATATCCTTGCATTGCTACAGCTCTGTCATCAAATGAATTATCCAGTGAGTCCTAGAAATGGCTAATATATGAATTTTATCTTATGTTAGCAAGTTATTGATTTCACTAACCTTATTTCTAAGGCTACATATTAATATGGGCTATTTTCAGCTCTTTCCTGGGTAACTTATCAGGGATAGACATGGTAAAGAGCCAAGATAAATAAATAAATATATATATATATATTATATATATATATATACACACACATATACATTCATTGTGTGTGTATATGTGCGTGCATGTCAGTGGCTGTAGGTGACGTTTAAGATGAGGGAGAACGATTATTTTTTTTATGAGCATGGCCTTATTTCTACTACAGCATATTGGATGACTGTCATTCATATTCCATTCACCCAGCTCAATGTAACATCAATAGGTTTAGGCTACTACCTGATACTCTCATTTTCCCTGTACCCATCATGAGGTTGCTACAACCTAAAAAGTTTACAACGTAGGTGCATTGGTCGAGAGAAACATTTTAGTAATCGAGGTGACAGACAGTGACACATTTAATACTGCTTTGCACACTCCTGCCTGCATCTAGCTGATCTAGGGTGTAATCATTAGTCCAGCAGTTCTAAATCTGTTTCTATTGGACAAATTCAGGTATGTTTATCCCCATTTCTTTCCATTGGCTTCCATTTAAGAAACATTTTTCAACAGAATCGGTGGAATGAATACACCCCTGATCACATGCAAACACAGTTAACTTTCATAGGAGCCACATACTGTACAAACAGCGTGGACATTTGCTCATTGTAGAATTCCTTCTTGCATCTACGCACTCTGGCAATACAGTTATAAAACCAAAAGCTTACCTTGACTTGGAAGAGTTCCAGTGTTGGATAACCATAGCCATAGCAATAGCATCCCTCTTTGTTTGAGCCGGGTGTTTGAGTAGGATAAACTAGCTAGTTGCATTTGTTAGCTAAGTGAAAGTAAAACAAAAATATAATTAAATCTCTTTTGCTTCTCCTTCTCATTTTTAATGAAATGAATTTGTTCAAAACTGTTCCTCTATTGTCTTTCTCTCTCTTTGAGTCAACTACTCTCCAGATTTTATGCACTGCAGTGCTAGCTAGCTGTAGCTTATGTTTTCAGTACTAGATTCATTCGAAAGATCCTTTGATTGGGTGGACGACATGTCAGCTCATGCTGCAAGAGCTCTGATAGGTTGGAGGACGTCCTCCGAAAGTTGCCATTATTACTGTGTAAGTATATGGAAGGGGGAGAGAGCCATGAGCCTCCTAGGTTTTGTATTGAAGTCAATGCACCCAGAAGATGACAGAATCGAGCTGTCCTCTGGTTACACCATGTTGCTACCCTACAGAGTACTGTTGAGGCCACTGCAGACCTTCATTACAAAACAGTGTGTTTTAATTAATTATTTGGTGATGTGAATATATTTAGTATAGTTTTATCTAAAAGGGATAACTTTTTTAATGTTTCAGTATTTTTATGAAATTCACTGAGAAGGATAGTCCGTCCTCCCCTTCCTCCTCTGAGGAGCCTTCACTCGTGCATGTGGCATGTGTGAGTGCATGTATGTGTGTCCGTGCCAGTTTACTGTGGTGTGTGGTACTGGGTTGCTGCTCATTTGTGTCTGTGCCCCAATGACCCAGTCTCCATTGTTCTCCCCTTCAGCTGCAGTGGCTGGATAATTATTACCTGACCATACGTGAGCTAATGGGGGATGAGCTGGACAGGCAGGGCCTGACAGAGGAGAAGACGTGGATGCTGAAGCACACAGTGCCTTTCCAGAGTGCCACTGCTTCTGCTGCCGTCTCCTCCCTCAGCCTGACCCTCACCGCCTTGGCCACCGCCCTCCTCCACATCCTCCTCTGAGGAGCCTCCGTCCCTCACTCCACTTCTCCCGCCATCTCTCCCGCCATCTCTCAGTCCTTCTCTCCCTTCATCTCATCGCACTCTCATCGCATCTTTTATGGCTAGTATTATTATCTTAGCTGTCAGCCTACGCAGTGCCTGTGCATAGTAAATGTATTGTTGTCGTTCAATGTTTGATTTCAATTAATGTTTGATTAGTACCTTTTTAGTTTATTTCAATTTGTTTATTTCATTATTTGGTGAACAGTGTAAATTGATTTGTAATTTATTAAAAGAGGATTGTTTGAAAGTTTGAGTACCATTTTGTTAACTGACCTGTTGTTCACTACTTACTTTGTGTAGAATGATTTAAATGCATATCAAGCATACTGTACTTTGTCCCTGCAGAAAAAGCCAAAACAAACTCAATATACATGATTCCATATGTTTAACCAAAACAAACTCAATATAAAACCCTACATTACAAGATGAACACGATGACAGGGTGAGTGTTGTATTGTAATCTGTGCCTGTTAGCACTTTGTGAAGGACAGATAATTGGGGTCATCATCACATGCTGTGTTAATCAGTGTCTCTAAAAGCAGCCATTGTCACTGTCTGATATGAGTCTCACCCCCCCATCCAACCATCTGAACAGCTCTTGAGGTTTGTCTAGCTTTACCACATGTGAAGAACTGGTGCCAGCGAGATGGGGGCTGTTGCTTGGCAACAGACCTATCAAGAGCTGCAAGAAGGTGTGAATGTGGCTTTTACGAAGACGTCCGCCCTGCTGCATGCATTTATTCGACTTGCATCCCTCCCGCATAAGAAAACAAGTTTTCGTAAGAAGAGAAAGATGGCTTGGCTGTGCTGTATTTCCATTGTTGTTGGTTAGATGACTGTCCATTTAACTCTCTGTGTGTTTGAAATGGTTGGGTCTGTGGCTATGGCCACTGGAAAAAGAGGAACAATGCCATTACTAATTGATGTTGAAAATATGAGCTCATTGTCTCTGTATAAGGCAAATATTTTCCTAGGACCTGAACACAGTTCTAGTAAATGTACTATATCTTAACTTTCACATTGTCCCTAAATGAAGTGTATACTGTTGTGTATACTGTACATCCTCTTGGATTGCTACTGTTTATTCTTTCAATGAAACCAGTATGTCTTATGCTGAATATTGTTCATTTATGCTTTTGTCCCTCAAACGTTTGTACAAACACGCAAAACCTCAAACTTGTTGCCAACCTTCGGAAACTCAACTAGGGCATCCTCTAGTCATGTCGTTTGCCAACCCTCCAAAATAATAGGCTACATTTAACACATATCTACTTCCTTTTATGTCTATTTCCACATAGGCCTACAAATGCTTGTTTTGTCCAAAATACAAAGGTAAATGTATACGCATTTTCCGGTGGATTCTATTTCTAGTATTTTCTTTATCATCCATTAGTTGTTTTTATTGGTAGTTATTGGCTCAAAGTAAAAGTTGCCCTTGAGTTGCAGGGTCAGGGAGTGTCCCTAACCACTGAAGCAGGTATCAATGTGTTCTATCCCCCTAATGGTTCAAGTTAGGATTGAAGGGGCAGGGTAATCTGGTCCTAAATCAAGGACAATTTCTACCTTGAGCCAATAACAACCAAGAAAATCAACCGATGGACAATCAAGAAAATACTAGAACTAGAATCCACAGGGAAATGCGTGATTTGACAGACCACTCTGTATACCTTAACGAGGATCAACATGGACGTGTTTCTGGTCGGGCAGGCTGTGTCTTTCTCCTGTGACAGGGATTTACACCTGCACATCAGCTTCAGTTTCTAAATGTGTCATCTCTTGTTCGCTTTCACTTCCAGGGTTCAGGTCTGCTCTGATAGAAATACTTTGGGTATTTTTGTAAAGCTGGCTCAGTGCTCGAATCCTCAACTAGCACCTCTATCAGACACAGCCTCAACTATCACCTCTATCAGACACAGCCTCAACTAGCACCTCTATCAGACACAGCCTCAACTAGCACCTCTATCAGACACAACCTTAACTAGCATCTCTATCAGACACAACCTCAACTAGCACCTCTATCAGACGCAGCCTCAACTAGCACCTCTATCAGACACAACCTTAACTAGCATCTCTATCAGACACAACCTTAACTAGCACCTCTATCAGACACAACCTTAACTAGCACCTCTATCAGACACAACCTTAACTAGCACCTCTATCAGACACAACCTCAACTAGCACCTCTATCAGACACAACCTTAACTAGCACCTCTATCAGACACAGCCTCAACTAGCACCTCTATCAGACACAGCCTCAACTAGCACCTCTATCAGACACAGCCTCAACTAGCACCTCTATCAGACACAACCTTAACTAGCACCTCTAGACAGAAATCACAATAAAAGGTGGAACTCATCTTCTTCTGGCCAGCAGTTCATATGACTGGCATGACTAGTAACAGTGCCCAACAACAAGTGAATAGCACTTTGAAAACTCTAATGATGAGCACTCATAGCAGATAGGATGTGGAGGAGTGAATGCCAAAAGGGATGGCAGCTTTCAAGCCAGGGTTGGGTTTTACTCCTGCCCAGTACTATATTTCAGTATGTTAGGGTTAAGAGGAAGAAAACCTCCACTACTCCTTTTACATGCAAAATATGATTCATTTCTCGCACTCTGGTGGATCTGCCTTCTTTTTCGCAAGAGGTAAATATAGACAGAATGAGGGAGGAATGAACTCGTTTAACCCATTCATAGACACTACTGCCCGTCAGTGCCTTTTGAGTGTATTCTGGGGAGTTTTGTGAAGAGCCCCGATGCTTGTTCTGAACGTTAAAACGCATCACTTGCGGTAATATTTTGGAAACATAAGGAACGTATCTTTTATATATGTGAGAAATAATTTTCAGAAAATAAATGGTTAAATTACTGCACACCTTTAGGGAGTGAACTTTCTTTGATAATAAGGGATACATGGAGAAAATCAGACCTGTACGCAATTAAAATGAATGGCCCTCCCTTCAGCAAAATATATTTGACCTGAATCCACCCTGAATGCTTGAAAACAAAAAAAATGACCCTCCCCTATACGCAAAACAATAATTAAAACAAAATGCATAGCAGAGAACATGTCTACCGTTTACCCTTAGTTCTTGGACAGGCCAGAGTCAGTTTTAGAAACTGTTCCTGGTCCTGTGTAGTAGGCTACGTGGCATTGCAGAAATGTTGTTCAGGGCTGCGGGCCAGAAGGTTGTGGGTTCACAGACCACCGTGGACAAGAGTAGGGATGGAACAATCTCTTTTATAGTAAAAGCATTGCAAGAATCTCTCTCTCCTTTATAGTAAAATTATTACATGAATCTATCATCGTAATTGCAGGTTTGAGAAAAATGGCCTTTTATAAACATTTCATACAATTAATACCACACAAGTGTCAGAAATTACAGGCTAAGAACGGACACAGATAGCCCTATCAAATCAAATGTTATTGGTCACATAGACATAATTAGCAGATGTTATTGTGGGTGTAGCAAAACGCTTGTGTTCCTATATCCAACAGTGCAGTAGTATCCAACAGTGCAGTAGTATCTAACAGTGCAGTAGTATCTAACAGTGCAGTAGTATCTAACAGTGCAGTAGTATCTAACAGTGCAGTAGTATCTGCAGTAGTATCTAACAGTGCAGTAGTATCTAACAGTGCAGTAGTATCTAACAGTGCAGTAGTATCTAAAAACGATTCACAATAATACACACATGTAAAAGTAAAAGAATGAAGAAATATATAAATATTAGATAGCGCAATGTCAGAGTGGCATTGACTAAAATATAGTAGAATAGGATACAGTATATAAATATGAGATGAGTAAATCAGTGTGTAAACATTATTAAAGTGACTAGTGTTCCATTAATTTATATTTAACTAAATCAAAAACAAATCAAATGTATTTATATAGCCCTTCGTACATCAGCTGATATCTCAAAGTGCTGTACAGAAACACAGCCCAAAACCCCAAACAGCAAGCAATGCAGGTGTAGAAGCACGGTGGCTAGGAAAAACTCCCTAGAAAGGCCAAAACCTAGGAAGAAACCTAGAGAGGAACCAGGCTATGTCGGCTGTCCCGGGTGGAGATTATAACAGAACATGGCCAAGATGTTCAAATGTTCATAAATGACCAGCATGGTCAAATAATAATAATAACAGGCAGAACAGTTGAAACTGGGGCAGCAGCACGGCCAGGTGAACTGGGGACAGCAAGGAGTCATCATGTCAGGTAGTCCTGAGGCATGGTCCTAGGGCTCAGGTCCTCCTCCTCCGAGAGAGAGAGAATTAGAGAGCATACTTAAATTCACACAGGACACCGAATAGGACAGGAGAAGTACTCCAGATATAACAAACTGACCCTAGCCAAGTCAGTTAAGAATAAATTCTTATTTACAACGATGGCCTAGGAACAGTGGGTTAAATGCCTTGTTCAGGGGCAGAACGACACATTTTTACCTTGTCAGTTCGGGGATTCGATTCACCAACCTTCTGGTTACTGGACCAATGCTCTAATCACTAGGATACCTGATAAATACTTATTTTCCACCATAATTTGCAAATAAATTCATAAAAATCCTACAATGTGATTTTCTGGATTTTTTTTCTCATTTTGTTTGTCATAGTTGAAGTGTACCTATGAGGAAAATTACAGGCCTCTCATCTTTTTAAGTGGGAGAACTTGCACAATTGGTAGCTGACTAAATACTTTTTTGCCCCACTGTATATAGGCTAGCAGGGTTGCGTAACCCTATGTGTTCATCTTATCAGATTTCTCCAATGCCAAATCAGTGTGTGTTGTTTGATACAAAACTGTCCCTGTTTGCAAATAATTAAATCTGAGACATCAGGAATCTGAGCATGGTACTTTCGAAAAAGTTAAAAAAGCCTACCTTTCCACCCCAGAGAGAGTAGGCCTACCGACACAGAAAATTGTCATCTTTAACTGCTGGCTACTCTTGTTCCGTGGCTTAACCCCTATTTTATGTTAGCTATCCCCTATTTTAGACAAATTGGATTAGTACCATTACTTTTTCTGACTATATCAACCAGTGGAGGCTGGTGGGCGGAACTATAAGTGGACAGTCTCCTTGTAATGGCTGGAGTGGCATAAATGGAACGGTATCAAACCGTGTCGAACCAGATGTTTGACTCTGTTCCATGTACTCCATTCCAGCCATTACAATGAGCCCATCCTCCAATAGCACCTCTCACCAGCATCCACTGATCTCAACCATTAGTTTGGTGAACTTAAGAGATGAATCGGCACTTTCACCGGCAAATGTACGTGGAAAAAAGCCTGGCACCCAAGGTTATTAAGATAATGAAAAGGAAGAAAAGCCTGGCACCCAAGGTTATTAAGATAATGAAAAGGAAGAAAAGCCTGGCACCCAAGGTTATTAAGATAATGAAAAGGAAGAAAAGCCTGGCACCCAAGGTTATTAAGATAATGAAAAGGAAGAAAAGCCTGGCACCCAAGGTTATTAAGATAATGAAAAGGAAGAAAAGCCTGGCACCCAAGGTTATTAAGATAATGAAAAGGAAGAAAAGCCTGGCACCCAAGGTTATTAAGATAATGAAAAGGAAGAAAAGCCTGGCACCCAAGGTTATTAAGATAATGAAAAGGAAGAAAAGAAAACACAAGCAATGTTGAGTTTCTCTGTCAAACCCAAACCAAAGCGCCTACAGACGTTTGCTTCTCCACTTCCTGTGTGGTCACGTGTCTTCCTCTCAGTCTCTGCTCCACTCTGTCAAACAGGAAGTCACTCTTTTTTTTTTGTCTCTACTGTTTTGTCAGAGCTCTCTAGAAGTGACATCAGAGTGACAGGAGCTGCTGAAGTCTGTGTTGGTGCCCGTCTCTCCACTGTTTGACCAAAAAGAATAGCAGGAGGAACCGTAGAGGGACAATGTTACGGCGAAAACCTTCCAACGCCTCAGAGAAGGAGCAGGTGCAGGAGAAGGTGCAGAAGAAGAAGGTGAGGAGGTTTGGGTCGTCTGTGTTTGGATGGGAGGATTGTGTCTATGAGTCATGCTGATACAAAGTGCAAAGACAAGAGGAGAAGAGCTGTCTGAACACCGCAAAAAGGTCTTTGGACTGCAATTTGTTTTCTTCTCAAAATGAGCAGTGATCAAGTGAAAAACAAAGTTTTTTGCTAAAACGAGAGCAACACAACGTGTTCATCTTCAGAATAGCAGGAGGATGAGCACATGATGAACAGTAATTTAGAGTGCTACTTTCTTTGGCTCATTCCCTTGTACAAACTTAAACACTGACGACGGTGAGAGGCACATTAGCCCATTGTCTGTATATGCAGCCAACACGGACAGGTTTTGCTACACAGGCTTAGAAGAAACCTTTGTGGTGACCTGAAAATAAAAATAAAAACTTCTGAAACTTGGAACTGAAATAGATGGGAGCCTTGGTTGTCAGGGTTAAAAAGACAAAAAGTATTGCTTCTCTTGGCACTAAACCTTAGTTCCTCTAATATTGCTGTATGATTCATTGCAATTGGCCATGGACGTAGCAGCTAAATTCAGTTTGAGTCATACTTAGGCATTTTGTGGCTTCTCGCTCTAAAGCTCTACTGGCTTGGTTGGGTAACAGCTATTCTCCTATGTTTAACACCAGTGCCCTTATTTTCCATCTGCATGCATATTCTACGCTTCTATCCAAGTTTCATCATTACACATCTCATCACCTCACTGCTCCTCACCACCATGACACTTCAGTGGGTTTTGTTGCTAGACAAGGCAAATGATTTGCTCCTCAGCAAGATCACCTAATGGATATTAGATGATACTAATGCCTATCACGATGAACTACACAAACGCCATCTTCTCTGAGAAGTTGTTCCCTCTAATTCAGTGGCATCAGGAAGAGACGACATAGACCACTATTGCCACCAAGGCTGTCTAGACACCTGCAGCAATTGGATGCTGACAGTTGCCCAACATGTATCCACATTCTGTGGATTTTTAGAATTATTTTTAGGATTCTTTAGGCAAGAAGGAGAGGTGGATATGAACATAAGCCATGGTGTCATATGGAAAGTAATGGCTGCTTAGGGGAGAGTGGGGTAAGTTGAGACGCCCTTGTTTCTGGGAAACCATACACAAAATGTTTAATAATTTCATGGAGTCTGTGAAGAACAAAACATGAAAAAGGGGTAAGCAAGTTGGGTCCAAAAAACAGTTATAGGTTTCATGATGTTTGTTTCTAAACCAAAGTAGATATTTTAAAATGTTTCTATACATCAGTTGGGGGTCTCTAAAAGCTTCAATATGAGGTCCTAAAGCTAGCATGAAAGTCCATCCTTGTACTGTAGCTGTGTGGGCTAATATAGTCCAAATGCTTGCCTTGGGGTAAGTTAAGCTAATTGCAAGTTCAGAAAATTGAAGTGTCTTCTTCCCAGGCATAATGCAAGGCATTATTTCTGATCCCATGAAGTAAAAAAAGGGCCTGTACTATGTAAAGTGTTTTTAAAAAGTAGTAAGTGTTTGTTTGGTGTTAAGCCTGTGTTAAAAGATTCTTAAAATGAATAAAAGACTAAATGGGGCTCCCGAGTGGCGCAGCGGTCTAAGGCACTGCTTCGCAGTGCTAGAGGCGTCACTACAGACCAGGATTCAATCTCGGGCTGTATCACAACCGTCCGTGATCGGGAGTCCCATAGGGCGGCACACAGTTGGTCCAGCGTCGCCCGGGTTAGGGGAGGGTTTGGTTGGGGGGGGGCTTTACTTGGCTCAATGCGCTCTAGCAACTCCTTGTGGCAGGCCGAGTGCCTGCAAGCTGACCTCTGTCGTCCAGTTGAATGGCGTTTCTTCCGACACATTGGTGCAGCTGGTTTCCGGGTTAAGTGGGCAGGTGTTCAGAAGCGCGGTTTGGCTGGTAATGTTTCGGAGGACACATGACTCGACCTTCGCCTCCCAAGCCCGTTGGGGAGTAGCAGCGATGAGACAACATCGAAATAGGGGAGAAAATGGGGGCGTGATTGCGTTGAATGGGTGTTTGAAAACTAAATATAGACATGGTTTTGAAAAAGTAGTGTCAATATTTAATTCAGTACAGCAATTAGTAGGCGGCTTAACTTAACCTGTCCAGTGGCTCAACTTGCCCCGTATACCCAGGATAAGTTGTGCCAAGAGACCACCTTTTTTGGACTCGGTTATGTTCTCAAAACTGTAATGTTTTACATTAATTCTTATTTCCAGGGATACACAACATCCTGAAATGTTATGGAGATAGCTTTGTTAGAAAGAATACAATAATTCCCTTGACGGAGTGATGCTGAATATCAAAAACACATGTTCACAACTTACCCCACTCTACCCTATCGCTATAGAGAACTCCAAGTGGAAACCGTTTGACCGCATCAACGATTTCTGTATTGATTCTCAGTGCAGTATCAAATTGAGACTCGATCATATGTGTAATCACAGATGGGGGATATCTTTGATTCATAGCTGAAGTGTATAATCAGAGATGAGAACAGACGCAAAGGCTAATTAAGGGGTTTATTGAAATGCATTGGAGAGACTAGAGATGGAGGCATAGAGCGAATAGAAGCACACTAGTCTATAAAAACAGCAGACGTGACTTCAGCTTTTATCTTTGCCATATTCTGGGAACAGTATTCTATAATGTTATCGATTGCGTCTAAGCCTTGTCGATCTGGGTAAGCCGTGTCTCATGCTGCATGCTGGTATAGCCTGGTTGGGATCAGCCCACTGTATTGATTTGTGACCCAGGAAAGTTACAAAATACACTTTTTAATACAGTCACCATCTGTGCAGGCAGCTTTGGGAGCAGCAGTGTCCTTTTGACCTGCAGTCAGATATTGATCAGGATATACTGTAAGGATACATATCCCATAATATACGACTAAATATCCCATGACGACCTGCCGAGCTAGCGTCAGGACTAAGCCTGTCTGATATAGATTTTATTCTGTGAATCTCGACTGATAAGGACGTGATACCACATATAGTGAAACATCAGTGTG
The DNA here is from genome assembly GCF_018296145.1 of Oncorhynchus tshawytscha. Classification (NCBI taxonomy): domain Eukaryota; kingdom Metazoa; phylum Chordata; class Actinopteri; order Salmoniformes; family Salmonidae; genus Oncorhynchus; species Oncorhynchus tshawytscha. Next base: position 49,896,096 of record NC_056436.1, read on the forward strand.
TAAAGTACCATCTCAGGAGTGATTTCAACCAACAACAAACAATAAACTCTGCACACAGCCGTTTCTAATGTTCTGAGAAATGTCTATCAGGTACATTTAGTTGAATGTAGGCCTCTTCATGAAATAAGAGGAATCGGTTTTGTTAAGTTCTCATTTTAATAAACTTGATGATTCAGAGTTTGTCATTACAAGAGGCCTGAACCATAACCAGGCTTAAACCCCCAAAGAGTGGCCACAGTGGCATTTTGGCTCTTCTTCTCAGCTGTATCTGATATATTTTTTTTAGATTTGAGGAAGAAGAAACTATTTAAAAGAAGTTGCCAAAATGATAAATGCTACCATGTGTTCTCTACTGTATTTTAGATATCATGCCAAGGTTCTATCTCCTCCTGGCTCATTGTCTCTATTACAACTGTCTGCGTATTTTACTAGAAGAACTCTCTGGGTGCAAAAATATCTTTGACGAAATGTTTTTAAGACCACATGACTTGAATGTCGAGATTATATTTTTTATGACTCATATGTGTATTTCTCTAGGTCTCCCCTACGTTAATCCTCTGTGTCCTCCCTCTGTCTCCACAGCTCACCCTGCAGAGGTCCAGCAGCTTCAAGGACTTCATGAAGCCCAAGTCCCCAGTAGTGGTGGACAAGGAGTTCAACTTGGACTACACAGTAAGTTTACAGTGAGACTGACTGGCTTTGAACCCGGGTCTCCAGTCTGCTGTGTTTAGCCTTCTGAGCTAAAGCCTAGGCATTGGCTTGGGAAGCTAAAGCAATTCTTCAGGCCTTTGGGGAAGGTTACTCTTCACATGAGCATGGTTCACCGAACTACCTCTATTAAAAACAAAAGCATCTCCTGTCTTCCGTTGGCAGCCATATGTATTCACATAATCCCATCAGGTTACAGTTTAATAGCAAAAATGGATTGAATAAATACAGGGATGGTTTCAAATTCAATCTCTTAGGTTGACTGAAATTCTAAAAGTACTTGTTCCTCGACGGCGGACATACTGGTTAACGTTCATGCAAACAACTGAGTTTCAACATGTCTATTGAACACAAAGGGAAAACTGACATCAGTGTTTGAATCTTTAACGATAAATGGAAGTTTGCAGTTCGTGCTTCCCAAAAATTGCAAAAAAAACAAAGAACTGTCGACAACTGACACCAACAATAGTTGAGGTCTGGACTTCCTCAGTTTCACGTTGATGACAATATAATCAAACTTGAATGGATAGCATTTATTTCTCTACTGTATTTTACAAACAGTATGATTGGAAGTTAGACAGAGGTAGAAGTTTAGAAGAGGTTTTCAACAATGAGAGGAAGTTCAGAGGATGAAGTTTAGAGCTGCGGGCAAATCAAACCACATTGAGAGACAGAAGGACAGAAATACCAGAGCAGGATGTCCTCTGTGAAAACCAGTCAAGCAGAGAACCGCTGGCTGCTGTGTCTTCCAGACAGTCTGCTGCTTCTCAGCCAGATCCCATTCACGACAACTATTCCACCTCCGGAGATGATTAAATAGAGATATCAGCCTAAGCAATGTTCTATTGATTTTGTAGGTGCGTGCATCCATGCTTTTGTATGTGTCTCTGCATTTATTTTCAAGTTTTGCTCTTTATGTATATGATAAATCTGCAGTATGTGTTTACAGTACTTGTGGTGATGTGGTCTGTTGTGCTGAAGATGGGGTTGTAGGCTTCCATGTTCACCATAAAGCCATACTGACAGCACTGTAGCCCTGTGGGGAGGAGCTAGTATGACTCACTGCGCCATGCTCTGCTCTTCTCTCTGGGCCTTCTGCCGGTGACACACGCAAACTGTCATCACAGCCAAGCCTCACTGGAAGCACTCTCCCCGACACAGCATCCCAATCACTGATTCGCGTCACACACTGCAATCCGTTTGTGTGTGTGTGTGAAGCGTGCGCATGAACCACTCTAGAGCACATCATCACACAAGTTACATTGATCACTTACATTTTTGTGAATTAAAGGTTAGGTGTAGGGCTGTTATGGTGACCATATTACCGCCACACCAGTGGTCATGAGTCATGATCACAGTCAAATTCCACGTGACCGTTTAGTCATGGTAACTGGGCTTCTTAAGCTTTGATGCTGATGGTCATAAGTAGCCTACCAAACTTGCTAACTGCCTGGTACTCAGGCCTTTATTGTTCTTCTAATCACTCTGACGTCAATGCAAATGTGATCAAAAATCAAATCAAACACTTAATGAGAGCCCATGAACTCATGTTGCGCAACATTTATATAGGCTATGTAATTGCGTGAGAAAAGAGTTGAGATGCCTCTTAAAATCCCATCAGCTTTTTATAGGCTAGGCCTACTATATTTATTTCTCGAGTTTACTAATATTAAGCATTTTGCCTATCTTTTACAACAGGAGTATAGCCTACCTGGGTGGCATGAAAATGAACCACGGGAAAAAAGTCCTCCATTCGCTATTTAAGTGCATAAGATTACATGTATTTTTTTCCCCCTGCACCCTGTTGCGACACCGGTGCATGATAATGGTCCATTCTAAATCAAACTAATTTCACAAATATATTATTTTGTGAATGTAAAGACGAGATTAAATGAAGAATAATCTGATGGGTGACAATATTAACCTATCACTTATGAATGATGCTCAGCTTGTTCAGTAAGGCAAGAAACAGTGCATGCCTTTTTATTTGCCGATTTTTTTCAAATCAGTCACCCACCTCATGTAGCTTAGCCTATAGTCCTATATGTCTGGATAAGGTTTGTGTCACAACTAAAGTGGCCAATTAACTTCTTAAAATAAGTAGAGGCTGGGGCCTCCAGAGTGGCGCAGGGGTCTAAGGCACTGCGCTTGAGGAGTCACTATAGACCCGGGTTCAACCCCAGGCTGTGTCACAACCGGCCGTGACCGGGAGTCCCATAGGGTGGCGCACAATTGGCTCAGCATCGTCCGGGTTAGGGGAGGGCTTGGCCAGGGGGCTTTACTTGGATCATCGCGCTCTAGCAACTCCCTGTGGTGGGAAGGGTGCCTGCAGGCTGACCTCTGTCGTCCAGTTGAATGGCGTTTCTTCCGACACATTGGTGCAGCTTGCTTCCGGGTTAAGTGGGCGGGTGTTAAGAAGCGCGGTTTGGCTGGTCATGTTTAGGAGGAAGCATGACTCGACCTTGGCCTCTGCAGCAATGAGACAAGATTGAAATTGGGGAGAAAAATATATATAAATATATAATAATTAAGCAGAGCCTACCGGTATAGAGCCTAACTGGCATAGATAGGCCGCACGTGAGTTTCAAGTCCATTTTCACCATACAAATTCACCTTTATAATAAAGCATTACATGCATAATTGCATTTGCGGTCACTACTAACAATTGGATAGAAAAAGGGGGTTAAAAAAAATACAGGTTTTGTCATGCCCGTGGTATGTGGTCTGATATACCACGGCTGTCAGTCAATCAGCATACAGGGCTCAAACCATCCAGTTTATAATACGAATTGACATATCAGAGAGCCATGTGAGATAGGTGCTTTGGAGCACAACGATTGGCAGCTGGGAGAAGGGAATTCTAGTTATTATATTCAGTCCAAGAGCACAACAGCCACTTTGGCCGCAAAAGGCCAGAGTTTTTTTTAGAGGGCGTTACGGCCACACAAGGGGGATGCCACCAGGAAATTCGAGGCCTGGTGAGAATATTATCAAGTGCTTGTCAAATTGTGAATGAGAGACTGATGAAGTGTGTGTAGACTGCACAAGAAACAAAGCGGAGCTTTGCATGCAACTTTTTTCAAATCACCATTAAAGTAGCATCATGCCTTAAAACCTTAGAATGTATTCAATTGTATTCTTCATACTATAAAATAATGCAACAGAATTCTAAGCTAGTGTAGCTCACAATATGGTATAGCCAGATCAGGGCCTTTTATAAAAGGGCATCTCGGAGTATGCTAATCTGTTATTCTGAAATAGACTACATTTTCTTCATGTCATGTTTCTTTAGTCTTGTCTGAAATAATGAATGGATTTGTTGTGATGGTGTAGGCTACTTTAATAGGATTTATTAGACTTTTAAAATGTATGCTAGATGTTCCAAAGGTCTGCATCAGTGGCTTGTGGGCTATGCATGGAAGACAGGTGATGCTACACCTGTTTATGTTAATGGTCAATTACCGTGAGACCGGCAGCTATATGCTTGACAATCACCGGCTGACATTTAATGACCGCACCAGCCCTAGTTAGGTGACCCTGTGCACTTCATTTGTGATCCACATAGATTAAAAACAGCACACAACACCCACATCTTGAAAAGACAGACTTATGTGAATGTTGAAATGGTAACCAAAATTAACCTTTTAGGTGCCAGAGGATATGCCTGTGGAGGATGCATTGAAGAGTGGCAGTAAGCAGGGGAAGAAGTCGTGGCGTAAAGTCATCTCACGCACCATGACCCGCAAAACCTCCAAGACGGTACAGAAGGCCCTGGCAGAGGAGGGGGTAAGTGTAGCGTGATATACTACAGTGCCCATAACACTATATGGTTTGGTCTTAACAAAGATGGTTCCAAAGCTTACAATGTGATGTCTGTCTTCTTACCAATAAATCATCATAACTGACAGGTTGTCTAATAAAATGGCAATTAAACTCAGCAGGACCCTAAAAATAAAAAATAAAAATAATAACCCAGATTTTCATTGTAAAGGGTTTACACTGTTTCCGATGCTTGTTCAATGAACCATAAACAATTAATGAACATGCACCTGTGGAACAGTCGTTAAGACAGCTTACAGACGGTGGGCAATTAAGGTCAAAGTTATGAAAACTTAGGACACTAAAGAGGCCTTGCTACTGACTCTGAAAAACACCAAAATAAAGATGTCCAGGGTCCCTGCTTATCTGTGTGAACGTGCCTTAGGCATGCTGCAAGGAAGCATGAGGATTGCAGATGTGGCCAGGGCAATAAATTGCAATGTCCATACTGTGAGACGCCTAAGACAGCGCTACAGGGATACAGGATGGACAGCTGATAGTCCTCGCAGTGGCAGACCACATGTAACAACACCTGCACAGGATCGGTACATCTGAACATCACACCTGCTGGACAGGTACAGGATGGCAACAACAACTGCCCGAGTTACACCAGGAACGCACAATCCCTCCATCAGTGCTCAGACTGTCCGCAATAAACTGAGAGAGGCTGGACTGAGGCCTTGTAGACCTGCTGTAAGGCAGGTCCTCACCAGACATCACCGTCGCTGGATCAGACTGGACTGGCAAAAAGTGCTCTTCACTGACGAGTCACAGTTGTCTCACCAGGGGTGCTGGTCAGATTCGCGCTTTTCGTTGAAGGAATGAGCGTTACACCGAGTCCTGTATTCTGGAGTGGGATCGATTTGGAGGTGGAGGGTTCGTCGTGGTCTGGGGCGGTATGTTACAGCATCAACAGGCTGAACTTGTTGTCATTGCAGGCAATCTCGATGATGTGCGTTATAGGGAAGACATCCTCCTCCCTCATGTGGTACCCTTTCTGCAGGCTCATCTTGACATGACACTCCAGCATGACAATGCCACCTGCCATACTGCTCGTTCTGTGTGTGATTTCCTGCAAGACAGGAATGTCAGTGTTCTGCCATGGCCAGCGAAGAACCCGGATCTCAATCCCATTGAGCATGCCTGGGAACTGTTGGATCGGAGGGTGAGGGCTAGGGCCATTCCCCCCAGAAATGTCCAGGAACTTGCCTTGGTGGAAGAGTGGGGTAACATCTCACAGCAAGAACTGGAAAATCTGGTGCAGTCCATGAGGAGGAGATGCACTGCAGTATTTAATGCAGCTGGTGGCCACACCAGATACTGACTGTTACTTTTGATTTTGATCTCCCCCCCCCCCTTTGTTCAGGGACAAATTATTCCATGTCTATTAGTCACACGTTGTGGAACTTGTTCAGTGTATGTCTGTTGTTGAATCTTGTTATGTTCTTTCAAATATTTACACATGTTAAGTTTGCTGAAAATAAACGCAGTTGGCAGTGAGAGGACTTTTCTTTTTTTTGCTGAGTTTATATTGTAAACATCAACATCATTTATATTCCAAAAATCAAATGTAGATTCAAATATGTGATATATTTTTTGGGGGCATAGATATTTAGTTTACCCCTGAAAGTGACACACTTTCTTTCCTGAATATCATATGACAACTCAAATAAAAGGCAACAGAAAGTGTCTTAGTAGGGAGTTAGGCCACCATATGAGCCACCAGAACAGCTTCAATGCACCTTGCCATATATTCTACAAGTGTCTGGAACTCTATTGGAGGGATGTGACACCATTCCTCCACAAGAAATTCCATAATTTGGTGTTTTGTTGATGGTGGTGGAAAACGCTGTCTCCGGCACCGCAACAGAATCTCCCATAAGTGTTCAATTGGGTTGAGATCTGGTGGCTGAGACGGCCATGGCATAGTTTTCATGCTCATCAAATCATTCAGTGACCACTTGTTATCTGTGGATGGGGGCATTGTCATCCTATGAGGGCATAGCCATGATAGACAAAATAATGGCCTGCCCAGAATGTTTATACATGACCCTAAGCTTGATGGAATGTTGAATGCTAAATTAACTCAGGAACCACACCTGTGTGGAAGCACCTGCTTTCAATTTACATTGTATCCCTCATTTACTCAAGTGTTTCCATTATTTTGGTGGTTACCTGTGTCAATACTGTACCCCTTTTTATGAATATCTTCAAAAGGTTGATAGTGCCTCCCCCTAGTGGACACAGTACTTTGAAGTATTTTTACTTAAGTCGTTTTTTAAGGTATCTCCGAAATAAAAGGGGGTTCCCGAGTAGCGCAGCAGTCGAAGGCACTACATCTCAGTGCTAGAGGCTTCACTACAGACCCTGGTTCAATTCCAGGCTGTATCACAACTGACTGTGATTGGGACTCCCATAAGGCGGCGCACAATGGCCCAGTGTTGTTAGGGTTTGGCTAGGGTAGGCCGTCACTGTAAATAAGAATTTGTTCTTAATTGAATTGCCTAGTTAAATAAATAAAACAATTATAATGTACTTTTTACTCCATACATTTTCCCAGACACCCAAAAGTACTAGTTAAATGTTATGCTTAGCCGGACAGAAAAATTGTCCAATACACACGGTCATCCCTACTGCCTCTGAACTGGCGGACTCACTAAACACAAATGCTTTTGTAAATGACATCTGAGTGTTGGAGTGTGCCCATGGCTCACTTTCCGAACAAGAAAATGGTGTTTGATCACCTACCAACCAGTAAGAATTCCGGCTCTCACAGACCTGTTAGTTTTTCTTTAAGAAGCCCTCCTGTTCTCGACTCATTACCTGTATTAACTGCAAAATCCTGCAGCGCATGCAAGGTCCCCCTGCTCAAGCAAGCGCATGTCCAGGCCGTCTGAAGTCTGACAATGACCATCTGGATGATCCAGAGGAGGAATGGGAGAAGGTCATGTTGTCTGATGAGACAAAAATAGAGCTTTTTGGTCTAAACTCCACTCGCTGTGTTTGGAGGAAGAAGGATGAGTACAACCCCAAGAACACCATCCCAACCATGAAGCATGGAGGTGGAAACATCATTCTTTGGGGATGCTTTTATGCAAAGGGGACAGGATGACTGCACCCTATTGAGGGGAGGATGGATGGGGCCATGTATCTCGAGATCTTGGCCAACAACCTCCTTCCCTCATTAAGAGCATTGAAGATGGGTCGTGGCTGGGTCTTCCAGCATGACAACGACCCGAAACACACAGCCAGGGCAACTAATTGGCTCCGTAAGTGGCTCCGTAAGAAGCATCTCAAGGTCCTGGAGTGGCCTAGCCAGTCTCCAGACCTGAACCCAGTAGAAAATTGTTGGAGGGAGCTGAATGTCTGTATTGCCCAGCGACAGCCCCAAAACCTGAAGGATCTGGAGAAGGTCTGTATGGAGGAGTGGGCCAAAATCCCTGCTGCAGTGTGTGCAAAGCTGGTCAAGAACTACAGGAAACGTATGATCTCTGTAATTGCTAACAAAGGTTTCTGTACCAAATATTAAGTTCCGCTTTTCTGATATGAAATACTTATGTCATGCAATAAAATGCAAATTAATTACTTAAATCATACAATGTGATTTTCTGGATTTTTGTTTTAGATTCCGTCTCTCACAGTTGAAGTGTACCTATGATAACAATTACAGACCTCTACATGCTTTATATGTAGGAAAATCGGCAGTGTATCAAATACTTGCTCTCCCCACTGTATGTATATACACAACACATTTTTTGTATAACGAATATATGTCTATGGTTAGGGCATATTTTGACCTGAAGGCTCTGTCTGTTGTATAACACCTAAATAATATCCTTTATGTATACAGGGGGAGAGTGGTGAGGAGGGCTCCCTGTCTCCCACCACAGACTGGATGCCAGGCCTGACAGCAGGCAATAGGGCATCTGTGTGCTCCAATGGCTCCGAGGACACTGTCCACAGCCCCGTCTCTCGCCAGCTCTCTGGGTGTAAGTTAGGTTCAATTAAATATCTTATCTAACCAAGCCAAGTGATTTCCAGTGATTGTCTGACTATGGGTGTTGTGTATTACAACAGGTGGGGACCGCCAGAGCCTGGACAGTGGCTACAGCCAGAGAGACAGCATGAGGCTGGAGGAGTCCAGTCCTCCCTACACAGGCCCCTTCTGTGGTCGTGCTCGTGTCCACACAGACTTCATCCCCAGCCCCTACGACATAGAGTCCCTCAAGCTCCAAGTAAGTAGCCTGGTTTAACCAGACTGACGTTCCACTTAGCTAATAGCCTCTTTGGGCTAGGCGTGCCGCTAGCGCCACACCTCGACAACATACGGTAAAATTGCAGAGTGTGAAATTCAAAATACAAAATTCGTAACATTAAACGTTCATGAAAATACAAGTGTCTTACATCGTTTAAAAGCGTAACTTCTTGTTCATCCAGCCGCTTTGTCAGATTTCATTAAGGCTTTACGGCGAAAGCACACCATATGATTATCTGAGGACAGCGCCCCGCATACAAACACATTAAACATTTTCCAACCAAGCAGATGCATCACGAAAGTCAGAAATGGGGATTAAAAAATAAATCACTTACCTTTGAAGATCTTCCTCTGTTTGCATTCCAAAGGATCCCAGCTACATCAAATGGTCCTTTTTTTCAATAAAGTCCTTCTTTATATCCCCAAAAGGTAAGTTTAGTTGGTGCGCTTGACTCAGTAATCCACCAGTTTCCCTCGTTCAAAATGTATACAAATGAATCCCGAAAGTTACCAATAAACTTTGTCCAAACAAGTCAATGTTTCTAATGAATCCTCAGGTACCCTGATATGTAAATAAATGCTAAAATTAAGACGGAGAATAGTATGTTCATTTCCGGAGATAAATAACGAAGTGCGCGCCCTCACCAATGTGCACCACAACACTACAGCCAAAATGGGAGCCACTTACAAAAACGACAAATTCTAGCTCATTTTTCAAAAAACAAGCCTGAAACTCTTTCTAAAGACTGTTGACATATATTGGAAGCCCTAGGGACTGCATTCTGGGAGGTATTCCATTCACATTCCCATAGACAGCCATTATAATGAGTGGTGAGCTCAAAAAAAAAAATCTGGATGGACTCTCCTCAGGTTTTCGCCTGCTATATAAGTTCTGTTATACTCAGACATTATGTTAACAGTTTTGGGAACGTTAGTGTTTTCTATCCAATACTACCAATTATATGCATATCCTAGCTTCTGGGCCTGAGTAACAGGCAGTTTACATTGGGCATGTCAGTCATCCAAACTTCCGAATACTGCCCCCTAGCCGCATTCAGACTGGTTTAACCAGTAAGGCCCTCCTGAAAGAACTTGTTAACAGATTGTGAACAGATTGTGAAATAAAAGAATGGTTCCTTAGTCATCATCCATGGCTGAATCTATATAGAGGCCAATTGTACTGAGTGCTGACCAGATTAGACATGTAGCCATTATTAGAGTAGCTCAGTGAAGTATAGAATTACACAGATTGACTTCACATACTGTATACCACAAAATGTATGTGATCATATACTACTTAACTGGAATGTAGATAATGCTTGGATCGAGGTAGTCATCCACTGTTTCTCCTGCAGAAAGGTGACAGAACGAACCACTTCACATAGTACTACAAAATGTACAGTGCCTTCAGAAAGTATTCATACCCTTTGACTTATTCCACATTTTGTTGGTGCAGCCTGAATTCAAAACGGATTATATATATGTTTTTCTCTCAGCCATCTACTCTCAATACCCTATAATGACAAAGTAAAAACATGTTTTTAGTCATTTCTGAAAATGTATTAAATGAAATGACACGTAGTCCCACCTGTGGCCAATTCAATTGTTTGGACAGAATTTAGAAAGATATACACCCGTCTATATAAAAGGTCCCACAGTTGACATTGCATGTCAGAGCAGAAACTATACCATGAAGTACAAGGAACTGTCTGTAGATCTCAGAGAGAATTGTGATGAGGAAGATACTGTATCTGGGGAAGGGTATAAAACAATTTCTTGAGTGTTGACAGTTTCCAAGAGCACAGTGGTCTTCCTCATTGGGAAATTGAAAAGAATATTGAACTACTCAGCCTAGAGCTGGCCGTACAACCTAACTGAGCTACCGGGCAAGAAGGACCTTGGTCAGGGAGGTGGCCAAGGACCCATGACCATTCTGAGAGAACTTGGCTGAGATGGGAGGACCTGCCAGAAGGACAACAGTCTCTACACTAATTCACCAATGGGCTTTATGGGAGAGTGGCCAGACACTCCTGAGAGAAAGGCACATGATGGCACGTGAGAGATTCTGTGGTCTGAAGAAAACCAGGCACAGCTCATCACCCGTCTAACACCATCCCTACCATGAAGCATTGTGGTGGCAGCATCATGCTATGGGGATTCTTGTCAGTTGCAGAGACTGTGAGACTGGTAAGGTCAGAGGGAACAATGAATGGAGCTAAATGCAGACAAATCCTTGAGACCTTTCTCCCGGGTGAAAATTACCTTAGACAGGGGAGAATATTTACGTTCCAACATGACAATGACCCCAAGTATACAGCCAAAGCAATGCTAGAACAAGAATGTGAAAGTCCTTGAGTGGCCCAGCCAAAGACCATACTTGAATCCCATTTGAAAGACTTGAAGATTGCTATTCAACGCCGCTCCCCATATAATTTAAAGCTGCAATCTGTAACTTTTAGGGTGAACCGACCAGTTATAGATCTGTCATTCTCATTGAAAGCAAGTCTAAGAAGCAGTAGATCTGTTCTGTGTGCGCTATTTCTATGTTTCCCGTTCTTAAGTTTCATTTATGCATCTTTTACTTACTGGTTTTGTACACCAGCTTATGGAAAATATATTTCAATGCGGTTATGATGGTACAATGTTTCTCTACACCATACTTGCTTGTTATGTCATATAAACTGAAATTAGCTATACTATTAGCATTTTAGCAACCAGGAAATGGCAGAGTTGACAGCTTGAGAATATCTGCATGGAAGAAAAGGGAGAAAATCCCCAAATCCAGTTGTGTAATGCTGACAGTCATACCAAAGATGACTATAATCACCCTCAAAGGCGCTTCTACACAGTATTAACTCAGGGGTGTGAAGACTTATGTAAATTAGATTTTGGAATTATTTTCAACTAATTTGCAAAGTACATGTTTTCACTTCGTCATTATGTGGTGTTGTGTGTAGACGGGTGAGAAAAGAAATCTGTCATCCATTTAATTCAGGCTGTAACATAACAAAATGTGGAATAAGTCAAAGGGTATGAATACTTTCTGAAGGCACTTTACGTGGTCACATTGTATTATATAACTGGGAAGCAGATTGGATCTAGTTTGAGTCGAGGTGTTCATCATCCACTGTTTCTCCCGCAGAAAGGCGACATCATCCAGATCATTGAGAAGGACCCGGTGGGCACATGGACAGGGAAGCTCAACAACAAGGTGGGCACCTTCAAGTTCATCTATGTCAACATCTTACCGGATGAGGTCACTCCGCCCATGAGGAAAATGTGCTCCAGCAAGAACCGCTTCTCCAAGGCCAAAAACAAGCCCCAGACCCTGGAGGAAGTTCTGGAGCGGATCGGTCTCACCGTAAGACAGTCATATCCTCTTAATCTCATACAGATTCAAATAGACAATTGGCTTAGAGAACGCAATCAAAGCGCAATCATTATTAACTTAGATCAGTTCAGATTTGGAAAAGGTGATCTATAAAGTGATGTATAAAGACATTAGTGAAACTGGATAAGTATCTGACAACGCATCTCATATAATAGCATTGCATTCGAAGCCCTCAGAAATCCCTGTCAAATTATTAACATTTATTTTTGGATTATTGTGCAAAACTAATGATAATGTGATGATTCTCTCTGTTGTTCAGGAGCTGGGCTCTTTGCTGTCTATGCACGGCTTCCAGAGCCTGGAGGACTTTGGCGGCCTGAAGGAGTCCCACCTCAACGAACTTAACATCACAGATGCTGAGCAACGTACCAAGATTCTGACTGCCTCTGAGCTGCTGCGTGACTGTAGGTCCACACTCAATTCCATATAATAACATACTAGATCACACAAGAAACACTATAGGGGGCCCATGATCACAAAATAAAATCACAGAACGACTAAGCACACAGATGCAATGCTTTACTAGAGGTAGATGATGCCATAATGTACCTGTAAGCGATCACCCCATTGTATGTATTCATTTCTCATTTACATGGGAGCATAGCCTCCTATGTGGTACTTCAAGATGTAATGTAATGCAGGACATTTTCAGCAAAGCCTATAACTTCTCTGGACAGTGCCATCTTCAGCTTTCTCTCCTTTCTTGGGAAACTGCTACCTAATTAGCTTAATTTCATGAGCCAAACTGTACAGTAAAAGGTACAACATTCCGCTCACAAGTTACTGCATTGGCCTGTAGGAAACCCCATTTGGCCCTCATAAACACTTTGATATGGGAGCACTCTTCCCTCGAGTCAGATAATTAGCACTCATTTAAAAACACCTGTTTCCGACCAGTTATGATCCATATCATTATGGCTGTTTCCTCTGTTCTGAACATAAGTGCTTGGTTGGCTGTTAGCTGCTAGCCCCCTTAGGCTTCAACGTGCTTCCCTGTTTTAAATTACACCACGACTGGGATTCAAACGAACCACACTGCGCTGACGTCGCACTGCACTTGACTTCAAAAGGCAATTTCCCTGACGTTAGAGGCACATGCATTTGGACCAAAACTGAAATTGATGGGATCGTTATCTACGCTGTATTGATGCTGATGATTGTTTTGGTCTTTGTCCCCCTCAGCGGATGACGAGTCTGAGCCAGAGGAGGAGGAGGGAAGTAGCACTGAGGAGAAGGGTGACGTACCCAGGGACTCTGGCTGCTTCGAGAGCACAGAGAACATGGAGAACGGGCGCCATGAACCAGAGGGAGAGCCTGGTATGGAGCAGAAATTTAACCAGGAGCCAGAGCAGCAACAGAGCGAGGAGGATCAGCTGAGTTCTGTTGAGGAGCAACTGCAGGAGCTTACGGTGGATGAGGAGATCTCCTGAGAACTGAAGAGAATAGAAGCTCTGGAATTGAAGAGAACCTTGGTTGGTTGACTTTACTAATGGACATTTATCAAAAGCCCACGACAATTGGTTGATTTATTCAAACCATCAGAATAGTGATAATCAGGATTAAGCCATATATACTGCAAGGGAGTGTCTTTTAATTTGTTGCCCCCATACTTTTGTAACAAAGAGCCAGAGGGACTGCAACCGTAGCATGCGCTCCACCAGTAACTATTAAATGTTTTGGAAGAATGCAAGACCTTTGAAAGCATCTGTTTTTTTGTTGAAAGCTTGGTGTGGCCAGGCTGTAAGTACAAACGTGTTATCCTTTTCCATGAAACCATGGCATTTGAGCTATACTAAAAACGGTAATATTCTTCTGTGCGTTTCGGACTTGATATAGTCACGTAATTCCTATTTCCATCAATGGACAGGTAAGAAATTATTTTCCTGTGTCTTTTTAAAAAAATTCTTTATTCTGTCATCTTCAATTTATTACTTTTGAAATTTTTTAGGCATTTCCATTTTAAAATGTTTTCAATGTGTTGTGCTTTTGCTTGAATGTTTGTTGTTGTTCAACCGTTATTTTGGAAATAGACAACCAATTCTTGAATATGACCTATGAATGATTGTTTCTTATAGTATGTGGACTGTATATAACATTTTAGACATTTGACAGCACCAAAGTCATCTCATGTGTTCAGAGTTACTGTATATAACATATTTGACAGCACCAAAGTCATCTCATGTGTTCAGAGTTACTGTATATTTGCTTTTACCTTTTTGTTGTGTTGATCAAAGTTAATATCTGTATGTCTGTCATAGTAGTTAGGTTGACTTTTCTGTATTCAATTTGAAATAAAAACACATTTTTATACCAGTGTAGATTATTAAAAGAACTGATTGTGATCATATCTTCCTGACCACCTCCAAAAGGAGGATTTGATTGGTTGGACAGGCTATGGCGATCATGACATCAGCCAGTCAGGAACAAGGGCAGGGGTAAAAATACATGTCATCTGTGTGCACTTGAATAGTGAATGGAGACCGCTTTACCACCAGTTCGTTTTTCAATCATGCCAGGTAGGCTCCAGTTATTTCTCTCCACCCATCAACCCATATCATCTGCGCGACAGATGATATTCCTGGTAAAATTAAGGCGAATTGAAAACCAGTCACCTCTTCCCCTCCACCAACATACAAGATAGATGACCTTCGATTGCGGATTTGCTACCAACGGGAATCTCAAAACTGCAATACTCTTTGATTTTCTGAAACATGGGTTCGGGCAAGATGCTACTCGATGGATTCTCCATTCACTGGGCAGACAGGACAGTGGAGTCAGGGAAATCGGGGGAGGGGGGTTTGCCTCTACATCAACACCAACTGGTGTGCTAACCCCAGCGCTGGAAGTGTCAACCCTCTGTTCATCTGTCTTGGGATAACTGATGGTCAAATGCCGACCCTTCTATGTCCCGTGGGAGTTTTCAGCTATTATCGTGACTGTTGTATACATTCTACCTCAGGATAAGAAAGATAACAAGCTGGCCCTTAATGAAGTCTACAAGGCTATAAACAAGCAAGAAAATTTACATTCTGCATCACTAAGACACGTGATGCCCAACTTCCATCAACATGTCTCCAATGCCACTAGGGGCGATAAAGTCCCAGACCACTGATATTTTACCAACAAGCAACCATACAAGGCCCTCCCTCAGCCGCCATTTGGCAAATCAAATCATGACTCTGTACTCCTGCTTCCTGTTAACCTGTTGAGTGTAGGGGGCAGTATTTTGATTTTTGGATAAAAAACATACCCAAATTTAACTGCCTATTTCTCAGGCCCAGAATATGCATATAATTGTCAGATTAGGATAGAAAACACTATTGTCTGTGAGTTTTATAGAACTGATATTGCAGGCGATAACTTGAGGGAAACTCAACCAGGAAGTAGACTATTTTGAAAGCTCCGAGTTCCAATGAATGCCTTCCCTCCATTTAAAGGGATATCAACCAGATTCCTTTTCCTATGGCTTCCCCATGTCTTTAGACATGGTTTCAGGCTTTGATTTTGAAAAATGAGCAAGAAAGACCACATCGCGTCAGTGTATAGCTGGGTGTCCCCAGAGTTTTGCTTGCGCAACAGTTTGGAGCAGCCATTGTGTCTCTCTCTCCTATTGACGAATCTAAAGTCCCAGTTGATATATTATCGATTATATATTGAAAAAACAACCTGAGGAATGATTATAAAAAACGTTTGACATGTTTCTGTGAACATTACGGATACTATTTGGAATTTGTCTGCGATGTCGTGACCGCTCGAGCCTGTGGATTTCTGAACATAACGCGCCAAACAAATGGAGGTATTTTGGATATAAAAATAATCTTTATGGAACATTTATTGTGTAACTGGGAGTCTCGTGAGTGAAAACATCCGAAGATCAAAGGTAAACGATGAATTTGATTGCTTTTCTGACTTGTGACCAATCTACTTGATACTAGGTGTTCATAATGTTTTGTCGAGTGATCGATAAACTTACAAACGCTTGGATTGCTTTCGCTGTAAAGCTTATTTTCATAGTGGATTAACAAAAGGCTAAACTGTGTTGCCAAATTGCACTTGTGATTTCATGAATATTAATATTTTTCGTAATATTATTTGAATGTGGTTCTATGCAATTCAGCAGTTGTTGATGACAATTATCCCGCTAAAAGGATGGGTAGCGTCACAAGCAGAAACTCAAACAGGAAGTACCCGTGACTCGCTCCATTGAGAAATGGTCACCAGAATCAGATTATGCTACAGGACTGCTTTGATAGCGCGGATTGGAATATGTTTTGAGACTCCTCCGATAACTTTGATGAGCTAATCACCTCCGTCACCGGTGTCGTGACTGGACTTTAACATTATTCTGAAGACTTATTTAATTACCTAAATATGTCTAATTGTTACCCAATTAAATGAATCATTAACTAATTAGGATCTGGGACACCACGAGAGTGGTTCTTTAAAGAGTTACCATCTTCTGAATTAAACACAAAAAAGGTCTTTACCTATCACATCTATAAACAGTCAACTTATTAATCATAACCTCGTATCATATCATCATTCTGAACAGTCGTAACCTTGCATCTGCAAAAACCTGAGCCTTTCTTATTATTCAGTACTACACAAATTGGTTTCATTATTTATTTACTAGGTAATTAAAATGGTAACACAGGCTAAACATACACACTTAATACATTAAAAACAGGTCCCTAGCGGACTGACAACAATATGGCTAATTGTTACAAAAGACATGGAGAGAGAGGGACAGAGACACTTAACATTGCTACATTTAGAAACTACAAATGTATACTTTGCACACGAACCGTCGCCCGCTTGGCATAAGAAATCATGAATGCATTGACCTGAAATGTCTTGGTTCGCCGCGTATCTCCCGGAACCGGGCCGCCTTTGAAAGTGGGTTGGGCCTTTTTCGCGGCATGCTTGTAAAGCTCTGATGATCCACAAGGGTTCTAACAAGTCTTCTACTGTTGTTCTCCTCTGAAGTTGTCTGGTACCCGGTGACTTGTAGTGTAGTCCTGAACAGAACTACAGAGTTTATTCTCCATCCATTCACTCCGGACGATGCTTCTTTGAAGATGGGCTAGCCAGTCACCAATGCTCTGGATAACATAACAGCCTAACCAGCTCTGCTAGGGTGAGTAAAGTTCTCAGAGTGAGTTGTTCTCTCATTTGGGTCTGGAAGTAGCTAGCCAACGTTAGCCAGTTAGTTTGGGTGCTTGACTGCCGTTGTTAGGTCAGAATGCTCAGATCAACCCTAGACCTCGGCCAGAGTGTCTAGTGTGCGCTCTTAACGCTCCAAGAGCAAAACGCTCTGAATTTACGAATGGACAGTCAGACAACGCTTTGAGTTTACGAACGTCCAGAGCACACTCTGAGCACTGTCTGGCACTCCAGATTAAATTTACGAACACACCTGTAGTAATAAACCAGCTTTAACACCCTGACTACACCGCTCGCATAACGTGCACTGCAAAATAAATGTAAAAATCTATATTATTAAATTATTGCACCCACACTGCTCGCGCGTGTCAACGAATGTCTGATTTGCCAAGGGCTAAATTAGAAGTGAGTTTTATTTGTGACGCAGATCACGCTGCAAGTCCTGCCTCTCCCATCTCCTCATTGGTTTATAGAAGCAGATACCCACGTGCCATCTCCTCATTGGTTATACCCTAGTGGGTGATTGAAAGACGAATGGTGTTGTCGGTCGTCGTGGTAATACTATGAATGTTTAGATGCCAATCACAATATAAGTTAAAGAAAAAGCCTGGAAAGAGAAGAGATTACTAGAAACAATTCAGTTGACCGCTTTATGTGTGGATTAATTGTCGGAGAAGAGGACCTTGTGCATTTCGGGTATAATATAAAACAACTCGATGTTTATATCCCAGGACAAATTAGCTAGCAACAGCAAGCTAGCTAAATAGGACAAATTAGCTAGAAAGTACAAGCTAGCTAGCTAAATTGCCACAAATGTTTAATGCTTTTCGACCTGTCACCAAATTAATGTAATTGGTTCTGAGTTTGTTTTGATATTTTAACCTGCGTGTCGTGATCACGTTTGGTGTGGGGACAAAATACATGTATGCACGATGGCGCACGCGTGCAGCCGGTTTGGGTTCCGTGTTAGTCTTTAAATCTTTGGTTGTTTATAACATGGCCTCACATGTGAATCCTTAAAGAGATGGGTGGGGCTGAGGCTTTAGAGGGTGTGAACGATGCTGAATGGGTGTAGACAAAGAAGAGCTCTCCAGTGGGTGTACCAAAACATTCAAAGGACATTTTCTCAAAAGTGAGGTAACAAGTTGATCAACTTTCAAAGCAGAATGACTTTCCCCATTGTTCCTCAACTGTAGTGTATGAAATACTGTTTTCTAGCTCGGAGTCTCTACTTTCATCCAATGTAAAAAACACAATTACATATTTTGCTCCATAAGATTGATTCGAGCCCGTCAGTCACATATACAACTTGCACACCCACACGTAGACGTACGTATGTGGTGTAAAATGTATTACGAGAAATTAATAGGTTACTAGATTTGATAAAGTAACAATGTATGAATGTATAATGGGTTACTGGAGGTTAACTTGCTAGGTAGAAACTTATTATGGACAGAGCACGCCATATATAGGGGACTGATCTACAGTGCCAGCACAATTATAGTGAAAGTTGATCCTAGAAAGAGACTAGCCTCAAGGGAAATTTTTAAAAAGGACGCTCCCTCCAAAGTTTCTCTTCCCCTCTGAAATGTCAGTATTTTATAAAAATTCAGCGCATTACATTACATACATAGACATGTAATAAGTGTGAAGCAGAAAGTGAATGTACTACAGAAATAATTATATAGAGTAACATTGTTAAGGTAGACTAAAATGAAAAACAATGGCTTCCAAGACTGACAAAGTTATGTTTTTAAACCTTGCAATAGGGGAAAAGCAGAACATTGTTTGAGAGTGAAATTAGTGTATTAGCAGTAGAGATTGAGAAGGGCTTCCTATTGGGAAAGAAGGTAGTCCTAGTTGAAGGAAACAGTGAAAGCAACAAAGTGAATGGTAATATTAGTTGCTTTCAGATAGCACTCTAATAATGCAAAATCTTTGTAAATGTTTCATTATAGAAAGGGTCACATGATGAACAGAGGGATGGAACATTGGGACTGATATTAAATTAGAGGCCGCCATCTGGTGTTTGGGTTAGAGATAAGTTTCCTGTGGAACAATGGATAGCCGTCAGTACTCACTGAACTCAAACAAGGTTATAGTTGTACATTTGAGATCGAGGTATGAATAATTGAATAAGACACGTATTTGACAAGTTCCAATTATTATTACTAAAATTCTATAGTTTGGGTAGCACAAATTATACAAGTAAGAAGGAAATATCATCTACAAACATAATCTGTTTCCATTACGTGGAACGGTTTCCCGAATTGAAGTATATTCAAGTTAATGTTTTTAGTACCAACTACTGACTTTTTGAAGATCTTGGCAGATTTGTTAAACAACAGGTTTCATATTTTGACTAGTTTATGTCCCAGGGACAGTTAGCACAGGACTGTATGTCAACACAATAGTTAAATAAGAAGGTGCCTATTCATCTTTATGGAACATCATATCAGCTGATGTGTCTGAAGTTTAAATCTGTATATGCATGGTTTTATCAAGACTTCCTGCCCAAGATGCAGTAAACTTGATTAATGATTAAGAAGGTTTAGGAATGATTAAAATGTAGCATAGTGAAAACTAACCGGATGTTTATTTTCTTTCTTCAAGGGCTTCTTCAATGTCCTCTACAAAGTTTTTGGTGCCTTGAAGTTAGTATGAAGGTAACTGAATCCGGCTGCTAAAGGAGCCCCAAATAAAGTAAGGTCATTTTGTTTGTTTAGTTTATATTTGTTAGTGGTGTTGATACTGATTTATTGCGTGGGGTCTTTTTATTTTAGTGGGTTTTTCACAGGTTAGAAAGGATGCACCTTAAAAGGGCACACAAATTAATTTCTCTGAAGTATCTATTGTCAGAGTTTTGTGTGCACACATGTCAATTCTCTTGATAAGAAATGTACTGAAAAACCCAATGTAAACCTGATACACAATATGTTTGAAATATCGTTAAATAACGTGCGGTACAGGGAAATAAACACTCAATGTGGATGAATGACCTTTGACATCTGTTCTGACTTTCTGGTGAGGCCTGATCACTATCACTGGAAAGACTAGAGACATTGGGTGAGATTTCATGGGTTATGTAAACACTTATAATTAGGAAGAAGTTTATCATTTATCATCAACAGTCCTATGTGTGATTTGAAACATGAGAAGGAGAGAGAGAGAGAGCGCTGACCCTGAATGAGGGACACCTGTCTCGTCTACTCTACCATTACCTTATGGGAGAGAGTTAAGTTAAGATAGAGTCATCAAGGGTTGCAATTCGAATTTGATTTGTTACTTTAATTAACAGGCAGTGTTTTTTGGGGGGCGCATGAATCACGATGTGAGTCGTGTCCAAAAGGGGGAATTACCAATTCCCTGGAGCTCTTTGCTAAATATGCAAATAGATTTTCTTCCCATGCCTCCATGTAAAAGGAAAAAAGGTATGTTGTTAATGATTGACAGTTACTCCAAATTGATTGAAGTTTTCCCCACCTCGAGTGATATGATGAAGTGTATTGCTGTCATTTTGTTTTTGTCTTGCTTCAATACAAATCTCATCAGATTGGGTTTGCTGGATGGCCGGGATTTCTCCCTAAGAATTAGCCCTCCGACTCCCCGACCCTGTAACTCTGTGGTTGATTTCCCTTACTTTAATAGGAGAACAGAACCTTTTGATAGAAGCTATAATCTAATGTTTAAATGAAAATGTAATGATAATTATCACAGCTTGAGTGATTGAGTGATATTTTTTTTTAAATGTTTGTGCTTTTCTAATAACCAATTTCTGTGCTCATGCAAGTTACTGATTGCAGATATTGATGGTGTGGATTCGTTCAACTTGGCAGTACGCCCAGACCCTTGTTCTGAGAACGAAAGACCTGTTTCAAGGGCTCAGCTTAGGGAGACGAAGCCTTGTGCGGTATTGGTCTGTCACATGCATGAACTAGTATTGGTCAGTCACATGAATGAAGCAAACGTTAATGATGAATTAATTATAAATGATGAATAAGCTAAAATCATACAAATATAACTTGTCTGCAGAATAGGGACAGGAACTAAAGGGACTGCCCCAGTAGAGCTTCTGACAGACGTTCACAATGGTGCATCAAGTTTGTTGGAACCGCTCCAGTTAACTGTTGAAGTCAATCTTAAAATTATAAATTGAGTGTCCCATATGGAGGAATTTCCACGACAGAACGTTCAAAACGATATTGTGACCAAACATGCAACCCATGAATAGGAGGACGGGCTCATTGTAATGGCTGGAGTGGAATAAATGGAAGTATCAAACAAACATATAGAAACCACTTTTGACTCCGTTCCATCCATTCCAATGATCCCGTCCTGCTATAAATCCTCCCACCAGTCGCCACTGATGTATAACCTACTTCACTGTGGAAAAAGGGCCACAATACGTGTCATGTTATGATTTTCAGTTTGCTTCCTTCCATGACTGCTTTTTGCCTTCTTCTCCCAGGATCATAAGGAAAAATCATCGAAAACAATTGCTATGTTTATTTACAATCCCCTTCTCCAAAAGGATTGCTCATTTACCGAGCGCTTATCAATTTAGAAATTGCAGTTCATGGATATTCTATCAGAAAATATAAAGTAGATGCTTTGTCTACTTGGAGCCGTCAGGTTCGCTCGACCTTGGGCTCTATTCAATCTGTAAAGCTGCTTACAGATTCCACGCTAGAAATCTAAAGTGAATTTCCGATTGAGCCGACATATGCAGCATTTACTGTGAATGCAGTCTCTGCTAAAGCAGGAACATTGCCATTACATTTCAGTCACGCTGTAAAGATGAACTTTTGCAATGCGGATTGAATAGAGCCCCATATTCCTGGTTCTCTCACGCATAAAGGTGGTGGAATTATAAGGGAATTAAGTCCAGGTCAGAATATGGCGTAGCTGTAGCCATACCTTCGCTACACCTTCATTTCTGAGATATCCACTCCAAACAAATAGCGGGTGAATAGTCACTGAGATGGGGACCAGAGGGTCAATCTCGTTGATGTCAAAGAATGTCTATTTATAGCCCTGGTTGCACCTTGCATTAACATGTGGTTTTCACGATCTGATCAAGATGATCCAATTACTATCTGTTCAAGGTTCTGTGTCTACTCATGGTTTTTAAAATGTCTCTTATCCTTCCACTGTGTGTATTGTGACCAGATTTCCTGGTCCCTCCATGTATGAAAATTATTTGGTAGTCAGCGGTCAAAATCCTTTCCATGCAATAATTCAGAGACAAGATGATTAATAATAATGACAACATCATTCAATTACCAGACATGTCAATCAATCATGTAAAAAGAAGTGAGAAATATCATGAAATATACGTAATCACAATGTTATTACTAAACAATGTGAACATAAATATTAGTCCATCTGTGGTATTGTATCTACTGCATTACGTACGGTGTTATGTAGATCAGAGCATTCAGATCAGAGACCCTCGTCACGTACTTTTCACATTATAAATCAAAAATATACATCCAAACATTGAGAGAAAAAAGTCCAAACTTCCCAAGTCATTGTATCGACAATTACTATATGCCCATAACGATAACATTAATAGTACAAGGGTCCAATTCCTTCAATTATCTTTCAACCAGCTTAAACTTTAACATGAACATTCCCTTTTTCATTTGTTAAATCACAATCACCAATACGGTCACACTTTCCATTGACAGCAATGCAGCAGCACAGTTATCTACGGAGAGAGAATTTTTACAACTGGCTAGAACAGAATACTATTCAGGGGGGAAACAAATCAACTTAAATTGATAGGATTGGTTTACCTAACAACTGCTCCGAAAGACAAAAATAGATAAAAAATAAAAATTAATAGATTTCCTGAAAGGCCTTCTCAATACACACACACACACACACATTCAGGAAATACTGTACACCACTATTTGATTAAAACATCCATTTGTTGTCCATTTCAGAAGGCGGCTTACATTCTCAGCAGCTCCGGGGTAAAACTTCCCCTAGGTACAGATCTATAGTAGGATCGGCTTCCCCTCCCCCAATCCTAACCTTAAAGGGATACTTTGGGATTTTGTCAATGGGAACCTTTATCTACTTCCCCAGAGTCAGATGAACTCAAGGATAGCATTTGTGTGGCTCTGCGTGCGGTTTTGAAGGAAGTTGCTAACTCTAGTTAGCATTGCCTAGCGAAACTACCTCCAACTTTGTTCATACTGGACGCAGAGACCATTGGTGTGGAAAACTCTAAACTGACCCTGACCGGCGTTGAGGGGCAACAGCACAAGTATCCTTCCAGAATCTGTAGACTACGCAAGTGAATATGGATTTGATCTTTCCTTCCCTAAAGTAAATCCCTTCCATGAACTTCACCAGATTGTTGTAAAGTCTACTCCAGATTTTAAAAATAAAAGTGAGAAAAACACTGCAAGGGCCTAGATGGAAACAACTAGTAACTCCCCTACTCACATTTCCAATAAAAAATACACCGGAAAAGAGACTCTTTGTGAAATGAAATCAACAAAAGTATAAACACACTGCTTGGCCCTATACAGTAGCTCTGCAATCCTTACCATTCATTAAATCTGATTATTTCAGTATCATTCTGTTCATATATAAATAAGGCAATAGTAAACATGATGCACTGCCCTCATTTGGGCCAATTGAGATAATGCGTGTTGACTAAACACATTTTCGCTTTGGGCCAATCAGTATAATTTAGTAGATACTGGATCTCTATGGCAAGATACATCATTCACCCAAGTTTCATCAATACAGGGCCAGTGGCAGTCTGAGATATCGCGTCTGACTAACGTATGAATGAAAGGACGGACACAGATCTACAGTCCCCTCTTCATCGTGGGGTACAATTATCTTGGGCATATGAAAAGGCTGAACGACACCGTCAACGTGGTTATACTGTTTCTATACAAGTATACATCACAATTACTCTGCCTTGCATACAACACAAAGCGTAATACAGACTCTCTCCAACCACTATCAGTTTAACACATCACCCAACAGTCAGGCAAGCCAGTCTCACAGACTTATCCCTTTGTGAATCCTGTCCCTTCGAGTTGTCTTGAACTGAAGCACCTGCAATTCTCAACCTCCTTGCCCCACCTCTCACAAACCCCCATAATCCTCTGCTCCATTTGGTGTGAAATTAACGGAATGTGTTGACAGGAGAAAGCGAGAGAGAAAGCAGCTTCAGTCTTGATAATGAGCCTGTCGCAGATGGCTTTGGCCGTGACTCTGTTGCCTGGGGAACAGAACATCTTCCCTGGGAAAGATGGATTGGAAGAGAGGAGGCGAAAGAGTGAGGCATGGAGGCGTGGAAACAATGAAAGCTTTCCTCATCAATGGATCATGACATGGAGCAAGGACACCAAGTTGACAGTGAACGCTAGGAGGACAAATTCAGGAGTTGCATGACTTGCAAGAAGCAGGGCAGGCCTTCTTACACAGGCAAATATCTAACACTGGACACATGCACTTTCCAAAAACAGACAACCTGGGTCTCTTTTCATCAGAAATAGATCCAAGTTAGTTTTTTTTTAACACCTACATACGGGTATGTACATTTAAACAATGGCTTTACTTCATCTTTTTTTTTTTTTGCAGTCTCATTGGTAACTATAAAAAGCGACGTTGTTTCTCGTTGGACAGTCTGCGTGTACGATTTGGAGTGCCCGAGTCGTGAACTGGAGTCTGAGGGTCTTCTCTGTAGATAGACAACCTTACAGTTATAGTCGCATGTGATAGCGCAGCTTCTCGATAAGGCACTGTAACTAGTGTCTACTGTCAGCAGCAATCAGGCCTTCTGTCACACACACACACACACACACACACACACACACAAAGGTTGGGGTTTCCAATACAAATGCAGTCAATTCAGAGGGTACACTTTTTTGTTTGTTTGTTTCTTGGAACATTTATTTCATTTTACTTTCTTGAATTGACTGAATTGAAATGACCCCCAACACTGACACACGCCTACCCAGACACACTCCGGGGACAGTGGCAAAGTGTCCATTTCTAATGCTAGATACAGGAACTCTGAGCGTGTACCCCCTGCAAACGGTCAGCGCAAATGTGGATGTTCAACTATTCCAGAATAACTGGACCTTTTGCTATAACAGTATAAAAATGGAAGGACGGTAGCCCGAGGCGGCACCTTCATCTCAACAAATCTAGTCAGAGATGCTAATTAGGATAGAACTCGACGCAGCAATATCAGTGGAAATCAGGTACTGTCATTTGACTTCCCGGAAGAGACAACATGATGGCTGAGATATTGCCTCCCATGGTATTTGTTTCCTTTCACCACTATGTTCTACTGTTAAAACACACCCTAAAACAAGTTGTCAGGCCTTATATTCTCATTATCCAAACGGCCAACTTTCCCATTAATTGCATAGGGGGCTGTTCGTGTGGTTCAGTCGAGAAGATGAGAACGGTCTAATAGTGTGTATGTGTTAAGAGGGTTTACAACACAAAAGCTAGTATGTTAGAACTGGCCTTTTCACATTTTAAAAAGTCATCATCACGGCTATAAAACAAAAACAAAAGACAGAAAAAGTAGAATTAACAAAATCAGAGCGAGTCCACAGGTAGCCATAAGCCAGAGGTGCCTGGGTACGGGTGCACATTTTAGGACACCCTCAGCCTCACACTACCCGGGGAATATAGTCATCTGCATCCAGTGATATCGCAGTTCGTCCCACAGTTTCACCATTCTCTGTGTTTATCCACGCAATGTTCAGGGGAACGAGAAAGGTGCCGAGCCACCAGCCCCTAATACCCAACCCCACCCTTCTGAAGTGTGAATGTCTATCAAGCAGTCCTGCAGTCACTGAGTTAGGGGAGAGACAGGGTTTGGTGTGGGGCACCAACTCTACATATCTGGTGGAATGAGCAGGGTCAGAGCCCTGCAGTCATTTCCCACTCATTACAGGCAGATAGATGCTTTTCACTCATATAGAGGTTGATTAAAGTGTCTCCTCACAGGTCCAGACAGAGCATTTTAGTGATAAACTGACTTTGGGCGGGGCAAGGAAGGAGTCTCCACCCCCACCACGCAGCTAGAGCGCCTTCTCCTTGGCGATAATGATGGAGGCCTCCACGTCAGTTTCAGGTGAGGCCAGGGGCGGGACTTTGGCGGGAGTGGAAGGCTTCTCCTTCTTGGGGGAGGGGCTTCCTTTCTCTGCGTGGGAGATGGCCGAGTCTGCGATGCTGGACTTGGCGTCGTCAGGGGTGTGCTCGTTGGGGATGAGTGGAGCTGTAGTTTTCTACAGAGGGAACATGAAACAATAGGGAACATGAATCAAGACTAAACTATTGATAGCTGCCCTGTATTTGA
Organism: Oncorhynchus tshawytscha; assembly: GCF_018296145.1. Taxonomy (NCBI): domain Eukaryota; kingdom Metazoa; phylum Chordata; class Actinopteri; order Salmoniformes; family Salmonidae; genus Oncorhynchus; species Oncorhynchus tshawytscha. Next base: position 49,922,781 of record NC_056436.1, read on the forward strand.
ATTCAGGGGATGTGAAAAGACAAGATATTGCACCAGTAAAAAAATACTGACAAAGTGAGGCACAAAATGGCTACAGTAGATGGCAACTGTAGACATTGCAATGTACAAAATGGCTATAGTAGGACAGACTAGACACCAGTACAAAATGGCTATAGTAGGACAGACTACACACCAGTACAAAATGGCATCTGTACAGACAAAATGTCTACAGAACTGTGAGCTGCCGAGTACATTAATAGTATCTTTATTTAAAAAAAGGAAAATGGTTTCTGCTCTACAGTACATCGTTCACCCCCTTTGCTCTCCTCCCTCTATGCAATTGATTTAGGCTACATTGTATGCACGTTCACTGTACTAATGCTTCGTGTCTGGCAAGCTGAAACCATTTCAGTGCCAGACAGTAAATTTGCGTGCGTGCGTGCGTGCGTGGGCTTACTGTGGTCTGTGGCACTGGATTGCTCTGGGCGGCAGTGGACGCAGGAACAGGCAAATCATCCTGCGTCAGCCCTCTTCTGTCCAAGACACTGCCAAGGGGAGACAGACAGTTATCAACAACACCCTATTCACCACTGAACAGAAAAGGAGAGAGTGAGAGAGAAATGAGAGAAAGACAAAGGAGGGAGGTAAGGGAGGAGGATAAAGGGAGGCTACATGAGAGAGAGGAATAATATTAGACACTAAGCAAACAAGAAAGTAGTGAGAGTGAGACGAGGGAGGGTCGGAAAGGGCGGGAGGACCAGAGGGTGGCTATAGAGGAGAAGAATAGTAGAGGGAAATTAGCAAGAGGAAGATAAAGAAAGAGAAGTAGCAAGAGAGAAAGAGACCATGAGAGGGAAAAACAATGAAAACCAAAGCAGCAGAGTATTTTCTACACTAGTTAATCCTATGAGCACAGAATTGTGCTCCTTCTGTACAGTACCTGGGGTATGCAGGCCCACATAACACTTCACAGCAGTTCTTGACGATGTTCTTGTGGCTGTAGGGGTTTTGCAGCCGGTTCTTTCCCGACCATGAGCCTTTGATCTGTAAAACACAAAATACAGCCACCCGTAAAAAAAAATCTTGATTAGATCAGTACTGAAACCCCTGAGTCAATCACATTTGTCAGTGATTACAGCTGAGAGTCTTTCTGGGTAAGTTTCTAAGGAGCTTTGCACTCCTGGATAGTACAACATTTACACATGATTTTTTTTTAATTCTTCAAGCTCTGTCAAGTTGATTGTTGATAATTACTAGACTGCCATTTTTAAGTCTAGCCATAGATTTTCATGCCAATTTAAGTCAAAACTAACAAGGCCACTTTGGAACATCTAGTGTATGTTTGGCCTTGAGTTTTAGGTTATTGTCCTGCTGAAAGGTGACTGCCTCCCAGTGTCTGTTGGAAAGAAGACTGAACCAGGTTTTCCTCTAGGATTTTGCTTGTGCTTGGCACCATTCAATTTTTTTTAAGTCTTGAAAAATTCAACAGTCCTTAAACAATTACAAGCATACCAATAACATGATGCAGCCACCACTATGCTTGAAAATATAGATTGGCACTCAGTGATGTGTAGGATTTGCCCCAAACATAATGCTTTCTAATCAGGACAAAATTGAATTGCTTTGCAGTAATACTTTAGTGCCTTATTGCAAACATGATGCATGTTTCGGAATATTTTTTATACAAACGTCCTTTTCACTCCTCATTTGTCTCCTATCACAGCCATTAAACTATGTTTTAAAATCCCTGAGAGGTTTCCTTCCTCTCCGGCAACTGAGTTAGAAAGGACACCTGTATCTTTGTATTGATTGGGTGAATTGATACACCATCCAAAGCTTAATGAATAGCTTCACCATGCTCAAAGGGATATTCAGTGTCTCCTTTACCAATAGAGTTCAGTGTGTCAAATCGGAGCGCCTGTTGTCCAGACCTCTGGCAGTCTCTATGGGGATGCCACAGGGTTAAATTCTCGGAACAACTCTTTTCTCTGTATATGTCAACGATGTCGCTCTTGCTGCGGGTGATTCCCTATTCCACCTCTACTCAGACGGGCCAGATGTATACGTAATGGTGTCTTCTTTGGACAATGTGTTAACAAACCTCCAAACAAGCTTCAATAATGCCATACAACACTCCTTCGTGGCCTCCAACTGCTCTTAAACACTAGTAAAACTAAATGCATGCTTTTCAACCGTTTGCTGCCCACACCCGCCTGCCCGACTAGCTTCACTACTCTGGACGGTTCGGACTTAGAATATGTGGACAACTACATATACAGTGCCTTGCGAAAGTATTCGGCCCCCTTGAACTTTGCGACCTTTTGCCATATTTCAGGCTTCAAACAAAGATATAAAACTGTATTTTTTTTGAAGAATCAACAACAAGTGGGACACAATCATGAAGTGGAACGACATTTATTGGATATTTCAAACTTTTTTAACAAATCAAAAACTGAAAAAGTGGGCGTGCAAAATTATTCTACTTATTATACTTTGTGGTTGCCAAGGTGATAGCTGACTGGAGAACTTGAGTGTTTACATCACCCACCCTGAGTGTATATTTATCTTTCCAGCCATGCCAGCACTCCACTTTGAGCATTTAAAACAGAACCCTGGAGTGAAGCAGCTCCTATCAACTGACACAGGGTCAGGTCTTACTGCATTATGGTTCGGATTAGGGATAGCGTTAATCTGATCCCAGATCTGTGGTAATGTAAAAACTTTAACTCGAGTCCCGACTGTGTAGTCGCTACATTAGACGAGTTGCCTCCTACAACGTGCCAATGTTCCAGCAGGCACGCCTGTACTTAGACAACATCAGTTTAGCATAGAGGAAAGGTGGGACATCCGGCTTTCTTACGCCACCGCCTTATCCGCTTGTTGCCCTAAGCGTAAACACCCCTCAGACACAAAATAGCATCTAGAATATTTTGAATAAGTGCATTTCGCAAGTGGCTAGTTTGTGTCAACCTTGAATAAAAACTACTGCAAAGGTTTGGCCTGCAAACTTTGGCTTCAAATTGCAACGTTCTGTCATGTCTGCCTACAAGCTATGGTAAGACATTTTCATATGCACAATTCCTGTCTGCATTTTAAGCCCCACCTACCCAATCTCATGATTTGTTGGTGAGAGTTGTCTGAGGAGGACCCTTCCTGGATTTATTTGTCCCTTTTTGAAGTTACCAAGAGAATCCCTCATGATTTCTGAGACTACCAGCTGTGTCAATAATCTAAAACATCCTTCCTTCCTCATCTCCATAATCACCCGTGCTGGATAAAAAGAGGAGAGGCAGACAGTTTAAACTGTTGAGACACAGCCCCTGTAATAGGAGTAGTGAATGGTAGAGAATAGATATACTCACATCCTCATTGGTGGTCTGGTTGAGGGAGATAAGATAAGAATGGAAGCCTGTCAGTCCCACTACTGACCACAAGGTGAAGAAGCACACCAACACTTCCAGCACAGTGGGATGGGGTTAAAGAAACAGGACAGAAACAGTAACAGTACTACAAGCGCTAAGTCCACAGGTCAAGGATAGGTCTTTGTCGAACATGCGGTTACTGCAATCACTACTGATTTAGATAATTTTATGTTAAATGCCCCAGGGATGATTCATTTTATAACTTCATATAACATGATGACTCAAACCTGTCTATCTTACAATTATTATGAATGTCTGATTCTTTTAGGTTTAAAAAGTAAACCACAGTGGCCCTGTGGGTCAATAACCAGATGGTATTGTGAACTGTAGATTTATGTGGAACTGAAAGGATATGTTCCAGGTGTGTCTTGTAGTGTCTTCACAAACCCAGAGTCCACCGAACCTGTAGAGAGGAGCACATAGTTAAAGAATGTTCTGTGGAGCATATACAGTGCATTCAGAAAGTATTCAGACCCTTGACTTTTTCCACTGTGATAGTTAGCCTTATTTTCAAATTGATTAAAATTGTTAGTTCCCCCCCCCCATAAATCTACACACAATACTCCATAATGACAAAAATCAGGTTTTTAGGCATTTTTGCAAATGTATTAAAATTAGACATTTTACTCAGTACTTTGTTGAAGCACCTTTGGCAGCTATTACAGCCTCAAGTCTTTTGGGTCTGACACTACAAGCTTAGCACACCTGTATTTGGGGAGTTTCTCCCATTCTTCTCTGCAGATCCTCTCAAGCTCTGTCAGGCTCGATGGGGAGCGTCGCTGCACAGCTATTTTCAAGTCTCTCCAGAGATATTCGATCAGGTTCAAGTCTCTGGCAGGGCCACTCAGACATTCAGGGATTAGTTCTTAGCTGAGTGCTTAGGGTGAGTGCTTAGGGTCGTTGTCCTGTTGGAAGGTAAACCTTCTCCCCAGTCTGAGGTCCTGAGTGCTCTGGAGCTGGTTTTCATCAAGGATCTCTATGTACTTTATTCCCTTCATCTTTGCCTCGATCCTGACTGGTCTCCCAGTACCTGCCGCTGAAAAACATCCACACAGCATGATGCTGCCACCAACATGCTGCACCGTAGGGATGGTGACAGGTTTCCTCCTGACGTGACGCTTGGTAATCAGGCCAAAGAGTTCAATCTTGGTTTCATCAGACCAGAGCATCTTGTTTCTCATGGTCTGAGAGTCTTTAGGTGCCTTTTGCCAAACTCCAAGCCTGCTTTCACGTGCCTTTCACTAAGGAGTGTCTTCCGTCTGGCCACTCTACCATAAAGGCCTAATTGGTGGAAACCTGCAGAGATCGTTGTGCTTCTGGAAGGTTCTCCCATCTCCACAGTGGAACTCCGGAGCTCTGGCAGAGTTACCATTGATTTCTTGCTCACCTCCCTGACCAAGGTCCTTCTCCACCGATTGCGCAGTTTGGCCGGGCGGCCAGCTCTAGGAAGAGTCTTGGTGGTTCCGATTTTCTTCAATTTAAGAATGCAGGCCACTGCGTTCTTGGGGACCTTCAATGCTGCAGAAACTTTTTGATACCCTTCCCCAGATCTGTTCTCTGACATGCACTGTCAAATGTGGGACCTTATATAGACAGGTGTGTGCCTTTCCAATCATGTCCAATCAATTGAATTTACCACAGTTGGACTCCAAAACAAGTTGTAGAAACATCTCAAGGATGATCATTGGAAACCGGATGGACCGAAGCTCAATTTCAAGTCTCATAGCAAAGGGTCTGAATAGTTATGAAAATGATTTTTTTATTTTGATAAATTAGCAAAAATGTCTAAAAACCTGTTTTTGCTCTGTCATTATGCGGTATTGAGTGTATATTGCTGAGGATTTCTTTTTTATTCATTTCATTTTAGAATAACTAAACAAAATGTGAAAAAGTCAAGGGGTCTGAATACTTTCCAAAAGGCACGGTGAAACACACACTCCTAATAAGCTCCAAGACGTACACTTACATATTCCCCTCACTCACTCGACCATTAAAAAAACAAAACTATTCATTAAAATTAGGGATAACATTGACAGTGCGCAGGCTGTGGCTTGAATAAAGATCACAAGCCTGGAGTCAATTATCCTGACTGTAAATGCCCTCTGCTTTTCCCTGCCATCTCGCTGTCTGTAAAGTCCCACGTATAGGAACAGATCAAAGGGAAGTGTGTGAGTGAATGGGTCATCCAGGCAGTTACGCTCCAGTCAAGCCTCAGCTGAACTAGGTCTCTTTTTCATCATATTTAGTCTGCATCCCTCACTCTCTCACTGACCCTTCCCGATCGAATACACTCTCTCAACTGTCAAGAGTCACGGTTTCCACGCACACCTGTGAATCGCCCAAATCTGTAAACACAGCCTTAAAGTACTGCCATGGTCTGAAACTGACCTGAATCTACATTTGCTTTTGTTATTCTATTGTTTTTGTTATTCTATTCTGCTCTGGTCTCGACTGACACCTATGTAGCGAAACTATGAAGGAACAACAGTACTCACGCATCACCACGTGTACGATGGCGAAGGTGAAGATGTAGATGGTAAGCAGGGACAGGGACAGAGTGAACAGGTAGAAGTAGCGGTAGTTTCTCTTGCCCACACAGTTGCCCACCCAGGGGCAGTGATGGTCAAAACGATCTGTGGAAAAGAGGAGCGGGAGGCGGTCAAAGATGGAGAGGAGAGGGAAGAGGTTCAAAATGTACATTTCAACACACACACAAAAACACACTAAGTTCAATTGAACTTGTGGAGGTGTCAATGAGTGCGTTGGATAGACCCTTCCCCAAAGTTCTGCTGGTTAAAAGGTTGAACAAAAATGAAAATAAATTTAAAAATGATTTAGCTGGGTAGTCATTGAAAACTCATTCTGTCAATAACAACCAAGTTCAACAAAGGTAAAGTAGCTATTAGCCAATGTCCTCTGCTTACAATAGGTCCCAATCCCTCAAACACAAGCACGCAGTTGACAGGAAATAAGAGCCATTTCCCTAGAATGCCTTTTTCTCTGATCTAAATATAGTGACCCCTGTTTCTTCATTACACTAGGACCAGAGCCAGAGTGAAGCTATCCAGGGTCAGACAGCTTTACACTTTTCTCCCTGTGGCAGACAACACGTACACATTAAAACATATATGATGGCAGCATGCAGGTGGGGGCACTTCTGCATTGAAGCATATCTGGAATGAGGAAAAACCATCAATATGATTTGTTGATGTACTGTATATATAAAGGAGCCCAGTGTGTATAATCAACTACTAGATATTGTACGACAGGTTCATGGAAAACACCTTCCTTCCAGCTATTAACCACACCCACTAGTTTTACTCAAATGTGTGAAAAATCTATGTTTTTAATTCATTACAATACCGCAACAGACTTGATTGCATTGAAGAAAGGTCATGTATTTTGTTTTGTCCAACTCCTGTGCAAAGACAGATGACCATTAAACCCACAGCCTTTATTGATTCATTGATCATATTGATCCCTTACTGCAGAGTAAAGGGGCCTGAGCCATAAGGAGGCTGGCTGGCTGTCCCAGGCTGCTGTGTCATGCTGGTTGTGTGTGACCAGCATGACACAGCACACGGATTTTGGGGGAGTGGGTAATACACAATAACTGATGTTTAAAGGCCAAATGCATGGTTCAAACATGACTAGCCCAAATACTGTTATTCTGCAAAGCTTGACATGTTCATGCCCACACATGAAAAACTATCCTCAATAAACATTCCAAAGAGTACTTTGTAGAGATCTGGGGAGAATGAATAAAACATGGCAGCATTCCAAATCCCCACTGGAAACCCATTCAGCTGTAGAATGGCCCATCTCCGGATATGGAAATTATCAATAGAGCTTTAGATTAAAACTATTTCCAATAAAAAAATTCTAAAACACTGACAAATAAATGTAGGTAAGTTCAAGGCTTGGGCAAACAAATAAAAACTTGCATCAGCAGAATGTGTCCTTCACACACTGATAAAAATAAGCTAGTTTTCACACAATATCCAGTCTGAGTGAATTGAAATGAATATGTTATTTTCAGACTGAGTCTTCTTTCATGATAAGAACAAGATGAATTGACTGAAGGGAGAAGAGTGCTCTCTCTTACCCACACAGTTGTCACAGATACTGCAGTGTGAGGCGCGAGGCGGTCGGAAGATCTTGCAGGTGTGGCAATACTTCAGTTTGACGATCTGCCCGTTGATTTGGACGTTGCGGATCCGAGGTGGAGGCCGCTGCCCAGCCGGGACGTTCCCATTAGCCGCCTCTGAGACAACAAAAAGGTGGCCATTTGGGATTATACTCAGTTAACAAATGGAGTCATATCTATTCATGTTCATACTGTGTAGTGCAAGTTTCACACGCAGGTTAAGCCTAAATTGCCTTTAAATCAAGAATAATTATAAATAGGCTTCAGACATGTCTTAATCATGGATGATAATCCGCATTTAACAAGTTAGAAGTCATAGATCGACCACAGGAAAATTACATTAAATCAACTAAATATACCAGACTTAACCAGAATTCAAACAATTGACCCAGAGTGCCTCTACCACACACATAATCATATAGTAGAGCATCAATTCTATTGCATTGCCTGTTGCTAGCTCCATCGCCACACTTCAAAGTATTGTATTCAAAGCTTCCAGTCGGGTTTAATATCTACACAGTGAGGCCGTGAGTTTAGAGCCACAATGGCGGTTAAAAATGAAGGGCTTTGGAAGCACACACAAATGTGAATCGTCGAACCTTGAATGTCGCTTCAGCCCAAGGTTCCACACACACACACACACACACACACGCACACACACCGGTCAGTTATTTACCATGATGTTAAAGCATAGCAGGACTGTTGCTTTTTAAAAATGTATTAACCTGGACCTGGGACGATGGGTCTTGTTGTGCCAGGGTATGTAGTCCTGTTTACAGTAACATGAATCGTTTAAAAGGAAAAATCCACTTCTTCCTTTAGAATTTACAGTGTTAAATAACACTTTTTTTGTGTGAACAAATGTTTCATTGTGGGGTTATGACGTTGGTAGCAACATGGGAAATAGCTGTGGGAATCTGTTGCAATGCTCTCTCTATGGGCTGGCTGGCTAGCCAATAACACCAAAGACAATATCCGCATGTAACATGGCTGGTTAACTTACGTCGCCTAAACAAACTGGACTAATCAATTTAGGAGTCGACAATCTCACCATGTTCAACCTGAATATCGATGTGCCTCAGAGTGGAGTCGAACATGCTCAACGGCATAATTTATATACTTTTGAGGAGATGGGAAAACGTTGTCGTGCTACGTCAATGGGCCGCTTGGTGCATTCTGGACGATTCTGGGACAAGGAGCTCTCCCCCTTCAATGTGAGTCTATTGGGCGCTAGCTCAAAACCAACATTAACACGAATTTCGTCAACAATAAGTATAAAACAGATGTGCGATGTGAAATAATGAACTTGCGAGACGCAGCATGACAACGGGAACACGATTGGTCAGTCATGCCTGGTGGGGCGTAACACCTTCCTCTGTTCATTGGATTCCCATCTCATTTCTATAATATCTCTGGGCAAAGGCACCAAGCAAGTCACTAGACTAAAAGAGAGAAAAATATGCTATACCCTACGTTAAATTTAAAAAATGTATCGAGGTAAGAATCACAAAAATATGATAAATTGCTTATTCGAGAGAAGACATCCTCCCGAGTTATGAAAATCGGGCCAGTACTGAAATCTAATACACGTTTCCGATCTAAAAGTCGTATTCCTGTTAACATCCAGTCTGAGCGACTTTATCACGTTGCTACGTCCACTCAGATACACATGAAAACATGAAATGATCCAGGGAATCGATAGATCAAATCAGAAAATATAACATTATAAAACATTCAAAATGGTTGAACCTTTCCTTTATGGTTCATTTGGATAAACGGAATAACATGACTGAATACTGCCAGTAGGAATACCTGCTAGGACAGGTGGACAGCACAACTTGACCCAAAATCAAACATTTACAGTTCGAAAGCATTACCACCTCATAGGCCATACCACTTCCAAAGTCTTTGCATGGTTAAAGCAGAATATAATAAGGATTTTGATACCGCCATTGATGAAAAAAAGTCAACACTGAACAGGCCAAATCAATAGTGTACAGCACACAAGATGGCGGTCAAATGTCTTCTTCACATAGTGAACAAACACTTAAAGAAACACCAGGCTTTTAATAAATCGAATCACATGTGAATCAAAACCACATTCTACTTAAAACCATTGCTTTGTGGATTAATGTAGCTAGCTAGTGTAACGGTAAAGCTTCCGTCCCTCTCCTCGCCCCTACCAGGGCTTGAACCAGGGACCCTCTGCACAAACCGACAACAGCCACTCTCGAAGCATCGTTACCCAGCGCTCAAAAGCCGTGGCCCGGGGCACAACTACTTCAAGGTCTCACCGATTGAAACGCTATTAGCGTGCACCCCGCTAACTAGCTAGCCATTTCACATCGGTTACACTAGCAGTCCCTTGGGAAAAGCCGGTCTTCATCGGCCCAATTTCATGATGTATTTCATGAGGATCTTATACTGTTAGCATTCCTCTAGGAACTAGCCACTAATGGGCCAAGTGACAGCACCGGAGCTGTGTGCTGCCCTATAGGACTCCCAATCACGGCCGGTTGTGATTACAACCCGGAATTCGAACCAGGGTCTGTAGTGACCTGTAGCACTGAGATGCGGTGCCTTAGACCGCTGCGCCACATGGTACAGTCCTCTATGGAATTCTACAGTATTTCAATTAAGTGTTTCAAGGACAAAATGACATGTATTTAAGTACTTTATTGTTTTAGTGGGGACAGTAACATTAGTACTCTCCAAAAATGTATTGTATATAAACAGTGCCTTCACTGTATTCACAACCACATTTTTGGTGTTACAGCCTGAATTTAAAATGGATTTAATATATATATTTTTTTGTCATTGGCCTACATATAATACCCATAATGTCAATGTTTTTATACATTTCTAAAAATGTATTTCAAATAAAAATATGAAATGTGTCAATAAGTATTCAACCCCTTTATGGCAAGCCTAAATACTGTATATTAGTGGTTTATTTAACATAATATTTTTACAAATGTACAACATTTTCCTCCACTTTGAGTATTTTGTGTAGATCGTTGACAAGAAATGTCAAAATAATTTGAATCCCACATAAATTTGAAACTCACAGGGTGTGAATAGTTTATAAAGGCATGTTTTTATTTATTTTTGCTCACATAATATAATTTAGAAGTATACATTAAGCTGTCTGTAATAGAATAAACATGAGAAAAAAAACCAAATGTAGACATAAAAATGCATTTCGACAGCTTCCAAAATCTATTTTTTTTATTTTACAATGGAGGAGTACCACCAAGATGGCTACACGGTGGGGTGTAGCCATCTTACAGCGCCACCTGTCAGTCATATAGGGTTTTATACACGTCGTTGGGCTCAAAACATCCGTGCCCATCTGGGTGACGCAATCTCTATTGCACTCCACACTGACCTTTCCCACTTGGACAAAAGGAACACCTTTGTGAGAATGCTGTTCATGGACTAAAGCTCAGTGTTCAACACCACAGTGACCTCCAAGCTCATCACTAAGCTAAGGACCCTGGGACTGAACACCTCCCTCTGCAACTGGATCCTATACTTGCTGATGGACTGCTCCTAGGTGGTGAGGGTAGGCAACAACACACCCGCCACGCTGACCCTCAACACGGGGGCCCCTCAGGGGTGTGTGCATAGTCCCTGTTCATCCACGACAGTGTTGTTGCGCACGACTCTAACGCCATCATTATAAAAAAGTTTGCCGATGACACAACGATGGTAGGCCTGATCACCGACAACGACGAGACCGCCTATAGGGAGGTCAGAGATCTGGCGGTGTGGCACCAGGACAACAACCTCTCTCACAACATGAGCAAGACAAAGGAGCGGATCGTGGACTACAGGAAAAAGGAGGGCTCTTCCCCTAAAGAGGCTGAAAAGATTTGGCATGGGCCCTCAGATCCTCTTCAAGCTCTACAGCTGCACCATTGAGAGCATCTTGCCTATCTGCATCACCGCTTGGTATGGAAACTGCTTGGCATCCAACTGTACAGCCCAGTACATCACTGGGGACAGTCCCTGACATCCAGGACCTCAATACTAGACAGTGTCAGAGGGAAGGCCCTAAAAATTGTCAAAGACTACAGCCACCCAAGACACACTCTGCTACAGTGGTACTGGAGTGCAAGCATTGACCCCCTTTTTATGCACACTCACTGGACTCTGCCCACACACACACGTATATTGACACCACACACGTATATTGACACCACATACACACTGCTGCTACTCTGTTATCCATCCTGATTGACTAGTCACTTTTACCCCTACCTACATGTACATATTTCCTCAACTACCTCGTACCCGGTACCAGTACTCCTTGTACACTGACTGTACTGTTCTGTTCTTTCCATGACAGACTGACCATGTGAATCCAGTTGAAAGCTATGATCCCTTATTGATGTCACCTGTTAAATCCACTTCACATCAGTGTAGATGAAGGGGAGGAGACATCGATTGTGTATGTCTGCCATTCAGAGGGTGAATGGGCATGACAAAATATTTAAGCGCCTTCGAACGGGCTATGGTAGTATGTGCCAGGGACACCGGTTTGAGTGTGTCAAGAATAAGTTATCAGGGAAGGATCGATGCACGCCAACAAAGCAATCTGTGGCTCAACATATTCCATCTGCTAAACAAGGTAATGTCACACAAACTGAACGGCCTCGCTGTTCTAAGTAGTGCCATTGCTAGCCCAAATATGAGAACGTTATCCCAAATTCATTAGCATGTTAGCCCAACAGTTAATAGCATGTTAGCCCAACAGTAAGTTGGGCTAACATGTTAGCTAAAAATCCATTAGCATGGATCAGACTGGAGTCAGACTGGAAGGCCTGTGTCAGAGCAGTCACAAAGGGAGCATATCATCCCAATAGGCAATAGCATGTTAGCCCAATAGCCGTTAGCATGCATCTCAGTGTTTTCTGACTGGAACGCTCGAGTCAAAGCCGTGACAAAGGGAATGCTGCCAGCCCAGGCACTTCCAGTGGACAACCTGCAGCAGCGGCAATCATTTACAGCCTTGTCCTGTCATCTGGAGAGGACCTCTTACCAGTCCCCCCCCACCCACGCCTCTAGACCGTAACGAGAGAGAATAGGGACACATGGAGGGCAATGTGAATCTTCACCGCTCAGACAGAGAGGCTGCACACTGAACAGCTAGAGAGGGAGGGAGGGTTGGGCTGTGGCATGGCTATTGCAGAGGAGACCGGCTTTTTCCTCAAGAGATAGAAAAGAGAAGCTGGCTGAAATAATGGCAAAAAATGTGGATAGTCCACTAGGGAGCGGTCAGGTAATCAAAACAAAAGCCATTACATGCATGTGCAGCAAGTTCATTCAGACCCACATCTGGCTAGGTTATACAAAGTAACATAGGAAGATTGTCTGCAAAATATCCCTATTTGGTTGTGCCTTCATAATTAGTGCCTGTGCTAATGTTGTTTAGATAGAGAACGTCACAATGCTTCGCTGTAGGGCCAAACCAATGAATTCAAACTACGTCAAGGCTTGAAACAGTACACTTCAGATTGGAGAAAATAAATCTGACTAGGGGATGAGCTCAGAACAGCATGGAAGATGAACCTTTAGCGATAGAAAGCATAACAAACACGAATTAAAACAACAGGCTGAAGCTCTGGTCTCTGCTAGATGTCGACCGACTGATTTTTCAACACCAATACTGATTATTGGAGGACTAAAAAAAGACTATACCGATTAAATCGGTCGATTTATATATAATAATGACAATTGCAACAATACTGAATGAACACGTATTTTAACTTAATATAATACATCAATAAAATCAATTTAGTCTCAAATAAATAATGAAACATGTTCAATTTGGTTTAAATAATGCAAAAACAAAGTGTTGGAGAAGTAAAAGTGCAATATGTGCCATGTAAAAAAGCTCATGTTTAAGTTCCTTGCTCAGAACATATGAAAGCTGGTGGTTCCTTTTAACATGAATCGTCAATATTCCCAGGTAAGAAGTTTTAGGTTGTAGTTATTATAGGACTATTTCTCTCTATAACATTTGTATTTCATATACCCTTGACTATTGGATGTTCTAATAGGTACTTTATTGCCAGCCTAATTTCGGGAGTTGATAGGCTTGAAGTCATAAACAGCGCAATACTTGAAGCACAGCGAAGAGCTGCTGGCAAATGCATGAAAGTGCTGTTTGAATAAATGCTTACAAATCTACTGCTGCCTACCACCGCACAGTCAGACTGCTCTATCAAATCAAAGACTTAATTATAATATAACACACAGAAATATGAGCCGTAGGTCATTAATACGGTCAAATCCGGAAACTATCATTTCGAAAACAAAATGCTTATTATTCTTTCAGTGAAATACGGAACCATTCCTTATTTTATCTAATGGGTGGCATCCATAAATCTAAATATTGCTGTTACATTGCACAACCTTCAATGTTAAGTCATAATTATGTAAAATTCTGGCAAATTAATTAGTCTTTGTTAGGAAGAAATGGCCTTCACAGAGTTCGCAACGAGCCAGGCGGCCCAAACTGCTGCATATACCCTGACTCAGCTTGCACAGAACGCAAAAAAATTGACAATTTCCCTCGTTAAAAATAATTAATGTTAGCAGGCAATATTAACTAAATATGCAGGTTTAAAAATATACACTTGTGTTTTGACTTTAAGAAAGGCATTGATGTTTATGGTTTGGTACACATTGGTGCAAGACAGTGCTTTTTTCACAAATGCGCTTGTTAAATCACCCGTAGGCTGTGATTCAATGACAAATTAACAGGCACCACATCGATTATATGTAACGCAGGACAAGCTAGATAAACTAGTAATATCATCAACCATGTGTAGTTAACTAGTGATCATGTTAAGATTGATTGTTTTTTATAAGATAAAGTTTAATGCTAGCTAGCAACTTACCTTGGCTCCTTGCTGCACTCGCATAACAGGTAGTCAGCCTGCCACTCCTCATGGCGTGCAATGTAATCGGTCACAATCGATGTCCAAAAATGCTGATTACCGTTTGTTATGAAAACTTGAAATCGCCACTAATTAATCGGCCATTCCGATTAATCGATCGACCTCTAGTCTCCACACTGCTGCTTGACACCTACTTTATTCATGCACCTAGAAGGCTTTAGACCTCGCTTGGTTCCTAATTCACAGTCCTCCCCCGGCCACCCGGTGACATTTGTTCCATATCAGGAAGTGACCTCCCTAGCTTTAAACCCTTAGGCATTTCATGTACATCAAAGGATTAGATCGGTATGGCCAGCATGATAGTAGCTCCACCTTGCTCTCCGATTGGCTAGATAGCTAGATGGAATTCTTTCAGAACTACAGAAGTGTCACACTACGTTGATCCAGTTTAGGTTTCGAATAGAAACATTTAGGGGGGTTGGACTAGGGCAGGGATCATCAGCCTGACTAACCAGTGTCTGTATGTAGCCTCGCTACTTTTATTTTCCAGTCTTTGTACTGTTGTTTTATTGATTTACCCATTGTTCACCTAATACCTTTTTTTGCACTTTTGGTTAGAGCCTGTAAGTAAGCATTTCACTGTAAGGTCTACTACACCTGTTGTATTCGGCGCACGTGACAAATAAACTTTGATTTGATCAACCAGATTCAGAAGAATAACATAATTTTGAATATTTTGTAGACTGCAAATTGATTGCAAGAAGCCCAAACAGATATTATGTTTGACCAAAACATAATCATGTCAAACCTTGCTTACATTTGTATCCGATCACGTGTCTCTCTATTACACAGGATACTTTGGGACAGATTCCCAAAATGACAACCACTTGGAACTGATTTGCTGGTGTTTTTACAATAAATAAAATCTCCCGCCGGCCAAATTCAACCTGCAAGTTGGGGAACCCTCACCTAAGGTTTTTTTTCTAGACAGGGCTTATGGAAGAATGAGGGAGGCATGGGTGTGAATTATTATTATGATGACACAGGTATGGATCAACTACTCACCAATTTCCATCTCAATGAAGGTGGCCTCCTCGGGGAGGGCGCGCGGCAACACCCCCGGGTCACTGAAGCTGGTCCTTAGCAGCATGGCCATGACAAAGAGGAAGAGGACAATAGCGAAGACCGGGATGGCAGGGGACAGGTGGGTTGCCAGGTATGGGCATCTGCAGATGTGAGAAGAGGACCATAGGTTAATAGCAATATTCAAGCACACACACAAGTACCACACAATGTTGTCTCTTAATAATACTCCTTACTGAATGATTATAATACGATTGACCCATAAAACATTAAGCTAAAGCAGGATAGTTCGTGCCATGGTGATAATTCTGTTTAGTTATGTTGATGCAAATTCTCATGAATTTAGTGGGAAATTACAATTTCTTGCCTTCAATTTCATACCAAAACTAATGCTCCTCATCTGATATAAAATATGTATTTACATAACCCAGGAGCTAATCTATTTTTCCTTTTATGGCAGCACAACAATATGGCTGCGAAGATAACTTCATCGGGGGTGGAAGAATCCCTCTGCTTATACACGAGAGGGTATTAGCGTCCCATCATTGTCAACAAAAGCGCTGCACAGTCGGCACTGAGAAACAAGCCTGTACACATTCTTGTAGAGCCGTGCTCAGAAGGTCACTGTCGCAACTGTGCTGTTAGGGCCGTCTGGTCTGCAACCCTTCCCCTAGGGCCACACACACGCGCGCATTGCAGCTACGGCTCAAGAATCAACAACAGCCCGGAGACCGTGTTTACTCTTCCGAATGCTCACACACTGTAGGGGGAGGGGGTGCTTCATTAACATAAAACCAGTTGGCACCCGTAAACAGACAATAGAGTAGGGATACCATTCTGCAGCCAGGATGCCCCTCTAAAAAAGGCCCTTTTTCCCCTTCACGGGGGCGAAGGTGGTCTGTAAAGTGCTGCGGCAGATTGGTAAGCGCCGTAGGCCACTGCATTGAGCTATTAATAGAAAAGCTGCACTTCTCTCCTCCTTCCCCATGCGAAGAGATCACACATCCATAATGTAAGGGTAATATATTATGGTAACATTTCCCTCTTCATAATGAATTAGCAGCACATTTATAATACATTGTGAGCTATACATGCCACATGGAATTCATTGTGAAGGGAGCATTGGAAAGAAGAGGGGGTCAGACAGGGCAGAAATCCTGAGTATTTCATGTTAGACAGCGCATGGGTGATGAGTCATCATGAGTGTTTTTCACAGTGCCCATGAGCAAAATGGTGTAATACAGAGTTTCCCAAACTCTGTCCTCGGGATCCCCAAAGGGCACGTTTAGTTTTTTTGCCATAACACTACTTGATGATTAGTTGAAAAATCAGCTGTGTAGTGGTAGAGCAAAAAACAAAAATGTGCACACCTTGAGGTCGGGAGGACAGAGTTTGCAAAACCCTGGTGTAACAGGATATAGGTTTGATTATGCAAGAGGTATGTATAAAGGAAATCATTTTTTCAAATCACCAGATTTCTAGTGGATCCAGATATATATAGACTGGATCTCCTGACAAAATCCCCAAACACTATCAATCCAAGAAGATTATTTCTAGTTCAAAAACAAACATTCTCCCAACTCAGTCTGGTACAAATGCTGTTGTGATGTAAGCCCCAAGACACCGACTGTCATTTTCAGTTCCCATTTAAAATGTTCAATTTCCTCTTTTTGTTTGGGTGCCATTTTATGCTGACTCAAACACTGTCCTACACCACAGTGGAAACATACTGTAAGAGGGAGGAAAAGGTTAAAAGGGGAGGGGTGTAGCTACAGTGTACAAGAGTGAGCCAACAAAATACAGGGTAACAATGATCCTTTTAGTTCCTTTCACATTATGCAAATTGACTTGATTTCAGGACGTATTCCTTTTAACTCTTAGTAGAGCAAAAGGCACTATGTAGATTAGACGGGTACGTTTGCAAACTGGTGCCATACTTGCAGGACAGGTCCGATATGTTTCCCCCAGTACCTTGTTCCAGATCTGTTTTTGCGGTGTGTTCAACTCCTTTGCCTTGACAACGACCATATGAGTTGGCAAGACCGCACAAACAGATCTGGGATCAGGCTACCTTTTCTACACTAAATGGAAAAATATAAGGGAGAGATCCATACAATCAATATAGATTTCCACTGGTTCAAGCCCTGAGACAGTTGCCTAGAGCTTGCTAAATTACTGCAGAGTCAGAGGACAGGAAGTGAATTAAGAGAACGGAAAGGGAGGCAGGAAAAGGAAGCTTGGTCTCAGCCCTCTCGCAGTGTCAATTATGTATAATTCCAGCACTGATGACTGGTTGAGCATTCTAGTCACACTTGGAATTCCTGGACATTACCAGTAGCCAAAACCAGGGTGGTACCATAGCCATACATTTGGCTTTGGGTGGCTCTTAGAGCCTGAACGATAAAAATAAAATATTTTTTTTTTAAAGGTTGACCGATATAAACCGATAATATTTGTATCAACATTTAAATCCACCGAAAAGGACATATATAAAATGCGGAGAAAAAGCTAAAAAAAAAGACCGGACATAATCCCCCAACATAACTACACCAGTCGGAGAAGAGAATGAACTAATTCAGTGGTTTACAGCCCTACTATTGATTAAAACACCAAAACATTGAAAGTGTGTCCCGTTGTTGTTTTTCCAGCTGGCTAGCATGAGGCAGCTCAGTCTTCAGAGCCCAAGCATCTTTTTTTGCTGGAATCGATGCGGTTTATCCTCCTTTCACTGGAGTAACAGTTGTTCAAAATAGAAAAAAATATTTCTGGCGCTCCAATTTTTTTTGTGGTGCTTACATTAAAATGTTCTTTCTGCTTATCTTTGTACGGCTGTTTTAAGAGCAATCCATAGTTCCCCCATTCCAGCTAGAATAATAAAATCGACAGATATAACGGTCATCGGTAAATATTTCCATTCTAAAAACCAGATCCAAAAATCCCATATCGGCCAGGCTCTAGTGGTTATTATCCCTTGTTGTGTCAATCATTTTTTTTAAACGATGCGATAAACCAGTCAAATTTAAGCATGGCCATGTATATTTATTACGTCAACAGCGTAGTCAACTCAGGTTCAGACTCAACACTCATGATCAGATTCAGAGTTCAGTATTATTTGGCTCTGGGAAATCTCAAGATTATTTAATGTAATTCTTAATATATTCTCTTAATACATTATTTTGTTTGTTCTTCATCTCCCTCACTGGGACCCAAAAATATATAAAATTCTTGATTCTTGCGATAGTGCGATGTTCCAAATGCCTCTAAAACATACATTTGAATTAATCGAGTCATTGAGCAACACAATTCATTTAAGATACCGGTATCTAAATCTGTAATTTCGCTGCTCTATCCCTTTAGAATTGGACCAAGAGCCCATCATTCATGCATGCTATGGACCCTGTAAAAGGTATCGCACACTTTCCTAACACGAGGCTGAGCTTGTAACAGCCAATTCTTGGAAGCAGAGATAACATATCACCCCTGGAAATGTTTGCAATGCAAAGGCACCACCCTTACCTGGAACCAATTAGAATAGCTAACTGATGCAGAGTGAGAAGTTCACTTCCAACTTTTAACTACTGGAGGGGAAGGGACATTTGCATGAGGGCTCTCTAATCTAGACTTTGAACCATTGAACTTCACACACACACAGGGGAGAGGATATGTACAGGACTCGTTAAGTAACAAGAACTGTTCCCTTTGTGTTGAGGTGTCGATGAAACGGGCTCAATTATCAGTTGGAGACATAGTTGAAGTCAGAAGTTTACATAGGCCTTAGCCAAATACATTTAAACTCAGTTTTTCCACACTTCCTGACATTTAATCCTAGTAAATATTCCCTGTCTTAGGTCAGTTAGGATCACTACTTTATTTTTAAGAATGTGAAATGTCAGAATAATAGTAGAGAGTGATTCATTTCAGCTTGTATTTCTTTCATCACATTCACAGTGGGTCAGAAGTTTACATACACTCAATTAGTATTTGGTAGCATTGCCTTTAAATTGTTTAATTTGGCTCAAACGTTTCAGGTAGCCTTCCACAAGCTTCCCACAATACGTTGGGTGAATTTTGGCCCATTCCTCCTGACAGAGCTGGTGTAACTGAGTCAGGTTTGTAGGCCTCCTTTCTCGCACACGCTTTTTCAGTTCTGCCCATAAATGTTCTATGGGATTGAGATCAGGGCTTTGTGATGGCCACTCTACTAGCTTGACGTTTGTTGTTCTTAAGCCATTTTGCCACAACTTTGGAAGTATGCCTGGGGTCATTGTCCACTTGGAAGACCCATTTGCGACCAAGCTTTAACTTCCTGACTGATGTCTTGAGATGTTGCTTCAATATATCCACATCATTTTCCTACCTTATGATGCCATCTATTTTGTGAAGTGCACCAGTCCCTCCTGCAGCAAAGCACCCCCACAACATGATGCTGCCACCCCCGTGCTTCACGTTTGGGATGGTGTTTGACTTGCAAGCCTCCCCCTTTTTCCTTTAAACATAATGATGGTCATTATGGTCAAACAGTTCTATTTTTGTTTCATCAGACCAGAGGACATTTCTCCAAAAATTACGATCTTTGTCCCCATGTGCAGTTGCAAACCGTAGTCTGGCTTTTTTTTAATGGCAGTTATGGTTTCAGGTTGTGTCGATATAGGACTAGTTTTACTGTGGATATAGATACTCGTGTACCCGTTTCCTCCAGCATCTTCACAGGGTCCTTTGCTGTTGTTCTGGGTTTGATTTGCACTTTTCATAACAAAGTACATTCATCTCTAGGAGACAGAACGAGTCTCCTTCCTGAGCGGTATGATGGCTGCGTGGTCCCATGGTGTTTATAGTTGTGTACTCTTGTTTGTACAGATGAACATGGTACATTTAGGCTTTTGGAAATTGCTCCCAAGGATGAACCAGACTTGGAGGTCTATAATTGTTTTTCTGAGGTCTTGGCTGATTTCTTTTGATCTTCCCATGATTTCATGCAAAGAGGCACTGAGTTTGAAGGTAAGCCTTGAAATACATCCACAGGTACACCAATTGACTCAAATGATGTCAATTAGCCTATCAGAAGCTTCTATAGCCATGACATCACATTTTCTGGAATTTTCCAAGCTGTTTAAAAGGCACAGTCAACTTAGTCTATGTAAACTTCTGACCCACTGGAATTGTAATACAGTGAATTATAAGTGAAATAATCTGTCTGTAAACAATTTTTTGATAAATTACTTGTGTCATGCACAAAGTAGATGTCCTAACCGACTTGCCAAACCATAGTTTGTTAACAAGAAATTCGTGGAGTGGTTGAAAGATGAATTTTAATGACTCCACCTAAGTGTATGTAAACTTCAGACTTCAACTGTATCTGCCCCATTTCCTGAACGTAGATTACACCCACTCCTGGACAAAACAACTGTTTACGGTGGGGCAAAAAAGTATTTAGTCAGCCACCAATTGTGCAAGTTCTCCCACTTAAAAAGATGAGGCCTGTAATTTATCATCATAGGTACACTTCAACTATGACAGACAAAATGAGAAGAAAAAAAATCAAGAAAATCACATTGTAGGATTTTTAATGAATTTATTTGCAAATTATGGTGGAAAATAAGTATTTGGTCAATAACAAAAGTTTCACAGGCCTCGCTCATCTTTTTAAGTGGGAGAACTTGCACAATTGGTGGCTGACTAAATACTTTTTTGCCCCACTATCTCCATTGAGCATGCATTTTAACCCAGGACTAGGCTAAATCTGTCTGGGAAACTAGCCCATCATGTACTTCGCACGTGGAACGCTCTCTAAAGTAGAGATGTTGCAGACTTCAAATATTAGTAGTCCTCATGCTGAGCAACACCACCGTGCCTGAGCATCAGAGGGATATGTCATGCCTAAGTACTTCCTACCCAGTCTTTAAACTTTACGTTGGCATTAGCCGTCCGTCGGAGAGCAGAAGTGAAATCACAATACCATTGATTTGTGTACCGTAATGCTGCGCTAGCAGATCTGCAGTGGGACAGCTGTGAAATTTACATCTTTTGTAAGGATGTCTGCCCACAACTTTCTCCCTCTGTCTCACTCACTCTTTCTTGGGCACTGGTGAGAAACAGAGAGCCCACAAATTACATTGGCTGCTTCTCTCTTTCAGATGCCCACAGGAAATAGTTCCAGAGGCCCCAGTGAGTGAGGCCCCAGAGATCTCATTCACAGTCATCGCAACACGTTCAGTAGTATACGATTCCTTCATGTTTGTTCTAGATAGTATATTTCTACATTAACTTTCCACAATGCGTGTGCCCAGTTATCCTCCTGACATATTTGCTTGAGACTTTCAGCTATGGCCACAAGACAAAGTGCTGGCTGGAAACACCCCATTAAAACAATAAGAAATAATCCCAACCGACAGTAAAGGTGCATTTTAGTGGCATAAAATTACATTAAAGCTGAATAATGAACTTTAGTTTACTAAACAATTGTGGTGTCTTAAGGACAATCTTAATTTATGTGCGTTCGGAATTGAAAACGGTCTGATCTTAGTCAGAAAAAAAGTTGAATCAGCAACAAAGTTGGAACACAGTGGAGCAGAACAAAGTGTTGAATTAATCAGATAATAACAATTTGATTCCAGAAACATGAAATACCACACCAGTTACCTCCGACAGAGAGAGGAAAAAGGAACAGATTTTCCGACAATACAAGCAACTGCAAAACATTGGTTGTGTCCCAAATAGCACCCTATCCCCAACAGTGCACTACTTCTGACCATTTTAGGATGTAATACACATCGATCTACAAATTGGGAAGGGACTGAAACCGTAAGACCCAAAATGCTGCCAAAGTGGCTACGAGGCAGTACGCGCACCTGAGTCCAGGCCTTTAAAATTTGACATCAGACAGAAGACATCTCTTGGGAGAATAGTGGCAGCTGTCATCCATTACACAGCACTTTGATGAGGAGGCAAATATGTATTAAGTGTGCGTCCCTAGCTCACCTGCTTGTATTGAAGTACAAATACGAACAGGATCATTTCACTCAAATTCACATAAAACACAACAACAAGTATCTATATCCACAGTAAAACTAGTCCTATATCGACACAACCTGAAACCATAAGCAAGCTTTTAGTCAACAAAGACTCCATTGTTATTGGAAGTAGATACAGTAGGTTTTCCCAGCTGAATAAAAAAATAAATAAGCGCATTGACTGGGTTATGTTCATTAGGCACAAAAAACCTTGACGAATCATTTTCATTTCCCGTTTTAGAAATGGTGTTACATTGTGCCCTACTGAACACAACCGTGCTCATTGTCATGGGAGCTTGATACAGAATGGTTTCCAAGAAGCTGAATATAAATTAGGGATTTTACTGCATGGCTCGTGTTTATTAGGCAGGGAAACAGACAAATTAATGGATTTTCCCTCTGTTTGGCTGTTTTCAGAAGGGTAACAATTAGGGCGAGTGTTACAATGAGAGGCTAGATTTAGTTTTAGGGCTTAAGGGGAAAAAAAAAAATGTTTTTGAACAGGAATCAATTTACAAGGATGTTAAAACAAGCAAGCATATATGAGCAAGAACGCAGGCAGGAGAAAGAGCGAGAAAGAAAGAAATGGATGCCTGGGAGACCTTGGGGCCTGTTACTAGATCCTCTGGCCAGAATCAGACTGCAAGGTCAGCACTTGGCAGTGCGCTTCTCTCTCGCCTTCCTTCCTCGTCACACACACACACACACACACACACACACACACGATATATGAGGGAGCTGACAAGCACCGCTCTGCTAGGCTAGGTACACACCCCGGACGCCATACATCCCCCCCGGACGCCATACACCCCCTACACAGGACACGCACACATGCTCACGCTCTCAGTTATATGGGCAAACACAGATGATACACTGCCCTTGTGTGCCATGCTCCTGCTTCATCACTCACACATGCACTGTACGCAGGTCCATGAGGACACACACAGCCAGGCCTTCAGTTCAGAAAGCTAAATGACTAAAAAAACTGGCATGTATTCATGGATGCCAAGGGAAGCCAGGCTTACCCCAAAAAAATATGATTATTATTTTGTTTCACACACATTTCCTTCAATTCGCAAGGGGCTGAATGTACACTACGTGACCAAAAGTATGTGGAGACCTGCTAGTCGAACATCTTATTCCAAACTGCATTTGGAGGCAACTTCAGCACAATAACTGTTAGTCGGGAGCTTCACGAAACTTGTTTCCATGGCCAAGCAGCCGTACACAAGCCTAAGACCACCCTGTGCGATGCCAAGCGTCGGCAGGAGTGGTGTAAACGCTCGCCGCCATTGGAGTCTGGAGCAGTGGAAACGTTCTCTGGAGGGATGAATAAAACTTCATCTGGCAGTCCGACGGACGAATCTGTGTTTGGCGGATGCCAGGAGAACGCTACCTGCCATAATGCAAAGTGCCAACTGTGAAGTTTGGTTAAGGAGGAATATAGGTCTGGGGCTGTTTTTTCGTGGTTCGGGCTAGGCCCCTTAGTTCCAGTGAAGGGAAATCTTAACGCTATAGCATAGAACATTCTAGACGATTCTGTGCTTCCAACTTTGTGGCAACAGTTTGGGGAAGGCCCTTTCCTGTTTCCGCATGGCAATGCCCTCGTGCACAAAGCGAGGTCGATACAGAAATATAGTCATGTCGTGCATCACGGTGTCAAGACATATGTACTAACAGATTATAGAGCAAACAACTCAATTATCATCACCACACAGGTTGTAATATGGCTTTTTTCCCCTGGATTGGCTTCCCCCAGTGAATTTACTCACACATCACTACTGCTATCAAAGCCTGAGCCTGTTCATTTGGTACCAAATGGAAGAAAACAGACAAACTGAGGAACCTAGTCAAATAAGAAATGTTCATTTCCATTTTCTGTTTTAAAACATGCCCTAATAAACACAACCTTGCTCTCTGCCACAGAGGTAAGCTCCCATTCAAAGCACAAACGCCACTGAAATGCATGACTGGGTTGGCGCCCCCCCCTTGGGTTGTGCCGTGGTGGAGATCTTTGTGGGCTATACTCGGCCTGGTCTCAGGATGGTACGTTTTTGGTTGAAGATATCCCTCTAGTGGTGAGGGGGCTGTGCTTTGGCAAAGTGGGTGAGGTTATATCCTTCCTGTTTGGCTCTGTCCGGGGGTGTCATCGGATGGGGCCACAGTGTCTCCTGACCCCTCCTGTCTCAGCCTCCAGTATTTATGCTGCAGTAGTTTGTGTCGGGGGGCTAGAGTCAGTTTGTTATATCTGGAGTACTTCTGTCCTATCCGGTGTCCTGTGTGAGTTTAAGTATGCTCTCTCTAATTCTCTTTCTTTCTCTCGGAGGACCTGAGGCCTAGGATCATAGGACTACCTGACATGATGACTCCTTGCTGTCCCCAGTCCACCTGGCCGTGCTGCTGCTCCAGTTTCAACTGTTCTGCCTGTTATTATTATTATTTGACCATGCTGGTCATTTATGAACATTTGAGCATCTTGGCCATGTTCTGTCATAATCTCCACCTGGCACAGCCAGAAGAGGACTGGCCACCCCACATAGCCTGGTTCCTCTCTAGGTTTCTTCCTAGGTTTTGGCCTTTCTAGGGAGTTTTTCCTAGCCACCGTGCTTCTACACCTGCATTGCTTGCTGTTTGGGGTTTTAGGCTGGGTTTCTGTACAGCACTTTGAGATATCAGCTGATGTACAAAGGGCTATATCAATAAATTTGATGTCTGAAATTCTATTATAAACAAAATGGTGAAATGTTACTGAGCAGGGGCACTGAGGAAATAGTAAGCCCACGTACAAAGACCACACAAGCCGTGAATCCTATTATATGAATCAACGCTGGGAAAAGACTGCTTCATCCTACCAATGGTTTCTACCAATTTGGCTCATCTGTTGTGTACTTGTTGCTCATTTCCGCAATTTAGCACAGCTACTCTTCAAGGGGAGCGCCTCTCTTGCCGGACTGCTGATGGTTGGAGATTAGTAATAAGAGGGCTACCCGGTTGGTTGGTTGTTGTTGTTGGACTGGGTCCAGCCCACTCACGAGGACACTGCTTCTCTGTTCCCCTATCTATGCCTTGTTGCTTCTTTCTAATCCTAAATCCACATTAAAAGGAAGGGCCTTAAAGCAGTGAATTCATTCCCAAGGGAAGGAAAGTTAGTGGGTGGAGAACGAAGATGGGAGGTCAGAGAGTAATGCAATCATAGAATTCCACTGAAGTTGTTGGCCTTGAGCTGTCAGAAGTAGTTTATGTTTATTAGTAACCTGACTACCCATCCACATTGCTCCAGCTAAACTAGCGTTTTTTTCTCCATGATGAGTCTGGCTTTCCTCCCTGACATTTTCTAGAATGCAAAACACAATCGACCGTTCTGATTGGTCCTCGAAACAGAACTTTGATATTCTGAAATGGTTAGACTGTTTAGAGACTCTCCAAACTCATTTTGGGAGGTCTGCGCAAACAACTTCTAGGATAGCAGTTTCAGACAATGGCGTGATCGATAGAGCAGCGTAATTAAATTCAGGATGAGCCGTCAGGCATGTTCATTAGGACTACTACTAAGAACAAATTCTTATTTTTAATGACGGCCTCGGAACAGTGGATTAACTGCCTGTTCAGGGGCAGAACGACAGATTTGTACCTTGTCAGCTTGGGGATTTGAACTTGCAACCTTCCGGTTACTAGTCCAACGCTCTATAAACACTCTGCTACCCTGCCGCCCCAATGATGATTACACTGACCAGTGTCTTATTGGTGAAAAACCATGAAAGCACAGCCACCAAGAGCAGTTTCCGTGGACACTCTACTCCCGTTAGACTAGTTTAGTAACATTCTTGCTAAATAAGGAAATGTCAAACCTTCGCCAGACACCAACCAGAATCACAGAGACTGAAGAATCTATCCCACAGATAATCCATGGCAGCCTTGCTCTACAATGTGCTGTCACCAACTCCGCTATTGTCATGCACATACAGCACATGGGACAACGCTAGATCCATGGGAACCTAAGTAGAGACATCTCTTTAGGTGAAGATGGACTTTTTTTGGACCCATGATCGATGCCATTTTAAAAGATTTAGACATCCATGTCAGACATCTCTTAAGATATATAGTATAGTGCAAGTGAAAAATCCCAGGTATCACTTCTCAGTTTCTAATAGAGTGCCTGTAGCTGTTGGTTCGTGGTAGTAAGCTAATCTATCAAACATGACTCTTGAAAAGCATCAAAACCACTGTGCCTCTCTCATCAGCAAATTTCCATTAGCCCATCACAGGGCTAGATTAGATACATCTCAAATTGCTCCGTAATGGAGTTCTGAATTACAGCCCCTGTTCTCCAGCGCAATATCCATGTTAATATTCAGGCGTCCCCCCCATGAGGGACAATTGTAATATGAACATAGCGTGCTAAACGCTAACAACCCTCTCGCCATTAGTCATTGTTGGGCCTGGTCCAACCTCAGGCACTAAGCTAGTGGAATCGGTATCAGTCTCAACTCCGGCCCTGGGGGCGGACAACAGTTACATATGTGGGGACTCAGCTGAGAACTTGGTATGTTCATTAGGGCAAAATGTTTTAAAACGCTTTGCAACGTGAAATAGATTATTGATTGGAGTCCAGAAAGTCCCTCCCAGTTTCAGTCAGTTTTCTTCCATGCGGTGCCTAATTAACACAACCCAAACTCCCAGTGAGTGCACACAGAGATGGAAAGGGCTTGGCACTCACAGTAGGCCCAGAGGCTACAGGAAGCTGCAGTCTGCAGCCACTACCGTAGCTCCTCAGCAGTCCACTAGATGATTACATTAGGTCTAGTAGCTTAGCAGTAATGGTCCCTGTCTAGTGGAATTACATAGTGAAACTTGAGTCCATCGGCTAGAATATCATCAAAATCCCAAAGGTTATTTGTCCCTTTCTTCGTAAACAGGCGTAGACTAACAGTGAACTGCTTACTTACAGGCACTTCCCAACAATGCAGAGAGAAGAATAATAACGAGGAATAAATACACAATGAGTAACGATAACTTGGCTATATACACGGGGTACCAGTACAGATTCGCTGTGCAGGGGTACGAGGAAATTGAGGTAGATATGTACAGTATTCAGACCTAGACTTTTTCCACAATTTGTTACGTTACAGCCTTATTCTAAAACCGTCGCCCCAGTCTGAGGTCCTGAGCAGGTTTTCATCAAGGATCTCACTGTACTTTGTTACGTTCATCTTTGCCTCGATCCCGGCTAGTCTCCTAGTACCTGACACTGAAAAACATCCCCACAGCATGATACTGCCACCACCATGCTTCACCGTAGCTCTGACACAGGTGTGCGCCATTTCAAATCATGTCTAATCAATTGAATTTACCACAGGTGGACTCCAGTCAAGTTGTAGAAACAATGATGCTTAATGGAAACAGGATGCAACTGAGCTCAATTTCGAGTCTCATAGCAAAGGGTATGAATACTTACGTAAATAAGGTATCTGTTTTTTTTTTTTTACCTTTTCGCTTAGTCGTTATGGGGTATTGTGTAGACTGCTGAGTAAAAAAAAATTCTTTAAACAATTTTAGAATAATCAAATTGTATTTGTCACATGCGCCGTAATGCAGTAATGCTCACTCACAAGCACTTAACCAACAATGCAGTTAAGAAAATACCCCCAAAAAGAGAAGTAATAAATAATTAAGGAGCAGCAGTAAAATAACAAGTGAGGCTACATACAGGGGGTAGCAGTACAGAGTCGATGTGCAGAAGCACCGGTGTCAAGGTAATTGAGGTAATATGTACAGTTGAAGTCGGAAGATTACACACACTTAGGTTGGAGTCATTAAAACTCGTTTTACAACCACTCCACAAATTTCTTGTTAACAAACTATAGTTTTGGCAAGTTGGTTAGGACATCTGTGTGCATGACAAGTCATTTATCAAACAATTGTTTACAGACAGATTTCACTTATAATTAACTGTATCACAATTGCAGTGGGTCAGATGTTTACATACACTAAAGTTGACTGTGCTGTTAAATAGCTTGGAAAATTCCAGAAAATGTGATGTCATGGCTTTAGAAGCTTCTGTTAGGCTAATTGACATCATTTGAGTCAATTGGAGGTGTACCTGTGGATGTATTTCAAGGCCTACCTTCAAACTCAGTGCCTCTTTGCTTGACATCATGGGAAAATCAAAAGAACTCAGACAAGACCTCAGAAAAACAAATTGTAGACCACAAGTCTGGTTCATCCTTGGGAGCAATTTCCAAACGCCTGAAGGTACCATGTTCATCTGTACAAACAATAGCACACACGTATAAACACCACGGGACCACACAGCTGTCATACCGCTCAGGACGGAGACACATTTTGTCTCCTAGAGTTGAACGTACTTTGGTGCGAAAAGTGCAAATCAAACCCAGAAATACAGCAAAGGACCTTGTGAAGATGCTGCAGGAAACAGGTACACAAGTATCTATATCCACAGTAAAACGAGTCCTATCTCAACATAGCCTGAAAGGCCGCTCACCAAGGAAGAATCCACTGCTCCAAAACCGCAATAAAAAAGCCAAACTACGGTTTGCAACTGCACATGGGGTCATAGATAGTACTTTTGGAGTATTGTTCTCTGGTCTGATGAAACAAAAATAGAACTGTTTGGACCATAATGACCATCGTTACGTTTGGAGGAAAAAAGGGGAGGCTTGCAAGCCGAAGAACACTATCCCAACCGTGAAGCACGGGGGTGGCAGCATCATGTTGTGGGGGTGCTTTGCAGCGGAGGGACTGGTGCACTCCACAAAATAGATGGCATCATGAGGAAGGACAATTATGTGGCTATATTGAAGCAGCATCTCAAGACAGTCAGGAAGTTAAAGCTTGGTCACAAATGGGTCTTCCAAATGGACAATGACCTCAAGCAAACTTCCAAAGTTGTGGCAAAATGGCTTTAGGACAACAAAGTCAAGGTATGGGAGTGGCCATCACAACACCCTGACCTCAATCCTAGCAAGGAGGCCTACAAATCTGTCTCAGTTACACCAGCTCTGTCAGGAACAATGGGCCAAGATTCACCCAACTTATTGTGATAAGCTTGTAGAAGGCTACCCGAAACGCTTGAGCCAAGTTAAACCATTTTAAAAAGTCAATGCTACCAAATACTAATTGAGTGTATGTAAAATTCTGACCCACTGGGAATGTGATGAAAGATATAAAAGCTGAAATCAATCTACTATTGACATTACCCATTCTTTAAAAAAGTGCTGATCCTAACTGACCTAAGACAAGATATTTTTACTAGTGTAAAATGTCAGGAACTGTGAAAAACTAAGTTTAAATGTATTTGGCTAAGGTGTCTGCAAACTTCCGACCTCAACTGTAAATGTAGGTAGAGTTAAAGTTAACAGTCTGGGTTTGATTAGATGTTCAGGAGTCTTATGGCTTGGTGGTAGAAGCTGTTTAGAAGCCTCTGGATCTAGACTTGGCTCTCCTGTACCGCTTGTCGTGCTGTAGCAGAGAGAACAGTCTATGACTAGGGTGGCTGGTGTCTGAAAATTTTTAGGGCCTTCCTCTGACACCGCCCGGTATAATGGTCCTGGATGGCAGGAAGCTTGGCCCCAGTGATGTACTGGGCCGTACGCACTACCCTCTGTAGTGCCTTGCATTCGGAGGCCGAGCAGTTGCCATACCAGGCAGTGATGCAACCCGTCAGGATGCTCTCGAGCTGTAGATCTTTTGGAGGATATGAGGACCATGCCAAATCTTTTCAGTCTCCTGAGGGGGAATAGGTTCTGTCGTGCCCTCTTCACGACTGTCTTGGTGTGCTTGGACCATGGTAGTTTGTTGGTCATGTGGACGCCAAGGAACTTGAAGCTCTGAAGCTCTCCACCTGCTCCACTACAGTCCCGTCGATGAGAATATAGACGTGCTCGGTCCTCCTTTTCCTGTAGTCCACAATCATTTCCTTTGTCTTGATCACGTTGAGGGAGAGGTTGTTGTCCTCCACATGGTCATGTCTCTGACCTCCCTATAGCTGCCAACGCTGTTGATGATCTGGCCTACCACTGTTGTCATTGGCAAACTTGATGGTGTTGGAGTCGTGCCTGCCTGTGCAGTCATGAGTGAACAGGGAGAACAGGAGGGGGCTGAGCACACACTTGAGGGGTCCCATGTTGAGGATCAGCATGAAGATCAGCGTGGCTACCTTTAACACCTGGGGGTAGCCCATCAGGAAGTCCAGGATCCAGTTGCAGGGGAGGTGTTTAGTCCCATGGTCCTTAGCTTAGTAATGAGCTTTGAGGGTACTATGGTGTTGAACGCTGAGCTGTAGTCCATGAATAGCATTCTCACACGTGTTCCTTTTGTCCAGGTGTTAAAGGGCAGTGTGGAGTGCAATAGAGAATGCATCATCTGTGGATCTGTTGGGGCGGTATGCAAATTGGAGTGGGTCTAGGGTTTCTGGGATAATGGTGTTGATATGAGCCATGACTAACCTTTCAAAGCACTTCATGGCTACAGAAGTCAGTGCTCTGAGTCGGTAGTCATTTAGGCAGGTTACCTTTGTGTTCTTGGACACAGGGATTATGGTGGTCTGCTTTAAAACATGTTGGTATTACAGACTCTTACAGGGAGTTAGAGTCTCTGGTGGCACAGCTAACACTGCGATGCAGTGCCCTAGACCCCTGCGCCACCCGGGAGGCCCTAGCTACATGTCTTAACAAAAGACTTGTCTGAGTGTGCTAGAGCGCAGAATAACTGATGAATTTACGAACGCTCAACACCCGTTGAATATGGCCGGTGTCAGTAAACGTAGACAAAAAAAAAGCATAATTAAATTGCTGCCAGCAGCACAGTTAGTCACCAACTCTAACATAACAGCTTAACTAGCTCTGCTAGGGTGAGTAAAATGGTCAGTGGGGTGTTCTCTCATTATGTGTCCGGAAGTAGCTAGCAAACTAGCCAATTAGCTTGGGTGCTTGACTGCCGTTGTGAGGTCAGAATGCTCAGATCAACCTTACTCCTTGGCTAGAGCTTCCAGTGTACGCTTGAACGCTTTGAGAGCGAAACGCACTGAATTTACGAACAGGCAATCTGTCACCAACACTCTGGATAACATAACCCAACCAGCTCTGCTAGGGCGAGTAATGTTCAGTGAGCTGTTCTTTCATTTGGGTCTGGAAGAAGCTAGCAAGTTTGCTTAGGTGCCTGACTGCTTTTTTAAAATGTTTTTTTATTTTTTATTATACAAACATAAACCTAACAGACAAGGGTATTACATAGAGATCTATTTTCAAATTGTCAAAAAGTTATGGTACGTATTGCTTTTTTGTTTTTACACTTACTGATCATTTCTAAATAATATTTAAATTCTCTCAAACAATTCAGAGGGGTTTGTTCTCCGCCCACTTTATTTTATTGATAAAGAATCTGCCATGAAAAATAAACAATGTAAGGTTTATATAAGGTCCATATAATGTGGATCAAAATAAAACATAATATCAGAGTCTTTCAAATTAACATTAATAGTAGTTTATTTTAAAATAAAAATCTAACTCACTCCAACCTTCTGACATAAGAACAGTCCCAAAATAAATGGTAAATCGGTTACAACCTCAAAATACACATTTGCTATCAATTGCTATTTTGGATCTGTGTATAATAAAAAGGTCTTTAGAGGGGTGCTTGACTGCTGTTAGTACAGAACGCTTGGGTCGACTGTTAAATAGATGGGGCTAAAGCGTAAGAGGGAGTGAACAACGCTGAATGGATGGAGACAAAGGGCTTTTGTCGTGGAAATGCAGTACTGAGAGAGACTTGGTAATTTCTTCAAACAATCATCTATATTTAATATTGAATAATTATTGCAATAATGAAACCGTCAGCCCAACAGTCTTGACAGCTGGACTGAGAGTAACTGAAAAAAAAAACTGATATTATATAGGACCTAAAAATGCTTAGTCACAATGGTTCCATCTCCCATAAGCCACCTTGGTTATCTACACAGATTGGTGTTTTACCCCCAACCCGGCTAAGTTTCCCAGATGCCAGGAAGATGAGACGAGGCATTGTTCTAAACTCTTCCAGGCTCTCTCTCTCTCGGGTCACACACACCACATCTTGTCTATGGAATGCCAGCTTTTAGGTTTGTATCACCAAGTCGTTGTCAGCTCAAGCTATGTCTAGTAAACCATACACCCAGATTAGCTGCAGAGTGCTAGAGTGGAGACCATAAAACACAGCATGAGCAGGACATAAATAACTGTTACATGTCCAACAAATAAGGGGAATACATACTTTTTCTATCATACTTTTGAGAAAATGGCCTTTGAATGTTTTGGTACTACTACTGGAGAGTAAGTTTATCAACTTTAAATGCAAAATGTAGCAAAACTGTAATGTATGATATACCATTTTGTAGCTCTGAGTCTCTAATTCTATCCAATGTAAAAAACTAAATGTAACATTTTGCTACATAAGACCTATTTGAGCTGGTCGGTCACATATCGCAATATTTTTAAAATGTAATATCGCAATATTTTTTCCATGGCAAAAATAAAAATGTGAATCAGAACAAATTCTTTGGTCCTTTAAAAACCTGCTTTATGTAACATAGTGTGTTATAGCTTGGAAAATAAATGTGACTCGACGACAACATTACGATTTTTGTTTCCAACATTAAGGGCTGTTTTCCAAAAGAAGTTCATTCCGCTTCGTGTTCTCTTTCTTTGCCACGATACTAACGAGTACCTTGATACTGGTATCGTCCTGGCCCTAATATAGATAGGGGTAAAGTGAATATGCAACAACCTTTAAAAATTAGGTTTTGGATGAAGATCTGATAACATTCAATACCAAAAATATGCAAATGAGAGAAAAACGTTTTGCCCCCTTTCTACCTACAGCATCGTGGTAAATATTATGGTCGGCAGCTTATCATGAGGTATTCTAACTCAGGCTAGCAAAAACTAAATACTTTCTTAGCATTAGCTGTTAACACTAGAACCGCCTGGCCTTTCAGCCTATAAGTACCTGCTAGAGAACATTGCCGGAAGTCCCCTTTATTTAGCATATGCATCAGATGCATATCCACCCACAAGGTGCAAACACATGAGCACCAACCCTTGATAAATATTGCTATTGTAAAGGATAAATTGCATGAAGAAAGTGGAAATATATCAATTCAAGTCAAGGATATGTCCTGTATAATTCTACAATGGCAGAGAGAAAAAACATAGGCCTATAGCCTATTTGAACTTCCCTTACAATAAAATAAACATTACAGTATAATCCATTTGATCAACTTTACTTGCATAGTCGATTAGTAATCGAGTTATAGTAATTCATAAAGTCCAGTTACAGCTTCTTTTGACGAAGTAGAAATTAAAAGAATATAACCAGCCAGGTGCACAAGTGAAATTAAAAGCACCCGTGCATGAACTACAAAAGGATATATTGCATAAATAAGACGTGGGAAAAATGAATTACAAGATATAAAAACAGTCAATTGTTGATTGTGTCGGACTCGGTTTTGTGCCCTTATACGCATTAATCAATATTGTCTTCATGCTCTTGCGTGGCACGTTCTCCCACAAGCTGTTGCGTGGCACGGTCTCCCACAAGCTGTTGCGTGGCACGGTCTCCCACAAGCTGTTGCGTGGCACGGTCTCCCCACAAGCTGTTGCGTGGCACGGTCTCCCACAAGCTGTTGCGTGGCACGGTCTCCCACAAGCTGTTGCGTGGCACGGTCTCCCACAAGCTGTTGCGTGGCAGGGTCTCTCTCTGTTGCGTGGCAAGCTGTTGCGTGGCAGGGTCTCTCTCAGGGTCTCTCTCAGCTGTTGCGTGGCAGGGTCTCTCTCAAGCTGTTGCGTGGCAGGGTCTCTCTCAAGCTGTTGCGTGGCAGGGTCTCTCTCAAGCTGTTGCGTGGCAGGGTCTCTCTCAAGCTGTTGCGTGGCAGGGTCTCTCTCAAGCTGTTGCGTGGCAGGGTCTCTCTCAAGCTGTTGCGTGGCAGGGTCTCTCTCAAGCTGTTGCGTGGCAGGGTCTCTCTCAAGCTGTTGCGTGGCAGGGTCTCTCTCAAGCTGTTGCGTGGCAGGGTCTCTCTCAAGCTGTTGCGTGGCAGGGTCTCTCTAAAGCTGTTGCGTGGCAGGGTCTCTCTCAAGCTGTTGCGTGGCAGGGTCTCTCTCAAGCTGTTGCGTGGCAGGGTCTCTCTCAAGCTGTTGCGTGGCAGGGTCTCTCTCAAGCTGTTGCGTGGCAGGGTCTCTCTCAAGCTGTTGCGTGGCAGGGTCTCTCTCAAGCTGTTGCGTGGCAGGGTCTCTCTCAAGCTGTTGCGTGGCAGGGTCTCTCTCAAGCTGTTGCGTGGCAGGGTCTCTCTCAAGCTGTTGCGTGGCAGGGTCTCTCTCAAGCTGTTGCGTGGCAGGGTCTCTCTCAAGCTGTTGCGTGGCAGGGTCTCTCTCAAGCTGTTGCGTGGCAGGGTCTCTCTCAAGCTGTTGCGTGGCAGGGTCTCTCTCAAGCTGTTGCGTGGCAGGGTCTCTCTCAAGCTGTTGCGTGCGTGGCAGGGTCTCTCTCAAGCTGTTGCGTGGCAGGGTCTCTCTCAAGCTGTTGCGTGGCAGGGTCTCTCTCAAGCTGTTGCGTGGCAGGGTCTCTCTCAAGCTGTTGCGTGGCAGGGTCTCTCTCAAGCTGTTGCGTGGCAGGGTCTCTCTCAAGCTGTTGCGTGGCAGGGTCTCTCTCAAGCTGTTGCGTGGCAGGGTCTCTCTCAAGCTGTTGCATGGCAGGGTCTCTCTCAAGCTGTTGCGTGGCAGGGTCTCTCTCAAGCTGTTGCGTGGCAGGGTCTCTCTCAAGCTGTTGCGTGGCAGGGTCTCTCTCAAGCTGTTGCGTGGCAGGGTCTCTCTCAAGCTGTTGCGTGGCAGGGTCTCTCTCAAGCTGTTGCGTGGCAGGGTCTCTCTCAAGCTGTTGCGTGGCAGGGTCTCTCTCAAGCTGTTGCGTGGCAGGGGTCTCTCTCAAGCTGTTGCGTGGCAGGGTCTCTCTCAAGCTGTTGCGTGGCAGGGTCTCTCTCAAGTTGCGTGGCAGGGTCTCTCTCAAGCTGTTGCGTGGCAGGGTCTCTCTCAAGCTGTTGCGTGGCAGGGTCTCTCTCAAGCTGTTGCGTGGCAGGGTCTCTCTCAAGCTGTTGCGTGGCAGGGTCTCTCTCAAGCTGTTGCGTGGCAGGGTCTCTCTCAAGCTGTTGCGTTTTTTTTTTTTTTTTACAAAGGTGTCATGGACACTGCAGAATATGCCATTTCTGATACTTTATAGAAATCTAAATGTTTTACCTGCATGTGACTCTGACGGAGGATCTGATAAAGTGACGCTCCTTTCCTTGCATCTGTCAAGTACAAGATGCACCCATCTCTTCATGTATAATTTGACAACTGATAGGGCCAATATTGTCACTCATCAGGTTGTCAATGTAATGGTGTCTATGGGCTAATTCGTGTGAAATGAGTTTCGGTATAGTTTCTAATGGCCCAGCTGTGCAAGCTGACTGGCATCGTTTGTTCCCCCGCTCATCATCATGGATAGAGTCAAAGGTATGTTTTGCATTATCTTAAAGGCCTACGGCAACACATAGCATGTTTTCGTTTCCCTTACAATACATTTTATTAGTAATAGAGTTACAGTCGATAAAACAGTCTTGTAACAGCTGCTTTTTACAAAGTTAAAGAGAATGGTATCAACTTGCAAGGTGCAAGGTCAAATTATTAATATGAGCACCAACGCTGACAAATAGACATAAAACTCATTACACTATTGTTGTTCTAAATTAAAAATCAACCTCTTTACCATCATCATTCAGTTAGGCCTAATTTAAAATTCAATTGTGAAGTAACTTGCACAATTATCGCCCATTCATTCAGTGGGCCGGCATAGTTTGCGTTATAGTAAATCAAACAGTCCCATAACAGCTTCTTTCCACAAAGTTAAACGTAAAAGAGAATGGTATCAATCCACAAGGCACGCGGTCATACATTTCATGGAGGAAAATGTATTGTGGTTTCAGCGAGGATGCAAAACAACAAACTTCTTTCAGACTGAATATCCATGGGCTAACCATGGTAACAGCGTCTCCATTGATAATGTCAGGCCCTGGCCGTGACCCGACTCACTGAGGGTGTCTCAGGGGAGTTGGGATATGCACATTTTCTCAAATCAATTTCACAGACGCATATTAATACACACTTGTACATGTGTGAAAGAGGACAAATAAGCACCAAATAAAATTATAATAATCATATATTATTCAACCATAACTTGGTACAGCGTAAATATAACCTACATTTCAGGCCTACTACAGGTTATTATTTGCATCTGACTTTCCGGCCTATAGGAAAAGCACCTCATCTAGGCTCCAGGCATAAACTGTCTTCTTCCCCCCCCCCTTTACTCAGTCGGGGTCTCAACAACTTACTGTTGAGAATAAGAATTGTAGAATACACAAGGTGCAAGTCAGAAATTTGGTTGTGCATCAGCAATTTGTTATGTCAGTCACTGACAGTCACTCAATTAGCCTAGCCAGCTATCTAAATTTATAGTAATCATGGCCAAATACAGACCAGGCCCTGAACTCCAAGGGGCCTCTATTGATTTTGCTAGTCACTCTCAATCAGAGATCATTGACATGGCATAAATCATGGCAAAATGGGTAGAATTGCAGGGAAGTTACTGTATAACTGATTTTTTTTTAAAGTGTAATAAAATTGCAAATATTGTTTCCCTCCCCATGGACAAATGTGCAGAATTGCAGGAAAGGCACTTTTGAAGGATATTTTTTTTGGGGGGGGTCAACCAAATGTAGTTTAGGGCCCCTAAAAGGCTAGAGTAGGCCCTGCACCTCATCCTAGAAAACATTTTATGATACTTGCACTGATGGTGCATGTTCAGGATTTCTTGAGAAAACACGCCCTAATTATGTACATATTGTTTGATCATCGCTCAAATGAATAATGGAGATGAAACTATACTTACTCGAATGCGAAGAACAGGGAGCAGGTGCCGACGATGAGAAATACGGTTAGATAGAAGACGCCTTTCTGCCGGGCCATCATTACGCGTCCATCGCAGCAGAAAGAGTTTTTCCCCGGGAGCTTTTCCCATTTTCGTACCTTCCTTGCAATCATTACCGCCGACATACTGACAGATTACGTTCAACTCAGTATAGTGACATATGATGTGTAAAGGCCACAGTATGTAGCCCAAATGACAATATTTCCTTGCCTTTCAAAACGACAATGATACGGTAAAATCAATTGCCTTGTAAACATGCAGAATCACAACATCCGCGAGATGGTAAAAAAAAATTACATCTGAAACGGGCGATTCCAAATGATTCAGAAGCTCACAAATATGTCTACGATAAAAAATAAAAATGAACTTTTGTAGATTTAAATCTGGTAGCCTAGTCAAGCGCCATCAATAAACCTTCAGTCCATTCAGTCTGACGCGACGAATTTCTTTCTTCGGCAATCCGCGTTAATTGCTCCGAAATGAGAGATGATTATGAATCACTTGTCGTTTGTTTCATACATTTGCACAAAATCCATGCATCCATATTTTCGGCAATGAAAGTTCTCTTTTCAGTGTGGCCACCTTCCAGTGCCAGAGGGCTTCCATTGTAGAATAGAACACTAATCAGGTTCCCAAATGATCCCTTTAATAATGGAATTTGTTTGAATTTGATCAAAATGCTGGCGGCAGATTTTCTCG
The DNA here is from genome assembly GCF_018296145.1 of Oncorhynchus tshawytscha. NCBI lineage: Eukaryota > Metazoa > Chordata > Actinopteri > Salmoniformes > Salmonidae > Oncorhynchus > Oncorhynchus tshawytscha. The sequence goes on from NC_056436.1 coordinate 49,961,035, forward strand.
GCCCATAGGAAAGCAATCCAATCTTGGTACTCGCATCGGGAGTGGACCTTGACCGAGTGACGTTCATACCATCTCGATAATTCTGATCATACGCGCGCACCACAGGTTTGGTTTATGACGGTTGCTATTCAATAAAACTCACTATTAATCAAAAAATAAATAACCACAACAGGCCTATCTTAAATAGCATATAAATAATCGTAGCCTAAAAAGAAGGTGTGTTCGCTGTGCTTTACCGCAGGACGCGAGTTTGGCTCGTACTTAATCAATGGGAGCAGAGAACACGCCTAGATTGAAATGTTTTCTCTTAAAGGGGCAGTACAGGTACAGTGAAATAGAAAGAACAAAGGAGCGTGAGTGCTCTGAAACATTGTCGTCAGGCTACGGTATAGCGTTAAAACATCCTTAATGTTCGAATTAAGTAATGATGAAAATATTCCCAGACACAAAATATTAGCAAGTTTTGTCTTCGAGAAATAATGTATTCTATTATTTTCTATTCTATTGTATTATACTCCACTCCATTCTATCGTTTTCTAATGTGTTCTATTCTGTTATCTAGTTTATTTTCTAGGCTAGAGTATCTTTTATCATTGTCAATCATTGAAAAAAAACAATTTCGGGCAATTTTGACTGTAATATATATTCTCCATAGAGAGCAAAGCACACATATGTTAGCCCTACACATGAACATCATATCATAGGTAGAACATCTCTATCCTTTACAGTACAATTAGTCAATGGAAACATAGTATCAAAGGTCAACAAATAGGGGGAAATGATTATTGATCAGCATTGGTTTAAAGTCCCCATTTTCACAAGTTGGGCCAATGAGCAAATCCTTGCAGCACTTCCGGATATCCACTGTGCAGGACAGAATGCATGCTTAAAGAGCATCAGGAGCAACACCAGTGAGGATGAGAGGGTTGTAAAGGAAGTAGAGGAAGAGATGGGAGGGAGGGGGTTGGGCAGACCCCCCCCCCCCTTCCTCCAGAGGCAGTAAACAAGTAGAACCAGAACCACTCTGTCTCCACCATCACCACCAGGAATCTGTCTATTTCAATCCACACAAGAGGATCATGGGTAATATATGACTTGTCAGAGGATGCCATGGATGAGCGGTATACAACTCAGGTTAAATGTTTACTACGATATCATCATACACAGTTGTTTTCAGATTCATAATCTGTCGCTTTTGTTTTTACCCTCTCCAAACAGTGGGGTGAAAACAGGCATGAATATATCATGTTTCTGTTAATTGATGTAACACAAAACAATTACATTTACACATAACGTACTCTGGAATAGGTTATGCCACGTACACTGAGTGTACAAAACATTAGGAACACCTGCTCTTTCCATGAGATATGCTGACCAGGTAAATCCAAGTGAAAGCTATGATTCCGTGTGTATGTCACCTGTTAAATTCACTTCAATCAGTGTAGACCAGAGGTTCCCAAACTTTTTATAGTCCCGCACCCCTTCAAACATTCAACCTCCAGCTGCGTACCCCCTCTAGCATCAGGGTCAGCGCACTCTCAAAGTAGTTTTTTGCCATCATTGTAAGCCTGCCACACACACACTATACAATAAAATTGTTAAACATAAGAATGAGTGTGAGGTTTTGTCACAACCCGGCTCGTGGGAAGTGACAAAGAGCTCTTATTGGACCAGGGCACAAATAATAATATAATAATCAATAACTTTGCTCTTTATTTAGCCATCTTACATATAAAACCTTATTTGTTCATCAAAAATGGTGAATAACTCACCACAGGTTAATGAGAAGGGTGTGCTTGAAAGGATGCACACAACTCTGCAATGTTGGGTTGTATTGGAGAGAGTCTCGGTCTTAAATCATTTTCCACACACAGTCTGTGCCTTTATTGAAGTTTCATGCTAGTGAGGGCCGAGAATCCACTCTCACATAGGTACGTGGTTGCAAAGGGCATCAGTGTCTTAACAGCGCGATTTACCAAGGCAAGGTACTCTGAGAGCAACCATATCCAGAAATCTGTCAGGGGCTTCTGTTTAAATTCCATTTTCACAGAACCGCTTGTTTAGATATCGGTAAGTGGACTGGAGGCAGGGCATGAAAGGGATAACAAATGCAGTTGTTTGTGTCATCCGTTTTGGGAAAATAACTGTGTAATTGCGCACCCAACTCACTCAGGTGCTTCGCTATATTACATTTTGCATTGTCCGTAAGCTTGAGTTCATTTGCACACAAAAAATCACACAATGATGGAAAGACCTGTGCTTTGTCCAGAAAAGAGCTCCAACTTAATCATAGCCTCAATTTTGTTCCGCACATTAAATATAGTTGCGTAGAGTCCCTGTAATCCTAGATTCAGATCATTCAGGCGAGAAAAAACATCACCCAGATAGGCCAGTCGTGTGAGAAACTCATCATCATGTAAGCGATCAGACAAGTGAAAATTATGGTCAGTAAAGAAAACTTTAAACTCGTCTCTCAATGAAAAAAAAACGTGTCAATACTTTGCCCTTTGATAACCAGCGCACTTCTGTATGTTGTAAAAGCGTTACATGGTCTCTGCCCATATCATTGCATAGTGCAGAAAATACACGAGAGTTCAGGGGGCCTTGCTTTAACAAAGTTAACCATTTTCAGTGTACTGTCCATTTTGGACTGTCTTCCTTTGGCAGCAAGAGCCTCTCGGTGGATGCTGCAGTGTACCCAAGTGGTGTCGGGAGCAACTGCTTGCACGCGATTTACCACTCCACTATGTCTCCCTGTCATGGCTTTTGCACCATCAGTACAGATACCAACACATCTTGACCACCAAAGTCCATTTGATGTCACAAAGCTGTCCAGTACTTAAAAAATATCCTCTCATGTTGTCCTGGTTTTCAGAAGAGGATGTCTTCCTTAATTGACCCCCCATAAACGTAACGGACATATACCAGGAGCTGTGCCAGGCCCGCCACGTCTGTTGACTCATCCAGCTGTAAGGCATAGAATTCACTGGCTTGTATGCAAAGCAGTAATTTTTTCAAAACATCTCCTGCCATGTCACTGATGCTTCGTGAAAGAGTGTTGTTTGATGAAGGCATTGTCTGTATAGTTTTTTGGGCCTTTTCCCCAAGCAATGTCCCAGCCATATCCACGGCAGCAGGAAGAATTAAGTTCTCCACAATAGTATGGGGCTTGCCTGTCCTAGCCACGGTAGCTCACCATATAAGACGCTTCTAGCCCCTTCTTATTAATGGTATCTGTTGCTTTTATCCATGTCTTACTACTCAAAAGTCATCTTTATTGTCGCTCAATAAACTCCCCTGTCTTATTTTTCAAATTGTCATGTTTTGTTTCTAAGTGTCTGTGTAAGAGTGAAGGTTTCCTGAGAGAGAGTAACGGTTAATGTGATTGGATGTAAAATTATTTGACTAGGCTACCTGTATTTGACATTGTGTTGTTATTTCGCTGAACACAATATGGTTTAATAACATTTTTGGTAGTGAAACGATGTATAGCCCCGTTGGAAAATATCAATGTACTGTTTGAAAATGTTTATTTGCCGTACCCCCGACGGCATTGCACATACCCCTGGTTTGGGAATACCTGCTGTAGATCAAGGGGAGGAGACAAGTTAAAGAAGGATTTTTAAGCCTTGAGACAATTGACACATGGATTGTGAATGTGTGCCATTCAGAGGGTGGATGTAAGTGCCTTTGAATGGGGTAGTAGGTGCCAGGCACACCGGTTTGAGTGTGTCAAGAACTGCAACGCTGCTGGGTTTTTAACACTCAACAGCTTCCCGCGTGTATCAAGAACGGCCCGAAACGACATCCAGCCAACTTCACACAACTATGGGAAGCATTGGAGTCAATATGGGCCAGCATCCCTGTGGAACACTTTCAACACATTGTAGAGCCCACGCCCCGACGAATTGAATGAAGCTGTCCTGAGTGCATAAGGGGGTGCCATTAAACATCAGTACGGTGTTCCTAATGTTTTGTACACTCAGTGCATATTCTTTGTACGTTCAATCATTTAGTATCTGATTACTGAACTACAATTTACATAAAACAACTCAACTCAATTTCCTGGGATATATCAATGATACTGTTGGTTATTTATATACCCCTTAACCTGTCTGTTGAAAATGTTACCTCACATAGGATGCCAACATATCCATTTAATTGGGTAGACCTTTGTAACGACAATGATGTCACCATAGGCTACACTCTAGGCTACCAAGAACCATAATGGTTCTTCGGCTGTCCCTGTAGGAGAGCCCCTTTTGGTTCCAGGTAGAACCTTTTCACCCTTGGATGTACCACTGTCTTTAACTATGGGAGATTCTTAAATGGGAAAAATCTGTCCTCTCCTCAACTCCTACGCCCTCCTCTCCTCCGTGACCCTGAAGCCGATAAGTGGTCAAGTTGTTGAGGAGAGTGTATATTCGTGAGTAGGCGAACAAGAGGAGTGTCCTCCTCTTCTCTATTACCTACTTCACCACAGGATGCACAAGAGCATCCTCCCGGCGCCAAGCGCATAAGTGTTTTAACATCCACCACACCCACTTATAATCAGCTGTTGTTTTCTCGAAGGAGAAAAGCACGCACACATTTAAAAGCGATACACTACTTATCCTTGTATCTATCAAATGTCTGCCACACCTAGTTACATTAGTTTTGATCAATTTACACATTTATTTTGGGATTCCACCCCTATAAATGTAATTTGCCTGATGAAGCAGGAGTGGAGAAGAATTCTTTATAAAAGCGCATTTGTTTCTCCTTTCCCCTCTCCTTGCCACCTCTCCTCGAGAGGACGGAGGAGAGGAGGCAGAAGGCATTCAAAACAATTGAGATTTTCCCATGTGTGTGGGTGTGAGGCTGGAATCTGATGACGTGCGTTTCCAATTTTGACCTGTGGGAGGCAACTGTCTAAAAGTGTCTAGCGCTTGTGTGGCCTTGTCAGTTGGCTCCCTCTAGTGGTTAGACATAATTATAACAATTCAGGACCCAGAAAAAAAAACAATTTTACATACGATTTTCTTGTCCAAATTATCTTAAAATGTTAGGATTTTCTTTCAGTTTTGAGTTTCATGTGACTAAGTCCAGGTTCTCTGATGGTAACATCACAGGGAAGCTCAGGATAGCCTCACTGAACTGCAGTTGGAAGACTGGTTCTTTTGGCATACCTATTTGTGTATTCATATTGGTATAATATTATTTGTCACCATCAACTGAACATAATCTAACTTGCTTGGGCTTGGCGACACAGGAGTCAGAACAGCGCTCAAGTTGGACCCCATTAAGGAGGCCTACTCTGTCTCTGAATTAGCCTACAGTACATGTAGGCATACCCGTCCGCTGACTTACTTTCATGCTAAAAACAGACAGGCCTAACTAGGACCCACAGACAGTGAAATTAGGTTCATCAGTAGGCTGGCTAGTCAGTTCTGTAATGTAGGTCAACTATGATCAAATTGAACTCAATGGGCAGATTGATTCTGTCTGCAAATGGCGATCTCTCCATCTGGAAACAAAGATAAATCATTGCGTTTTGGTCAGCAGTCTCTCCTCAACTTACATCTTGCTTTATTAAACCAATATGTCAAAACAATTCCATCCAACCTATCAGAAGGTATTGTGACTCAATTACAAAATTGCTTAAATCTATAGATCTTCTAAGATTTAGACTACAGGAGGGTGATGGGCTATATGAATTAGGAGCTATGATGTTATTTTGAATTGATTGTGCACCTTGTTATGTTATTATGCAACATGGACTCGGGGGTAGATGTAACATATTAAATGTACATAAAACACTCCAATTAGAATTATATTTTATGTTTCGTATTGTATGTCTTAATCGTGGATGTCCATCATCCATTTTGTATGATATGTTACAAATTACAATGTGTTGTGGCTCTCTAACTATACCAAACGTAACATATCATACTCATTTGAGTGTTTCGGATTTACATTTACTATGTTACGTCTAGTCTATGAGACCAGGCTGTATTATGTGTAGGCCTACAGATGTGTTTTGGTTCATGATTTTTATAGTAGGTGGCAGAATTGTACTGAAATAACATACTGCATGCATGTAATCCAAAATTAGTATCTCTGTGTGAGATGGTAATCTGCATTTGTCAAACAGCACCCAGCTAATCTTTATTTGTGCCTTTGCTTCATATATGTATAGATTTTTTGTTATGAAATATATATATTTTGCCGTTGCATAGAATCCATATTTAGTATTCAGCACATGCACAGCTGTATCTAACAAACAATGCTACAGAGCTCGCTGGGGTCTACGATCAAAAAGACAAAAACTAGGACCCAATGGAGGAAAACTGTAAGGACCGACGCTGGAGTAGAGAAGCAGGTTTGGGGAGTCAACGTTTAACAAGGAACAGACATGGAACGAGATAGTGTCAGCACACGGGTAACACAACGACATACGACAATTCATCCTGAAGCGGGGAACAGAGCTGGGGAACAGACAGATATAGGGGAGGTAATGACACAGGTGATTGAGTCCAGGTGAGTCCAATAGTTGCTGATGCGTGTGACGGGGGAAGGCAGGTGTGCGTAATGATGATGGCAGGAGTGTGTGATGCTGGGGAGCCTGGCGCCCGGGAGCAGGCGTGACAAAAACAACATAGATCACCGAGACAAAAGTAATAGGCTATACACTGAGTATACCAAACATTAGGAACACCTTCATGAATATTCCACAAGGATGCTGGACCATGTTGACTCCAATGCTTCCTACAGTTGGGTAAAGTTGGCTGGATGTCCTTTGAGTGGTGGACCATTCTTGATACACACAGGGAACTGTTGAGTGTCAAAAATCCAGCAGCGTTGCCATTCTTGACACAAACTGATGTGCCTGCCACCTACTACCATACCCAATTGTCTTGCCCATTCACCCTCTGAATGGCACACATACACAATCCATGTCTCAATTGTCTCAAGGTTTAAAAATCCTTGCGTAACCGGTCTCCTCCCATTGATGTACACTGATTGAAGTAGATTTAACAAGTGGCATCAATAAGGGATCATAGCTTTCCCATGGATTCACCAGGTCAGTCTATGTCATGGAAAGAGCAGATGTTCTTAATGTTTTGTATACTCAGTGTATTTCTTGCAGCAAATATTTGACAACAGAAATGGCGCTATGACTTTTTGTTCGTATGCTTTCAAAAACACTTGCGTTGATTTATGGGCCAATTAATACATGAATACATGGATCTCGGAACGATTAATACATGAATGAGTAACGTAGCATTTCATGAAGCTCACTGCATTTTTTTAACACATTGCAAAAGTGAACGTGGACCCGATCATAACGCTCTCTCTTTTCTGTTTTTCTTATCTCTAAAACTGACTATCTTCAGGCAGTGTTTTATGACATCTATGTTGATAGTAATTAGCTAAAGATCACAATGTAGCAATATATGTCAAAATTCATACTTTATTGTGTGTATTGACAAACCAAAGGGCTGAGAGAAATTGCTTCTCCGTCCTACATCTTTGGCATTCGTTCGATGACTTCTGGAAACATGCTTCACTTTGGCCACTAGATGTCTCTAGAGTGCTTTTATACTTATGGCAAAGTGACAAGGATTATATTATCTCTGTGGCTTATTCAGTTCATAGCCTGTCCAATTATTTTTGTTATTCAGTCAGATTTTTACAATTGACTTGTCAACTTGTGTGCTTGTCCTGTCAATTTCAGATGACAGCCCTGTGTTTACGCCACAGGAGGCTGCTGAGGGAAGGACGGCTTATAATGTCCGGAAAGGACCAAATGGAATGGCATCAAACACCTGGAAACCATGTTTGGTGTATTTGATACCATTCCACTAACACCGCTCCAGCCATTACCACGACCCTGTCCTCTCCAATTAAGGTGCTACCAACCTCCTGTGGTCTACTCCCTCTGCACTATTTTTTGTTGCAGATGCACACCTGGGTCGTGTTCATTAGGGCACACTGTAGCAAAATGTTTTGCAACGGAAAACAAAAATGAACATTCCATTTTGGACAAGTCCAAGTAGTACCTCCATGTTGCAGTCAGTTTTCTTCTGTTTGGTGGCTAATGAACACATCCCTGATACTGCTCACCTAGTGAATGCAGGCATTGTGCTCCCAGACACAAGAAGGTGCTTCACAAGCTTTGAAAAAGAGCTCTGTTGAAACGCTTCAGCTTTTCACTAGGAAAACAGCACAATTTAAAAATCAATATCTACTTACCATCCAGACAACCAGCCCTCAAGTCTGTTTAAAGAGCTTCATCTATATTATTTGATGATTTTATGGAAATAATGTACTGCTTGATGTTATCAAGTGATCGATACTGTAATTACCCAGTATAAAAATGGCATAAGAAATCACAGGAGGTTGGTTGCACCTTAATTGGGGAGGACGGGCTCGTGGTAATGGTTGGAGCGGAATCAGTAGAATGGTATCAAATACATCAATTTCATGGTTTCTAGGTGTTTGATGCCATTCCATTTGCACCGTTCCCGGCCATTTATGATGAGCCATTCTCCCCTCAGCAGCCTCCTGTGTAAGAAATGCTGATTTAGCTGATGAATGGTTGCTATTTCTGGATGGCGGCTATGAGCTCGAGTGTGAGAATCCTTGCCACAACCAAACTGCATGATGATAACTTAGTTGGAGCTGAAAAATAAAATGGAAAATAATGATTGTGTCTCAAATGGTGCCTTATTCCCTATAGTGCACGACTTTTCACTAGGCTCCATAGGGAATAGGGAGCCACTTGGGATGCAAAATATGCCTGTGTTAGTGTTGGGTCAGTGCAGAAAAGTTGTCCACATGAACTGTGTTCTACAAACAGCCATTTTTGACCACCATTCTTTAAAAGAAAATGTTATTTACAACTGAGTCCGTGTACGTGCAGTTATGTCACGACGGTTAGAAATCTAGTTGAAATTCAATGGCATCCCTCAATGCCCTGCAATACAGACAGCAAGAAACAGATAAGTGGACACAAACTGCACTGATACTGTCTATACACACACACACACACACACACACACACAATATTTATACTAAGTGAATGGGTCATTTGGGACATGGCTTCCAGTAACCGATGAGACTGTGAACCTTTCAAAAGATGTTAGGTCTATTCAATAACAAATATGGAATGATTTGTCCCCTTACAATTTCTTGATGATGAGCCGGTTATTTGAATCAGCTGTGTAGTGCTCGGACAAAACCCAAAACGGACCCCAGGACCGAGTTTGGGGAAACCCTGCTCTAATGGTTGACATTCTGGGTATCCACCACATAAGCACCATTGAAATACAATTAACATTTATACAAAACAGGTGGTCAAAACGGTTTACGTTTATGAGTAGCTCGATCCATCTGAACGGGCTTAAAATGTTTAGAGAAGTGGGCATATGCATGCATACAGCTAAGATAAACCCTAATAACAGAGGACAGCATAGATATGAACATGAAATAATGAATTCTTGACATTTTTATTAAAGGCTGGAGATGAGGCCATGGTGGCTGCAGATCTCCCGCTTGGCCGGTCTGTGTGGGACAGAGTGGAAGGTTGTCACCCACCTCTGCTGTCCAATAAACCTGTCCTGTCACAAGTCCAATAATCTCTCCACCCCTCCCCCCCTTCTCCTTCTGTCACCTGGGTCTCTTGCCAGCAGTCTGTCTGCCAACACATGTCAATGCTGATGAGCGATATCCCATCGCTGTGAGGCAAGAGAGAGGGAGACCTTGTGGGATTTGGACTGGTGGCCTTGATGTTGCTGACTAGGCTGTGAGGGAAAGAGAAGGAGCGTGTGTTCGTGGACCCTGTCAGGGCCGTGACCAGGATCTGAGTTTTAGTGAGGTCCGGACGGACTTAAAATTATATTTGGAGAACAGCAAAACCAAGGTAAAATGACCCCAGTCATTATCACTTCGGTAGCTATAGCTTCATTAACCTCAGTCTATCTACAAACACATTGCCTATTAGCTATATACAATTAGCCGCTACACATGAACTCACATTAATTTAGCCCTGGGATCAAAAACAATAACTTAATACGTACAGAGTGATCAGTGTAGGAAATAAACTATTTTATTAACAAAAAAGTAAACAATTGAGTTTGCTTTACAGATTTTTGTTGTGTGCCGTTATATAGCTAATTTCCTGCAATTCTACACATTTTTGCCATGTGGTGGGAGGAATGTTTACAGTTTACAAGCTAATGCCATGACTCATGTCATGTTCATATGATATCTGAGTGAGAGTGACTAACAAAATCAATGGGGGCCCCCTGGGCACGTGCCCTGTGTGCCCGGTTAGAATGATAGTATGATAGTATGATAGCTGGTTAGACTAACAATAAATTGAGACGCCATCTGGGTTCCAAAAACCAAATTCTATATTTTTAAAAATATACATAAAAAATACTCTAAAATGTATTGTCCACCGGAGCTGTTGCCAGAGTGTTAATGTTGTGGAATGTCTAATGTTAATTTCTCTACCAACGCCGTTTTGGAGAATTTGACAGTACGTCCAACCCGGCCTCACACATACATCTACTTCGGAAAGTATTCAGACCCCTTGACTTTTTCCATATTTTGTTAATTTACAGCCTTTTCTAAAGCCTTTTTCATCCCATCTACACCAAGTCATAAGGTCGAAGGAATTGTCCGTAAAGCTCTGAGACAGGATTGTGTCGAGGCACTGATCTTGGGAAGGGTACCAAAAAATGTATACAGTATTGAAGGCCCCCAAGAAAACAGTGGCCTCCATCATTCTTAAATGGAAGAATTTTGTAACCACCAAGACTCTTCCTAGAGCTGGCCTCCCAGCAAACTGAGCAATCGGGGTAGAAGGGCTTTGGTCAGGGAGGAAACCTGGCACCATCCCTACGGTGAAGCATGCTGGCGGCAGCATCATGCTGTGAGGATGTTGAGACACGGCGGTTGGAACCAAATATTGCACATTTGGACTCATTAGACCAAAGAACAGATTTCCACCAGTCTAATGTCCATTGCTCATGTTTCTTGGCCCAAGCAAGTCTCTTCTTATTATTGGTGTCCTTTAGTAGTGGTTTCTTTGCAGCAATTCAACCATGAAGGTCTGATTCACACAGTCTCCTCTGAACAGTTGAGATATGTCTGTTACTTGAACACTGTGAAGCATTTATTTGGGCTGCAATTTGTGAGACTGGTAACTCTAATGAACGTATCCTCTGCAGCAGAGGTAACTTTGGGTCTTCCTCTCCTCTGGTGGTCCTCATGAGAGCCAGTTTCATCATAGCGCTTGATGGTTTGTGTGACTGCACCTGAAGAAACTTTCAATGTTCTTGAAATGTTCCGCATTGACTGACCTTCATGTCTTAAAGTAATGATGGACTGTCGTTTCTTTTTTCTTATTTGAGCTGTTCTTGCCTGAATATGGACTTGGTCTTTTACCAAATAGGGCTATCTACTGAATACCACCACTACCTTATCACAACACAACTGATAGACATTCCACAAATGAACTTTTAACAAGGCACACCTGTTAATTTAAATGCATTCCAGGTGACTACCTCATGAAGCTGGTTGAGAGTGTGCAAAGCTGTCATCAATGCGGGTGGCTACTTTGAAGAATCTAAGATCACTTTTTTGGTTACAACATCCATATGTGTTATTTCATAGTTTTGATGTCTTCACTATTATTCTACAAAGTAGACAATAGTAAAAATAAAGAAAAACCCTTGAATGAGTAGGTTTGTCCAAACTGTTGTCTGGTATATACAATTAAGTTGGATTCATTAAAACTTGTTTTTCAACCACTCCACAAATTTCTTGTTAACAAACTAGTTTTGGCAAGTCGGTTAGGACGTCTACTTTGTGCATGACACAAGTAATTTTTCCAACAATTGTTTACAGACAGATTATTTCACTTATAATTCACTGTATCACAATTCCATTGGGTCAGAATTTACATACACTAAGTTGACTGTGCCTTAAACAGCTTGGGAAATTCTAGAAAATGATGCCATGGCTTTAGAAGCTTCTGATAGGCTAATTGACATCATTTGAGTCAATTGGAGGTGTACTTGTGGATGTATTTCAAGGCCTACCTTCAAACTCAGTGCCTCTTTGCTTGACATCATGGGAAAATCAAAAGAAATCAGCCAAGACCTCAGAAAACAATTGTAGACCTCCACAAGTCTGGTTCATCCTTGGGAGCAATTTCCAAACTCCTGAAGGTACCACGTTCATCTGTACAAACAATATACACAAGTATAAACACCATGGGATCCGTCATACCGCTCAGGAATGAGAAGTGTTCTATCTCCTAGAGATGAATGTACTTTGGTGCTAAAAGTACAAATCAAAACAAGTCCTATATCGACACAACCTGAAAGGCCGCTCACAAGGAAGAAGCCACTGCTCCAAACCCACCATAAAAAAGCCACACTATTGTTTGCAACTGCACATGGGGACAAAGATCATACTTTTTGGAGAAATGTCCTCTGGTCTGATGAAACAAAAATAGAACTGTTTGGCCATAATGACCATCGTCATGTTTGGAGGAAAAGGGGGAGGCTTGCAAGCTGAAGAACACCATCCCAACCGTGAAGCATGGGGGTGGCAGCATCGTGTTGTGGGGGTGCTTTGCTGCAGGAGGGACTAGTGCACTACACAAAATAGATGCCATCATGAGGCAGGAAAATTATGTGGATATATTGAAGCAACATCTCAAGAAATCAGTTAAAGCTTGGTAGCAAATGGGTCTTCCAAATGGACAATGACCCCAAGCATACTTCCAAAGTTGTGGCAAAATGGCTTTAGGACCACAAAGTCAAGGTATTGGAGTGGCCATCACAAAGCCCTGACCTCAATCCTATAGAAAATGTGTGGACAGAACTGAGAAAGCGTGTGCGAGCAAGGAGGCCTACAAAACCTGACTCAGTCACACCAGTCATGAGGAATGGGCCAAAATTCACCCAACTTATTGTGGGAAGCTTGTGGAAGGGTACACGAAAGGCTTGACCCAATTTAAACAATTTAAAGGAAATGCTACCAAATACTAATTGAGTGTATGTAGACTTCTGATCCACTGGGAATGTGATGAAAGAAATAAAAGCTGTATTAAATCATACTCTCTACTATTATTCTGACATTTCACATTCTTAAAATAAAGTGGTGAATTTTTATTCGGATTAAATGACAGGAATTGTGAAAAACTGAGTTTAAATGTACTTGGCTAAGTTCTATGTAAACTTCAGACTTCAACTGTGTGTGTGTTTGTCTCTGTATATATATGTGTGTGTATATGTTCAGCTGTACAGTATATACACATGGCTGAACACTAGTATCTATCTATCCTATGAAGAAATTATGTTCATCTTCATAAATGTTATCAGGAGTCAAGAAAGCTGAGAGAATATAACCTACATTCTGGAGATCTCCTTGGACATAGAAGGTCATTTTTTGTGTGCAAGGAGAAACGCTTCTCTTCATTAATATTCATTAGATGACTCGTAATTACAAGATCAGAGACCTAACTGTCTACAGTCAGCAAACTCCTGCTCTGGCTGCTAAAGATGGACCCAATTAAGGCAAGATTATAGTGATTAAATGACCACAGGCATTTATCAAGCCATTCTGAAAAAAAATGGAGAACAGAATAAAGTCTATTTGATTTGAAGAGAATATATTTGGAGCAGGTGCAGTCTGGGCTTTATCATCAATCATAGATTTGTCCTTAAATTCAATATAGTCTACAGTGTTAGGTTTTGAGAGAGTTGAGTGGTTTGGCCTCAGTCTATTTTCTCTATACACATTCCATCCACAAGGAGCATCAGCCTCCATGGCCAGATGCTTGGTGTACTGGAAAGCTTGATAATGGAGTGATTGCTCACAGGCAGGGCCGGACTGAACCTTCAGGCTGGGCCGGACTGAACCTTCAGGCTGGGCCGGACTGAACCTTCAGGGCAGGGCCCTAAGCGAGATTTGGTTGTGTGTACATTTTGGGTCCCCTCTTGTCTTGAAGGTGGAGAAAAACATTTACCTCTTGAAGTTCAATTCTACACATTTTGCCATGGGGCTTAGAGAAAATGTTGACATTTTTTAACACATTTCATACAATTCTGCTCATTTTGCCATGGGTTGGATAAACATGTTTGCAGTTTTAAAGTACATTTCCTGCAATTCTACACATATTGCCTTGACTTAGCATGTTAATATGATATCTGAGGGAGAGTGACTAACAAAATAAAAAAAATGTCAGGGCCCTCTGAATGTCAGGGCCCATGGGCACATGCCCTGCATGCCCACGTCAGTTTTCGGCCATGACTTTCTACAAGTTTAGATAGCTGTCTAGACTGACTTGCAAAATATTTTGTTGGTCGGGGGCCCACTAGCGGCCGGGTGCCCTAAGTGACTGCTAATGTCGCTTATGCTTGGGGCTGGCCCTGCTCACAGGTGTGGATGATTTGATGGGTGATTGTGGATCTGAGAAGTTGCTGGAGAGTAGCCTCCATACCCGGCATACTTTTCCCGGTTTTGGTTTGAATCCCGTTCATTTGGCATGCCTTTTGTATATTATTATTTGCGTCACCAATCGGACCTGCTTGCGTGGGCCGAATACAGTGTCTCAGACTACATGTAGCTAGTCCTGGGCCCTGGTGAGTAAGCCAGCTGTATCCTTGCCCATATAAAATACAACACCCCAATCCCTTACCTAACTTCTCATGTTAAGTGCATCCACTCAGAAGTTACAGGGTTTGGCTTATCCGAGCTTCCAAAGATTGAGCAAGAGTAGGAGGTTAGATGGGTCTGCTAACCGGTTTCGTAACAGGACATAATTAGAGCTACCAAAATCAGTGGAGCGCATATTTTTCAATTTGTAATACAGACATTGATGTATTGTGATCATTAACTCTTCAAAACACACACACACACACACACACTGCAGCATGCACTCACACTGACTAGCTAGCACAAAGCTTTCCAGAGCTCTAAATTATATTAGCCTTTTATATCCAACCTCTCCTCCACTCAACCTCATCCCACAAAACTCTCCAATTTACTGCAGAGATGAAGCACTGGAGATAAAACACACAGCAGGGCAAAGACTAATCACTGGCCAGGCCTCTCTTCACTAGTCACTCACATACAGATGAGAAAGGGAAGGGGGAAAAGGGGTCTATATTTCAAAAGAGATGAGATATGACTCAAGAGCCCGTACAACATTTACACAGTAGGAAGGAACGAAAGACAAATGGATCATTTTAGGCCTGAAAATTGACCATTTTAGGCCTGACTCCCAGTCCCAGCGTGCTCATTGGGAGACTGTTTGTTTTCCAGGGAGCAACTCCGTACTGGGTCTGTTTAATATTTAAATGAACTGACACACAAGATCAGCTAATCAACTCCTCCAATTCTCATGCCTTTATTGTTGGCAATTACAACTTCTAACAAATCTCTGACACCCAATTTTCACAGCATCACAGAATCAACCACTATGACCCACTGGTTTTCAGGTTCCTCATCATTGCCCCGATTTTAGAGGAACAGGAGGTTGTTCTCATGGGGAACAGGAAGTAGCAGGGTGTGGTGGGAGAGTCGAGTGAGGGAGAGAATACTAATAGTGGATGGTCAGACAGCTTCCTCTCCTCACTAATGCCCAGCATATTTATGAGCTAGGAACTATATTGGAAGGAAGGCAGGGAAAGATTGCAAACCTCACCCTCTCTAACTATTCATTCACTCTCTTGGTGTTGAGTAATGTAGTGTATCCATCTGAAACTCTCTGCAAAACGTGATTAGAGTTGTGGGAGATTATTATTATTTGTGAATTCTAATGTGAATTTGTCTCAAGTGGCTGCCCAAGGGAGGCTGGTTTTGGAGTGAATAACATTGCAGAGGATGTTAAAAGATTAGTCGGTTGGGTCAATATGTTCATTCCCGTCATCAACAATGCTGCTGGACAATGCTAATGTGTCCCATGGCACATTTCTTAACTAGACAGCTGGACAAAAGAAAAGATTTGACCAAAAATACATTACACTGTAACGAGTGCACTGAGAGTCAGGAAGCATGTTCAGGGAGTGAGTGTTTTAATAAATAAACATAATAAGAAATACAAACAACGCACAGACATGACACTGGAACAGAAACAGTAACACCTGGGGAAGGGACCAAAGGGAGTGACATATATAGGGAAGGTAATCAGAGAGGTGATGGAGTCCAGGTGAGTCTGATGACTTAGGTGCACGTAAGATGGTGACAGGTGTGCGCCATAACGAGCAGCCTGATGACCTAGAGGCCGGAGAGTACACTAGTATTTTGTGCTTCTTCTTTTGTTATACATTACTGAGAGCTAAGCTGCACTGTGCAAACTGGATACGCAAAATAGGTTGGGTCGGCAAAGTAGTGTGAAAAGTGTTCAACAAAGTCCTTACATATTTTCAGGTCTCAGAAGAATGACCAATATCTCTGATCAAAATCATGTAGGAGCAGATACTGCTGAGGACATCAGAGAATGTAACAAAAATGCCACTTTCTCTATGACAGCCAACAGAGGCTCATCATAACACACCCCTTCTTACATGTGTCGCTTGGGGTCAATCTTCTCCAGGTAAACCAGAGGTACATGCTCCTTTCTTTTGTGTAAAGCAGCTTCTGTAAAGCAAATTTGTACGTACAATGGATGAGTGTCCTCTGAGCTGTACTGGTGGATTACTGTGGAGAACTGTAACATGTTTATCAGTGAAGTTGGAGTTTGTAAAACATGTGCCAGGTCTCTGTCTATAACCACAAAACCCTGGATCACGCTCCGGTTTACACTCCAGTGAATGCAGTATCCGCAGGAGAGTACTGATGTTCATTTCTCAGCTTTTAATTGCTAGCCTCTTTTGTTCCCCGGGCTCATCAAAAAGCTGGCTACAAAAGTGAATCATTAATGTTATCCTTACGGAAGAGCCACTGTACAGTAGTCTAGTGGAAGATGGGTGAATTGCAACTTCCACGAGAGGAAACTCCACACTGGGGCTAAATGATGGTGAAAATGATAAAGGTATCACCAAAGGGACCCTCGCACTGGGCACAAAATGGCTGACATGGTTTCAACAAAATGTGTCAACGTATTGTGACGTGGAGTCTACGTTGAAAATACATTGGATTTTTCTTGCCTACCCCTTGGATTATAATAAATATCAGAGACTCGAACCATCTGCCTCCCATGTCTGCATCTGGGTCTCGCTCTGAAGAGGCGACTCCGGCAGGCTGGCTTTCTAGGCAGAGTTGCAAAGAAAAAGCCATATCTCAGACTGGCCAATAAAAATAAAAGATTAAGATGGGCAAAAGAACACGACACTGGACAGAGGAACTCTGCCTAGAAGGTCAGCATCCCGGAGTCCCAGCCTCTTCACTGTTGACGTTGAGACTGGTGTTTTGTGGGTACTATTTAATGAAGCTGCCAGTTGAAGACTTGTGAGGCGTCTGTTTCTCAAACTAGACACTCGAATGTACTTGTCCTCTTGCTCAGTTGTGCACCGGGACCTCCCACTCTTTCTGTTCTGCTTAGAGACAGTTTGCGCTGTTCTGTGAAGGGAGTTATCTGGGCACAGAGCGAGACCCAGATGCGACACGAGAGGCAGATGGTTTGAGTCTCTGATATTTATTATAATCCAAGGGGCAGGCAGGAGAATGGTCGTGGACAGGCAAAATATCATAACAAGGTCAGAGTCCAGGAGGTACAGGGAGGCAGGCAGGCTCGAGGTCAGGGCAGACAGTATGGTCAGGCAGGCGGGGTCAGAGTCAAGGCAGGCAAGGATCAAAACCGGGGGGGACTAGCAGAAACAAGGCAAAAGCAGGCGCACGGAAAAACACGCTGGTTGACTTGACAAAACAAGATGAACTGGCAACAGACAAACAGGGAACACAGGAATAAGTACCCAGGGACTAATGAGGAAAACAGTTGACACCTGGAGGTGGGTGGAGACAATCACAAAGACAGGTGAAACAGATCAGGGCGTCACAGGAGTAGTACACAGCATTGTACCAGATCTTCAGTTTCTTGGCAATTTCTTGCATGGAATAGCCTTCATTTCTCAGAAGAAGAATAGAATGACAAGTTTCAGAAGAAAGTTATTTGTTTCTGGCCATTTTGAGCCTGTAATCGAACCCGCAAATGCTGACGCTCCAGATACTCAACTAGTCTGATGAAGGCCAGTTTTATTGCTTCTTTAATCAGTGCAACAGTTTTCAGCTGTGCTAACATAATTGCAAAAGGGTTTTCTAATGATCAATTAGCCTTTTAAAATGATAAACTTGGATTAGCTAACACAACGTGCCATTGGAACACAGGAGTGATGGTTGCTGATAATGGGCCTCTGTACGCCTATGTAGATATTCCATAAAAAAAACTGCAGTTTCCAGCTACAATAGTCATTTACAACATTAACAATGTCTACACTGTATTTATGATCAATTTGATGTTATTTTAATGGACAAAAAATGTGCTTTCTTTCAAAAACAAGGACATTTCTAAGTGACCCCAAACTTTTGAACAGTAGTGTATATACAGTGGCAAGAGAAAGTATGTGAACCGTTTGGAAATACCTGGATTTCTGCATGAATTGGTCATAAAATTTGATCTGATCTTCATCTAGGTCACAACAATAGACAAACAGTCTGCTTAAACAAATAATACACAATTATACGTTTTCATGTCTTTATTGAACACACCGTCTAAACATTCACAGTGCAGGGTGGAATAAGTATGTGAACCCTTGGATTGAATAACTGGTTGACCCTCCTTTGGCAGCAATAACCTCAAACAAATGTTTTCTGTAGTTGCGGATCAGACCTTCACAATGGTCAGGAGGTATTTTGGACAATTCCTCTTTACAAAACTATTTCAGTTCAGTAATATTCTTGGGATGTCTGGTGTGAACTATTCTCTTGAAGTCATGACACAGCATCTCAATTGGGTAGAGGTCAGGACTCTGACTGGGCAACTCCAGAAGGCATATTTTCTTCTGTTGAAGCCATTCTGTTGTTGATTTACTTCTGTATTTTGGGTCGTTGTCCTGTGCATCACCCAACTTCTGTTGAGCTTCAATTGGCAGACAGATAGCAGGATAATGTTAGGCTAAATGTTTTGCTAAACTTATTTATTCTTCTGTCGATGACAGCAAGCTGTCCAGGCACTGAGGCAGCGAAGCAGCCCCAAACCATGATGCTCCTTCCACCATACTTTACAGTTGGGATGAGATTTTGATGTTGGTGTGCTGTGCCATTTTTTCTCCACACATAGTGTTGTGTGTTCCTTCCAAACAACTCAACTGTAGTTTCATCTGTCCACAGAATATTTTGCCAGTAGCGCTGTGGAACATCCAGGTGCACTTTTGCAAACTTCAGACATGCAGCAATGTTTTTTTTGGACAGCAGTGGCTTCTTCCGTGGTGTCCTCCCATGAACACCATTCTTGTTTAGTGCTTTACGTATCATAGACTCGTCAACAGAGATGTTAGTATGTTCCAGAGATTTCTGTAAGTCTTTAGCTGACTCTGTAGGATTCTTAACCTCATTGAACATTTTACGCTGTGCTCTTGCAGTCATCTTTGCAGGACGGCCACTCCTAGGGAGAATAGCAACAGTGCTGAACTTTCTCCATTTATAGACCATGTGTCACGCCTTGGTCTTAGTATTTTGTGTTTTCTTTAATTATTTGTTCAGGCCAGGGTGTGACATGGGTTTATTGTGTTGTCGTATTGGGGTTTTTGTAGGCATTGGGATTGTGGCTGATTAGGGGTGTGTCTAGCATAGGCTTGGCTGCCTGAGGCTGTTCTCAATCAGAGTCAGGTGATTCTCGTTGTCTCTGATTGGGAACCATATTTAGGTAGCCTGGGTTTCACTGTGTATTTTGTGGGTGATTGTTCCTGTCTCTGTGTAGTGTTCACCAGATAGGCTGTAATTAGGTTTTCACGTTTCGTTTGTTGTTTTTGTATTTATTTAGTTATTTCATGTATCGCTATTTTTTCATTAAAGAACATGAGTAACCACCACGCTGCATTTTGGTCCGACTTTCCTTCAACGGAAGAAAGCTGTTACAGAATCACCCACCACACCCGGACCAAGTGGTGTGGTAACAGGCAACAGCAGCAGCAGGAGCAGCAGCAGCTGCAGTGGGAGAGGTTGCACCACCTGGAGAAATGGACATGGGAGGAGGAACTGGACGGTAAAGGACCCTGGGCTCAGCCTGGAGAATATCGCCGCCCCAAGGAAGAACTGGAGGTGGCGAAAGCGGAGAGGCGCTGGTATGAGGAGGCAGCACGGCGACGCGGATGGAAGCCTGAGAGTCGGCCCCAAACATTTCTTGGGGGGGGGCTCACAGGGAGTATGGCTATGCCAGGTAGGAGACCTGCGCAAACTCCCTGTGCTTACCGGGGGGCTAGAGAGACCGGGCAGGCACCGTGTTATGCTATGGAGCGCACGGTGTTTCCAGTGCGGGTGCATAGCCCGGTGCGGTTCATACCAGCTCTTCGTATTGGCCGGGCTAGAGTGGGCATCGAGCCAGGTAAGGTTGGGCAGGCTTGGTGCTCAAGAGCTCCAGTGCGCCTGCACGGTCCGGTCTATCCAGTGCCACCTCCACACACCAGTCCTCCGGTAGCAGCTCCCCGCACCAGGCTTCCTGTGCGTGTCCTCGGTTCAGTACCACCAGTTCCAGCACCACGCACCAGGCCTTCAGTGCGCCTCGCCTGTTCAGCGCAGCCAGCGCTTTCCTCCTCTCCTGCGCTGTTGGAGTCTCCCGCCTGTTCAGCGCAGCCAGACCCTTCCTTCTCTACAGCGCTGTTGGAGTCTCCCGCCTGTTTAGCGCAGCCAGAGCCTTTCTCCTCTCCTGCGCTGCCGGAGCCTCCCGCCTGTTTAGCGCAGCCAGAGCCTTTCTCCTCTACAGCGCTGCCGGAGCCTCCCGCCTGTTCAGCGCAGCCAGAGCCTGTCTCCTCTCCTGCGCTGCCGGAGCCTCCTGCCTGTTCAGCGCAGCCTGAGCTGCCAGACTGCATGGAGCAGCCTGAGCTGTCAGTCTGCATGGAGCAGCCTGAGCTGTCAATCTGCATAGAGCTGCCAATCTGCAT
Organism: Oncorhynchus tshawytscha; assembly: GCF_018296145.1. NCBI lineage: Eukaryota > Metazoa > Chordata > Actinopteri > Salmoniformes > Salmonidae > Oncorhynchus > Oncorhynchus tshawytscha. The sequence goes on from NC_056436.1 coordinate 49,982,136, forward strand.
GGAGCAGCCAAAGCTGCCAGTCTGCATGGAGCAGCCAGAGCTGCCAGTCTGCATGGAGCAGCCAAAGCTGCCAGTCTGCATGGAGCTGCCAGTCTGCATGGAGCAACCAGAGCAGCTAGATCCGCCAGTCAGCCATGATCTTCCAGATCTGCCAGTCAACCAGATTCTTCCAGATCTGCCAGTCAGCCATGATCTTCCAGATCTGCCAGTCAACCAGACTCTTCCAGATCCGCCAGCCAGCCAGGATCTGCCGGAGCCAACTACCTGCCTGAGCTTCATCTCAGTACTGGGCTTCCCCTCAGTCCCGGGCTTCCCCTCAGTCCCGGGCTTCCCTTCAGTCCCGGGCTTCCCCTCAGTCCCGGGCTGCCCCTCAGTCCCGGGCTGCCCCTCAGTCCCGGGCTGCCCCTCAGTCCCGGGCTGCCCCTCAGTCCCGAGCTGCCCCTCAGTCACGAGCTGCCCCTCAGTCCAGTGGGGTTCTGGGTGAGGACTACGAGGTCATGGTCGGCGGCGAGGGTGGACTTATCTCAGGACGCAAGGGGGAGGAACTAAGACATTTATGGAGTGGGGTCCACGTCCCGAGCCGGAGCCGCCACCATGGACAGACGCCCACCCGGACCCTCCCTATGGTTTTGAGGTGCGTCCGGGAGTCCGCACATTGGGGGGGTTCTGTCACGCCTTGGTCTTAGTATTTTGTGTTTTCTTTAATTATTTGTTCAGGCCAGGGTGTGACATGGGTTTATTGTGTTGTCGTATTGGGGTTTTTGTAGGCATTGGGATTGTTTCACTGTGTATTTTGTGGGTGATTGTTCCTGTCTCTGTGTAGTGTTCACCAGATAGGCTGTAATTAGGTTTTCACGTTTCGTTTGTTGTTTTTGTATTTATTTAGTTATTTCATGTGTCGCTATTTTTTTCATTAAAGAACATGAGTAACCACCACGCTGCATTTTGGTCCGACTTTCCTTCAACAGACGAACGCCGTTACACCATGTGTCTTACCATGGACTGATGAACATCAAGGCTTTGAGAGATACTTTTGTAACCCTTTCCAGCTTCATGCAAGTCAACATTTCTTAATCTTAGTTCTTCTGAGATCTTTTTTGTTCGAGGCATGGTTCACATCAAGCAATGCTTCTTCCGTGTATACTATTCAGGCTACTATGCCTTCTGTTGACATTTTAAAAACATTCCTAACTATAACAAACGCGTTATGCTAGATTTTGATAAAGACATCGCCACGATTTGAATGTCTATTCAGACTCTAACATCCATAACGGAGGATGTAACATCCATAACGGTCGTTTTTGCTCTCTAGAATAACAATGGGAATCTTTTCAAAATGATTTTTTTTTTTTTGTGTCGCAAAAGTGTGTTGACAAAGGTGCTTGGTCCGAAACGTGCCAGCAATAAATATCAATGAAGGGAATTCAGCTACCATCGTGAACCTTCTTTTACTGAAGGTGAAAGGGCTCCTAAGAGTTTCTCCACAGTTAGTCATAGTCAGATGGCCAGGAAGCAGGGTGGCGTAGGAGGGAGGGGGAGGGGGGGGTGTCGACCATAAAATCATTCAGCCTCTGTCATCGCCACCGGGAAATGCCCAGAGGTCACAGGGGACACAAGCTGCGATGACACACAGAGACGTTCTGTCTGTATCTCGCAATCCACTTACAAGCCACCATCTTGCATTGAATTACATTGTTAAATGTAACGCTGCTGCTTTTTACTCCCCCTCTATACCAGAGCAGGTTGGCATTTATTGTCATAAATCTTGCCCTGGAGGCTGCTCTGCAAAATGGTCACTAGCTGGCACAGCCATAAAGTCATAAAATCTGATTTTAAACCTAACCATAACCCTAACCTCACTGCTAACCCTTATGCCTAACTCTAACCTTAAATTAAGACCAAAAAGCACATTTCTGTTTTCATAGATTCTTATGATATAGCCAATTTAGATTTGAAATGTAATTGTGCTTGGGTTGGTCTTGAAAACGACTTGAAAGCAAGACTCCTACCACCTATGTAAATGTGTCTTTAAATAAAATGTGAACGTTCTTCAGAAGCTGCAGGAGTCATACATCAAAGCCAAAACAGACACAGAAGTGCTGGCCATAATCATATACAGTGCATTCGGAAAGTATTCAGGCCCCTTGATTTTTTTCTCCAACATGTTATGTTACAGCCTTATTCTAAATTGAAAGGTATTCGTTTTATATTTTTAATACATTTGCAACCTGTTTTTGCTTTGTCATCATGGGTTATTTTGTGTAGATTGAGGGGGAAAAAATGATTTAATCCATTTTAGAATAAGGCGTAACAAAATGTGAAAAAAGTCAAGGGGTCTGAATACTTTCCAAATGCACTGTAAGCATAGCAAGGCTATTACAAGACAAACAATGTAAGGATGAAATGTTTGTGGTGGTTTTTATCCAGTGAGGGGCCAAAACAACTATACATCCTCAAAATGTATAGTCGTCCAATGTGAGCAAGACAAAGGAGATGATCGTGGACAACAGGAAAAGGCAGGCCGAACACGCCCACATTCACATCGACAGGGGTGTAGTGGAGCAGGTCAAGAGTTTCAAGTTCCTTGGTGTCCACATCTCCAACAAACTATCAGGCTCCAAACACATCAAGAAAGTTGTGAATAGGGCACAACAATACCTTTTCCCCCTCAGGAGACTAAAAAGATTTGGCATGGGTCCTCATATCCTCAACCAGAGCATCCTGACTGGTTGCATCACTGCCTGGTACGGCAATCGCTCAGCCTCCGACCGTAAGGCACTACAAAGGGTAGTGCGAACTGCCCAGTACATCACTGGGGCCAAGCTTCCTGCCTTCCAGGACCTCTATACCAGGCGGTGTCAGAGGAGGGCTCTAAAAATGGTCAAAGACTCCAGCCACCCTGGTCATAGACTGTTCTCTCTGCTACCACACAGCAAGTGGTTCTAGGTCCAAGAGGCTTCTAAACAGCTTCTACCCCCAAGCCATAAGACTTCTGAACATCTAGTCAAATGGCTACCTAGACTATTCGCATTGCCCCCCACCCTTCTCCACACCACTGCCACTCTCTGTTGTCATCTATACATAGTCACTTTAATTCACTCTACCTACATGTAGATGCTACCTCAACTAACCGGTGCCCATGCACACTGACTCCGTACTGGCACCCCCCTGTATATATTGTTATTTTATTTTTTATAGCTGCTCTTTAATTACTTCTTACTTTTATCTCGTATTATTATCTGCAATTTTTGAAACTGCACTGTTGGTTAGGGGCTCGTAAGTAAGCATTTCCCTGTAATGTCTACACCTGTTGTATTTGGCGCATGTGACTAATACAATTTGATTTGATGTCAAGTTATGACATGGTTATGACCGTGTCACAATGTATTATGACACTTGGTGTCAAGTGTTACTTTTGTGTATATACAGTGGGGAGAACAAGTATTTGATACACTGCCGATTTTGCAGGTTTTCCTACTTACAAGGCATGTAGAGGTCTGTAATTTTTATCATAGGTACACTTCAACTGTGAGAGACGGAATCTAAAACAAAAATCCAGAAAATCACATTGTATGGTTATTAAGTAATTCATTTGCATTTTATTGCATGACATAAGTATTTGATCACCTACCAACCAGTAAGAATTCCGGCTCTCACGCTACCTGCCCCAATGCATAGTGCCAACAGTAAAGTTTGGTGGTGGAGGAATAATGGTCTGGGGTTGTTTTTCAAGGTTGGGGCTAGAGGCCCCTTAGTTCCAGTGAAGGGAAATCCTAACGCTATAGCATACAATGACATTCTAGGCAATTCTGTGCTCCCAACTTTGTGGTAACAGATTGGGGAAGGCCCTTTCCTGTTTCAGCATGGCAATACCTTCCTGCACAGAGCATGGTCCACACAGAAGTGGTTTGTTGAGATTGGTGTGGAACAACTTGACTGGCCTACACAGAGCCCTGATCTCAACCCCATCAAACACCTTTGGGAGGAATTGGAACGGCGACTGCAAGCCAGTCCTAATCACCCATCAGTGCCCGATCCCACTAATGCTCGTGGCTGAATGGAAGCAAGTCCCCGCAGCAATGTGGAAAGTCTTCCCAGAAGAATGGAGGCTGTTACAGCAACAAAGATGGGACCCACTCCATATTTATGGCTATGATTTTAAAATGAGATTTTCAAAGAAGTGTTCACATACTTTTGGTCATGTAATGTATATTGAAAGCAGGTGCTTCCACAAAGGTGTGGAATTAACATCCCATCATCTTTGGGGCTATGTAGAAAAATGCTGGGCAGGCCCAGTTGCCCATTATTTTGGCTGCCATGGCTAGAGATCTCAGTGACTTTGAAAGAGGGGTGATTGTTGGGGCACGTTTTGCAGGAGATTCAGTGAAGAAGACTACTCAACTTGCTGATGTTTCACGATATGCCATGGCCACCAGATCTCAACCCAACTGCACACTTATGGGAGATTCTGGAGCGGCGCCAGAGACAATGTTTTCCACCACCATCAACAAAACACCAAATTCTCATAGAAGAATGGTGTCATATCCCTCCAATAGTTCCAGACACTTGGAAAATCTATGCCAAGGCACAATGAAGCTGTTCTGGTCGCACAAATTTGGTCAAAGGAAGAGTACAACCAACTGTCTCAGTCATGGGAGGTAAACTCTAATGTTAAAGGCCCACTGCAGCCATTTTTATATCAACATGAAATAATTTTTGATTTACTTTAACAGATTTCCATTAAAATGGGAAACTATAGCTTTGGGGGAAAAAACGATTTCTCAAGCAAGAATTTTGCTAGGACTGTCTGGGAGTGGGTTGAGTGAGGAGAGGGGGAAATGGAAAACTAGCTGTTATTGGCAGAGAGGCATGGGACTATTTGTTATTGGTTTACTAAACAATTTACTGCATGGTGATGTCATCATGGAAGCATAAACTCCCACCCACTCCCGCCCTACTGATTTTAGAAGGTCCTGTGTAGATTGTATTTTCAACCAGCAACTATCAGGAAATAACACAGATCAAATGTTTTAACACTTTTACAGTGTGTGACGACCCTCCCTGTCACGCCTTGGTCTTAGTATTTTGTGTTTTCTTTATTTATTGGTAAGGCCAGGGTGTGACATGGGTTTATTTTGTGGTGTGTTTTTGTATTGGGGTTTTAGTAGGTATTGGGATTGTGGTTTAGTAGGGTTGTCTAGGAAAGTCTATGGCTGCCTGAGGCGTTCTCAATCAGAGTCAGGTGATTCTCGTTGTCTCTGATTGGGAACCATATTTAGGTAGCCTGGGTTTCACTGTGTGTTTGTTCCTGTCTCTGTGTTAGTTGTCACAAGATAGGCTGTATACGTTTTCGAGGTTTGTATTTGTTCGTTTGTCCTTCTTCATTAAAGAACATGAGTAACCACCACGCTGCATTTTGGTCCGCTCCTCTTTCAACAGACGAACACCGTTACACTCCCACTCTGTCTGCCGAATTCATTCTCTTTGCTCTTGTTTTCCTTAATAGGCTGTTGGTGGGCGAAGCTGGGTGGGTCGTAAGCGAAATGAGACACCTTGGCTCGGGTGTGTCCTGGGGATAAATACACCTTTCCCCCCATATATCGAGGAGACTCTCTTCACGCGGACACACTGTTGTTTTTGGTTGTGGTAGTTTGGGTCTTCTTTGTGTTCATTTGTTTGGGCACCCCTCATTATCACGTCGATGAGCGTGTCTACTCACTCAATGACACTACTGACTACACACACCATTGCTACTTGGATACAGTTTACTTTAATAAATGTTTGTTATTTCTTTATCTCTGCGTTGTCTCCCTTTTCGTTACGGTCTACAAGCTGGTTTGTAACAAGTGTTCATTTCATCAGCTGTTGTACAATATAAAACACAGAAAAACTATTTTGACTACACTGGGCCTTTAAACTCAAAGGCACACTGGGAAATACGCAGATAACTATCAACAGCACAATATGGTGTATGTCAAGGTTCTTTGTTCATTTACTAAATATCCCCTCTGCTTTTCTGATTACCTGTGTTCAGTCACCTGCATTCACAAATGTGACTACATCGAGAGGTAAAACACAAATCCAGGGGGATATAAACGTGGACTACATTTAGAAAACATAGCAAACAGAAACCATGCTGTTTGGATGGCAGCTGGGAGGGTTATTGTGTACAATGTGCTGCTGCTTCAGGATTTTTTTTCTCCAAATATGCCACACATGGCTTCAGTTCACACCCTGCCAGACCTAGGTTTAAATATGTTTTATTAACAACATCAAACCCTGCCCATCTGGTAGTACAGAGCAAATACTCAATGTAGTTTAACGATTTCAAATAGTATTTCAACCCAGGTTTAGAATACTAAACAGTAGCGAACATAGCGAATACCATAGAGTATTCGTAATGAAAAGATGCTAGTGTTTTCTCCCAATTTGATATGAGTACAATTCAGGGTACAGTAAACAAACAAATCCCTCCAAAATGGCCTCAAGAGGCAGTCGATAACTCATTCACCCGTGCCAGAGCTCTTCACTCAGGTTGCATTCCTGTGCTCAGACATTGCAAGCATCAATCAATGTTTGCGTGCCACGTCCTCGACTGAGCCCCTGGGCACCAGATTGCTATAAAATATGAAATGGTTTGCTGATATGTAAAATACCTATCCAGGCGTTGTAAGATCTATAAGGGTCAGATAGGTCTGAGCAGAGGAACACAACCTCAATCTTAAGCTCATTAGAAAGACTGCTTTCCTGACCGGAGACTTGCTAAAAAATTTTTTTAACTAGTCAAGTCCATTAAGAACAAATTCATATTTACAATGATGGCCTAGGAACAGTGAGTTAACTGCCATGTTCAGGGGCAAAACGACAGATTTATACCTTGTCAGCTCAGGGATTCAATCTAGCAACCTTTTGGTTACTAGCCCAACGCTCTAACCTCTAGGCTACCTGCAGCCCCAAAAAGATTGCTAATGTCAGCCTTTTTCAATTATCCTTCCTAATTGAATCTGAGACGTTCCCACTACACGCTATTCAGCCAACTCGACATATTGGAGGATTTCACTGACGCCTGACCGGTTCAGATGTTTTATCGAGGGCACACCAGGACAACTGTTTCCCTTTAGCCCACACTGACAGCATACTAATTTATGCTAATTATTATATACAACTTTATCACGATGGATGTTATTAGATGGCTAAATGTTTTGAGCCACTACGAACTGACCAACATGTCTCGAAACAATGTGCCACATTCTTCAACTTTCTCATTTCAAATTTGAACATGAATGTTAATTAAGTTAGCTTGGGTGACAAACTGCATAACTACACTTAAAAGTATAAAGGCAACATGTAAAGTGTTCGTCCCATGTATCATGAGGTTATTTGCACAAAAACCATAAGCACAAAAACTTTATTTCTTTCAAATTTTGTGGACAAATGTGTTTACATCCCTGTTAGTGAGCGTTTCTACTTTGCCAAGATAATCCATCCACCTGACAGGTGTGGCATATCAAGAAGCTGATTAAACAGCATGATCATTACACAGGCGCACCTTGTGCTGGGGACAATAAAAGGCCAAAATGTTGTCACACAACACAATTCCACAGATGGCTCAAATTTTCAGGGAGTCTACAATTGGCATGCTGACTGCAGAATGTCCACCAAGATTATAAATTGTTAAAGCAGCATAGCTTTCTCCAACTGTAGGCCCTGAGTGTATTTGTTTGACTTCTTCTTCTTTTTTAAAGCAAATCACTACATTTGGCATAAGCCACCATAGAGAAATTCAGACACATATGTTCAACTCATAGCTAGTTTATGACTGAAAAGTAGCTAGACTCGGGAGCTCATGGGCACACAGGCTACATTAGTAATATGGTTAGACATCATTACACCACGGTCAACAATAATTGGCGACTAGTTAATTTTCAGACACTAATCATCCTCTGACCACCATATTTAGACTCATTTACCCCAGTCTTTAATGGTAGAGGTTTTTTGTTGTTGCTGCTGCTCCCTTGCCAGAGAGCTCATGTTTCTTTACGCCCATTCAGCACCAATCACACCCTTTTTTAGGCCTTAGTCCCACCCACCTCTTCAAGGAGTCAAATGCGGACACATGTCTGTCTATGGCCTTGTGCTAAACCGAGTGAGGGTGAAAGCAGCCTACAATAAGGAATAACTCCAGGTAAAAATACACTTTACCTAGTCCTTGGCTTATACCCTAAGCAGGGGTGGCCAATTCCAGTCCTCGAGGGCCTGATTGGTGTCACAGTTTTGCCCCAGCGAACACACCTGACTCCAATAATCACCTAATCATGATCTTCAGTTTAGAATGACATCTGATTAATCAGCTGTGTTTGCTAGGGATAGAGAAAAAGTGTGAGACCAATCAGGCCCTCGAGGACTGGAGTTGTCCACCCCTGCGGCCTAACCTGACTTTGTTGCAGGTCATGTTCGTCTTCAAATTATTGTCTCTGGTAAACACACTATATCAAACCAAATAAAATCTGATAAAAGTTTATTTTTCACATGCACAGGATACAGCAGGTGTAAACGGTACAGTGAAATACTTTTATTACCGTATCAATATCAAAAAATAGAAAATGTGTAAATATAAAAGTATCAATATAACAAATAGAAAAAGTGTCAATGCTAGTACAGAAAGAACACAATAATATACACTATGTACAAGAACAATATCAATAATGGCAGTGATACTGGTGATAGATGAGGTAGTTATAGTATATGCATATAATCAGGGTTGGAGTGTCTGAGCAGCAGGATACATTTATAATAAGAGTCATGTGAGTGTGCATAATCAGTGCAGATAGTCTGAGGGTGCAGGTAGACAGCCATTGATTAGCTGTTCAGCAGTCTTACTGTGGTGATGGACTGGGTCGTCTACATCATGCATCAACAAGGGAATCTACATTCTGAGAGCCTGTTTCTGTCCTGCCTTCGACTTTGTTGCAGGGCATGTGATGTCCTTGGCCTCTTCATCCAAAAACACCCTGATCTTCTCAAAAGTATATGTTTGTCGAGCTGTGTCCAGTCCGGGTGGTGTTTGTACAGGCAGGTCATCTCTTGGAGGAAGGACGTCAGCATTGCGCAGCAACTGAAACCTGTCTCTGAGTCTGAACACTCCTTGGTGACAACAACACCAGGCTGGAGCAAATGGGCTCCTGCATTTTTCAGCATGTTTTACAAAAATATAGTTTTAGAGTTAGATAAACTTAGATTTTTACAGGACATATACAGGATACTACCCTCCATGACAAACTTCACTCCAAATCAAAACTTCAGACCTACCAACCTGATTTTGGACAAATTTACCTGGAAGGATTCCTACTACCAAAGATGTTTGTTTATACAGCAAATGCTCTGGCAAACCACCGACCAGCAAAAGAGTCACAAGAAACCTGAAAACACCATCCAACCTGGAACTGAGTGAGTAATGTTTAGTCTGAAGCTACTTTTAAATATTTCACTTTATAAGGTGTGAAATGAGAGGTGTCAAAGCCCCTGAGCCCAACAATGGCAGGAGCCTTTAAAACCCTCGATCTGTGCAGAGGCCATTACAATACAGTAGCCCCTGGATTCATCTCTATTTTGAACTGGTATACCGCCAGGACACTTCAATTGTAAATTACCGCAATAAGAAACACTATTGTTGATTTGATCACAGAATATATCCTCCTCGCAATCTCCAAAATACAAGCCACAGGACAACTTTGTTTGGACGTCGTAAAGGACCATTTGCTGAAACTGAAGAGATGTAGCTATAGCTTTTTCCACGTGGAAAAAGACAATGAACAGAGACCTGCTGGCTAGCTGGGATTTTCTAAAAGGAATCTGCCTCCCGAAAAAAGCTTCTCCCAAGTGGGTGTGACACCTACTTCCGTTGCCTGCTGTACTGCTGCTTGCATTCCATCTGGTGATCTGGTCACTTTCTGGCCTGTCTCCCCCTGTATGGTACAGGTACTCCCACCACACTCCCCCCTCTCTGCAGAGCTTTCGCTCACCTCCAGCACATACGCACTGTTGGGGTGAGTGACTCTGAACTTACAATGGCTAGTCCCAAGCCGTTATATTTTTTTCTTGTGCTTTATGCTTTTTGCCTCATGACTCCTACGGGCTTTGTTGACTATGAACTTGCTTGTTTACCCAACATTGGGACAGACTGTTTGTTACCACACCTGGAACTCTGACTCTATTGGTTACTCGGACTCTTGGCCTCCCATCCTATTCTAACCACCTCTCGCCGGCTTTGTATTCATGTTACCTGATGAAATTGCTGTACATTATGATCTTGTTACCATCTAACACACAATTTAACTGTAATAATAGAGCTCTCCCTGTCCTCTGCCGTGCCTTGATGGTGTTACTGCTGATGATATGGAAATGTGCATGTACACCCTGGCCCATATACTGTTGCTAGCCCCAATTCTGACTTGTGCTCTGATATCTGCTTCACTGATTTCTGCTCTCGTAAAAGCCTTGGTTTTCTGCACTTTAACACTAGTAGATTATTACCTATAATGTATCAATTGAAAGTGTGGGTTCACAGCTCCAATCCAGATGTGTTGGTCATTACTGAGATGTGCTTAAGGAAGAGTGTTCTGAACACTGATGTTAACCTTTCTGGTTATAGCCTTTTTTGGCAAGACAGATCTTCCAAAGGTTGGGGAGTGGCAATCTTAACCAAGGATCAACTTCAGTGCTCGGTTGTCTCCACCAAGTCTGTCCCCAAACCATTTGATTTGCTGGTTTTAAGCATTACACTTTCAAATAGCTCTTTGTTGACTGTTGCTTGGTGTTATCGTCCACCATCAGCACCAGCCTGTACCCTAATGCCCTCAGCTCTCTCCTGACCCCTTAAACTAAGTCTGAAATTGTCCTTCTAGGTGACCTAAACTGAGGCATGCTTAAACCACCTGACCAAGTCCTAAAGCAATGGGACTCCCTAAATCTTTTTCAGATTATTACCAATCCATCAAGGTATGACTCCAAACACCCAGAAAAGGCTACTCTCCTTGATGTTATCCTCACAAATCATGCTGATAGGTATTAGACTGCTGTTCTCTGTAATGACCTTAGTGATCACTGTTTTACAGCCTGTGTTTGTAAGTGCTGCTCAGTGAATTGACCTGTCCTGATTTGTCATAGACTTTTGCTGAAACACTTTAATGAGGAAGCCTTCCTTCATGACCTGGCCTCTGGAAATTGGTATAGAATCAGCTTGATCCCCTCTGTCGAAGGTGCTTGGACCTTATTTTATAAATATTTTCAGTAGTATTGTTAACAAAAACACCCCCATAAAGAGAATTTGAATGAAAAACAGGTTCAGCTCCTGGTTCGACCGTGATCTGGCAGAGTTACTCCACCTCAAGAATTCCATTTGGCGAAAGGCACACGCATACTCAGGCTGACTGGCTCTCGTTCAGGTAAATGAGAAATAAGTACACTCAGGCTATCCGGAAGGCCAAAGTTAGTAACTTTAATGAGCAGTTATCTCTCTGTGGGTCTAACCCCAAGATGTTCTGGAAAAATTGTTAAAGACCTGGAGAATAAACCCTCCTCCTCACAGCTGCCCATGTCCCTTAGTGTTGATGATGTGGTTGTTACTGACAAGGAGCACATGACTGAGCTCTTTAATCAACACTTCAATAAGTCACGATTCCTATTTGACTCAGCCATGCCTCCTTGCCCATCCAACATTTCCTCATCTCCCACCACCTTTAAATGTGACTAGCCCCGATGCTCCTCCCTCTTTTTCCCTTGCCCCGCTACAAAGTTTCTCCCTGCAGGCGGTCACTGAGTCCGAGGTGCTAAAGGAACTCCTTAAACTTGGCCCCATCTGGGTCAGATGGTTTAGACCCTTTCTTCTTTTAAGGTTGCTGCCCCTATCATCACCAAGCCTATCACTGACCTTTTTAACCTCTCTGTATCTGACCGTCTCTCCTCTCTGGGGTGGTTCCCAGTGCTTGGAAGGCCGCCATGGCGTGTCCTTTATTTAAAGGGGGAGATTAAGCAGTTCGTAACTGTTATAGGCCAATTTCAATTTTGCCCTGTATCAAAAGTGGTGGAAAAACTTGTCAATCAACTGACTGGCTTTCTTGATGTCTATAGTATTCTCTCTGGTATGCAATCTGGTTTCCGCTCAGGTTATGAATGTGTCACTGCAACCTTTATGGTCCTAAATGATGTCACTATTTCCCTTGATTCAAAGCAATGTTGTGCTGCTATTTTTATTGACTTGGCCAAAGCTTTTGATATGGTAGACCATTCCATTCTTGTGCACCGGTGAAGGAGTATTGGTGTGTCTGAGGGGTCTTTGGCCTGGTTTGATAACTACCTTTCTCATAGAGTGCAGTGTATAAAGTCAGAACATCTGATGTATCAGCCACTCCCTGTCACCAAGGGAGCACCCCAAGGCTCTATCCTAGGCCCCGCGCCCTTCTCAATATACATCAACAACATAGCTCGGGCAGTAGGAAGCACTCATCCATTTATACAGTATGCAGATGATACATTCTTATACTTAGCTGGCCCCTCCCCAGATGTTGTGTTAAACGCTCTGCAACAAAGCTTTCTTAGTGTCCAACAAGCTTTCTCTGCCTTGTTCTGAACACCTCCAAAACAAAGGTCATGTGGTTTGGTTAGAAGAATACCCCTCTCCCCACCAGTGTGATTACTACCTGTGAGTGTTAAGAGCTTGAGGTAGTCACCTCAAGGGCTCCAGAGTGGCACAGCAATCTAAGGCACTGCATCTCAGTGCTAGAGGCGTCACTACAGACCCTGGTTCAATTAAAGGCTGTATCACAACCGGCTGTGATTGGGAGGCCCATAGGGAGGAGTACAATTGGCCCAGCGTCGTCCGGGTTAGGGTTTGGCCGGGGTAGAACGTCATTGTAAATAATAATTTGTTCTTAATTGACATGCCTAGTTAAATAACAACAACAAAAAACAAATCATACAGGTCCTTGGGAGTATGACTAGAGGTACACTATCCTTCTCTCACCACATATCAAACCTGCAGGATATAGCTAAATCTAGACTTGGTTTCCTCTATGGTAATCGCTCCTATTTCACCCCAACTGCCAAACTAACCCTGATTCAGATGACCATCCTACCCATGCTAGATTACGGAGACATAATTTATAGATCAGCAGGTAAGTATGCTCTCGAGCGGCTAGATGTTCTTTACAATTCGGCCATCAGATTTGCCACCAAATGCTTCTTATAGGACACATCACTGCATTCTATACTCCTCTGTAAACCGGTCATCTCTGTATACCTGTCACAAGATGGGGCGGCAGGGTAGCCTAGTGGTTAGAGTGTTGGACTAGTAACCGGAAGGTTGCAAGTTCAAAACCCCCCGAGCTGACAAGGTAAAAATCAAGTAAACCCACTGTTCCTAGGCCGTCATTGAAAATAAGAATTTTTTCTTAACTGACTTGCCTAGTTAAATAAAGGTAAAAAAAATAAAGACCCATTGATTGATGCTTATTTATAAAACCCTCTTAGGCCTCACTCCTCCCTATCTGAGATGCAGCCCTCATACAACACCTGTTCTGCCAGTCACATTCTGTTAAAGGTCCCCAAAGCACACACATCCCTGGGTCGCTCCTCTTTTCAGTTTACTGCAGCTAGCGACTGGAACGAGCTGCAAAAACCACTCAAACTGGACAGTTTTATCTCCATCTCTTCATTCAAAGACTAAATCATGGACAGTCTTACTGACAGTTGTGGCTGCTTCGCCTGATGTATTGTTGTTTCTACCTTCCTGCCCTTTGCGCTGTTGTCTTTGCCCAATCATCTTTGAACCATGTTTTGTGCTTCTACCATGTTGTTGTCATGCTGTGTTGTCATGTGTTGCTGCCATGCTATGTTGTTGTCTTAGGTCTCTCTTTATGTAGTGTTGTGGTGTCTCTCTTGTCCTGATGTGTGTTTTGTCCTACATTTTTATTTCATTTTTTTATTTTTAATCCCTGCCCCTGTCCCCGCAGGCCTTTTGCCTTTTGATAGGCCATCATAGTAAATAAGAATTTGTCCTTAACTGACTTGCCTAGTTTAATAAAGGTTAAATACAATAAACAAAGACATGTAAAAGAGTTAATTGACCATGATAGCTGGCTATGAACACCCCCAAGTGAATTGTCAAGACCTGCTTCCTGTTGTCATACATTTTTTATTATTAAATTATATTCATGAATTTATTATTATTATATTTATTATTATAGTGTCAAAACACGAGTTTAATAAGTCATAACAATTACTCCCTACACACATCCCACTTTGTACACTGGTTGAATCAATGTCGTTTCCACGTAATTTCAATTAAATAACTTTGAACCAACATGGAATAGACATTGAATTGAAGTCTGTGCCCAGTGGGCTGTGTAACACGTGTTCAGATTACTTGCATTTTGCTAAATTAGTACCTTAAACTACTCACGCTCCGATTACTGCTTGTAGTCACTCCCGACTGAAATTGATTAGCTTGTGCTAGTGCACGCAAATTAATCACTCACATCGATATTGTATTGAAATCAATGGGAACTGGGACTAACTGTGGTGACATGTACCTTTTGCGCTCTTCGAAAAGACAAACTACATCAAACTTGGGTATTCTACATGTAACTGTCGTTAGATGACAACCTGTTGGCTTTTATCAACTGATCTCCTTGTGGGAAAATGTTTACAGTAGATGATCAATACAAAATAGGAAAAAACACTTTTAGTGACAGTGGTTGGCTTTCATTTGAGTGATAGTTTGACTGTCAAATCAGTGTATTAGTTTGTGGCCAGCGACTTTTATACAAAGAGCGTCGGAAATTGTTTGTGGCATTTGAGTTTGAAAATGACAATGGCGTTTTAAGTCCTGCGACGGACAGGCGCGTATGACAAAATCAAATGGTACCAAACCAAATATATTCATCTGATTCAAGCAATCAATTTAGTGTCAGCGTGATGACTATAAACTTTTATTATAATTTCCAATCTGAGGTTAAAAAAAGGATGTGTAATTCCACTACATTTTATGTGGTGAAAATGCAAGCTTGTGTAATGTAGTAACATGTTTTGTCCACCGTAAGGGAAATAGCATAATATAACAATTTAAATATGTCACAGTAATTCAATAGTTTTTATATATGATCATAGTAAAAGTAGCACACTCACACATTTTTACAATGACATATTTCGTCCTACTCAAGCACAATTTAACCTGGCGCTCTAGGCTAGTGTCCATAGGGTCTGTGCAGCAGGCTGAACATTTTACATGTTCTGTTATCTCCACCCGGCACAGCCAGAAGAGGACTGGCCACCCCTCATAGCCTGGTTCCTCTCTAGGTTTCTTCTTAGGTTTGGCCTTTCTAGGGAGTTTTTCCTAGCTACCGTGCTTCTACACCTGCATTGCTTGCTGCTTAGGGTTTTAGGCTGGGTTTCTGTACAGCACTTTGCTATATTAGCTGATGTAAGAAGGGATATTTAAACATTTAAAAAAAAATACATCCCTGGTTGTACATTTAGCTAGCCACCATAGAGGAAATGATGCCTTATGAATCTGAAGATAAAGCTAACCAACTAGCAAGCTAGGTTTAATGTTAGCCAGCTAACGTTAACTACTTGCAAGCAAACGGTAACGTTAGGCAGTTTAACTTTCTGACAAAATTAGTCATGAGATCAATGTCTCTACATGTACAGTAGCTAATGTTATACTCTTACTGTAGGGGTGTCAAATTCATTCCACAGAGGGCCAAGTGTCAGTTTTTGTTTTTTCCTTTCAGTTAAGACCAAGACAACCAGTTGAGGAAAGTTTTTACTAATTAGCGCCCTTAATTCGTCCTAGTACAAGGTTGGAGCGAAGACCCGCAGACACCCGTCCTCCGTGGAATTACTTTGACAAGTGGTATACATGGATAACTGCTTCACGGCAGACTGGAAGTCCTCTGTCATTTGTGTTTCTTCTGTTCAGCTTGCTTTGGACGTTGTGTCATGTCATTCCAGTTCACACTGATGAGTCTCAGATGAGCTGCTACATATTCGATTCGTTTTTCAATTTGAATTCAACTGTCATTGAAGTTGGTGGCAAATACTGGTTTTAGATTTGAGGCGAGAGACTATTGCCATGTTTTGGTAACTGCTCGGAGTGACATCATACACCCAAGAAGCCTCAACCAATCACCCGACGGATATGAATGACTTGACCGGATATGCGATAACCCAGCATGTTGAGAAAAATTATTCTAAGAAAAGTGCATGGTTAATAGTGCCCTTATTTTTTTAAAGATATCAATGACAAACTAGCATGGGTCATCATGGTAATGTCTTTGATGGCCTTAAAAAGTTTCAAGTTGATAGCCCATTCTGGAGTGGATTTATACATGGAGACACAGCATCTGATTTCCTGATTCATCAGTCACTCAGCCATCTCTTAACCAATCTTATCTTTTAAGAGATGAGATGTACCATGTGCCTACATACTGAACGGTGGTGTTATTTGGACTTATGGTTCAAGAGAAGTAGTTTTTCAAAAGGTTTTTCAAAATGTGAAGATGGAGAAAAAGCTGGCCTGATAGACCTTATGGGTCCTTTAGGCAAATGGATTCAGCTTGAAGAAAGACACATTGTTTCAAGTCTCTAGGTCAAATGGGGGAAGGATTTGAGGGTTTAAGTGAGACTGCTTATAACAATTCCACCAATGGGCCAATTGGTGCCATTCTTTTAGACCAAGTTACTCATGGCCTTTAGTTTGTGTGCCAAATTAGAAAAAAGGTTACCAATGTATGCTTGAGTTATTTGACCATGTCAAGAAAAACATTCTTTAAGAACCTCTAATAATATGGTCCACCCCAGTCCTAGAGGGAAAATGTGCTATTGTTCCATCTGTCTGTGTTTCCTCCACCTTGCTTTATAAGTGCTGCTCTGCTGCTTTCATCTCCTCTCCTGCATCAGTGTTGCGTCTATCATGGCTGACAAAGAGTCAAGACTTATTGTACATCCAACTAGCAGGGGCTGCCAGGTCTGATGTGCGATAAGACCATCAGGACACAAGGCAGCCAGCCAGGCACAAAGCCCCACAAGCTCTCCCCAAGTAGACAATAACAATTCAGCACTTTTGTACTCAGCTATAGGGATCTAGCAGTGATTCACAAACTTGTATTACATAACTGTGTACAGAAACCCCTAATAAGCCTCATACAGTACTCACTGGGGTGGGAATGTAGTACTGAAAAAAGTTTGTCCATTTATGTGCCACTACGTCCTTGGTAGTTGCTACTAATTCTCCCTGTATTTGAATCCATGTATTAATATCGGGGGGTGTTGTCTCCCAGCAAAAGGGCTTTGGTGAGACTTCCTGTTGGCAGAAAAACTATATCATACCTCATAAGAGAGGTGAACTAGTCATGGTAGATTTGTCTTCAGGGCATTATCCATACATGCAAAGTCAAATTAATACAAAGCTTAGTTGTCATGAATGGCAACTCTTTGTCAAACAAATGGCCAGAAAAGGAGAACCAGGAATTTCAATCTCCTCACTGAAAAATGGAACCATCTACTTTTACCCAATTACACACTATATAAACACAACTATCTGTAACATACAGAAGTTTAACTGTACACACCCCTGGGTTTAAGATTCCACCCAAGGTTATTATAGTTTTGTGTTCGATGGGGTTGAGGTCAGGCTATTTTTACGTGCTACAGGGCTGAGCCGTTGCTGCCCCTAGACGTTTCCACTTTACAATAACAGCACCTACAGTTGACTGGGGCAGCTCTAGCAGGGCAGAAATTTGCCGAACTGATTGTTGGGAAGATGGCATCCCATGACGGTGCCACATTGAAAGTCACTGAGCTCTTCAGTGATACTATTCTACTGTGAATGTGTCTATGGAGATTGTATGGCTGTGTGCTCGATTTTATACACCTGGCAGCAATGGGTGTGGCTAAAATTGCCGAATCGACTAATTTAAAGGGGTGTCCACATACTTTTGCATATATAGTCTAGGTTTGGTTAGGTTTAAATTATATATAAATAACTCCAAATGTGACTGGTGCACTTAACCAGCATGACTACCACAGCATTCTGCAGCAATACGCCATCCCATCTGGTTTGGGCTCAGTGGGACTATCATTTGTTTTTCATCAGGACAATGACCCAACACACCTCCAGGCTGTGTAAGGGATATTTTACCTAGGAGAGTGATGCTGCATCAAATGACCTGGCCTCCAGAATCCCCCGACCTCAACCAAATTGAGATGGTTTGGGATGAGTCGGACTGCTGAGTGAAGGGAAAGCAGCCAACAAGTGTTCACCAACTGTGGGAACTTCTTCAAGACTATTGGAAAAGCATTCCAGATGAAGCTGGTTGAGAGAATGCCAAGAGTGTTCAAAGCTGTCATCAAGGCAAAGGGTGGCTATTTGAAGAATCTCAAATATATTTTGTTTTGTTTAACACTTTTTTTGCTTACTACATATTCAATATGTGTTATTTCATAGTTTATGTCTTCACTATTATTCTACGATTTAGAAAATGGTACAAATAAAGAAAAACCCTTGAATGAGTAGGTGTTCTAAAACTTTTGGACCAGTTGTGTACATCTTGTTTGGCCAGCATTGTGTCAAGTCACACCGGTTCACACTTACCGTGGTATGTGCAGAAAGTAGCCCATCACAATATTTTCCAACTGATCTGTTGATAGCCCCTGCTAAATTCA
Organism: Oncorhynchus tshawytscha; assembly: GCF_018296145.1. Lineage (NCBI taxonomy): Eukaryota > Metazoa > Chordata > Actinopteri > Salmoniformes > Salmonidae > Oncorhynchus > Oncorhynchus tshawytscha. The sequence goes on from NC_056436.1 coordinate 50,000,859, forward strand.
GGGCATCAATGTTGTTGAGAAAAGTAGCAAAACTTTTGCAATTCTCCATGGTTAACAACATATATCTATTTTTAAATCTGCGGTAGAAAGGATTATCATCAACACATTCTGACCAACTCACGTTATAGACAAGCATGCTACATGGCAGACCAATCCAAATTCATCTCCCGGCATGTTCAGCTCATCCATTATCTCAGCCAAATAATGGCTCGTGGGAAGGTTCCTGCCTTTTTTTTCTGTGATAAAACCAACTATGCTCGTTAGTTAACAATTTTATTTGTATTTACTGATGGCAAACTGCTGTAGGTGTTGCATCAAAGATGACTGCCAGAGGATTCAGTATGCATGTGAAGCGCTCACGCAGCAGCTTCAGGAGGACCCGTGCCAACGGTTTTGCAACAGTAGTTGACTGCAAGTGTGCCTCAAGGTTGAGAAGACACGGCACCACATCAGACAGCGAATGGCTGTAAATTTGAAGTTGGTCGTGTGGATTGCGAACGGCTCTAGCAATTTCCTAAGCTCTTCTAGCTTGACCCAGTCACGCTCCTTGCTCCCCCTTAGATTTCTTCTTCTCCCTGTTAGCTAGTGATCTTGATTCCGCCATTAGTACGTGAGCCCCCTAAACGGGACCAGATCATTTAACTTTGCATCTTGATTGACCTTGCAGCATGATTGATTAATTTCAGACCAGGGGCCTCATTTATCAACCCTGTTTAAATTTCATACAAAAACTCTGGCGTAAATGGAGATTCTAGGATTTGCGTGCCCCACAAATTATTGGGATTTATTGGTCGAATGCAACATATACATGCACGCGACATATAAATCTGAGCCCTATTATATTTGTGCGGTCTTGAACAAGCGTTACAACCACGCCTGGAAAACGCCTTCCATTCAACTTTTAAGGTAACAAAAACACAGTCATTTGCTGTATGATTTGATGATGTTGGAACTGGACCATGGTAGTTCCTAAAAGAAAGCTCATTGGCAAATGTGATCACATTTCTGTAGACGTGTGGGCAAAATGTTTCAGTGACTTTTCCAAACTAAAAATGCATGCAGCTTAGCGATTGCCAAACACTGCCAGCGCCTTCTGCAAGATCGACTGCCCTTTCAAAGAATTTAAAGGTAAACTCTACAGCCAACCATTCTATGCAAAATATTAATTGTTGTTCAATATTGTGTTTATCAATATGTTATTGTGTTTCTTTCTCTTGCCTTGGCATAGACTCTGAATTTAAATAGGCTAGGCTACATACTCTTAAGGCTGCCGGTCTATTTACTTTTCAGCATGCTTGGTTTAGCTATTGAATGAGCAATTGATAAATGGTAATTTAATATTTGTTGTGTAATTTAATCCTTGTGTGGTGTTCATGTTTTTGTTATTCACCCAATGTTTGCAGGTCTGATGGACCCACAACATTATTGGGTTTTTAATACAATACAGCCATAACAATTTACGTAAAAATACTTAATACTTAGATGTTGACTTATATCAATTACAAGCAATATAGACAGCATACATGGTTAATATTTGACATTTTCATCTGCTAGATCACATTTATCAATAAAAGCGGGAATTTGTTTTTTTTATTGATAAAACAACAAATTGGAAGGAACGAACCATCAAACAGGCAAAGCGTCAATACAGGACTAAGATTGAATCCTACTACACTGCCTCTGATGCTTGTCGAATGTGGCAGAGCTGAAAAACTACTGCGGACTACAAAGGGAAACCCAGACACGAGTTTCCCAGTGACGCGAATCTACCAGACGAGCTAAATGCCTTTTATGCTCGCTTCGAGGCAAGAAACACTGAAGCATGCACGAGAGCACCAGCTGTTCTGGATGACTGTGTGATAGCGCTCTCGGTAGATGATGTGAGCAAGACCTTTAAATAGGTCAACATTCACAAAGCTGTGGGGCCAGATGGATAACCAGGATATGTACTCAAAGCATGCACGGATGAACTGGCAAGTGTCTTTACTGACATTTTCAACCTCTCCCTGACCGAGTCTGTAATATCTACAAGTTTCAACCAGACTAACATAGTCCCTGTGCCCAAAGAAGCAAAGGTAACCTGCCTAAATGATTACCGTCCCATAGCACTCACGTCGGTAGCCATGAAGTGCTTTGAAAGGCTGGTCATGGCTCACATCAACAGCATCCTCCCGGATACCCTAGAACCACTCCAATTTACATACTCCCCTAATAGATCCACAGATGACGCAATCTCATTCACACTTCAGACTAACCTTTCCCCACCTGGACAAAAGGAACACCTATGTGAGAATGCTGTTCATTGACTACAGCTCAGCGTTCAACACCATAGTGTCCACGAAGCTCATCACTAAGCTAAGGACCCTGGGACTTAACACCTCTCTCTGTAACTAGATCCTGGACTTCCATACGGGCCGCCCCCCAGGTGGTAAGGGTAGGCAACAACATGTCTGCCATGCTGATCCTCAACACTGGGGCTCCTCAGGGGTGTGTACTTAGTCCCATCCTGTAATCCCTATTCACCCACGACTGTGTGGCCAAACCTGACTCCAAAACCATCAATAAGTTTGCTGACGACACAACAGTGGTAGGCCTGATCACCGACAACGATGAGTCAGCCTATAAGGAGATGGTCAGAGAACTGGCAGTGTGTAGCCAGGACAACAACCTCTCCCTCAATGTGAGCAAGACAAAGGAGCTGATCGTGGACTACAAGAGAAGGCGGCCGAACAGTCCCCCATTAACATTGACTGGGCTGTAGTGGAGCAGTCAAGAGTTTCAAGTTCCTTTGTGTCCACATCACCTACGAACTATCATGGTCCAAACACACCAAGACAGTCGTGAAGAGTGCACAACAAACCTTTTCCCCCCTCAGGAGACTGAAAAGATTTGGCATGGGTCCCCAAATCATCAAAAAGTCCTACAGCTGCAACGCCGAGAGCATCCTGACCGGTTGCATCACATCCTGGTATGACAACTGCTCGGCTTCTGACCCTAAGGCTCTAGAGAGGGTAGTGCGTACGACCCAGTACATCACTGGGCCAAGCTTCCTGCCATCCAGGGCCTATATAATAGGCGGTGTCAGAGGAAAGCCCATAAAATTGTCACAGTCTTAGACTGTTTTCTCTGCTACTGCACGGCAAGCGGTGTCGGAGCGCCAAGTCTAGGCCCAAAACAGCTTCTACCCCCAAGCCATAAGACTGAACAATTAATCAAATGGCCACTGGACTATTTACTTTGACACCACCCTCACCCTCCATTTGTTTTGTACACTGCTGCTACTCGCTGTTTGTTTTCTATGCATAGTCACTTCACCCCTACCTACATGCACAAATTACCTCAACTAACCTGTACCCCTGCACACTGACTCGGTACCGGTACACCCTGTATATAGCCTCGTTATTGTGTTACTTTTAGTTTCTTTGGTAAATATTTTCTTAACTCTTTTTGAACTGCACTGTTGATTTAAGGGGTTGTAAGTAAGAATTTGACAGTAAGGTCTACACTTGTTGTAAATAAAGTTCGATTTGATATATTTCTTGTGTCCCTCCCCAATGTGTACCTGGCTGGGTTAGAGTGGGGGAAAATACAGATTTTTTTTTTTTTTTAATCAAAATAATGTATTGTTAGAACATTGTCCAGGTTCTCACAAGACATTGTGTAGTTTCACACACCACAAAGGGTAAAGAGTGTGAGAAAAACGTGAGACACTGTGAGGGTCAGCCACATTCACCCAGTAAAACCTTGCAAAGGGACTGGGGGAAGCCCAGCTGGCAACCACACATATTAGAGAAGGGGATTGCCTTAATCAGCACCCAGTAGGTGGCGACTCCCCTGGTGAAGTGCGCCACCACAGAGGATGGTGCTGGGAGGCCAGCTAGGCTATATGCTTGCAGGATAGTGTCTACAATCCAATGTGACAAACAGTTCTTTTGAGAGAGGCTTACCCTGTATTTCTCAAGCACGCAAACAGCTGATCAGAGCGACGGATCGACCGAGTCTGCTCCACACGCTTAGGGATCTCACAGAACACAGAGTGCGTACATCATCATGAGCCCCAGGGGGCATGGGGGTGGATGAGGCTCTTAACACCATTTCCCTGTCCACGTGACCTGGGGGCAGGGCCTTTAGTAGGAAGGCAGGATTAGGCCGCAGAGTAACACTGGCCTCATCACTAACAGACAGCGCATGGAGCTCGCAACCTTCTTCGTAGAGGCAATGGCCACCAGAAACGCTGTCTTAGCGTCTAACGGTTCAAAGAGAGGTCTGGATAGTACTCCAATAACCAGATCCAAATCCCATTTGGGAACTGAGGGGGCTATTGAGGGGTGAAATCGATGGACTCCCTAAAGCAGGGGTGGGCAATTCCAGTCCTCGAGGGCCTGATTGGTGTCACAGTTTTGCCTCAGCTCCAGCTAACACACCTGACTCCAATAATCACCTAATCATGATCTCCAGTTAAGAATGCAATTTGATTAATCAGCTGTGTTTGCTAGGGATAGAGAAAAAGTTTGACACCAATCAGGCCCTCGAGGACTGATTGGTGCTGCCCACCCCTGCCCTAAATAAAACCTTGCCATGAGCGGGTAGCTGCCAAGCAGACCATCCCGCTCTTCATTATGACATGCTGAAATGGCTGCAAACCTTAAGTGTGGATGCAGCCATGCCAGCATCAAACTAAGACCTCAAGAACTGGAGCACAATTCTTACGCCGCAACAAGTTTTTGATGATCCGATAAATGGTTGATTTAGGTGCAATCTAACTGGCAGCAATATCCTTGCCTGTGAAGCCCTTTTGTGCAAAGCAATGATGATGGCACGTGTTTCCTTGCAGGTAACCATGGTTGACAGAGGAAGGACAATGATTCCAAGCACCTCCCTCCTTTTGAAGCTTCCAGTCTCTTATTCAAACTCAATCAGCATGACAGAGTGATCTCCAGCCATGTCCAGTTCATTTGCATGGCAAAGAGGGACTTTGATCAGATTAATTTAAATTAATTGCACTCTTCATAACATTCTGGAGTATATGCAAATTGCCATGATACAAACTGAGGCAGCAGACTTGTGTCATTCTCAAAACGTTTGGCCATGACTGTACTTTGTATTCCTCATTTACTTAAGTGTTTCCATTATTTTGGCCTAAATTTCAATGAATTATGGGAAGCTGTAAAATAAATTCTTTTTTTTTTTACCAGGGCCAGATGGAGTCCTTATTTGTTTTTCTGGAAAGAAGTGGGCCTTCTGCTGATGAACATGATCAATACTTCAATTCAAAAGGGTTCCTTTAGAACATCTGTAAACACAGCTCACATCTTTCACTGTTATTGAAAAAGGATACAACTCCTGTGTTATGTTCTAGTTATTGTACTATGTCGCTTATTAATTCAGATTAAAAAGTATTTTACAAACTAATGCAAGGGGATCAAACGGGATTTGTTAAGGGCTGCCTTGTATCAGACAATCTAAGAAGACTATTGCATGTGATTAATTTTGCTCCAGATTCAAATGCTTCCTCTGCTATCTTATCATTAGATGTTGAAAAAGCCTTTGATTAGGTTAGAATAGCAATACTTATGGTACTACTGTAGGTAATCTGGTTTTAGGTGCTAAATATATCAATCTGATTAAAGTTTTATACCTCAACTCTGGCGCAATGGTGATGACTGGTACTAATTGTTCATCTCTAGAGCGGCTATGCCAAACCCAGCATCATATGATGTGTCACTCCCTGGCCATAGAGGCTTTTATTCTCTATTTTGGTTAGGCCAGGGCGTGACTAGGGTGGGCATTCTTGTTTCTTTACTTCTATGTTTTCTATTTCTTTGATTTTGGCCGAGTGTGGTTCCCAATCAGAGGCAGCTGTCTATCGTTGTCTCTGATTGGGAATCATATTTAGGTAGCCTTTTTCCCACCTGTGTTTTGTGGGTAGTTGTTTTCTGTATAGTTGATTTGCCTTACAGAACTGTTTGTTTTTTCGCTTTGTTATTTTGTTAGAGTGTTATGATTAATAAAGTATCATGAACACTTACCACACTGCGCTTTGGTCCACTATTCCTTCCGACGAGAGACGTAACATGATGCAAAATGCACCATATGTAGATAATTTATGTATTTTAAAAGTTACATACATTATCTTGAAAACTTTTGGGACTATGTCAACAATAAGCCTTGTTCACACTGCAGGCCTTAAAGTGGCAATATGTCATTTTTTGGGGTGACCTGACCACATTCACATAAAAATGTGAGTTATAGATCTACACTAATACTTGAAAGCAAGTCTAAGAAGTGGTAGATGTGTTATATGTGCGCTACTTCTATTCTTAAGTTTTGTTTTTGCTTCTTCTACTTTAAGTTTTCTACACCAGCTTCAAACAGCTGAAACAACAGTATTTTTGCTTATGAAAAATATTTTTCACAGTGGTTTAGAAATCAGGCAAACTATTAGTTTTAGCAACCAGGAAATGGCAAAGCATTTTCTGCATAGTGTAACTTTAATGCTCAAATATAAAAATAAAAAAAATCCATTTTGAAATACTGACTGTCCAAACAGCAAGTTCCAAGTGACCAAATAGGATTTGTGTGTGTTCAGACAGCAGTCGTTTTCTGGCATGGCTATGCTAGTTGTCATAGTAACGATGGGTGTTTGCACAGTGGTGTAAGCTGACTGGTGCTGTGCTTCCTATCCCTCAGAAGTTCTGTGACAAGCTAAGGTGACACAATGCCTACCATGGTTGTTTCCCAGTTGCTTTGAATGTTTAAAATCATAGTGTTAGAACACTTTTAAAGCCTCAAAGGATAAGATGATCCTGATAAGAAGTCCTTTTTGGCTAGCCAAGGCAGTCCACTAGGTAGCTGTCCAGCTTTCTAGCACAATCAATCATTTACTTCTAAACAATTAACAAGCTAATTAGCTACCACATGTTGTTGTCAAACTGTCAACAGAGAGGCTAGTAAGCAACAAGATATGCCAAATAACAGTCTAAAAACCATTTGTGGGCAAATCAACCAGATTTGAATGTTCACATGGCCAAGAATCAGATTTGTATCTGGCTTCAAACCACCTAGGAAGGTAGTTTGAAATGTGGCTTGAAATATCGGATTCCATGTGCTTTTTGAATGTTCAGACTGCAGGACACATTTTTGATTATGAACACGGCTTTAGATATCAGGGAGATGACATTTACAAGAGTCTGGAAGCGATTGTGACCAAGAATTATACTTCCTTTTTTAAACAAGGTTAAATGTGATTATATAGATGGACTCAGTCCACATTATTGTTCCAGTCTCGCAATTAAAATAAATGTGTTGCCCCGTATATCACCTCTAAACTCTATAATTCCTCTGTGGCAAGTAACAGGATATTGGGACAGGCTTCATAGTGCAATCTCCAGTTTTATTTGGAATAGAAAAAGACCAAGAATCAAATATATAAAATGTCTTTAGTACCCTCCCCGTTATGTACCTTCTGTTCACAGAAAGCCATCGGCTCATTTATGCATGTAATGTGGAATTCTCATCAGGTTTATTGTTTTTGAAAAAAGATCACAATATCCCTATCCCACATACTTGAGAGTCGATGTACCTTGCTCTCCTGTTCTGTTGCTGTTGAATGGCAGCACATCAGTATCAATGTCGTTAGATCACAAAAGGACAGTGGCTAGCAGGCCTAACCACTGCAAAGATAATATTGCCTAAGATGGAAGCCCTAACATACACTGGCATGGCTCCAATGGCTATTCTCGTTTTTAAGATCATGTTCTTTTAGAATTGACCACTGCTCATTGTCATGGAGCCAATGAAAGAACCTTATTAATGTGGTCAAATGCAGCTGAAAGTGTAAGATCTCTTACTATGAGAAGTTCAATCTAAAGGGTCACTCGGGTGGGAGGTGTTGGGTGGATTTTATTTTGGGTTTATTTTCTAATGAATCTTGTTGCTGTTTTTACTTGTAGTGGTAGAATCCATTAGAGTAGCATATATTGTTTCTTGTACAATGAATGTACCTTATGTTATTGATAAGCATGTAATTATTATCATGTGATATGGATGTGCAGTGACATGGTATGTCATTTGTCCAGTGCTGTTTATTCTGCCGATTTAATTGAATACAGAATAATAATACAAGTTGTAAAAGATAAAATGAAAATTAAACATCCCATAATGCTTAGGGTCATGTATAGAAATGCTGGGCAGACCATTATTTTGCCAATTATTGTAGTTACCATGGCTATGCTCCCATAGGATGACAATGCCCCGATCCACAGGGCACGAGTGGTCAGTGAATGGTTTGATGAGCATGAAAACGTTGTAAACCATCCACCATGTCCGTCTCAGTCACCAGATCTCAACCCAATTGAACATTTAGGGGAGATTCTGGAGCGACGCCTGAGACAGCGTTTCCCACCACCATCAACAAAACACCAAACGATGGAATTTCTCAGGTATATGTGCAGTGGTAGAACGCCATGCTCTCAAGAACATTTCGATTTTCGGGCATTACTAAATTACATCAAAGCTCTTGCACTGAACAATTTAAAACATTTAATCCAAATTTTTGTCAGAACCGCCTCTTATCTTTCGGTCTCATTAAATATTTTGATGCGTCTTTGCCTCTGTAATGAGGTTAGCTACACACATACAATTTCAAATATAAAGGACTTCAAACATCTGAGACTGCCCGTCTCCCTCTCTGTCAGCACGGATGAATCCAGATGGAGGGATCCGATGTATCAAACTCGACAACACACACTCCAACCAATCAAAGAACATACAGTGTGGACCCAGACCAAGGAAAGCCATTATCTGAACAAAGTAAACATACCATTTACCCATGCACATGGAAGTCTGGGGAACTTATTTGCGTGAGTGTGTGTGTGTGTGTGTGTGTGTGTGTGTGGTGTGAGCGTGTGTGTCTCTAGAAACGATTAGCTGGATCTCTCTGTTCTGTTCTCTTCATGGACTATGTTTGATGATTAACTATCCATCCCTGTGCCCACATCAGTACCACTCATGCGTAATTGGGTTGGCTGGCATTTGTCTGAATCAGTCAGGGCGGATGTACTTACTCAAGTGTTCTGTTTCAGGGAAATGTACAGTCCCAACCCCCTTAGCTTTATTACTAAACTCACCATAAACTCACTATAGTAATCATAGAGTATAGCTCAGTACCACAAATACTATAAAATGCTAGCCATTCTGCTCACAATGCCAATAATGTTATTTTTTATATACAGGTAGATAACCAGGCAATTCCAATCGAAATTCACTTTCTGAATTGAAAATAGCCGATTAAGGTCTGTGAAGATATTGTCAATTCACTTCCAGAAATGATCAAATTGAAAAAGGAATTGACCCTGGATGTTCAGCTTACAGTCACTTCGGAGCCAATGTGTTGCTTTGCTGACCACCAACATGGCCTTGATATCATAGTATAATATAACCACTAAGCATAGAGTATTGCTCCCAGAGACAGGACAGCAGAAGGCAGAGGCCAAGCCATTAATAAACCTATTTACATGAATAACACAGCCCACATGGCAGAATCTACAGCTGCCATCAGAGGCTCTGACTGTATCCAAAATGGCACCCTATCCCCTTTACCGTGCACTACTTTTGTCCAGAGTCCTTTTGGCCCTGGTCAAACGTAATGCACTATAACAGGAATAGGGTGCCATTGGGGACGTAGCCTCCGAGACCGCTGTCACAATCTCCTGTCACGCGGGCATCAAATGATGTAGCCAGGCAGTGCTATAGCCACACGAGAGATGGACGGTGACATTTCATAACAACTAGCCAGTCTGGAGCCATGCACATGCAAAGGCTTTTGGCTGCCGGAAGCTGTTGATCATACAAGGTCTGACGTAGTGCAGGGGTACCATGTCATTGGTTAAGGGTGGGGGAGGGTTGTGTGTGTGCTCGTGCGTGCGTGTTTGCATCTGTGTTAGTGGACAATAGAACAAGGCCCACAAGCAGTAACCCTGACACCTTTCTGACAGTAACAAATGCCACAGGCAAAGTTATTGGAAATAAAGATTAGGGGGATGAAGGTACAGCAAAGAAAGAGAGAGACCTTGAGAAGAAGTCAATAGCATAAACATGTATCAGGCAATAGTTACACCCAATTCTCATTCTCTCCATTCATGAAAAACAGAAATGGTATCACTGTAAATAGTCAGGCTTTTAATTTCAAAGGAAGGGGGGAGCGAGTGCGAGACCTTAACCGAAAGTCAATAATGTAATTTCTTTTCAAGTTAATACTAACACTCATTTCTCACTACCCATTTACTAGTTACATCACACCTAACACACAGTGAGGGGCTCTCAATCATGAAAATGCAGACTGCAACTGCCAAACGTGCTACTGGCCCTAATCGAACGGTGTTGAGTAGAGCAGGTAATGTACAGTGCCTTCGGAAATGATTCAGACGCCTTAACTTTTTCCATATTTTGTTACGTTACATCCTTCTTCTAAAATGGACCAAAAAAAATCCTCAGCAATCTACACACAATACCCCATAATGACAAAGCAACAACAGGTTTTTAGAAATGTCTGCAAATGTATTTTCAAAACTTCAAAAAATATTCAGACCCTTTTACTGTTAAACTCGAGGTTGAGCTCAGGCTTATCCTGTTTCCATTGATCACCCTTGAGATGTTTCTACAACTTGAATGGAGTCCACCTGTGGTAAAGTCAATTGATTGGACATGATTTGGAAAGGCACACACCTGTCTATACAAAGTCCCACAGTTGACAGTGCATATCAGAGCAAAAACCAAGTAATGTGGTTGAAGGAATTGTCCAGAGAGCTCCGAGACAGGATTGTGTCGAGGCTCAGATCTGTGAAAGGGTATAAAAAAGCTCCCTAAGAATACAGTGGCCTCCATTTTTAAATAGAAGAAGTTTGGAACCACCAAGACTCTTCCTAGAGCTCGGGGCCAGGCCAAACTTAGCAATCGGGGGAGAAGGGCCTTGGTCAGGGAGATGACCAAGAGCCCGGTGGTCACTCTGACAGAGCTCAAGAGTTCCTCTGTGGAGATAGGACAACCACCTCTGCAGCACTCAACCAATCAGGCATTTATGGTAGAGTTGCCAGACAGAAGGCACTCTTCAGTAAAAGGCACATGAAAGCCAGCTTGAAGTTTGCCATAAGGCACCTAAATACTCTCGAACCATGAGAAACAAGATGGTCTGGTCTGATCTGATGAAACCAAGGTTGAACTCTTTGGCCTGAAGGCCAAGTGTCACGTCTGGAGGAAACCTGGCACCATTCCTACAGTGAAGCATGGTGGTGGCAACATCATGCTGTGGGGATGGTTTTCAGCGGCAATGACTGGGAGACTAGTCGGGATCGAGGCAAAGATGACTGGAGCAAAGTACAGAAAGATCCTTGATGAAAACTGGCTCCAGAGCACTCAGGACCTCAGACGGGGGAGAAGGCTGACCTTCCAACAGGACAACAACCCTAAGCACACAGCCAAAACAACGCAGGGGTGGCTTTGGGACAAGTCTCTGGACTTGAACTCGATCAAACATCTTTGGAGAGACCTGAAAATAGCTGTGCAGCAACGCTCCCCATCCAACCTGACAGTGCTTGAGAGCATCCGCAGATAAGAATGGGAGAAACTCCCCAAATACAGGTGTGCCAAGCTTGTAGCGTCATACCCAAGAAGACTTGATGCTGTAATCGCTGCAAAAGGTGCTTCAACAAAGTACTGAGTAAAGGGTCTGAATACTTATGTAAATGTCATATTTCATTTATTTATTTTTTATAAATTAGCAAACATTTCTAAAAACCTATTTTTGCTTTGTCATTAAGGGATATTGTGTGTAGAAAATATGAAGAAGAAAAAACAATTCAATCAATTTTTGAATAAGGCTGTAACACAACAAAATGTGGAAAAAGTCAAGGGGTCTGAATACTTTCCAATGGCACTGTATGTTGCAGTGTAGCCTACAGTCCACAAGGGCAGAAATAAAATTAAGGGAAAATAGTGATTCTACTCAAATGTTTTTCCTAATTTGTGTGATGCCAGAACTGCCAGACGTATCAATATTACTTTCGCCACATTCGTTTGCGAACCAATACGTTGCTGCAAACAACGGACACCGTTTCTTCCCCTCGGACATCATTGCACATGTGAAGAGCACAATATTTACTGCAATTCTTATCTTTTTTTTCTCACAATACTGCGTGAAGTCTCCTCAGTTCGCGCAACAGAAACAATAACAACAATGCTTGGGGGGCCGTGGCGCTGTTTCCACCTACTACAGAAAATGTATAACTGGAAAAGTATTAACATTTGAAATGTTTATGACTTTCTAATGTCAAATTATTTGTATTTCTTTGGAAGAGTAGTTTTTACTTAACCAGGTAGTCCCATTGATGTCAAGCAAGCACCTTTTGCTGTCTGCCCAGAGGGTGTGTGGTTGCACACCCACACACAAGCATAAACTTCTCAACCTTAAAGAGATCCTTCAACACATTAGAAATCACATAAACTTAAAAAGGTTAACATAGATTTTTCCCTCATTCCTCGCTTTTGAGAGTAATCTAAATAAAATGAAAAATGACGAGTAAGCATACAGGTATCAAATGTTCACACAAGCAATTTCCACTCAAGCAGGTGAGGGGAAAGGGGCTCTCCTTCCACAACGACCATATACTTCTGGGCCTTCTGGGCAATGACTGGGAGACTGTAACTGGTAGTTACAGTCTTGTCTCATCGCTGCAACTCGCGCATGGACTCGGAAGAGACAAAGGTCGAGAGCCGTGTGTCCCCCGAAACACAACCCAACCAAGCCGCACTGCTTCTTGACACAATGCCCACTTAACCCAGAAGCCAGCAGCACCAATGTGTAGGAGGAAACACCATGCACCTGGCGAAGGCGTCAATATGCACTGCACCCGGGCCCGCCACAGGAGTCGCTAGTGCGATATGGGACAAGGACATGCCTGCCGGCCAAACACTCCCCTAACGCGGACAACGCTGGGCCAACTGTGCACCAATTGGGCACCGCCCCATGGGTCTCCCGGTCACGACAGAGCCTGACCTAGAATCTAATGGCACCAGACCACTACGCCACAGGCCCATTACGCTCAGGACTCCTTCTACGATTACCACCTTCTCCACAAATACATTTACATATAAATCATTCCATCTAACCCATAACACATTCATTGCTCTCTACTTATATAATTATAAACATACCAAAACACTTGCTCAAGTCAGTTGCAAAAAATGTGTTTCCACCAAACCCTCCTCTGGAACAATGAACCCTTTCATGTTCTACCTAACTAAAACCATATTGACTTTCACAGGGAAGAGAGGACACATGTTATAACACTTACCAACCTTGATAAGAATGATATTGGGGCAAGCTACATTCTAGTGGCTCCCCTCACTGTCTCTAGAAGCCTTGCCTTCCCAAATCATAATTAGACCCATTGATAAATTATCCAACCCAAATTTCGAACGACATTGCTTAGTGATTCATGTCAGTTCTATCACTCCAAGTTAAAACCCTCAACGTAGCATACACCGACACTAGAAGAATGTACATTTACATGAACATACAGTATATTAATTTTATACTTCTAGTATTAACTTCTCTCATCACGGTCATAATTACAGATCAGTATCTTAATGCATTCTTAGTCAAAATGACTATAAATTGTGCAGTGTGTAGTCCTCCACAATCAACTTGATATCCCAAATAAACAATTTTGGGCAAGTCTAAATCAATTATGGGCACGGCACTCATTCTTCTGAAGTCTCTTCGTTGTCTTCTTCAGATAGCTTTACAGATCCTCTTCCCAATGGCACACATGTTCAAAGTGGATGGCCCATGATAATGTCCCCACTTTCAATGTATGAGGAATAATCTGATTTTCCCAGACAGACTCATGTCTCACCTGAGCCGCCACCACCTTTATCACCCATTATGTCTTCTCTATTTGCCGACCAGTATACCAGAAACATGAGAGAAGTTTAGAACGAATCTCTCTCAATGCTCACTCCATGTGGACGGTCTCAGGACTCATGTAGAAGTGGTGAAGGACAAGGCCATAGTGAACGCCATTGTCGCCATTACTTCAGCCGGTTAGTGGTGGTTGAGGATCACACTGTTCTCGGTCTAATTATCCCTTCCATGCATTTAGTCGCCTTTGCCATAACCTCGAAAGAGGACAGACCAGAACAACGGTTTAGTTTGAGGCATTTCTGAGTCAGGAATTCCAGGAAAACTCTTCACTGTATGACAAATTATTACTTCAACCAATATTCTTAATACAAATGTCTAAGACACATGTCAAAGAGAATAACAACACATAGTTGAAAAAAAATTATACAATGTGATTTTCTGGATTTTTTTTTTTCTCATTTTGTCTGTCATAGTTGAAGTGTACCTATGATGAAAATTACAGGCCTCTCTCATCTTTTTAAGTGGGAGAGCTTGCACATATGGTGGCTGACTAAATACTTTTTTACCCCACTGTATATCGACAAACCTGAAAGGCCACTCGGCAAGGAAGAAGCCAGTGCTCCAAAACCGCCATAAAAAAACCCAGACTACGGTTTGCAACTGCACATGGGGACAAAGATTGAAAAATATAACTGTTTGGCTATAATGACCATCGTTATGTTTGGAGGAAAAGGGGGAGGTTTGCAAGCTGAAGAACACCATCCCAACTGTGAAGCACAGGGGTGGAAGCATCATGTTGTGGGGGTGCTTTGCTGCAGGATGGACTAGTGCACTTCACAAAAGAGATGACATCATGAGGAAGGACAATTATGTGGATATATTGAAGCAACATCTCAAGACATCAGTCATGAAGTTAAAATGTGGTAACAAATGTGTCTTCCAAATGGACAATGAACCCAAGCATACTTCCAAAGTTGTGGCAAAATGGCTTAAGGACAACAAAGTCAAGGTATTGGAGTGGCCATCACGAAACCCTGACCTCAATCCTATAGAAAATATGTGGTCAGAACTGAAAAAGTGTGTGCGAGCAAGGAGGCCTACAAACCTGACTCAGTTACACCAGCTCTGTCAGGAGGAATGGGCCAAAATTCACCCAACTTATTGTGGGAAGCTTGTGGAAGGCTACCCAAAACGTTTGACCCAAGTTAAACGATTTAAAGGCAATGCTACCAAATAGTAAACTTCTGACCCACTGGCAATGTGATGAAATAAATAATAGCTGAAATAAATCATTCTCTCTACTGTTATTCTGACATTTGACATTCTTAAAATAAAGTGGTGATCCTAACTGAGGATTAAATGTCAGGAATTGTGAAAAACTGAGTTCAAATGTATTTGAATAATATGTAAATTTCCGACATCAACTGTATAATTTTATACACTTCTACAACCCACATAAGGTATATATTCCAACCAACTTGGAGTAACTGTCAATCATTACCAACATGTATTTCTTCCTTTTTTACTGTTCAACGCTGGTCCGACCAATCTGATTCCACACTCCAAGACTGCTTCCATCACGTGGACTGGGATATGTTCCGTATTGCGTCAGACGACAACATTGACGAATACGCTGATTCGGTGTGCGAGTTCATTAGAACGTGCGTTGAAGATGTCGTTCCCATAGCAACGATTAAAACATTCCCAAACCAGAAACCGTGGATTGATGGCAGCATTCGTGTGAAACTGAAAGCGCGAACCACTGCTTTTAATCAGGGCAAGGTGACTGGAAACATGACCGAATACAAACAGTGTAACTATTCCCTCCGCAAGGCAATCAAACAAGCTAAGCGTCAGTATAGAGACAAAGTAGAATCTCAATTCAACGGCTCAGACACAAGAGGTATGTGGCAGGGTCTACAGTCAATCACGGATTACAAAAAGAAAACCAGCCCCGGATGTCTTGCTCCCAGGCAGACGAAATAGCTTTTTTGCCCGCTTTGAGGACAATACAGTGCCACTGACACTGCCCGCAACTAAAACATGCGGACTCTCCTTCACTGCAGCCGACGTGAGGAAAACATTTAAACGTGTCAACCCTCGCAAGGCTGCAGGCCCAGACGGCATCCCCAGCCGCGCCCTCAGAGCATGCGCACACCAGCTGGCCGGTGTGTTTACGGACATATTCAATCAATCCCTATCCCAGTCTGTTGTTCCCACATGCTTCAAGAGGGCCACCATTGTTCCTGTTCCCAAGAAAGCTAAGGTAACTGAGCTAAACAACTACCGCCCCGTAGCACTCACTTCCGTCATCATGAAGTGCTTTGAGAGACTAGTCAAGGACCATATCACCTCCACCCTACCTGACACCCTAGACCCACTCCAATTTGCTTGCCGCCCAAATAGGTCCACAGACGATGCAATCTCAACCACACTGCACACTGCCCTAACCCATCTGGACAAGAGGAATACCTATGTGAGAATGCTGTTCATCGACTACAGCTCGGCATTTAAAACCATAGTGCCCTGCAAGCTCGTCATCAAGCTCGAGACCCTGGGTCTCGACCCCGCCCTGTGCAACTGGGTACTGGACTTCCTGACGGGCCGCACCCAGGTGGTGAGGGTAGGCAACAACATCTCCACCCCGCTGATCCTCAACACTGGGGCCCCACAATGGTGCGTTCTGAGCCCTCTCCTGTACTCCCTGTTCACCCACGACTGCGTGGCTACGCATGCCTCCAACTCAATCATCAAGTTTGCGGAAGACACAACAGTGGTAGGCTTGATTACCAACAACGACGAGACGGCCTACAGGGAGGAGGTGAGGGCCCTCGGAGTGTGGTGTCAGGAAAATAACCTCACACTCAACGTCAACAAAACTAAGGAGATGATTGTGGACTTCAGGAAACAGCAGAGGGAACACCCCCCTATCCACATCGATGGAACAGTAGTGGAGAGGGTAGTAAGTTTTAAGTTCCTCGGCGTACACATCACAGACAAACTGAATTGGTCCACCCACACAGACAGCATCGTGAAGAAGGCGCAGCAGCGCCTCTTCAACCTCAGGAGGCTGAAGAAATTTGGCTTGTCAACAAAAGCACTCACAAACTTCTACAGATGCACAATCGAGAGCATCCTGTCGGGCTGTATCACCGCCTGGTACGGCAAATGCTCCCCCCATAACCGTAAGGCTCTCCAGAGAGTAGTGAGGTCTGCACAACGCATCACCTGGGGCAAACTACCTGCCCTCCAGGACACCTACACCACCCGATGTCACAGGAAGGCCATAAAGATCATCAAGGACAACAACCACCCGAGCCACTGCCTGTTCACCCCGCTATCATCCAGAAGGCGAGGTCAGTACAGGTGCATCAAAGCTGGGACCAAGAGACTGAAAAACAGCTTCTATCTCAAGGCCATCAGACTGTTAAACAGCCACCACTAACATTGAGTGGCTGCTGCCAACACACTGACTCAACTCCAGCCACTTTAATAATGGGAATTGATGGGAAATGATGTAAAATATATCACTAGCTACTTTAAACAATGCTACCTGATATAATGTTTACATACCCTACATTACTCATCTCATATGTATATGTATATACTGCACTCTATATCATCTACTGCATCTTTATGTAATACATGTATCACTAGCCACTTTAACTATGCCACTTTGTTTACATACTCATCTCATACAGTATGTATATACTGCACTCAATACCATCTACTGTATCTTGCCTATGCCGCTCTGTACCATCACTCATTCATATATCTTTATGTACATATTCTTTATCCCCTTACACTTGTCTATAAGGTAGTAGTTTTGGAATTGTTAGCTAGATTACTTGTTGGTTATTACTGCATTGTCGGAACTAGAAGCACAAGCATTTCGCTACACTCGCACTAACATCTGCTAACCATGTGTATGTGACAAATAAAATTTGATTTGATTTGTTTTCTCGCACAATAGCATATCCTATAGAAATGTTACATAACATGAGCATATGAGCTCTCATGAAGTGTTTGATAAGATTTTCGATCACATTTGCATTGATAGAGTGATTAGAGGGACAATAGAGTGCTGAGTACCAGGCAGTTAGCAAGTTTGGTAGGCTACTAATGACCATCAGCAGCATCAGAGCTTGGAGAAGCCTAATAACCGTGATTAAACGGTCACTTGAAATTTGACTGCCTTCATTACTCATGACCGCCGGTGTGGTTCACCACAACAGCCCTAGCAATAGCCATCTACTAGACATATGTGCAGTGCTTTTTACTAAACACAAGTCATCATGTATTATTGTAAAGGTCAATTCGGGGACTTGCTGTGTATTTTAATTGTTTTATCAATGTTTATTCACTTCTGAATCTCAGTCTCTTCAGCCCAGCTAGTGAGTTTGAGCTGTAGTAGCAAGTGACTATGGTGTCGGATTACATTACATAGCCACCCGCACTGAAGGTTGGAAAGCCCTCCTTATTTCATTCGCTGAAAGGCACCACTTCTTGGCAAAAAGATACGCATTCACGTGCCGCACTGTCCAACGAACCACAACACAGGAAACCTATCCGCATCCACATAAACTAGTTCTTTCATGAACAAAGAACGTTGTATGTTGAATTCAGTTCCTTAATCTAGCCTTTGGATGTATTACACAGTCAAAACATTAAAGGAACTGTCAGTCTCTCTCAGTTTTCTTCATTTAGATGAGTAGGCAGGGGGGGGAAAACTTAAAATACACTCATTTTAAATATGTAGTTATAAGGTATTATATAAACCAATGGTCATCTATAAGGAATTCATTCAATGAATTCCTTTGTCTAATATATGTATCTATTCATTCACCACTAGGAAGGGTTCACTTAATTTTAAGGGTCCATAAAAGAACATTTATAATAAGGCATTTAGGGGTAAGAATAAAAGATATGCCTAAAACTTATTAAGCCCTTTAGTCCTTTCAATAAACCATTTGGAAGACCTTATTAATAAGAGCTGTCCTAACCTCTTAGAAGCTGTCAGCTGCAAGCACGCGTTTGCATGAATCTGCCTGCGTCAAAGTGTGGAAAATGGTTTGGAAATTATGAAGATGTATCAATCAATCGCCTGTCAGTGTAACGGAGGTGTTTGTGAGCAAAATGAACATTTTGTCTTCTCTGGAAGATAATGGAAATAATATTCTTCTTCTTGTTTTTCTTATTTTTTTAGTGAACCACCTTTGTTTGATGATTAACCTTGCTTGAGACCTGATGACTTGATTTAGCTTGCCAAGCTAATGTATAGGCTTTAGCTCAGTGGGCTAACACAGTCTTGTAGTAAAAAGGAGTCGTGGGTTTGAAACCCGGTGGGTCACACTGGCAGTTGTAAATTAATCAAGCAATGCCAGGCAATGGCTAAATAGGTGCTGCGTTAACTCATCTGAATGGAGGGAGTTTACAGTTGATTTAGGAATTGGCTTTCCCATTTAAGCTCATTCTGATATCACTCGCTACCTGTAAAATTCCTGCTGCAAATTTGGCTCCTGCTTCGCACCATTCACTGCGATCTAAGACTTCCAAGACACACCATAATGCTGGAACAAGCCCGGTGCCCAACAGACTGATCAAACCTCTCTCTAATACAAAACACCAGCCAAAATACTGTCCAAACACTACAGTTCACCTCCTGTTCTCAATTATAACTTCTTTAGAGGGCATCAAAAATCCACCAACTCAAAAATGTTGTAACACGATCTGTCAGATGCTTTAAGACAAGAGGACTCTCACCATGTTGTGGAGCCCCCAAAAAACAGACGGTTCTGTCTGACTGAGACATATTCCACACTTCAAGACACAGCCACGCAGAGCCTCTTGTGTCAAATGGGCCACACACAGCAATAGAAGAGCTGTAACCAGTCAATCCTTCGAGTGAACCATTGCATCAGTACATCAATAGAGGTCTGGTTATGCTGCAGGCGGTCTCTCTGTTTATTGGCTAACTCCCCTTATTTTTAGAGGGAGCACAGAGGGATATGTGCTAATCATGTTAATGGAAAAATTAAAACCCAAAGGACAGCCTGGTAGCTGGTTGGATGGCAACATCAGTGTTCTAGCCTTCACATGGTCAAGCCTGGAGTTATCACACTCATTGGGGACCTATGGAGCATACATGTCTGTACAGTACATGTGAGAAGTGATATTTTTTTATTTAGGCTACTATAGCTCATATGATTGATATATAATTATTGCTGGTGCATTTTATACCGGCCACCCCACAGCTGAGGGTAGGAAAAGCAAATACTTTCCATAAACTGCAGTGAGCTCAGTAATGCCGTACAACAAACTAGTAATATGTCGGAACCTAGTCTCCATTCTTCCAGTACCCAATGCACCTTCTGATATGTCCATTCATATTGTCCATGAACTTCAATCCAGTTAGCAGCATATGTTGAACGATTTGAGTCAGAACACCAACTTGGCACTGGCCCAAATGTGTGCCCACAGTGATTTCTCTGCTTGCGTTGATGTTCGAGGTGCTAGGAACACCATCAATTATATCCTTTCTGCCAGGGATGACAGGATGTCGATCTTCCTCTTCCTGCTCTGGACCCCCTGGACTCCTCCGGTGGCTGTTGTGTTCTTTGTCCTCATCAGAAGACACAGCATAGAGGTTGTGAGATCTGAGAGTGGCAGCTCTCTATTGTCACATCCTACTTCTTCTAAGCAGCCTTCGAGTGACTCATGACTGCCTATGACTGCTGTCCACCCTCAAAATATGATCTGATTACCTGGCATTGGTTTATTAATGAGTCATGCAGTTGCACAATAATTCAAACCCAGCATATTGATTTGAATCCCTTACATATTTTAGCAGTGGTGCCATCTGCACTGTGCTGCAAATCGCTGCATAGGATGATATGTTGGTTGTCTGAGAAAGTTAATGTTTCCCAAGACAGACACTTGCAGCATGCAAGTGAGTATATCCTCCAACCCCTTGGTGTTGAATTGGAGTAAACGAAATAGCTTAGCTCACTTTGTACCATATAGTCTGGATGGGCAGACAAATGCTGATCAGCTGCACAGGTGTGCTGAGTAAGAAATGCTGCGGTGCTGTCCTCGGTGAGCAGACTACTGCGGTGAGAGGAGCGGTCCAGGGAACTGAAATGACCAGGTGTGGGGAGCCGACTTGTCCATGGTGCTGAAATGGGAGACACAATTGAGCTATAGTACACCGAGCTATCTATGGTGCCAACATGGTACTTAGTGGCATTGTCCATGGCACTGTAATAGTAGCCAACACGGTACTATAGTACACCTTGCTGTCTATGTTGATGAATGGCCAATTTGGTACTTAGTGGAGCTGTTCATGGGTCTGAGATGAACAGCGCTCTGCTGTGTTGAATTGATCTGTCTTTGGTGCTGAAATGACAGCTGTATGTCTTGCCATGGGTTTTCAACATAATTAATCGGATTCACATCAAAATTGCAGCGACGTAAAGTACTTAAGTAAAAATACTTTAAAGTATTTTGACTTTTTCTCAAATAGTATTTTGCTAACTTTTACCTGAGTCATTTTCTATTAAGGTATCTTTACTTTTACTCAAGAATGACAATTTGTTACTTTTTCCACCACTGCAAAATTGCAATATTGACAATATTATAACAACAAAAAATGTATCCCCTTTTTCTCCCCAATTTTGTGATATCCAATTGCGATCTTGTTTCGTTGCTGCAACTCCCCAACCGGCTCGGCAGAGGCGAAGGTTGAGTCATGCATCCCCTGAAACATGACCCGACAAGCCGCACTTCTTAATCACCCACTCGATTAACCCGGAGGAAAGCTGCACCAATATCTTGGAGGAAACACCATTTAACTGACGACCGAAATTGGTTTGCAGGCACCCGGCTGCCACAAGTAGCTAGAGCGCGATGAGCTAAGTAAAGCCCCCGGGCCAAACCCTCCCCTAACCCGGATGACGCTGGGACAATTGTGCACCGCTCTATGCAATATATTTTTATTGCATCTCAGCCGCATTTAACCCCCTAGAGTCAATTGACGCACCAGTGCAAAAAAAATCTCATCAAAATCCATCCGTTTTGCTCAGGGACCACAAGTGTCATGGGACCCGTCTGAAGGTAACCAGCACCAGTTTTAAAAGACAAATGGAAGTGTGAAGGTAGTTTTGTGCCTACCCCAAAAAATGGGGTTAAATAATTATGTGTTAAAAATATCTCCTAGATTTAGGACAGACACTTCAAAACCTTATTTCTTCTGATAATTTTTTTGACTGTCCTTGAATGTGTTATTCAATGTGTTTCTATGAGCTTTAGTAGTAAAGGCCAAAATCACAATTTTATAAAATCATTTTGTCATATTTTTTTTATATTCCTAAAGGGGTCCTAATCGTCCACCAACGATTTATACTTTAAATATATTTTGATATATCATTTTTAAAATGAGTTTTATGGTCTACTATAGCGTTTTTTATATTGTCACTCGCGACCTTTGGACGCAAACATTTCACACATCCCCCACAGAGGTGGCCAGTAATTAAGCCTTTTATATCTACCGTTTACTGTCTGCATATTTAATGTACAGTATGCCTGTTTGAATCATGTAACAGTTCCTTTGGGGATATGGTGTCACCATGCATACATACTTTCAGAAGAAATTAGAACCACTCTAGATACTGAGAAACAAATTAGATTGCTGTAAGAGTGCTGCACTTGGTATTCAGATGGCTGAGCGCCACATCAAACCAACAGCTCTCTCTAGCAATAATGGAAAGCAAGCAAACATCTTTCAGTACCAAGGCAAACACTTCACCTGTTATTTGTGTGATTTTAGTAGCCTAGCCGTGGTGGTGGCAGTGGTAAAGATGAAGACAGTGAATGATGAGCGTTCATTTGGCAGAAATGGGCTGGACCACTACCACCTCCCATTCAATCCACTTTTGCAAACTAGCCCGGAGTTGTACGACGACCTGGGGAAATAGACGGTAGCCTGGCTGAGAACTCAAGCACACGCCGGCTTCATTCTGAAGCCCAAACTGACGTGCTGACTTCGGAACTTTGTCACACATAAAAATGAGACAGTAGAGAGAGACAGAGAGAGAGAGAGTCACTACAGCCCATATCTTAACGAAGGCCAGAAAGTATCACAAGAGAGTATCGTTCTTCGAAGAGGACAGTGCTGGATAGAGGAAAACGACGGTGTGAATGAACATGACCTAATACCCGTTCAACAAGTCCGGAACTCGTCGGGATATTGTGCTTATAATATGTGAGTAAACTAGCCTACTGTCTATGGAGAACTCATTTTAGGCTTGATAACGTGGGCACGGGAACTGTGGATTAACATGTTTACTTAAAACTGTAGAAATTTCATGAATTATTATTTTATGACACGGGCTACTTTAAATATACTTTTCTGCCTTTGGTCCAATGAAAAATCATAACTTGTCATGCGCTCTTCGAAGATCAAGACTATTCACATTTGTTGCACTGACATGTCATATAAAGTCCTCCAATACGAAGCTTTTAACCTGGTAGCTAATAGTGCAATGGTGTTGTTTTGGGCCAAACCCAAATGTAGAATTATATCCTATTGTCGTAATCTAGCTGCATTTTTTTGGACATTGGCAGCGTTTGTGACAATACTTGCGCCACTTCGTTCGCTTGTCACACATGACATTGTGCAGACAAGAGAGCGTCAGTTTGGTTGATAATGCATGACATGCTGACTAGACCGCGTCCGCGTGCGCCATCGCATGTTCGTTTTGTCCACCCACACCAGACGCGATCAGGACACACAGGTTGAAAAATCAAAACGAACTCTGAGCCAACTATATTAATTTGGGGACAGTTCGAAAAGCATTAAACATGTATGGCAATTTAGCTAGCTAGCTTGCTGTTGCTTGCAAATTTGCCCTGGGATATTAACATTGGGTTGTCATCTTACCTGAAATGCACAAGGTCCTCTACTCCTACAATTAATCCACAGATAAAAGGGGAAACAGAGTTTGTTTCTAGTAATCTCTCCTCAATCAGGCTTCTTCTTCTTGGGTACAATGATTGAATAACATTTTTTGTGTACATTTATTTTGCGACGCAAGCGGTGTTGTCAGCATGTAAGCCGACATGTAGCCTACATACACTACATGACCAAATGTATGTGGACACCTGCTCGTCAAACATCTCATTACAATATCATGGCCATTAAATGGAGTTGCCCCCCCCCCTTTGCTTCAATAACAGCCTCTACTGTTCTGGGAAAGCTTTCCACTAGATGTTGGAACATTGCTGTGGGGATTTGCTTCCATTCAGCCACAAGAGCATTAGTGAGATCAGGCACTGATGTTGGACGATTAGGTCTGGCTCACAGTCGGCGTTCAAATTCATCCCAAAGGTGTTCAATGGGGTTGAGGTCAGGGCTCTGTGTAGGCCAGTCAAGTTCTTCCACACCGATCTGGACAAACCGTTTCTGTATGGACCTCGCTTTGTGCATGGGAGCATTGTCATGCTGCAACAGGAAAGGGCCTTCTCCGAACTCTTGCCACAAAGTTGAAAGCACAGAATCGTGTAGAATGTCATTGTATGCTGTAGCGTTAAGATTTCCCTTCACTGGAAGTAAAGGGGCCTAGCCCGAACCATGAAAAACAGCCCCAGACCATTATTCCTCCTCAACTAAACCTTTCAGTTGGCACTATGCATTTGGGCAGGTAGCGTTCTCCTGGCAACCGCCAAACCCTGATTCGTCCGTCGGACTGCCAGATGGGGAAGCGTGATTCATCACTCCAGAGAACGCATTTCCACTGCTCCAGAGTCCAATGGTGGAAAGCTTTACACAGTTTGGAACTCGGTAGTAAGTGTTGCAACCGAGGACAGATCATTTTTAAGATCATCTTAAGTTGTCCCATTCTGTGAGCTTGTGTGGCTTACCACTTCGCGGCTGAGCTGTTGTTGCTCCTAGATGTTTCAACTTCACAATAACAGCACTTACAATTGACCGGGGCAGCTCTAGCAGGGCAGAAATTTGACAAACTGACTTGTTGTAAAGGTGGCATCCTATGACGGTGCCACATAGAAAGTTTCTGAGCTCTTCAGTAAAGCCGTTCTACTGACAATATTGATCTATGGAGATTGCATGGCTGCGTGCTCGATTTTGTGTGTCTGAAGCAGCCAAATCCACTAATTTGATGTGGTGTCCACGTAGTTTTTGTGTATATACAGTTGAAGTCGGAAGTTTACATACGCTTAGGTTGGAGTCATTAAAGCTCTTTTTTCTACCACTCCACAAATTTCTTGTTAACAAACTATAGTTTGGCAAGTCTACTTTGTGCATGACACAAGTAATTTTTGCAACAATTGTTTACAGACAGATTATTTCACTTAGAAGTCACTGTATCACAATTCCAGTGGGTCAGAAGTTTACATACACTAAGTTGACTGTGCCTTTAAACAGCTTGGAAAATTCCAGAAAATGATGTCATGGCTTTAGAAGCTTCTGATAGGCTAATTGACATCATTTGAGTCAATTGGAGGTGTACATGTGGATGTATTTCAAGGCCTTCAAACTCAGTGCCTCTGCTTGACATCAAAATCAAAAGAAATCAGTCATGATCTCAAAAAAGAATTGTAGACCTCCACAAGT
Organism: Oncorhynchus tshawytscha; assembly: GCF_018296145.1. Classification (NCBI taxonomy): domain Eukaryota; kingdom Metazoa; phylum Chordata; class Actinopteri; order Salmoniformes; family Salmonidae; genus Oncorhynchus; species Oncorhynchus tshawytscha. The sequence continues at coordinate 50,026,409 of NC_056436.1, forward strand.
CTGGTTCATCCTTGGGAGCAATTTCCAAATGCCTGAAGGTACCACGTTCATTATGTACAAACAATATACGCAAGTATAAACACCATGGGACCATGCAGCTGTCATACCGCTCAGGAAGGAGACGCGTTCTGTCTCCAAGAGTTGAACGTACTTTGGTGCGAAAAGTGCACATCAATCCCAGAACAACAGCTAAGGACCTTGTGAAGATGCTGAAGGAAACAGCAGTACAAAAGTATCTATCTATAGCCACAGTAAAACGAGTCCTATATCGACATTACCTGAAAGGCCGCTCAGCAAGAAAGAAGCCACTGCTCCAAAACCGCCATAAAAAAAGTAAGAACACGGTTTGCAACTGCTCATGGGGGCAAAGATGGTACTTTTTGGAGAAATGTCCTCTGGTCCGATGAAACAAAGACATAACTTTTTGGACATAATGACCGTCGTTATGTTTGGAGGGAAAAGGGGGAGGCTTGCAAGCTGAAGTACACCTTCCCAACCGTGAAGCATGGGGGTGGTAGCATCATGTTGTGGGGGTGCTTTGCTGCAGGAGGGACTGGTGCACTTCACAAAATAGATGGCATCATGACAAAGGACAATTATGTGGATATATTGAAGCAACATCTCAAGATATTAGTCAGGAAGTTGAAGCTTGGTCGCAAATAGGTCTTCCAAATGGACAATGACCCCAAGCATACTTCCAAAGTTGTGGCAAAATGGCTTAAGGACAACGAAGTCAAGGTATTGGAGTGGCCATCACAAAGCCCTGACCTCAATCTTATAAAACATTTGTGGGCAGAACTGAAAAAGCCTGTGCGAGCAAGGAGGCCGACAAACCTGACTCAGTTACACCAGCTCTGTCAGGAGGAATGGGCCAAAATTCACCCAACTTATTGGATGAAGCTTGTGGAAGGCTACACGAAACATTTGACTCAAGTTAAACAATTTAAATACAATGCTACCAACTAATTTAGTGTTTGTTAACTTCTGACCCACTGGGAATGTGATGAAAGAAATAAAAGCTGTATTAAATCATTCTCTCTACTATTATTCTGACATTTGACATTCTTAAAATAAAGTGGTGATCCTAACAGGATTTTGCCTGTGCTTAGCCCTATTCTGTTTCTTATTATCCTAAAAAACTCCCTAGTCCTGCTGATGACAAGCATACCCATAACATGTGTTGTGTTGGATTTGCCCCAAACATAACACTTTGCCCTTATGTCCTTAATACATGAAGTTAATTTCTTTGCCCCCAAAAAATTCAGTTTTACTTTAGTGTCTTATTACAAACAGGATGCATGTTTTGTAATATTTTTATTCTGTACAGGCTTTTTTCTTTTCACTTTTCACTCTGTAATTTAGGTTAGTATTGTGTAGTAACTACAATGTTGTCGATCCATCCTCAGTTATCTCCTATTACAGCCATTAAACTCTGTAATGGTTTTAAAGTCAGCATTGACATCATGGTGAAATCTCTGAGTAGTTTCCTTCCTCTCTGGCAACTGAGTTAGGAAGGGCGCCTGTATCTTTGTAGTGACTGGGTGTATTTATACACCATCCAATGTGTAATTAATAACTTCACCATGCACAAAGGGATATTCAATATCTGCTTTTTTTTACCCATCTACTAATAGGTGACTTGCTTTGCGAGGTATTGGAAAACCTCTCTGGTCTTTGTAGTTGAATCTATATTTGAGATCCACTGCTCCACTGAGGGACCTTACATATCATTGTATGTGTTGGGTATAGATATGAGGTAGTCATTCAAAAATCTTGATAAACACTATTGCAACACAGAGTGAGTCCATGCAACTTATTATGTAACTTGTCAATCACATTTTTACTCCTGAACTTATTTAGGCTTGTCATAACAAAGGGGTTGAATACCTATTGACTCGAGACGTATCTGCTTTTCATTTTTTATTAATTTGTAAAAAATTCTAAAAACATAATTCCAATTTGACATGATGGGGTATTGTGTAGGCCAGTGAAACAAAATCTAAATCTAATTGATTTAATATAAATTCAAGCTGTAACACAACAAAATGTGTAAATAATGATGGGGGTGTGAATACTTTCTGAAGCCACTTTTCATCTAGCACAGTCCTTTGGTAAGTCATGCAGTGTTTAACGTCCTTCTAACTATGGACGTAAACTCTATGTGTTTTGGGTGTTTTTGATGATTAGCGAGCTGGTGCCACCTTACATTGTCAGGCTAAGCTGATTTTATGGCTTATATTAAAAATGACGTTTGAAAAGTCAGTAGAAATACTTTAAAATGAACCTGTCAAACAGTAGACCTACCATGCCTTGCTTTCATGTGATTTGCGTCTTAGGTGTAGAGACCCTAGCCTGGTCTCTGATTTGTTTGTGCTCTTACCAACTCCATTGCTGATTGTCAAGCTCATTGTTTGGCATGACAATCAGTGACAAGGAATTGGCATGATATCACAACCAGACTGGCACTCAGGCTATGGAGACCCAATAGAATTAGAATGAGTAGAATTTATACACTGTATTTCTTCAGTCCATGGATTATTTTTTTTGTGATCTCTCAATATGGCAACACAATAGCCACTTGCGTGTGTAGAATAGTGAGAGAGGCACAGAATTCGGACAGTATTTTCAGCAGAAGATACTTTCTTGTACTCTGTCAGTGGGTATTGTTGGACCTCGACCACCCAGGAATTAAAGGTCATGAATTTCTCCAGGCAGTGACATTTGTCCTCTGAGAAGATCATCTGTGACCTTCCAAGACCTCCCGTTGTCTTTATGTAAAAAAAAAAAAATCCTAGACAAAAACAAAACATGAAGAATGTGAACTGGGTCATTCCACGAAATGAGTGCCTTTGGCATCTCTTTGATATTTTAAGTGGATATTGTGCACAAATATAGAATTTTAAAAAGCTTGATCTATTCAATGAAGTCCTCTTTATTATGGACCATATGGAAAATTGATTGAATCAGAATAGAAACTGGTTGAATAAATACTTGCTAAAGTGCCCCCCAAAATATTAGCATTTTGACATGCCTCTCAGTGTGACATCCACTGTGAATTCTGGGAATATTTTAACCCACTTAATCCCAACATTTATCCAAGTTTTCAACATCATTGTAAAGCCATAGGTATGTTGTTGCTTTGACAAAGTCATTTCTGAAGATTAGTGATTCAAGGTTAAAAAAAATATATATATATAGAAAGACAACCTATCCCTCATTTTAAGGTCAACCCTGTTATGTGAACTGAACTCTTGTTTTAATATCAAATCAAAGTTTATTGGCTGAGTGCACAGTTTATCAGGTGTTGTAGCGGGTGCAACGAAATGCTTATGTTACTAGCTCCTAACATTGCAGTAAAATGTCAAACAATTAAATGTAAGAAAATAAAAAAAGACATGAAATGAAGAACGGATGGACAAATCTGATTAACCACCCATATAGCACTGTATCAGTAATCAAATGCAATCTATACATATGTACACCGGGAGAATTTGCACAATATCAGCTAAGAATGTACAGCAGTAGATACTGTATATTAGATTAAGCAATATCACGAATCCAGTGTATAAATACATATGCAGTGTGTATAAACAGTGTAACTAAAATACAATGTACAGTAATAGAAATATTATGATGAGCTACGTCGGGATTATAGTATTTAAATTCACGGTGTGAAACAGGAAGTTCAATGTCTCTAGCATATAGCAGTGTTGGGTGTGTGTGTGTACGTGCGTGCGTGTGTTTGTGAATATGATGTGTGTGTGATGGCTTGTGTGTGTTTGTGTGAGTGTGCATCACCTGGTAGACGGTTAGTGGTGACTGTTCAACAGTCTGATGGCCTGGTAATAGAATCTGTTTTTTAGTCTTGGCTCTGATGCACCTGTACTGTCTACGTCTGTCAGACGGTAGCGAAGTGAACAGTCTGTGGCTGAGGTCCTTCTTGGCCTTCCTTTGACACCGGGTGCTGTAGATGTCTGGGAGGGCAGGCAGCGTGTCTCAGGCGATTCGTTGTGCTGCCTGCACCAACTTCTGGTGAAACTATTACTTTTAAAATCATTTTTTCAAATGAAACAGTTAACATCTAATAGTCAAATCATAGTGTAAAAGTAGGTGAGCTGGTTCTACCTTTTTTGGCCATTTTCCGGTGTTTTGTGGTGGAAAACTGAGCAGGTTGAGCACAACACGATAACCCTGTTACCCATAGATAGACAGGCTAGAAATGTTTTATCATTTTCTTTGTTCAAGTGAAGCTTGCATTGAATTGCCCCTCCCTTGTTGCACACAACAAGGGGACTTATGCTACGGTTAACCCTGTGACTTTTTTGGGCACTTAATAGGCACTTAGTAGTCATTTTATTTAACCTCGCAACACTACTACTTGATGGCTCAATCCTACTACTGTATGTGTTTTTACACATTTTTACACATTGGATTGGGGTTCTAATTATGGTGCAAAGCAACTGTATTGTCAAAACAAAACTCTTTGGTAGTTTGTTCCAGCACAGTGGTAATATTTCCCTTTCCTGACAAAATTGGACAAATTCTGACCTGGCATATGCTTTCTTTAGGACTTAAGGTATATCAGACAAGCTACAGGACCAGTGATTTTATTAATGAATGTAATTAACAGACCTGTTCAAAATGTAGTCCTGATCAAAATGTAGTCCTTGACCTAATGTCACTCAAAGTCCCATTGCAGCTTACGTGTACTAAAATCCTCTGGAGTGTCATGGAAATAGTGTAGGTCTACAATAGTAATTAGTACAATAATAAGGCCCCACAATAGACTAACATACTGTCTAGTAGGTGTACTTGTACGTTAAGCAGCCTTACTCTACAGAAACATTAGACAGGCTCCTGCACTATGGGCCGTTCAGACTCTGACAAGGCTACTTACAATAGCGATTGAGGCCTTTGTATTGTATAATTAGTTGGGGCCGAACCTGTGACTAAATGGCTTTGTCAGGTCCAGGCATTTTCTTAGGCAGTGTATCAGGCCAGTCAGTGTCCCCACCGGCTGTGACTGTAAAAAAGGCCTGTACCTTTGACTTTACCCGATGCCGAAGTTTGGCTGCCGACTAAGTTATCAGTGTGTTTACTGTTTACTATTCAGGGCCAGTGAAAATTGTCGAAGCAGCGAGTAGAGATGGTGAAGCTATGGCAGTGGATGCCCAACAGTCTGTGGATATCAGTCGGTTGAGAGATCCTGAAACACTAACCATGAAGGTTGATTTACTGCGCAGGTGACTAATTTTACAGGACAAACTAACAAAAATGTAAGAAACTGGACATTGTCAAAGCGGCTAAAGGATTCTTGGATCTCCAGGACTTCACGGCTGAAACAACGCAGGGTATACTGTCTGAAGATGCTTCCCCTCTCAGGCCTCAGAGCCTGTGTAGGAATCTTGAGTACTTTTTACTAAGTGAAGGAGTACATTAACTTTTGTTTAGTTTTTTGAAAAATTACATTAGTGTGTCCTATTTTTATTGTTTATTTATTTTTTGTTAAAGGATCTCAGTTTTTACCCCACCCAGTAGGTGGCAGCAATACACCTATTTGGATGTAGTATGTCAATAAAACCTTAAAGAAGAAGATTGTGCATTCATCCCTTGTGGGTTTTACGTTTCCTGTCTTCTTTGTAGGCCAAGTGTTTCCTCAAGTAAGTCTAGAGTTCCCTGCTTTCCCAGTAGGTCCAGTCTATCTTGCCCCCTCGGTAGGTCAAGAGTATCTCGGCCCTTCGTTAGGTCAGATGTGTCCTTCTCCCCCAGTATACTCTGTTTTTTTTTAAATTCGATCTTTCTTTTTTTCTACTTTTTACCCCTTTTTATCCCCAATTTCGTGATTTCCAATTGGCAGTTACAGTCTTGTTCCATCGCTGCAACTCACGTACGGACTCGGGAGAGGCGAAGGTCGAGAACCATGCATCCTCGAAACACGGACCTGCCAAGCCGCACTGCTTCTTGATACACTGCTCGCTTAATCCGGAATCCAGCCATACAACTGGCGACCGAAGTCAACGTGAATGCGCCCAGCCCGCCACAGGAGTCATGATGTGTTTTGTCCTACTTTTTCATTTTTAATCCCAGCCCCCGTCCCCCTCAGTAGGCCTTTTACCTTTTACTAAGCCGTCATTATAAATAAGAATTTGTTCTTAACTGACTTGCCTAGTTAACACCAGTGTATTAGCCTTTTCTTGGTTTGTTTGTTGTTATGTTATGAAACATGTATTTTCCCTCTCCGTTTGCATGCATTCTGTAATGTTGATATTTTGCATCAGAAGTATGGACTCTATTCGCATTAATACTTTTTGACTTACACCCTCCCCCTGTTCAGAAATGGGAGTCCAATTTTTTCTGCCACAGCATTTGCCTCAAATGGATGCATTTAGAACGGTGCAGGCTCCCCAGAGGAGGAAGGGAAGGACCATCCTCCCCAGTGAATTTCATAAAAATGTAAATTGTAAAACTAAAAAATATATCATTTTTAGATAAAACTATAAATATATTCACGTCACCAAATGTATTAAAACACAGTTTTAAATCAAGGTCTACAGTAGCCTCCACAGCACTCTGTAGGGTAGCACCATGGTGTAGCCGGAGCACAGCTAGCTTCTGTCCTCTTCTGGGTACATTGAGTTCAATACAAAGCCTACAAAACCTTGTTAGATACTACTGCACTGTTGGAGCTAGGAACACAAGCAGTTCGCTACACCCGCAATAACATCTGCTAAGTATGTGTATGTGACCAATAAAATTTGATTTGATTAGATTTTTAGGAGGGTCATGGTTCTCACCCCCTTCCATAGACTAAACAGTAATTATTACAACTTCCGGAGGACATCCTCCAACCTATCAGAGCTCTTGCAGCATGAACTGACATGTCCTCACAATCAAAGGATCAGATAATTAATCACTACTGAAAGCATAAGCCTCAGTTAGCTAGCACTGAAGTGTATACAATGTGGTGAGTAGTTGACTCAAAGAGAGAGAAAGACAATAGTTGAACCGTTTTGAAGAAATTAATTTAAAAAATGGAGAAGCAAGAGAGTGACAGAGAGATATTTCATAGCCAAAACAATTAAACTCAGTTTTTCACAATTCCTGACATTTAATCCTCTGTTTTAGGTCAGTTAGGATCACCACTTTATTTTAGGACTGTCAAATGTCAGAATAATAGTAGAGAGAGATTTATTTCAGTTTTTATTTCGTTCCTCACATTCCCAGTGGGTCAGGAGATTACATACACTCAATTAGTATTTGGTAGCATTGCCTTAAAATTGTTTAACTTTGGTCAAACGTTTCAGGTAGCCTTTCACAAGCTTCCCACAATAAGTTGGGTGAATTTTGGCCCATTCCTCCTGACAGAGCTGGTGTAACTGAGTCAGGTTTGTAGGCCTCCTTGCTCACACATGCTTTTTCAGTTCTGCCCACACATTTTCTATGGGATTGAGGTCAGGGCTTTGTGATGGCCACTCCAATACCTTGACTTTGTTGTCCTAAAGCCATTTTGCCACAACTTTGGAAGTATGCTTGGGGTCATTGTCCATTTGGAAGACCCATTTGCGACCAAGCTTTAATTCTTGACTGATGTCTTGAGATGTCATGCTTCAATATATTCACATAATTGTCCTTCGTCATGATGCCATCTATTTTGTGAAGTGCACCAGTCCCTCCTGCAGCAAAGCACCCCCACAATATGATGCTACCACCCTCGTGCTTTACAGTTGGGATGGTGTTCTTCGGCTTGCAAGCCTCCCCATTTTTCCTCCAAACATAACGATGGTCTTTATGGCCAAATAGTTATATTTTTGTTTCATCAGACCAGAGGACCTTACTCCAAAAAGTACTATCTTTGTCCCTATGTGCAGTTGGAAACCGTTGTCTGGCCTTTTTATGGCGATTTTGGAGCAGTGGCTTCTTCCTTGCTGAGCGGCCTTTCAGGTTATGTCAATATAGGACTCGTTTTACTGTGGATATAGATACTTTTGTACCTGTTTCCCCCAACATCTTCACAGGGTCCTTTGCTGTTGTTCTGGGATTGAGATGCACTTTTCGCACCAAAGTACGTTCATCTCTAGGAGACAGAATGTGTCTCCTTCCTGAGCAGTTTCACCGCAACTCCAATTGACTCAAATTATGTCAATTAGCCTGTCAGAAGCTGCTAAAGCCATGACATCATTTTCTGGAATTGACCCACTGGAATTGTGATACAGATAAGTGAAATAATCTTTCTGTGAACAATTGTTGGAAAAATCACTTGTCATGCACAAAGTAGATGTCCTAACCGACTTGCCAAAACTATAGTGTGTTAACAAGAAATGTGTGGAGTAGTTGAAAAACGAGTTTTAATATCCAACCTAAGTGTATGCAAACTTCTGACTTCAACTGTATATACTGTATTCTATTCTATCCTATTCTATTGTATCTTAGTCTATGCCTCTGACATTGCTCTTCCAAAGATTTATATATTCTTAATTCCTTTCCTTTACTTTAGAGTTGTGTGTATTGTTGTAAAATTGTTTGATATTAAATTGAGTTCAATACAAAACCTACAAAACCTTGTTAGATATTACTGCACTGTTGGAGCTAGAAACACAAGCATTTCTGTACACCCGCAGTAACATCTGCGAAACACGTGTATGTGACAAATAACGTTTTATTTGATTTGTACAAATACGTACCAAATACCCTTGCATATTATTAAGCCAAAATCAAAAACAAGTAATCGAATGTGCCTTATGCCTATGACTCTCATCTCTGGAAAGAGCAATTGCTCAGATTCAAACCTGGCTGAGAAACCCATGATATGTCAGTGCAAACTGTAGTTGTATTACTCATGCATCTGTTGTGTTTCATTAAAATGCTATTAACGCCAGGAGGCTTTCTCACTCAGTATGTGTGGCGCTCTGTCACTGGCTCACCTCTCACTGAGACGGCTGGGGTGGCTGGGTTCTAATGAATACACTGCTGTCCGGCTGCCACTCTCCATTCTGTTGTGAAAGTAGGGGTGGTGGAATTACGTGGCTGTGGGTCAAGGAACAACAGAGACTGTGCAGACAGCAAAGATGATACCCTAGATGAGCCCTTATGCCAGAACGTAACATTAGCTCCGAGCTTATATTACTGGTCTCTTTGAATGATGAAGGGTCGTTTAGTAGACTTTGTAAAATAGGGCTACAACTGTAGTCATCTATTTATAGTTGAAGTACAAAGCAGCTTTTTTTAACTTGTAGAGGGGCCATTTTCTTATTTCTTTGGTAGTAAACTTGGTGGTAAGTATGTTTGCAAAAGTCAAGGCTCTTCACAGAGGAAGTAACCATGATGTTGTTTTCTCCGTATCTGCAAGGAAAAGGGCGGCGGAACTTGAGCTCCCCGCCCACCGGCGGATGACAGGGGCGCGGGAAAAGGGTCGTCGACCAGCGATGCGTGGGCCGGCCTTCATGTTCAACGACCACACCACCAGCATGACCGCCGAGGAGGAGCGCTTTCTGGACGCCGCCGAGTATGGCAACATCCCTGTGGTCCGCAAGATGCTGGAGGAGTCCACCACGCTCAATGTCAACTGTGTGGACTACATGGGCCAGAATGCATTGCAGCTTGCGGTGGGCAACGAGCATCTGGAGGTGATGGAACTGCTCTTGCGGAGGGACAACCTGGCACGCATCGGTGACGCCTTACTCCTGGCTATCTCAAAAGGGTATGTTAGGATCGTGGAAGCCATCTTGGCCCATCCATCCTTCCAAGCCAGCGAGCGGCTGACGCGGAGTCCGTGTGAGCTGCAGGACGATGACTTCTACTCGTATGACGAGGATGGCACACGCTTCTCGCCCGACATCACCCCCATCATTCTGGCTGCACACTGCCAGAAGTACGAGGTGGTACACATGCTGCTGTTGAAGGGCGCTCGCATTGAGCGGCCACATGACTACTTTTGCAAGTGCCCAGAATGCACCGAGAAACAGGGCAAAGACGCTTTCAGCCACTCACGTTTGCGCATCAATGCCTACCGGGGCCTGGCTAGCCCGGCGTACCTTTCACTGTCTAGCGAGGACCCGGTGCTCACCGCGCTGGAGCTCAGCAATGAACTGACCAAGTTGGCCAACATCGAGAAGGAGTTCAAGGTAGGACACTTTTGAGCTACTCGCACTCAGGATTACAAAATTCTGGAAATGTTCCTAAATTCAGTTTTTTTTTTAGAAATCTATTTCTAAGAACGTTCTCAACATTGTTTGCTTTTTCAGAAAAACCTAGGAATTTGGGGAAATGTACAGAATTTTGCAAACCTTCTACTCAGAAGCTTAATGTTCAATGTCTGTTGTTTTTTTCTGCATTTATTTGGATGGCATAACCATGTTTGATCGGTTTCTTGGCATAGTACCTACTAGGGCTGGGCGATATGGCCATTATTCAAATTTTTTGACAGTATGACGGTATTTCACTATATTTTATGTTTTTGATTAATAAAAGTTCTAAATTTGCTTTATTAGTAGTGTGACCCTAGGGTGGCAACACATATATTCTAAATGATTTCAATGGGTCTTTCTCCATTCTGATTGTTTTATAATGTTCAGTTCAACTTCAACCTAAAATAATTTCCTACATTTCCATCAATTTCTGCATTTCCTGCACTCATTTGAGATAATTTCCACACTGCCATGATATGGGCAAAAATACTAGGCCTTATTTTTAACCAAATGTTGCAATTGCGATTTAGATCAAAACCCTTGGGTGAACTTTTGGAATCATGGAAATAGAATGTTTATTAATAATTCTATAATTAGAATATAAATAATGGTGGGGACTTTGAATAGTGTTTGACATTACAATGAATGAAAATGCCATGGATGAGTTATTGTGACAGGGTGGGAACAAAAAGGAATGTTCAGTGTTTCCTAGGGGACCCTATAATCTTTGGCTACATTAAATCTTTATTCATATAGCCAATTTATTCATGCTTCGCCCATTCCTCTTTGATTTAGAAGATACTGTTGCACAAACAACATGCTGATTTAAGCCTCTACCAGTAATGGTATCAGGCTGTATTAGCTAGCTACGTTTGCTCTGACTCAGTACTTTTATTAGCTAGTTAGCTAGCCAGCGAACTAGTGATTAGCATTAGTGGCTAAAACGATTTAGCTTAACTTGCTAAGAAAATACAAACTAGCTGTTTGCAGATGTAAGAAACACAAACTAATATTGTAATTGTAGAACGCTTGTGGATGTATATTAAGATCAAAGTGGAAACAACGTCGTTGACCATGCAGACAGAACGAAAGTGTCTTGTAGTCAAGCAAAAACAAATGCGCTCCTTGAGTGACGGGTTTGGGACAAGTTCTGTGGAAAGCGGCTTGGAGAGAGAGAGAGAGCGCAGAGGGATGACTCAAGTAGCAGAGTAGACTATAAAAATGGGCGTTACACACGGCGTATCACATTTAACAAACCAAACATTAAAATACCGTTATAGAAGGTAAAGTAAAAACCCAAACCGGTCCGTGCATAAATACCAGTATATAGTCAAATACGGTATATCTCCCAGCCCTAGTATCTACAAGATTGATGATTGTTATCAGGTAAAGTCTTGTACAATAGCAATGTGTTGATGCTGCTTAACTGCTCCTTTAATTTCTGCCATCTGTCATTTAAAACCGATGTTGTCATGTAATGAATCTTCAACCTGTGTGTGTATGTGTGTTATGCTGCTGCCACCACCAGGATAAAAAGAGCCATAAAAAAGAGACCATGCAGCACAATTGCTTCTCCCTGGTAAATATGTTTAATTACATCAATTCATTGACATTGCAGATAAACATTCTGAAATAGACTTGAATTACAAGAGCAGTTAATGGGAGATGGGGGGAAAACTAACATGTCCTCTTAAGAACTTAGATTTTTTTTTGTATTGCTTGTAAAAATGAGTTCACTGAACCACATTGCCACAAAAGCTTGTTATCCAAATTTACTAAGGTGTCCCATGCTGTTAAACATATGAAACAATAACAACCATTTTGAGCTTGTATGATGCAACAAGCTACACTGAATTTGTTTGAAATGAGAACATTTTAGGAAAAGATGCTTGTTTGTAGTCTGGATACCAGTCTTTTTAGCTAACATTCCACTCCTTGCCACACCCCACTGGGCACAAACTGGTTAAATCAATGTTGTTTCAATATAATTTGTCAATGTATTGTGACGTGGAATCTACATGGAAAATACATTGTATTTGAAAAAGTCAAAACTGTTGTTTTGAGAGGGAAATTACAACCACATGACTGTCATCATGGTAACCAATTGTCAACATTGGCAAACCTTGCATAAAATATGTTGAATTTCTACCTTTGAAACAATGTCAGATCTTCAATGTAATGTCCACTGTAAGAAAAAAAACTATAGGCTGGGCACCACCTCCTACTGGAAAGTTGATCTACCTATAGATACCCTTTGGTATCCCATCCAGGGTTTTAACCAAGCCCAGTCCTGCTTAGTTTTGATATCTGTCACCAACTGTTACCAATGTGCTATCGTGAGGATGATTGTTGAAAAATCTCAATTTAGTAGATTCACTGGTGCTATCAAAGTCATTCCAAAATGTAGGTTTAACAGAGCAAATGAAATGTATATCATCAATGATGCTATTTAGGCCTGTATGGGATTTGTGAAGTCATCAACAGCTATTGTTCAAATTCAACCCAGGATTAAACTAAAAATAGACAATACATATAGTCCTAGGTTTTCACACATTACATAGCTCAATATCCGGCCTCATACAGGGCTTGTTATCTTTTTGCTCTGAAACCGGTTTTCTTCCATCTGTTCTCTGAATTGTCATTTTGCCTCCCTCTGTGAGAGATCATATCAGAACATGTTCTAGTGAATCAAGCAGTAAATGGTTCACTGCCTCTTACCACATGGTGCAATGCTTCACTTTACAGTTGGATCACAATGTTCAGTCATAAGTAACTGGAAATGTAGGAATCGGACTTGCCTAAAACTGGATTCAAATTGTCTCCCATTCTATTCTGTCTTTGGACAGATGGATTACGACAATCGATCACAATTAGAAAGAATAAAGCATTAGACATGAACAATGTGGCAGAACAAAGTACACTCTGAACGTCGAGTTGTTCCATGGAAATTAAATCAAGAATAAATGCTCTCAGCAAACAATCACATTTGGACTGTTCTCCATGCTCCTATCCTGGCAGGCAGTACCGGTGCATCAAGGCTAAGACCAACAGACTCTTAAACTGCTTCTATCCCTTGGCCATAAGACTGTTAAATGGCTAACAACTACTGCTCCCCCTCACACCTACGCTGCTGCTAAAATGATTTTTTAAATGTTTATTATTGAATATTAAAACATACAATCTACTTGCAGTGAAGCCGCTTAACATTTACATTAGATTCAGACATCTAACAGACTCCCATCCAGAGCGACCCACAGAAGTAACCAGGGTCAACGCCCTGCTCAAGAGCACGTTGACAGATCTCTCACAAGGTCGTTCTATCCCCAGCCCAGCAAGTCCACTCCCACTTGTCTCCAATCTAATTGAATAGAATCCACAGATTGCGAGTTGAAGATTAATATTTTTACTAAGAGTATTATTATATTAGTAATTGACCGACCATGTCTCTCCAGATCTCCCAACAATGCTATTTTTAGGGTCAATTTTAGATTAATGTTGTGCTTTTTCAGCCATTCCTGAACTTGAGACTGTGTATCCTCACAACATAATCTGAAGAGCTGCGATGATTGTATGACCCAAATATTCAAAAAACAATTGGTGGCAAGAATTCTATATAATAATTTAAGTCTTGAATCTTGTGTCCATTTTATTTATCAACTCTTATCAATACACCCTGTAGCATGAAAATTATATATCAGAAATCTCTTCCCAGCAATCTGTAAGGCAAAGTTTTCAAAATCCTGGTCCTCAAATGAAACTGGTATACTTTCCTATTTATGCTATTTTTATTCCTCCGCCAGTTTGATCCTTTATATTGGGAAGACAGACCAGTTCCCTACCTCCTCCCGCTGCTACCTGCTTCTTCCATTTTTGGGGTAATGCTGTAGTCAATTGGTTGTAATCTTGGATTGAGCAAACCTTCCCACACAATTCTGGTAACTTCATGAAAGACATCTACCATTCCAATTTACAATATCATTTAAAAACAAAATACCATTTTCAAACATATTTTCCATAAATACAGGACTTTTATCCACCAGCACATTTGAGTTGTAAAATGATTATTGATTTGATATATTACTACCACTATGCTGCTGTTCATTGATTGCCATTAGTATCTATATATTTATCCTGCTACTGGTCACTATTACTCCTGTTTGCATGTATGTATTACCATTAGTATATTACCATAAGTATTTATATATTTCTGCTACCAGTCACTTGTCAGCCCTGTTTACATGTACTATATACACTACATGACCAAAACTATTTGGACACCTGCTCATCAAACATCTCATTCCAAAATCATGGGCATTAATATGGAGTTGGTACCCCCTTTGCTGCTATAACAGCTTCCACTCTTTTTTGAAGGTTTTCCACAAACTGTTGGAACATTGCTGCAGGGACTTGCTTCCATTCAGCCACGAGCATTGGGGGCACTGATGTTGGGCGATTAGGCCTGGTTCGCAGTCGGCGTTCTAATTCAACCCAAAGGTGGTTGATGTCTGTGCTCTGTGCAGGCCAGTCAAGTTCTTCCACACCAATCTCGACAAACCATTTCTGTATGAACCTCACTTTGTACACGAGGGTATTGTCATGTTGAAACAGGAAAGGACCTTCCCCGAACTCTTGCCGCAAAGTTGAAAGCACGGAATCTTCTAGAATGTCATTGTATACTGCAGCGTTAAGATTTCCCTTCACTGGAACTAAGGCGCCTAGCCCGAACCATGAAAAACAGCCCCAGACTATTATAGGTGGCACAATTCATTTGGGCAGGTAGCGTTCTCCTGGCCTCTGCCAAACCCAGATTCGTCCGTCGGACTGCCAGATGGTGAAGCGTGATTCATCATTCCAGAGAACGCGTTTCCACTGCTCCAGAGTCCAATGGCGGTGAGCTTTACACCACTCCAGCCGAGACTTGGCATTGTGAATGGTGATCTTAGGCTTGTGTGCGGCTGCTCGGCCATGGAGACCCATTTCATGAAGCTCACAACGAAAAGTTATTGTGCTGACGTTGCTTCCAGCAGTAGTTTGGAAGTCGGTAGTAAGTGTTGCAACTAAGGACAGACGATTTTTACGCGTTATGTGCTTTAGCACTCGGCGGTCCCGTTCTGTGAGCTTCTGTGGCCTACCACTTCGCGACTGAGCCGTTGTTGCTCCTAGACGTTTCCACTTCAAAATAACAGCACTTACAGTTGACGGGCGCAGCTCTAGCAGGACAGACATTCGACGAACTGACTTGTTGGAAAGGTGGCATCCTATTCCACTAATTTGAAGGGGTGTCCACATACACTATACATACAAAATGATCTGTCTATCATGTCTACACTGACACTATTACACTCACATACACACTCTCACCACCATGCAAACACCCACCTATCACTTATGCTGCTGCTATACTGTTTACTATTATTATTATTGTTGTATATTATTATTATCTATCCCGCTACAAGTCACTTTCTCTTAATCCCTGCCTACAGGGATGCATCTTTAATTGTGTTCTTAGAGCAAGGTTGAAACAACAATGTGATAGATTTTTTTTCACTCCAAGCTGCATTTTTTCAAAGATAAAATGATTTTAATTTCCATAATTACTGCACTTTGCTGAACTCATAAAAGTGGCTCTCGGGAGTATCGGTTATTACCTGCGTCTATTATAGGATGATAGTACTATAATATTATAGGGATTGAATGAAGCTCAGTGTTCAATTCAAATCTCCCTATCACCATATCTAAGCCAATATAATACCAATCTCAATGAAAATTAGCAAATCAACTTGGAGGTACACATCACACTCCCTGCCTCTTGTGTGAGCTGTTCGGCTTTTACCGAGAACCACATGCCGGATTTTTTAACAGGGTTGTTAGCAATTGATTTTTTTGAGTATTTCATACCCAGCTCAAATTCTAAACGTCAGATTAAAACGAGACTATAGCATCCATAAATTGACTATAGGACTTTAATAAAAATGTCTGACTAAGTTTTGTCGGCGCAACAGTTTTTATTAAATGTTTAATTTATTACCCTCAGTGCTAATTTCTGTCTGTTAAGAACTAACGATGTGCTACCTTTTTGTAGCATGTCTGACAATGCTAACATCATTTTTTTTAGCCGAAACTCAGAGTTCTAACACCGGATTGGTTGCTCGGCAACAACACAGTTGCTTGCACCATGCTACCACTGCCGGTCATAATAAGTATATGGAACAAACCTAGGATACTGTATATAGCTAGCTATATGTTGGCATTCAAGCTGAGGTTAATCAGTAAATGCAAACAAATATTTTGATTAGCTAGCGTTATGTAGCTAACAAGGAATGCTAGCTATATTTTGCTAAGTAAGGTTTTTCACATAAGGCTGAAGTAGTGTGTAAACTGCTGATCTAGACACTTGCGTGTAATCGGAGCACAAACAACTATGCACAAATAAATTGGTCCTTGGATGCTATGATAGGCAATTAACTTTAGTTCGCAAAGTAACCTTAGTCAACATAAGATTGTAACGTTAGCTAATGTGTATGGCCAGTTCATGCACCACAATAGATCATACTTTCTTACACAAAACATAACTTGCTAGTTGCGTTAAGTTTAAAATCACCAAATTTTGGGAAACTGCCACACGACTCACGTTAATTGGTATGTTATTGGGATCCCCGTTAGCTGTTGCAAAAGTTACTCTTCCTGGGGTCAACACAAAACATAAAAAATGACATAATACAGAACATTAATAGACCAGAACAGCTCAAGGACAGAACTACATCAAGCATTGCACAGACCAAGCGAAGTATGGTAGGATGAGGTAGACAGATTTCAGACCGGACAAACACTGCAGTTATCTATGCTACATTTCCTCGAAGAACAACCAAGACCACACAAACCATAGTCGAGAAAACAAATTGTTTTGTTAAGAAACAATAAAAGTAACGTATACCAAACCTTTTTTTTACGTACTCAGACGACAGTTATTAGCATGTTTTAATCACTCCTATAAAACAGGTGAAGGTCTGATTTTAATTATTTCTGAAACAGGACCGAAATGGTAAATATAAAGATCCAGTCCGTTAAAAAAATTGGAGGCCCCTTACACTTCAGTGTTGTGATGCAAACATTCTAGCAAAATGCGTAGGGTTTAGAATTTAAACGGTATTGTCAGATATTATTAATCCTAATCCTAATCCTTTTTTTTTTTTTTTTACATGGACGATACATTGGAGAAAATATAAGACAAGTACTGGAAACAATAGAACAATATGAAAATTCTGGGAAACCAGGCCTGGTATTCATAGCTGACTTTGAAAAGGTTTTTGATAAATTACGATTGGGATTTATAAAAAATGCCTGGAATATTTCATTTTGGAGAATCACGTATACAATGGATTAAAGTTATGTATAGTTACCCGAGGTGTAAAATAGTAAATAATGGCTACTTTTCAGAAACTATTAAACTGTGAAGAGGAGTAAAAGAAGGTTGTCCTCTATCGGCATATCTATTTCTTATAGCCATCGAAATGTTAGCTATTAAAATCAGATCCAACAATAATATCAAGTGGCTAGAAATCCAGGGCTTGAAAACAAAGGTGTCATTGTACTGTGATAATTTGTTTTTTTATCCACAATTTTGATAGAGGATCTAGATACAACCAAAGTATGATAAGGGTACTGCTATATTAGGTATTGGATCACACAAAAATACAACTTTTACATTACCGTGTAGTTTATTAATAAAATGGTCTGACAGTGATGTGGACATACTCAATATTCATATCCCGAAATAAATAAATAATCTCACTACAATAAATTTGAATAGAAAGTTAGGAACAATAGATAAGATCTTGCTACAATGGAAAGGAAAAAACCTGTCTATTTGTGAAAAAAATCACTCTGGTTAAGTCTTTAGTCCTATCCCAGTTTACCTATTTGCTTATGGCCTTGCCTACACCTAGCAACTTGTTTTTTTAAATTTTATGAGCAAAAAATATTCTATTGTATATGGAATGGCAAGCCCAACAAAATGAAACGGGCCTATTTATATAATGAATATGAATTCGGAGGGGAGAAATGATTTAAATATTAAAGCATTAGACCTCTCACTAAAGGTTTCAGTCATGCAAAAGTTATACTTAAATCCGAACTGGTTCTGTAGCAGATTAGTAAGAATGTCTCACCCCATGTTCAAGAATGGCCCTTTTCCCTTTATTCCAAAATATAGCTATTTTTAAAACACGCCATAGAAGTTTGGTTTAAATTTCAGTTTAATCCTCCATAAAAGACTGAACAAATAAATCAACAAATATTATGGTTAAACTGAAATATACTAAGTGATTTAAAAAAAATATATATATTTTTACAATAGAAATAGTTCTAATCTTTGTAAATGATATAATAAATCAGACATGCAGCAAACAAAAATATATGGTATATTCTGCTCTACCCAAAATTACAACTATTTGCAGCATTACCGCAAAAATGGAAGGGGTGGAAAGTAAGGAACTTGTCTGTCGATCCTGCATTAAAGAACAAAATTGGTTAAAGAAAATTGATAAATAGAAAAGTATACCAGTCATTTAAGGACCAAAAAAATTGACAGCTGTGCTATATAGATTGTAAAATAATTGGGAAGTTAATTTTGATGTACCACTTCCGTGACACATGGTTTATGAACAGATACACAAAATGACTGTACATTCAAAACTACAAGATTGCAACCAATAGAATGTTATATACATGGGGCATACAACCATCCCAGCTCTGCAGATTTTTCATAGTTAATAGATTTTAGATAGACATAGATTTTTCATAGTTAATCGATCAATAATATATTCATACTTTTGGCAAAAACAACTGTAGAAACTATGAGAATAGAAAGGTTCAGAACATTTGTAAAACAGCACAGGTGAAAAATAGATATGAAAACTGGATGTTGTTCATCGATAGTTGGGAGAGGTTGAGTGGAGCTGAAGGGTGGGACTAAAAACAATATGAAAACTAATGCAAAATATAGTGTGTCTGTAAAATGTACCGTGCCTTCAGAAAGTATTCAGACCCCTTGACTTTTTCTACATTTTGTTACGTTACAACCATATTCTAACATTGATTAAATAAATAATGACAAATCCTAAACATTTTTTCAAATAACAAGTAAAATACAAACTGAAATGTCACATTTACTTAAGTATTCAGACCCTTTACTCAGTACTTTGTTGAAGCACCTTTGGCAGAGATTACAGCCTCGATTTGGGGAGTTTCTCCCATTCTTCTCTGGAGATCCTCTCAAGGTCTGTCAGGTTGGATGGGGAGTGTCGCTGCACACCTTTTTTCAGGTTTATCCAGAGATGTTCGATCGGGTTCACGTCTGGGCTCTGGCTGGGTCACTCAAGGACATTCAGAGACATGTCCCAAAGCCACTCCTGCATTGTCTTGGCTGTGTGCTTAGGGTCGTTGTCCTGTTGGAAGGTGAACCTTCGCCCCAGTCAGGTCCTGAGAGCTCTGGAGCCGGTTGTCATTCAAGGATCTCTCTGTACTTTGCTCCGTTCATCTTTCCCTTGAGTCTGACCAATCTCCCAGTCCCCGCCACTGATAAACATCGCCACAGCATGATGCTGCCACTACCATGCTTCACCGTAGGGATGGTGCCAGGTTTCCTTCAGATGTGATGCTTGGCATTCAGGCCAAGCATTTCATCAGACCAGAGAATCTTGTTTCTCATGGTTTGATAGTCTTTAGGTGCCTTTTGGCAAACTCCAAGTGGGCTGTCATATGCCTTTTTACTGAAGAATGGCTTCCGTCTGGCCACTCTACCATAAAGGGCTGATAGGTGGAGTGCTGCGGAGATAGTTGTCCTTCTACAAGGTTCTTCCATCTCCACACAGGAGCTCTGGAGCTCTGTCAGTGTCCATCGGGTTCTTGATCACCTCCCTGACCAAGGCCCTTCTCCCACGATTGCTCAGTTTGGCTGGACAGCGAGCTCCAGGAAGAGTCTTGGTGGTTCCAAACTTATTCCATTTAAGAATGTTGGGGGTCACTGTGTTTTTGGGACTTTTAATGCAGCAGAAATGTTTTGGTACCCTTCCCCAGATCTGTTCCTCGACACAATCCTGTCTCGGAGATCTACGGACAATTCCTTCGACCTCACGGCTTGGTTTTTGCTCTGACATGCACTGTCAACTGGACCTTATATAGACAGGTGTGTGCCTTTCCAAATCATGTCCAATCAATTGAATTTACCACAGGTGGACTACAGTCAAGTTGTAGAAACATCCAAGGATGACAAATGGAAACAGGATTCACATGAGCTCAATTTTGAGTCTCATAGCAAAGGGTCTAAATACTAATGTAAATAACTAATAATACTTGTGCAAAACTTTTAAAAAACGATTTTTGCTTTGTCATTATGGGGTATTGTGTGTAGATTGATGAGGAAAAAATGTAATCTAATTGACTTTAGAATAAGGCTGTAACATAACAAAATGTGGAAAAAGTCAAGGGGTCTGAATACTTCCCGAATGATCTGTATATGCACACACAATTTTGTTGTATGTATTTTTTAATATAGGCCTATTGTAAATGTGTATTATTGTTGCGTCGGCATCTTTATTGCAACAGGGAATACAAGTACAAACATTTAAGCTATATATTATTTTGACAGAGGTAATGAACTGTCCATTGATCAGCACAGCAATTGATAAAACAGAAACAATTACATTATCTGATCCATAGCACCCCCTGATAAATCAAATTTAGAAAAAAAGTCCCAAAATATATATATACAGTATATATATATATATATATATATATATATATAACATTTTAACAATCAACAATGTTTGTGAACTAGGCCTTTATTACTCCTGTATGAGCGGAGAAAAGTACTTGTTAGCAGAGCAGAGAAAAATACTCCTCAGCACCGCCCCAAAACATCTTCCTGCGGCCATGACCTGACCTCCCCCTTGTACAGTGCACAGTATTAAGATGTAAATGTATTTCAGATTTTCATACTTGAGTAATAATAACATTTTATGAAATGTGCATATATATAACACTGCCGACATCATTGCACACAGATATTCCCATTGGGTCACCACTACCGTAGGCATATGGCTCTTTTTGTCCAGCCAAGTAGTGCTCAGTTACTCAGAAATGCTAAAAGGGTTTTCTAAGAATTTGAATTGTTTTCTCACTGATATAGCTTCTATAACAGTATGGTTGCTGAACAAAATACCACTAAGTTTATATTATGCTTGTGTCACATATTACTTTTGTAAATTAGATTTATGCAGACGAGCTTGCATTTCCCTGTCTACAGCAGCTGACTTGGCTCTAACCTGTGTTTTCTCTCCCTCTGTCCAGAATGACTATCGCAAGCTGTCTATGCAGTGTAAGGACTTTGTAGTGGGAGTGCTGGACCTCTGTCGGGACACGGAGGAAGTGGAAGCCATTTTGAATGGAGATGTTACTGCTGAGAAGGAGGCGGGGAAGGGCCTTCGCTCTCTCCTGAGCAGGGTCAAACTGGCCATCAAGTACGAGGTGAAAAAGGTAAGTAGCTAACAGTTTCCTTTATCTATTCTAAGGCCTTGCAAGCAGTTGACTTCGCTCTCTTATCTCTATCTTGTAAGTTATTTCTAGAATATAACAGTAGTTCAGTCAAAACAATTACCAAGACACACCAAGTTACATCCAAAGGATTCCATTGTTACTTGCCTGTGTACCAGATCTGCATCTCTGGCCCTTCTGTCCTTTCTACACCCCTCCACCGGACCTGCCTAAAATATTACCTGGCAAACTTTTACCTGAGCAACAAAAAAAAACGAGCATGCCTTCCAACTCAACAGGGCAACTTTTGTAACATTATCTGTCTCATATGCAGCATTCATCCATTTTTCATCAACATTTTGTCTCTACACTTTTTGCAACAGTTAGCAATTTGCATTGCTCCGATGCTGGGTGCTTTTGTTTTTTGCCAGAACTACAATATCTGATACTAGAAATCCCTATGCTGTACCTCCACGTTCAGGGGTCAACTAATAACTAAACATAATGTTCCTGTTCAGAGTGCCTAGAAGTAACACAGCATAATTCCACCTAAAGTACAGTCAACATATTGAATGTACATGCACAGTGAGCCTCAAAAGTATTGGGATACTTGAAATGGTACAATAACTATGAGGTTAAAGTGCAGACTGTCAGCTTTAATTTTCATATATTGGGTGAATTGTTTAGAAATTACAGCATTTTTTGTACATAATCCCCCCCCTTTTTAGCGGACCAAAAGTATTGGGACAAATTCACTTATGCTGTATGTGTGTTAAAGTAGTCAAACATGAAGTATTTTGGTCCCATATTCATAGGATGCAATAACCACATCAAGCTTGTGACTATACATTTGTTGGATGCATTTGTTGTTGTTTTGGTTGTTTCAGATAGTTTTGAGCCCAATAGAAATGAATGGTATATAATGTATTAAAAAGGATGTTTGGATCCTTCCCTCTGTGCACACCATGTCATTTCAACGTGGAGTATTGGGTCATATTTGGAAAGATAGATTGATCAATGAGATTCCAACCTATTTTCACCCACTCAAAAAAGACAGCTAAAAGTTTGTTGAAATCCCAATCACTAACTATGCTGTCAACCATTTTAAAAGCACAACCAAATTCCAATGGAAAATCTATGTCAGATTTTTTTATTTAGATTGTCACCTAAATGTGTTATCGCTGCGCTTTCAACCATTTTAAAAGCACACCAAAGTTCAAATAGAATACAATGTCAGATATTTAATATATTTATACAACAGCTTAATGTGTTGTCACTGTGCTTGATCTAATAGCACAACCAAATGACATTGATTACAGTTAGTTGATATTAGAGGTAGACCAATTTATGATTTTTCAACGCCGATACCGGTTATTGGAGGACCAAAAAAAGCCGATACCGATTAATCGGAAGATTTTTATAAATATATTTGGAATAATGACAATTACAACAATAGTGAATGAACACTTATTTTAACTTAATATAATACATCAATAAAATCAATTTAGTCTCAAATAAATAATGAAACATGTTAAATTTGGTTTAAATAATGCAAAAACAAAGTGTTGGAGAAGAAAGTAAAAGTGCAATATGGGCCATGTAAAAAAGCTAACGTTTAAGTTCCTTGCTCAGAACATATGAAAGCTGGTGGTTCCTTTTAACATGAGTCTTCAATATTCCCAGGTAAGGAGTTTTAGGTTGTAGTTATTATAGGAATTATAGGACTATTTCTCTCTATACCATTTGTATCTCATATACCTTTGACTATTGGATGTTCTTATAGGCACTATAGTATTGCCAGTGCAACAGTATAGCTTCCGTCCCTCTCCTCGCCCTTACCTGGGCTCAAACCTGGGACACATTGACAACAGTCACCCTCGAAGCATCGTTACCCATCGCTCCTCAAAAGCCGCAGCCCTTGCAGAGCAAGGGGAACAACTACTTCAAGTTCTCCGAGCGAGTGACGTCACCAATTGAAACGCTGTTAGCGCGCACCCCGCTAACTAGCTAGCCATTTCACATCAGTTACACCAGCCTAATCTCGGGAGTTGATAGGCTTGAAGTCATAAACAGCTCAATGCTTGAAACATAGCGAAGAGCTGCTGGCAAATGCACGAAAGTGCTGTTTGAATGAATGCTTACGAGCCTGCTGCTGCCTACCACCGCTCAGTCAGACTGCTCTATCAAATATCAAATCATAGACTTAATTATAACATAATAACACACAGAAATATGAGCCTTAGGTCATTTAATAGCGTAAAATCCAGAAACTATCATTTCGAAAACAAAATGTTTATTCTTTCAGTGAAATACGGAACCATTCCGTATTTTATCTAATGGGTGGCATCCCTAAGTCTAAATATTGCTGTTACATTGCACAACCTTCACTGTGATGTCATGATTATGTACAATTCTGGCAAATTAATTACAGTCTTTGTTAGGAAGAAATGGTCTTCACACAGTTCGCAAACAGCCAGGCGGCCCAAACTGCAGCATATAACCTGACTCTGTTTACACGGAACGCAAAATAAGTGACACAATTTCCCTAGTTAAAAGAAATTCATGTTAGCAGGCGATATTAACTAAATATGCAGCTTTAAAAATATATACTTGTGTATTGATTTTAACGAGAGGCATTGATGTTTAATGTTAGGTACACATTGGTGCGAGGACAGTGCTTTTTTCGCGCATGTGCTTGTTAAATCATCATGTAGCGGTTGTCGTCTTCCTCTTCTGAGGAGGAGTAGGAAATATCGGACCAATATGCAGCGTGGTAAGTGTTCGTCATAATTATTACACTGAACACAGAAAACAAGTGAACAAGCAAATAATGGAAAACCTAAACAGTCCCGTATGGTGAAAACACTGAAACAGAAAATAACCACCCACAAACAAGAGTGGGTAAACAGGCTACCTAAGTATGGTTCTCAATCAGAGACAACGATCGACAGCTGCCTCTGATTGGGAACCATACCAGGCCAAACACATAGAAATATAAACACAAGAACAAAACAGAATGCCCACCCCAACTGACGCCCTGACCAACCTAAAATAGAGACATACCAAAAGGAACTAAGGTCAGGACGTGACACATCACCTTTTTGTCGAAGTAGGCTGTGATTCGATGAGAAATTAACAGGCACTGCGTTGATTATATTTAAAGCAGGACAAGCAAGATAAACTAGTAACATCATCAACCATGTGTAGTTAACTAGCGATTATGTTAAGATTGATTATTTTTTATAAGATAAGTTTAATGCTAGCTAGCAACTTACCTTGGCTCCTGGCTGCACTCGCGTAACAGGTAGTCAGCCTGCCACGCAGTCTCCTCGTGGAGTGCAATGTAATCGGCCACAATCGATGTGCAAAAATGCCGATTACTGATTGTTATGAAAACTTGAAATCGGCCCTAATTAATCTGTCGACCTCTAGTTGATATTACATTAAAGTACATGGTGCACAGATAACTTTCTTGATAAAAAATATTAAGAAAACAAAAGAGATACATTGATTGTAGAAGGAACAAAACTGAACTACCCCCTACGGAGATCAATGGGGAACCAGTTGATAGAGTGACCATCGGAAAGTTTTCAGACCCCTTGGCATACTAATCAGGATCGAGGCAAAGATGAACGGAGCAAAGTACATAGATCCTTGATGAAAATCTGCTTCAGAGCTCTCAGGACCTAAGCACACAGCAAAGACAATGCAGGAGTGGCTTTGGGACAATCTCTGAATTATCTTGAGTTGCCCAGCCAGAGCCTGGACTTGAACCCGATCGAACATCTCTGGAGAGACCTGAAAACAGCTGTGCAGCGGTGCTCCCCATCCAACCTGACAGAGCTTGAGAGGACCTGCAGAGAAGAATGGAAGAAACTCCCCAAATACAGGTGTGCCAAGTTTTTGTAGCGTCATACCTAAGAAGACTCGATTGTTAGCAAACATTTCTAAAATCTTGTTTTTGCTTTGTCGTTATGGGGTTTTGTGTGTAGATTGATGAAGGGATTTTTTTCTTTTTTTTTTAGAACAAGGCTGTAACCAAACAAAATGTGTAAAAAGTCAAGGGGTCTGAATACTTTCCGAATGCACTGTATATAATTCCATACATTTTTTCAACTGGTACTGGGAGACCTTCAAACGATTCTTGTGAGGCCTGTGGGTGTCCTAGAGCAAAACAACAACATGTACATTCAACATGTACATTCATGAGATTGTCCTTATCCTGTAACTGCAAAGTTCATTTTCACCTCTCAACTTCTCCCAGGCTTTTAGTACCTCCCTCACAGTACACTCATCCCACTCATCCCAAAAATGTATGAATGTCACACATTTCTCCCTTTCCAAAGAAACTTTAATAATAGACTCGCTGCTCCTTATTTATAGCCGTTCTGGCGTCGCCTTGATTCCTCATTCAACTGCATAATTAATCTGCCATATTTTCCAATTCAATCTTTGCTAGCCTCCTAGGAAAAAGGGAGAGGTGATGTAGGACAACCATGACATTACAAATCCAAATGCACAGAGGTGTGTTATTCATTAACCTTGCACACTTGAGGATGGAACTTGTTCCTTACTACAGGTGGTAATGCACCTCTCACTGACCCTGAATTCACGAGTCTGTGTCTCGAAATGAACTTGAACAAGTGATTCTCGAAGTCCCTGGGAGCAACACCTTGTGGTCAATCCCATTTCGATTCATCAATTAGAATTTGAACTGGAATTGGCCACCACTCCCGTCCATTATCTTTTTCTTCAATTGGAATTGCGTGTCTATCTTTTCCCATATTATTATCAACATGTGAACCCATACTATTTACCTCCCCTTGAGACAGGTTGATGTTCTTATCTTGTGGTGTTTGGTCTTTACAGAGCAAATAACCAAATGTTTACTATTTTGAAATGGTTATGGATTGACTGGGCTGGCAGACAGTGTCAAGGAACCCCACAGAGAGAACTGTCCACTTCATTAATGTCTCGGTGGGTTTTGATTAAACACTTCCATTACAGGGAACACCACCTCCCCAGTTCTTCCCACACCAGCCGCCACTGGCGAAAGCCTAATGCATTTCTCCCAGATTTGATCAAGCCTGTTAATGTGATTATATGAGAAGCTCTCTCTCTCTCGCACACACTCACTCACACACACACATATACACACACAAACACACTTTATAGGCCCACTTAAAATGCAAATGACCAACCGATGACTGGTGCCTCCACTCCAGCAGTCCCTTTTCCTGATTTCCCCCTGGTGCCTACAGGATATATTCGGAACTGGGTCTTCGTACTCATTTTCCAGACTAAACTGCGTGACAGCCTAGAGGATGAACCAGGCCTGCCACTCAGCCTCTTTTCTTCCCAGACTGCTTGCCCATTGCATTAACTTTTACATGACATATTTTATTTCCGGTTCTCTCTCTCCTCCCCTACAGTTTGTGGCCCACCCCAACTGCCAGCAGCAGCTGTTGACGATCTGGTATGAGAACCTGTCGGGCCTGAGGGAGCAGACCATCGCTGTGAAGTGCCTGGTGGTGGTGGCGGTGGCCTTTGGTCTGCCCCTACTGGCCATGGGCTACTGGTTCGCTCCCTGCAGTCGGGTAAGAGTACCACGTCCTCCGACCAAACCGCCGAGTGTCGTTTACCAACCTGAAACACTTGGTCAGAATTCAGATGTAGTCTTGGTCAGAGCAATGTTGATGGAGTATGTTGTTCACAAGGCTGCACAAAAATACAATATATTGATTCAAAGTGTTAAAGAGGGGCAAAGTGCAGTTTTGTTTTTACCGTTTTGCCTCATTATTTGTCAACTCATGCACAATTTGTCTGTCCTTCACATCGGAGTGCCGGTGCAGGCTCTTTGCATGTCTTGACCAATCAGATTCACTGAAAATACAGGTTGATTGCCTAGCACAAAGCTCAAGGCATGCTCTTCACTTTTCTCCGGTAATTATTGAGCAAGCGTGATAACACATCACTCCCAACAGACACAAGCAAAAACCTATATACCTAAACATTAGTGATCTAACATGTTGTATTGCATGGAAACGAGACCATTTTTCAGTGTGATCAACTGTAGGCTACTAACAACAGAAGCTGCACAGTGTAGCCTACTATGCGCCCTGTCCCTCTGGCCAGGGTAAACAAAGCGGTAACGTTGTGTATTTATAGACCATTTGTTTGTGAGAAAATGTGAATGGGATCAAATTAGGTTAATATTCATACTTGGGCTGACTAGGCCACCTAGACTTTTTTTTTCTATCCAAAATTATTAGAACGCAGTTATTTACAACTCTACAAAGTTCAAACCAATACGTATGATTGGCCCTAAACCTGCTGTTTCGAATCTCTTTCTTTCGCTCTCTCTGACCTGCTCTCTCGACTTCTGAATACTCAGCTATGAAAAGCCACCAACTGACATTTATTGTTGAATAAATGTTGAATGTTGAAGATGTTGAACTGTTGCAACCCTCTTTAACCAATATGGTTATTATTCTATGAACATTTGAACGTGTTGAAGAATAATCTGGTCTTAATGGCCATACTCTTATCTCCACCCATCATAGCCAGAAGAGGACTGGCCAACACTCAAAGCTTGGTTTCTCTCTAGGTTTCTTCCTAGGTTTCTGGCATTCTGGGGAGTTTTTTTTCTAGCTACATTGCTTCTGCATTGCTTGCTCTTTGGGGATTTATCTGTATAGCACTTTGTGACAACTACTGATGTAAAAGAGCTTTATAAAATCAATTAGATTGATTGCTAATTGTTTTGCAATGTGAAAAGTAATATCTGCCAAACGAGTATAGATATAATTATGGCATGCAAGGCCACCCACCTCCATCATTCCTGCCACTCAGAACCTCTCAACTGGAGTATGTCTCAGCTGAAATACAGAGACTGTGTTGGGACAGAATTCACCAATTGTGTTCCCTTCAATTATCTAAACTCAAACCATAGCATATGAAGCGTATCGTGTCTAGCCCATAGAATGACATATAGAATAGTAATGTATAGGGCCTCTTTTGTCCATGTACCCTAACTCTTCCTCTTAAAAGTAAAACAAAGACATTTACAGCCACCTTTGAGTTAAGTAAGTAAGTCTAGGAACACCATAGTGCCCTCCAAGCTCGTCATCAAGCTCGAGACCCTGGGTCTCGACCCCGCCCTGTGCAACTGGGTACTGGACTTCCTGACGGGCCGCCCCCAGGTGGTGAGGGTAGGCAACAACATTTCCACCCCGCTGATCCTCAACACTGGGGCCCCACAAGGGTGCGTTCTGAGCCCTCTCCTGTACTCCCTGTTCACCCACGACTGCGTGGCCACGCACGCCTCCAACTCAATCAAGTTTGCGGACGACACAACAGTGGTAGGCTTGATTACCAACAACGACAAGACGGCCTACAGGGAGGAGGTGAGGGCCCTCGGAGTGTGGTGTCAGGAAAATAACCTCACACTCAACGTCAACAAAACTAAGGAGATGATTGTGGACTTCAGGAAACAGCAGAGGGAACACCCCCCTATCCACATCGATGGAACAGTAGTGGAGAGGGTAGTAAGTTTTAAGTTCCTCGGCGTACACATCACAGACAAACTGAATTGGTCCACCCACACAGACAGCATCGTGAAGAAGGCGCAGCAGTGCCTCTTCAACCTCAGGAGGCTGAAGAAATTCGGCTTGTCACCAAAAGCACTCACAAACTTCTACAGATGCACAATCGAGAGCATCCTGTCGGGCTGTATCACCGCCTGGTACGGCAACTGCTCCGCCCACAACCGTAAGGCTCTCCAGAGGGTAGTGAGGTCTGCACAACGCATCACCGGGGGCAAACTACCTGCCCTCCAGGACACCTACACCACCCGATGTCACAGGAAGGCCATAAAAATCATCAAGGACAACAACCACCCGAGCCACTGCCTGTTCACCCCGCTATCATCCAGAAGGCAAGGTCAGTACAGGTGCATCAAAGCTGGGACCGAGAGACTGAAAAACAGCTTCTATCTCAAGGCCATCAGACTATTAAACAGCCACCACTAACATTGAGTGGCTGCTGCCAACACACTGACTCAACTCCAGCCACTTTAATAATGGGAATTGATGGGAAATTATGTAAAATATATCACTAGCCACTTTAAACAATGCTACCTGATATAATGTTTACATACCCTTCATTACTCATCTCATATGTATATACTGCACTCTATATCATCTACTGCATCTTTATGTAATACATGTATCACTAGCCACTTTAACTATGCCACTTTGTTTACTTACTCATCTCATATGTATATACTGCACTCAATACCATCTACTGTATCTTGCCTATGCCGCTCTGTACCATCACTCATTCATATATCTTTATGTACATGTTCTTTATCCCCTTACACTTGTGTCTATAAGGTAGTAGTTTTGGAATTGTTAGCTAGATTACTTGTTGGTTATTACTGCATTGTCGGAACTAGAAGCACAAGCATTTCGCTACACTCGCATTAACATCTGCTAACCATGTGTATGTGACAAATAACATTTGATTTGATTTGGAGTGTGAGTGCATAGTGTGTTTATTTGTTTATATTCACTTACCCTGCTTTTAATTTTTTTTTATTTCACCTTTATTTAACCAGGTAGGCTACTTGAGAACAAGTTCTCATTTACAATTGCGACCTGGCCAAGATAAAGCAAAGCAGTTCGACACATACAACAACACAGAGTTACACATGGAGTAAAACAAATATACAGTCAATAATGCAGTAGAAAAATAAGTCTATATACAATGTCAGCAAATGAGGTGAGAAAAGGGAGGTAAAGGCAAAAAAAAAGTTTTTAAAAAAGGCTGTGGTGTCGAAGTAAATACAATATAGCAAGTAAAACACTAGAATGGTAGATTTGCAGTGGAAGAATGTGCAAAGTAGAGGGAAATAATGGGATGCAAAGGAGCAAACTAAATAAATACAGTAGAGGGAGAGGTAGTTGTTTGGGCTAAATTATAGATGGGCTATGTACAGGTGCAGTAATCTGTGAGCTGCTCTGACAGCTGGTGCTTAAAGCTAGTGAGGGAAATAAATATTTCCAGTTTGAGATTTTTGTAGTTCGTTCCAGTCATTGGCAGCAGAGAACTGGAAGGAGAGGTGGCCAAAGGAAGAATTGATTTGGGGGTGACCAGAGAGATAAACCTGCTGGAGCGTATGCTACAGGTGGGTGCTGCTATGGTGACCAGCGAGCTGAGATAAGGGTGGACTTTACCTAGCAGGGTCTTGTAGATGACCTCGAGCCAGTGGGTATGGCGGCGAGTATGAAGCGAGGGCCAGCCAACGAGAGCGTACAGGTCGCAGTGGTGGGTAGTATATGGGGCTTTGGTGACAAAACGTCTGGAACTGTGATAGACTACATCCAATTTATTGAGTAGGGTATTGGAGGCTATTTTGTAAATGACATCGCCGAACGTGCCAGTTGTATAGCAAAGGTATCTTGCAACGCTCCAATGAATGTTAGTGTTACATTTAACATCTTAAGGGATGTTCACTGTAAAAATAATTTCCGTTAAGTTGTAGCATAGTTACTCTATATACTTATGGACTGATTTCTCGCTTTGCATGCCACTGACCCCCACTGAAAGGTATTACTTGCTATTACTTACCTACTGTATGCAAGTTGAATGCACTGATTGTAAGTCACTCTGAATAAAAGCATCTGCTAAGTGACTGAAGTGTAAATGTGATCCTTTTTATTTTATGTAGCTAGGAAATGTCCTGCGCAGCCCCTTCATGAAGTTTGTGGCCCATGCCGCCTCCTTCATCATCTTCCTGTGCCTGCTGTTGTTCAACGCATCAGACCGCTTCCAGGGCATCAGCACCATGCCAAACGTGACCGTCACTGACCACCCCATGCAGATCTACCGGGTCAAGACCACCGAATTCAGCTGGACCGAGATGCTCATCATGGTCTGGGTCACAGGTGAGACAGGATTTATTTGTTTAACATTTTGTGGTACTGTGCAGGGTTGCACTGTACCAGAGGGGCTTGGAAATGTGTGGTCAGAGTCAAGGGGATAAATCAGAGCCACGTTTCAGGGGCGCGTAAAGATTCCATGAAGTTTCAAAGGAGAACAACCTCGGTGATTAAACAATGAAGTTCAACGATGGCTAAAAGTCTAAGCCTCCAGGGGGGGCTTTATTGCTATAGGCCATAGAAATGCATTGAATAACACATTCATAAATGGAAAAATAGATATATAAGAAAGCTCAGGAAATATATATATATATATATATATATATATATATATATATATATATACGATTTCCATACTTTCATTCATTTTTTTTGAACCAGTACCGAGTTACCCTCAGACAAATCCTGTGACACTTGTGGGGGTGGTAGAGCAAAACGGAGAACACCACTGTGTTCGTGAGTGCCTTAGTAGTTTGTGGCCCAACAGCCGTTTTCGTGATAGGAACCATTTTTGGGATATCGCCTTGTCTGTCAAACAGTGCTGTAAATCTGCCACCTTCACCGCAGATGCGCAGGCACTTCAATCGACTCTGATTTTATTTTTAAACTGAAAGTAGCTTTTCTCCAAAACCAGTACTTGTGTCAGTTAATTAGTTACCCAACTAAAGTTACCCAGACAAAATTGATTCACTGTTTACCGGATTTTCCCCTCAGAAAAGTGAGACGAGCAGAAAAAACCCCAAATAATAATTAATTCGGTGGATAAGGAATAACAGTACTTTATCACATTGTCCTAGGCTATATGGACATGAACAATAGGCAAAATATTCAATTTCAGACTGATTTCATGATTATTATGAAGACACAAAGTAACATCAATGATGTTATTCTATCATATTCAAACAATAAAAAAAAGAAAAAAAAGTGATGTATGAATGTATTATCAGTTCATGAATCTACTTAATTGCATAGCCTAACAAATTAAAGAATGATTGACAATAAATAATTGTAATCAAATTAAAATGTTGATCCATAATAATGAGTGACCTGAATGCATCTCTATAGCCTTGGCATTAACAAAATATTCATACAAATACGATTAGGCCTCTCATAGACTAGGCCTTTTAGAAAGAGATTCAATCAAGTTAGATCTGCCAAATTAATATAGCATTGGAAAAAAATACATAAATCCAGCCTTAGAGTATAACATTTCATCATTATCCAAAAGAAGAATGTCATTTATAACATGCACAATTAGAAGCATCAATCTATATAGAGCAAGTGTGACTAAATTCGAGCCTAGGAACTTTGTTCACCGCATCCTCCTTCGATTGTCTCGTCTGGCTGCCACGAAAAGCCACCACCTGCTGATCTGCACGAAGTGTGTGCGTGCCACTGGCGATGTACTTTGCTCGACATGCTAGCTGTTCTCGGCGGTGCATCATCACTTCAAACGCGTTCCGTCGTGGTGTGATCGGTTGGCCTACTACTACTGGTAGTACCGGTAAAATGTAAGTTATGAATCGCAAATCACCATACAACTGACACACGTTGATTTCATCAATCATTTTGACTTCAATTTGGTTGTCCAAAATACTATCATCTTGCACTGCGTCTTTGCTGATGAATGCCTTGATCTCTGGCCAGTCAAAGGGTTAAATTACATTGTTATTTAATCTATTAATCGCTTCTGAAAATGATGCAAAAACCATGAATTTAACCAACTGTTTGTTTATAATGAAGGACGTCCTACATTTAACCTGGACACATAAATAGTAGGAATTTGCGTTGGCTTCAGCCATGACGGCATGAAAAATGAAACATCTGCACGCCGCCTGCAGGTGCGAGTGTGTGTTTCACTGTCCAATCCGAGGCTCGAACATGATCTGAGCGTGTGATCTGAGGCTGTTTGGTCTCTTGGGCATCAACTTGGGTAAGGCTCAAGGGAAAGCGGACAGGGCAGTATACACAAAGAGCCGCATATATTGGCAAAAAAATAACGCATCTGATTTGTACTTTTTTGGGGGGTGTGGAGAAAAGTGAGGCGGGGCATCCGCTAAACAGTAATTCAACTTTGTTCGGCTAAAAGTTATGGTATCAATATTATTGTAAGGATGAGGGGACCCTCAATGGTATATAGAGCAAGTCAGGATGTCATGTGAAACCATGTGTTCTGATATACTACTCATATAGTAGTATTTGGTTTTTGAAAAGACACTCAAAATATCAACATTCATATACAAATTCCTTAGAATCCCTATATTTACATATATTTACCGTAGACCATATTAAACAGATATATGAAACAAACAATTCAAGATGGCGCCGACAGACATGGCAGCTCTGCTTCTAGCTCTTAAGCAACTTTGCAGTATTTTGTTTTATTTCTTACTCTATTAGCCCAGAACGTTTTTTGGTGTTATTACATACAGCTGTAAAAAGCTTTTGGATATCAGAGCGGTGGTAACTCACCAGCACTATGACCAGGAATATGAATTTCCCAAATTGGATCCTTTGTTCACACCCCCCAGGGCAATTGAACTTATCCCAAATGCTGCTCCAGGATGCCACCGCCCACTTCTAGACCAACATAGGAGGCAGGCACACCATCTACCGCTTCCGAGTATATTACTCTCGTGTTCAGACTCTGGACAATAAAGTAGACAAGATCAGGGCGAGGATCTCCTTCCAGAGAGACGTCAGGGACTGTAACATACTCTGTTTCATGGAATCATGGCTCTCTCTGGATATACTGTCCCCGTCCATACAGCCAGCTGGGTTCTCAGGACATCGCACAGACAGGAATGAACATCTCTCTGGGAAGGAGAAGGTCTTTTGGTTCACCTGACCAAGAA
Organism: Oncorhynchus tshawytscha; assembly: GCF_018296145.1. Taxonomy (NCBI): domain Eukaryota; kingdom Metazoa; phylum Chordata; class Actinopteri; order Salmoniformes; family Salmonidae; genus Oncorhynchus; species Oncorhynchus tshawytscha. Next base: position 50,060,921 of record NC_056436.1, read on the forward strand.
TACCTCAATCAAATGCTGACCATATTACCTCCCAAGAGAATTATCTTAGATTATAGTCACAGCCGTGTGTATTCCGCCTCAAGCCAATACCACGATGGCCTTCAAGGAACTACACTGGACTTTATGCAAACTGGAAACCACATATCCCGTAGCTGTAGCTGGAGATTTTAACAAAGCTAATTTGAGGAAAATGCTACTCCATCCCCCGTGGCCGACGTGAGTAAGAGATTTAAGTGAGTTATCCCTCGCAAGGCTGCCGGCCCAGACGGCATCGCTAGCCGCGTCCTCAGAGCTGGCTGGAGTGGAGTGTTTTCGGACATATTCGATCTCTCCCTATCCCAGTCTGCTGTCCCCACTTGCTTCAAGATGTCCACCATTGTTGCTGTACCCAAGAAAGCAAAGGTAACTGAACTAAATGACCATCACCCCGTAGCACTCACCTCTGTCGACATGTGCTTTGAGTGGCTAGTTAAGGATCATATCACCTCTACCTTACCTGACACCCTAGACCCACTTCAATTTGCTTACCGTCCCAATAGATCCACAGACAATGCAATTGCCATTGCACTGCATACTGCCCTATCCCACCTGGACAAGAGGAATACCTATGTAAGAATGCTGTTCATTGACTAAACCACAGCCTTCAACACCATAGTACCCTCCAAGCTCATCCTCAAGCTTGGGGCCCGGGGTCTGAACCCCGCCCTGTGCTACTGAGTTCTGGACTTCCTGACGGGCCGCCTGCAGGAGGTGAAGGTAGGAAACAACACCTCCACTTCACTAATCCTCAACACAGGGGCCCCACAAGGGTGCGTACTCAGCCCCCTCCTGTACTCCCTGTTCACCCATGACTGTGTGGCCACACACGCCTCGAACTCAATCATCAAGTTTGCAGACGACACAACCTTAGTAGGCTGATTACCAACAATGACGAGACAGCCTACAGTGAGGAGGTGAGGGTCCTGGCGGAGTGGTGCCTGGAAAATAACCTCTCCCTGAACGTCAACAAAATGAAGAAGCTGATCGTGGACTTCGGGAAAAAGTAGAGGGAGCACGCCCCTATCCGCATCGACGCAACCGCAGTGGAGAAGGTTGTAAGCTTCAAGTTCCTCAGCGTATACATCACTGATGATCTGAAATGATCCACCCACACAGACAGTGTGGTGAAGAAGGCGCAACAGAGCCTCTTCAACCTCAGGAGGCTGAATAAATGTGGCTTGGCCCCCAAGACCCTCACAAACTGATGGACAGTTGAGAGCATCCTGTTGGCCTGTATGCAGCCCACGACGCGGTTAGTCATTGTGGCTGGGACCGCAGATTGTCCCGGGTTTGTGGCTGTCTAGATTCCTGCTGTTTGTTGTTTTTCAATTTCCCCTGTGACCTGCCCTGTCTGGAACTGTGAGGAGTAACAGCCTAACATACGTTGCTAGCTACCATGACAAAGACCAAAGCCGGCAGGAGTACCGTTGAGGACAGTGCCAGTGGTGTCTCTCTATCGCATGTGAAGGATCTTTTAAACGAACAAAAAGATACCTATAAGCAGTTACAACAACAAGAAAATAGTTTCAAGTGTTTTGTCCAAATACTCGTGGATTCTACTAATAAAAGAATGGACGACCTGACCAGAGATCCAGGATCTGAAGAAGAGTCTCCGGTCATCCTAGTGTCAGCTCAATGAGTTGAAACAGGAGAACGGCAAGATGAAAGCAATCTGTAAGTCATTGAGAGAGGACATCAGTCCTGTCTGTGAATCCATGATAAATCAGACTATCTGTCATTGTTATCTCGATGGACAATCAAGGCAAAACAACATGGTTGTGGAAGGAATTGCAGTATCTCCACATGAGACCTGGATGGAGACTGAGGACAAAGTGAGGGAAATGTTCTTTGAGAAATTGAAGACGGACTACAGGAATATTGAGGTGGAGCGCTCCCACAGGACTGGAAAACCCACCACCAGCCCAGGTGATGGCCCAGGCAGATAGTGGTCAAGTTCCTGAAGTTCAAGGACAAGGTAGCTGTTCTGAAAAGAGCCAAGAACTTGAGAGGAATGTATATCTTCCTCAACGAGGACTATCCTGAAGCTGTGTGCCAGAAGAGGAAAGAACTGATCCCAGCCATGAAAGCTGCCATAGCGCGTGGGGACATTGCGTACATCCGCTACGACAGGCTCATTGTCCACCCTCCCTACCAGAAGCCTGGAAGGGACGAGAGAGCCAATCCTATGGGTTCATAGCCTCAACCCCACAGCGCACACACACCAATTGATCAATAGACTGCTGAATGTATATTTTTTTCTCTTGCTTTGTCTGCTCTTTTCAATATTATGTCTCACTGATCAGCTACCCAGGAAAGGGCTGAAAATAGCCCATATTAATTTATGTAGCCTTAGAAATAAGGTTCATGAAATCAATAACTTGCTAACATCAGATAACATTCATATATTAGCCATTTCTGAGAATCACTTAGATAATTAATTTGATACATCAGTAGCAATACAAGGATATAACATTTATAGAAGAGACAGAAATGCTTATGGGGGAGGAGTTGCTGTATATATTCAGAACCATATCCCTGTAATGCTTAGAGAAGATCTTATGTCAAGTGTTATTGAAGTGTTTTGGTTGCAGGTTCACTTGGCACATCTAAATCCTTTTATTTTGGGGTGTTGCTATAAGCCACCAAGTGCTAACAGTCAATATCTAAATAATATGTGTGAAATACTTGATAGTGTATGTGATGTAAACAGAGAGGTCTACTTTCTTTGGGGACCTGAATATTGACTGGTTTTCACATCAAGCTGTCCGCTCAAGAGGAAGCTTCTTACCGTAACCAGTAATCTGGTTCAGGTTATTAATCAACCTACCAGGGTGTTTACAAACCCTACAGGAACAAGATCATCCATGTGTAGCAATCACATTTTACTAATGATGTATAACTTTGATCTAAAGCTACTGTATACCCGTACCCATTGGATGCAGTGATCACAATATAGTTACTACATCCAGGAAAGCCAAAGTTCCAACAGCCTGGCCAAAAATAGTGTATAAGAGATCATACAAAATATTTTGCTGTGACTCATATGTGGATGATGTTAAAAATATGTGTTGGTCTGATATGATTAATGAGGAGCATCCAGATGCTGCACTTGATGAATTTATGAAATTGCTTCTTCCAATTATTGATAAACATGCACCTGTTAGAACTGTTAAGGCTACATGGATTGATAAGGAATTGAAAAACGGTATGGTTGAAAGAGATGGGGCAAAAGGAGTGGCTAATAAGTCTGGCTGTACATCTGACTGGCTGACTTACTGCAAATTGAGAGATTATGTGACTAACCTCAACAAAAAGAAGAAACTTTATTATGAAGCCAAGATCAATGGTAAAAAGAATGATGTAAAAAACAGCCTATAGGGAGGAGGTCAGAGACCTGGCTGTGTGGTGCCAGAATAACGACTTATCCCTCAGCGTAACCAAGACTAAGGAGATGATTGTGGACTACAGGAACAGGAGGACCGAGCACACCCTCATTCTCATCGACGGGGCTGTAGTGGAGCAGGTTGAGAGGTTCAAGGTCCTCGGTGTCCACATCAACAATAAACTAGAATGGTCCAAACACACCAAGGCAGTCGTGAAGAGGCACTACAAAGCATATTCCCCCTCAGGAAACTAAAAAGATTTGGCATGGGTCCTGAGATCCTCAAAAGGTTCTACAGCTGCAACATCGAGGGCATCCTTGTTGCTCGGCCTCTGACCGCAAGGCACTACAGAGGGTAGTGCGTACAGCCCAGTACATCACTAGGGCTAAACTGCCTGCCGTCCAGGACCTCGACATCAGGCGGTGTCAGAGGAAGGCCCTAAAAATTGTCAAAGACCCCAGCCACCCCAGTCATAGACTCTTCTCTCTACTACCGCATGACGCACGGTACCTGAGTGCAAGTCTAGGACAAAAAGGCTTCTCAACAGTTTTCACTGTAAATGTCACTGTAAGGTGAGGAGTTGACACCTGTTGTATTCGGCGCACGTAACAAATACACTTTGATTTGATTTAGGATAGATATAGGTCTGTAGCAGTTTGGGTCTAGAGTGTCTCCCCCTTTAAAGAGGGGGATGACCACAGCAGATTTCCAATCTTTGGGAATCTGAGACGGTAGGAAAGAGAGGTTGAACAGGCTAGTAATAGGGGTTGCAACAATTTTGGCAGATCATTTTAGAATGAGAGGGTCCAGATTGTCTAGCCCGGCTGATTTGTAAGGGTCCAGATTTTGCAGATCTTTCGGGAACATCAGCTATCTGGATTTGGGTGAAGGAGAAATGGGGGAGGCTTGGGCGAGTTGCTGTGGGGGGGTGGAGGGCTGTTGATCAGGGTAGGGGTAGCCAGTGGAAAGCATGGCCAGCCTTAGAAAAATGCTTATTCAAATTCTCAATTATAGTGGATTTATCAGTGGTGACAGTGTTTCCTAGCCTCAATGCAGTGGGCAGCTGGGAGGAGGTGCTCTTATTCTCTGTGGACTTTACAGTGTCCCAGAACCTTTTTGAGTTTGTGCTACAGGATGCAAATTTCTGTTTTAAAAAGCTAGCCTAAGCTTTCCTAACTGCCTGTGTACATTGGTTCCTAACTTCCCTGAAAAGTTTCAGATCACGGGGGCTATTCGATGCTAATGCAGAACGCCACAGGATGTTTTGGTGCTGGTCAAGGGCAGTCAGGTCTGGCAGTCAGGTCTGGGCTATATCTGTTCTTGGTTCCACATTTTTTGAATGGGTCGTGCTTATTTAAGATGGTGAGGAAGGCACTTAAAAAAATAACCAGGCATTCTCTACTGACGGGATGAGGTCAATATCCTTCCAGGATACCCGGGCCAGGTCGATTAGTAAGGCCTGCTTGCTGAAGTGTTTTAGGAGCCGTTTGACAGTGATGAGGGGTGGTCGTTTGACAGCAGACCCATTACAGAGGCAGGCAATGAGGCAGTGATAGCTGAAATCTTGGTTGAAAACAGCCGAGGTGTATTTGGAAGGCAAGTTGGTTAGGATGATATCTATGAGGGTGCCCGTGTTTACAGATTTGGGGTTGTACCTGGTGGGTTCATTGATAATTTGTGTGAGATTGAGGGCATCAAACTTAGATTGTAGGATGGCCGGGTTGTTAAGCATGTCCCAGTTTAGGTCACCTAGCAGCACGAGCTCTGAAGATAGATGGGGCCAATCAATTCACATATGGTGTCCAGGGCACAGCTGGAGGCAGAGGGTCGTCTATAGCAAGCGGCAACGGTGAGAGACTTGTTTCTGGAAAGGTAGATTTTTAAAAGTAGAAGCTCGAATTGTTTGGGTACAGACCTGGATAGTAAGACAGAACTCTGCAGGCTATCTCTGCAGAAGATTGCAACACTTTGGCAGTTCTATCTTGTCGTAAAATATTATAGTTAGGGATGGAAATTTCAGGGTTTTTGGCGGTCTTCCTAAACCAGGATTCAGACACTGCTAGAACATCCGGGTTGGCAGAGTGTGCTAAAGCAGTGAATCAAACAAACTTAGGGAGGTGGCTTCTAATGTTAACATGCATGAAACCAAGGCTTTTACGGGTTACAGAAGTCAACAAATGAGAGCACCTGGGTAGTAGGAGTGGAGCTAGGTACTGCAGGGCCTGGATTAACCTCTACATCACCAGAGGAACAGAGGAGGAGTAGGATACGGCTAAAGGCTATTAGAACTGGTCATCTAGTACCTTCGCAACAGAGAGTAAAAGAAGCAGGTTTCTGGGCGCAATAGAAGAGAATCGAGGCATAATGTACAGACAAAGGGATGGTAGGATGTGAGTACATTGGAGTTATACCTAGGCATTGAGTAATGATGAGAGAGATATTGTCTCTAGAGACGTTTAAACCAGGTGATGTCACCATATTGTGGGAGGTGGAACTAATGGTTGGTTAAGGCATATTGAGCAGGGCTAGAGGCTCTACAGTGAAATAAGACAATAATCACTAACCAGGACAGTAATGGACAAGGCATATTGATATTAGGGAGAGGCATCATGCATATTAATATGTATTTCCATTTCTCCTGACAGTGGAAGAACTGCTCTGGTGCGTTGCATGAACAGGGGTGCGCTTCACCCGCACTGGGCCAAAAGCGAGGCAGAGCAAGGTTGTTATAGATTTGTGATTTAATATTTTATTTTATTTCTAGGTTTTTATTAGAAATTCAGTTTCGGTTAGTTTTCAGACTTGATTTATTCGTTTAATTATTTAGTTTCAGTTTGATAAAACATTTTATTTTGTTATATAATTTAGCTAAACTTTTAGTTTTTGTGTTAGGGAAAGAAAGCCTATTTGTGGGAGGCTAGAAGCCGTTTATTTGTTGAAGGCCTATATTTTGTTGGGGGGGAGATGTTACTACTTGTCACTAGAGGGCAGTAATACTTAAGGTAATGGGAGAGGACGTTAGACTTGGCTAGACGTAACATCTCTGTATCTGTAACATGATGGCGTCAGTGAGAGCATGGGTAGCGCCATTGAGGCCATCTCCATCTTGAAAAATAAAATGTTCTTCACAAGTAAAATTCATTGGCTGATCCCACCTGATGACCCGGCTGTTACGTATCCAAATGGGGAATCAGGTCATGCCAACCGGGTCATCAGGAGGGATCAGCCAATGAAGATGCAAGTCCAGCCCAGTTGGCTAAGTCCTCAATGGCGCTGTCCATGCTACAGTATCACAGGCTTTTAGTCACTAGAGGACTCCATTCAACTCCATGGACAGGACATAGGTTTGGTTAGGTTTAAATTATAAATCAATTCTAATATGACTTAGATTTAAAGGATAAGCGCCTACACTGGTGCAAGAAATATGGTGCAAGGAAACTCTTGACCATGTTTACACCAATCCGATGCTTTTTAAACTTTGGTAGTTTAAGTAAGAATAATCAAGTACCATTACCTTTTATCTGACAGAAAGCAAGGAGAAAAAAAATAACAAAATAACTCATGGCACATTTGACATGTTTTGTTTATGTCAAATTAACTTAAGGCTGCAGGGGCAGTATTGAGTAGCTTGGATGAAAGGTGCCCAGAGGTGCCCAGAGTAAATAGCCTGCTCCTCAGTCTCAGTTGCTAATATATGCATATTATTATTAGTATTGGATAGAAAACACTCTGAAGTTTATAAAACTGTTTGAATGATGTCTGTGAGTATAACAGAACTCATATGGTAGGCAAAAACCTGAGAAGAAATCCAAACAGGAAGTGAGAAATCTGAGGTTGGTATATTTTCAACCCATTCCCTATTGAAATCACATTGGGATATGAATGAAGATTCCTAGGGCTTCCACTAGATGTCAGCTGTGTATAGAAACTTGAATGAGGCTTCTACTGTGTTGTGGGACTGAATAAGAGGGGAATGAGTCAGCTTAATGGCAGAGAGCCATTTCCTGGTCACGCGCATACCACATGATATCTTCCTGCGTTCCGTTCCTCCTCAAGACACTAAGAAATTCTCCGGTTGGAACTTTATTGAAGATTTATGATAAAAACGTCCTAATGATTGATTCTGTACTTAGTTTGAAATGTTTCTTCGACCTGTAATATAACCTTTAGAAGTTTTTGTCCGATGAAATGGTCGACCAGCACCAGCTTTGGATAGGTGTAACCAAACGCGCTAACAAAAGTAGCTAATTGGACATAAATAACGGACAATATCGAACAAATCAAGCATTTATTGTGGACCTGGGATTCCTGGGAGTGTATTCTGATGAAGATCATCAAAGGTAAGGGAATATTTATCATGTAATTTCTGGTTTATGTTGACTCCAAAATGGTGGCTAATTGTATTATATTTCTGAGCTCCGTCTCAGATTATTGCATGGTTTGCTTTTTCCGTAAAGTTTTTTTGAAATCTGACACAGCGGTTGCATTAAGGAGAGGTATATATATAATTAAAAGGGGAAAACTTGTATTATCATCTACATTTATGATGAGTATTTCTGTTGAATAAATGTGGCTATGCAAAATCACTGGATGTTTTTGGAAGTAGTGAATGTAATGCGCCAATGTAAACTCAGATTTTTGGATATAAATATGAACGTTATCAAACAAAACATAGATGTATTGTGTAACATGAAGTCCTATGAGTGTCATCTGATGAAGATCAAAGGTTAGTGATTCATTTTATCTCTATTTGTGCTTTTTGTGACTCCTCTCTTTGGCTGGAAAAATGGCTTTGTTTATTCTGTGGCTTGGTGGTGACCTAACAATCGTTTGTGGTGCTTTCGCTGAAAAGCATATTTGAAATCAGACACTGGTGGGATTAACAACAAGATTACCTTTAAAACAGTATAAAATACATGTATGTTTGAGGAATTTTAATTATGAGATTTCTGCTGTTTTGAAATTGGCACCCTGCACTTTCACTGGCTGTTGTCATATTGTCCGGTTAATGGGATTGCACCCCAAAGAGGTTTTAAACCTATATCATTGACTAACCCCTTCAAATAGGGTTAATAAAAACAGCTGCAACAAGAGCAAAAGCATAAGCAATACAACCAAACAAGATTTTCTGATTTATTATCAAGACTGTGTTTCAGAGAGGTGGTCGTTTGATTTCTCAAACCTGATGACATGCTGAATATTCTCACCACAACACTTGGGATGCACGGGCAGAAATCAGATCCAGTTCCACAAGGCACAGCTTTGGATAAACAGCCATCCTTGCCTGCCAGAACTGGAGAGGTGACTCTACCAGGTATTTCCGCAGCTCACTCGGGACACTTAATGCCCTGCCAGGTTGACCCCCCGTATGGACAGTGACCTCAGACGCAATCTTCAAAGTGAGGAAATCCGTATTTCTGAAGAACTGTGTTTGAGATGCTTGCTGGATTCAACGTGCTGGCATCTTGCTGGAGTCCTGCTGCTCCACAGCTGTATTCTCTGATTTGCTGAAGTACAAAAGACTTCCCTCGTCAGTGGCCATCACTGAAGCTGGAGTCTTATATTTCCCTCGCTAACTTTAAACATCAGCTATCTGAGCAGCTAACAAATCGCTGCAGCTGTACATTTGCTAACATCTCCAGCAACTTCTCAAGCTGCACTAGCTTAGGCCACTCACACACACCTTGCTCACCCTCGGATTTCTTCCCTCTTAGCTACTGATGGTAATGCCCAAGCTAGGTCTATTTGAAACATAGGCATATACTGGCAGCATTTACCCGCCAGATTCAGAAGCTTGAAAATGCCATGAGAAAAAAACTCCATTACAGTTTAGAAGAAACTAAACATAATTTAACATGGTTTTTATTTGATTTATTTTGCAGTCAAAGATTATAGTTTCAGTATAGTTTTAAAGATGTTTTTTTTTTTTTTTTGCATTTCTATCAAGGCACAAGGTGAGACCCAGATGCAGACACAGGAGGCAGATGGTTGGCGTCTTACAATGTTTATTAATCCAAAGGGGAGGGCAAGTGTAACGGCTTTCTTCTATCTCCTCCTCGGACGAGGAGGTGCAGCAAGGATCGGACCAAAATGCAGCGTGGCTATTGCAATCCATGTTTATTTAATAATAAACAAACACGAACTTTACAAAAACAATAAACGTAATGTGAAAACCGAAACAGCCTAAACTGGTGCAAACTAACACAGAGGACACTAAGGACAATCATCCACAAAACACTCAAAGAATATGGCTGCCTAAATATGGTTCCCAATCAGAAACAACGATAAACACCTGCCTCTGATTGAGAACCACTCCAGACAGCCATAGACTTTGCTAGATCACCCCACTAGCTACAATCCCAATACATACCAAATCCCCAAGACAAAACACACCACAATACAAAAACCCCATGCCACACCCTGGCCTGACCCAATACATGAAGATAAACCCAAAATACTTTGACCAGGGCGTGACAGAACCCCCCCCTAAGGTGGGACTCCCGAACGCACCTCAAAACAACAGGGAGGGTCCGGGTGGGCGTCTGTCCATGGTGGCGGCTCCGGCGCGGGACGGGGACCCCACTCAGTCAATGTCTTTGTCCCCTCTCCTCGCGTCCCTGGATAGTCCACCCTCGCCGCTGACCATGGCCCAGTAGTCCTCACCCCGAACCCCACTGGACTGAGGAGCAGATCGGGACTGAAGGGAAGCTCGGGACTGAGGCAGCTCGGGAGTGAGGGGAAGCTCGGGAGTGAGGGGAAGCTCGGGAGTGAGAGGAAGCTCGGGAGTGAGAGGAAGCTCGGGAGTGAGAGGAAGCTCGGGAGTGAGAGGAAGCCTGGGCAGGTAGATAGATCTACCAGATCCCGGCTGGCTGGTGGTTTCAGCAGATCCTGGCCGACTGGCAGATCCTGGCCGACTGGCAGATCCTGGCCGACTGGCAGATCCTGGCCGACTGGCAGATCCCGGCCGACTGGCGGTTCCTGGCCGACTGGCAGATCCCGGCCGACTGGCGGATCCGGAATAGTCTGGTTGACTGGCGGATCCGGAAGAGTCTGGTTGACTGGCGGATCCGGAAGAGTCTGGCTGAGTGGCGGATCCGGAAGAGTCTGGCTGAGTGGCGGATCCGGAAGAGTCTGGCTGAGTGGCGGATCCGGAAGAGTCTGGCTGAGTGGCGGATCCGGAAGAGTCTGGCTGAGTGGCGGATCCGGAAGAGTCTGGCTGAGTGGCGGATCCGGAAGAGTCTGGCTGAGTGGCGGATCCGGAAGAGTCTGGCTGAGTGGCGGATCCGGAAGAGTCTGGCTGACTGGCGGATCTGGCTGCTCCACGCTGACTGGCGGCTCTGGCTGCTTCACGCTGACTGGCGGCTCTGGCTGCTCCACGTAGGCTGACAGCTCTGGCGGCTTCTTACAGACTGGCAGCTCTGGCGGCTCCGTGCAGATTGGTAGCTCCTTGCAGACTGGCAGCTCCTTACAGACTGGCAGCTCCTTACAGACTGACAGCTCCTTATAGACTGGCAGCTCCTTATAGACTGGCAGCTCCTTATAGACTGGCAGCTCCTTGCTGGCAGCTCTGGCTGCTCCAGACTGGCAGCTCCTGCTCCATGCAGACTGGCAGCTCCTTGCAGACTGGCAGCTCTGGCTGCTCCATGCAGACTGGCAGCTCTGGCTGCTCCATGCAGACTGGCTGGCTCCCATGCAGACTGGCTGGCTCCCATGCAGACTGGCAGCTCTGGCTGCTCCATGCAGACTGGCAGCTCTGGCTGCTCCATGCAGACTGGCAGCTCTGGCTGCTCCATGCAGACTGGCAGCTCTGGCTGCTCCATGCAGACTGACAGCTCTGGCTGCTCCATGCAGACTGACATCTCTGGCTGCTCCATGCAGACTGACAGCTCTGGCTGCTCCATGCAGACTGACAGCTCTGGCTGCTCCATGCAGGCTGGCAGCTCTGGCTGCGCTGAACAGGCGGGAGACTCCAGCAGTGCTGTAGAGGAGGAAGGCTCTGGCTGCGCTGAACAGGCGGGAGACTCCGGCAGCGCAGGAGAGGAGAAAGGCTCCGGCAGAGCTGGAGAGGCGAGGCGCACTGTAGGCCTGATGCGTGGTGCTGGAACTGGTGGTACTGAACCAAGGACACGCACAGGAAGCCTGGTGCGGGGAGCTGCTACCGGAGGGCTGGGGTGTGGAGGTGGTACTGGATAGACCGGACCGTGCTGGCGCACTGGAGCTCTTGAGCACCGAGCCCGTCCAACCTTACCTGGTTGAATGCTCTCGGTCGCCCTGCCAGTGCGGCGAGGTGGAATAGCCCGCACTGGGCTATGCAGGTGAACCGGAGACACCGAGCGCAAGGCTGGTGCCATGTAAGCTGGCCCAAGGAGACGCACTGGGGACCAGATGCGTAGAGCCGGCTTCATGGCATTTGGCTCGACGCTCAATCTAGCCCGGCCGATACGCGGAGCTGGAATATACCGCACCGGGCTATGCACCCGCACTGGGGACACCGTGCGCACCACTGCATAACACGGTGCCTGCCCGGTCTCTCCAGCCCCCGGTAACCACAGGAAGTTAGCGTAGGTCTCCTACCTAGCGTAGCCCTACTCCCTGTGAGCCCCCCAAGAAATTTTTGGGGCTGACTCTCGGGCTTCCATCCGCTACGCTGTGCTGCCTCCTCATACCTGCGCCTCTCAGCTTTCGCCGCCTCCAGTTCTTCCTTGGGGCGGCGATATTCTCCAGGCTGAGCCCAGGGTCCTTTACCGTCCAGTTCGTCCTCCCATGTCCATTTCTCCAGGTAGTGCAGCCTCTCCCACTGCAGCTGCTGCTGCTCCTGCTGCAGCTGCCTCTGTTGCCGCTCCTGTCTGTTGACACGCTGCTTGGTCCGTTTGTGGTGGGTGATTCTGTAACGGCTTTCTTCTATCTCCTCCTCGGACGAGGAGGTGTAGCAAGGATCGGACCAAAATGCAGCGTGGCTATTGCAATCGATGTTTATTTAATAATAAACAAACACGAACTTTACAAAAACAATAAACGTAATGTGAAAACCGAAACAGCCTAAACTGGTGCAAACTAACACAGAGGACACTAAGGACAATCACCCACAAAACACTCAAAGAATATGGCTGCCTAAATATGGTTCCCAATCAGAGACAACGATAAACACCTGCCTCTGATTGAGAACCACTCCAGACAGCCATAGACTTTGCTAGATCACCCCACTAGCTACAATCCCAATACATACCAAAACCCCAAGACAAAACACACCACAATACAAAAACCCCATGCCACACCCTGGCCTGACCCAATACATGAAGATAAACACAAAATACTTCGACCAGGGCGTGACAGCAAGAGAATGATCGTGGACAGGCAAAAAGGTCAAAACCAGATCACAGTCCAGGAGGTACAGAGTGGCAGACAGGCTCGTGGTCGAGGCAGGCAGAAAGGTCAGGCAGGTGGGTACAAAGTCCAGAAACAGGCAAAGGTCAAAACTGGGAGGACTAGAAAAAGGAGAATGCAAAAAGCAGGGGAACGGTAAAAAACGCTGGTTGACTTGAAACATAAAGACGAACTGGCACAGAGACGGGAAACACAGGGATAAATACACTGGGGAAAATAAGTGACACCTGGAGGGGGTGGAGACAATCACAAGGACAGGTGAAACAGATCAGGGCGTTACAATTTCAGTTTACTATATTATATTTAAATTTAGTAGACACTCTCATCCAGAGTGATTTAGAGGAGCAATTAGGGTTAAGTGCCTTCCTCAAGGGCATCTCAACAGACTTTTCAGCTAGTCAGCTCAGGGATTAAAACCAGCGACCTTTTGGTTACTGGCGCAACTCTCTAAACTGCTAGGATTTTCCTTTTCAGCATATACTAAATTGTTTTTCCAAATGTAGTTTTTATTTTGGTTTTCGTTTACTAAAATAACCTTGCGGCAGAGGCTGCCGAACTATCGTCAAAAGTCAGACTAGGCGCACTGCATAGTTTCCGATTGCACTCTATCCCCACTCTTCGATCCAAACGGAAATGGACATTTTTTTAGTTTGGTGCATTAATAGAGCTGTGTTTGTACCAGGGCTTAGAGTTTTTAATCTGTAGTGTTTAAATAAATGCACAGTTGGATTCATTCAGTTGATTTAATAAACAAATGAACCTATTTTCAGGCCCATAATGTGGTTTCTTTAGGAAGACATTAGGTGATTACTGAATCAACACACTGCAGTCTCACTATTGCCAGTAATGTTAATTAGTGCACGACATAGCAAAACAATTCGCAATGGAAAACGAAAATGAGCATTCTTACTGGATACGTCCAGATAGTCCCTCTTCGTTTCAGACCTTTTTTCAGTTTCGTACCTAATTAACACAACCCATTTCCTCTTGATGTTGTTTCCCCTGCAGACATTTTTCTCTCAGTTTCAGAACATTTTAATCTGTTTGGTGCCTATTGAACACAACCCACAACTTTGTTGATTCCTCTGCAGGGATGATGTGGTCGGAGTGTAAGGAGCTGTGGACCGAGGGGCCCAGGGAGTACATGCAGCAGCTGTGGAACGTTCTGGACTTCGGCATGCTTTCCATCTTCATTGCCGCTTTCACCGCTCGGTTCTTTGCCTTCCTCCAGGCCACCAGAGCCCAGCAGTACGTCAACGAAAAGATCCACACCACCGACCTCTCCCTAGTGACCCTACCCCCGGAGGTCAAATACTTTACCTACGGTGAGAGAAGAGCTACTGTATTGATGCACCCAATCAAATGTTATTTGTCACAGAAATAGTGACACGGGCAATAAATACACAGTGAATAATATTAAGGAGTAAAAGTAGCATGTCTATATAGAGAGTACCAGTACCGAGTCGATGTGCAGGGGTACAAGGTAATTAAGGTTGCTATCAAATCAAATTTTATTGGTCACATACCCGTGATTAGTAGATGTTATTGTGGGTGTAGCGAAGTGCTCGTGCTTCTATCTCCGACAGTGCAGTAATATCTAACAAATTAAACAACATATACCCAATACACACAAATCTAAGTAGGAATGAATTAAGACTAAATACATATGGACAAGTGATGTCAGAGCGGAATGGACTAAGATACAGAAAAATGTTTATACATATGAGATGAGTAATGCATGATATGTAAACATTATTAAGTGAATGAGATGCCGTAGAATAGTATAGAATACAGTATATACATATGAGATGAGTAATGCCAGATATGTAAACATTTTTAAAGTGACTAGTGTTCCATTCCTTAAAGTGGCCAGTGATTCCTAGTCTGCCTATAGGCAGCAGCCTCTAATGTGCTGATGGTGGCTGTTTAACAGTCTGATGGCCTTGAGATAGAAGCTGTTTTTCAGTCTCTCGATCCCAGCTTTGATGCACCTGTACTGACCTCGCCTTCTGGATGATAGCGGGGTGAACAGGCAGTGGCTCAGGTGGTTGATGTCCTTGAGGATCTTTTTGGCCTTCCTGTGACATCGGGTGCTGTAGGTGTCCTGGAGGGCGGGTAGTTTTCCCACGGTAAAGCGTTGGGCAGACCGCACCACCCTCTGGAGAGCCTTGCGATTGCGGGCGGCTACAGTTGCCATATCAGGTGGTGGTACAGCCCGACAGGATGCTTTCAATTGTGCATCTATAACAATTTGTGAGGGTTTTAGGTCATAAGCCTAATTTCTTTAGCCTCCTGAGGTTGAAGAGGCTCTGTAGCGCCTTCTTCACCACAGTGTCTGTGTGGGTGGTCCATTTCAGTTTGTTAGTGATGTGTACGCCAAGAAACCTGAAGCTTTCCACCTTCTCCACTGCGGTACCATTGATGTAGATGGGGGGTGCACCCTTTGCTGTTTCCTGACGTCCACGATCATCTCCTTTATTTTGTTGACGTTGAGTGAGAGGTTGTTTTCCAGGCACCACACTCTCAGAGACCTCACCTATTCACTGTAGACGTTCTTGGCATCGTTGGTAATCAAGCCTACTACTGTTGTGTCGTCTGCAAACTTGATGATTGATTTGGAGGTGTGTATGACCATGCAGTCATGGGTGAACAGAGAGTACAGGAGGGGGCTGAGCACGCATCCTAGTGGGGCCCCATTGTTGATGATCAGCGGAGTGGAGGTGATGTTTCTTACCTTTACCACCTAGGGGCAGCCCGTCAGGAAGTCCAGGACCCAGTTGCACAGGGCGGGGTTCAGACCCAGGGGCTCAAGTTTATTAATGAGTTTGGAGGGTACTATGGTGTTGAATGCTGAGCTATAGTCAATAAACAGTATTCTTACATAGATATTCTACTTGTCCAGATTGGACAGGGCAGTGTGCAGAGTGATGGCGATTGAATCGTCTGTGGATCTATTGGGGCGGTAAGCAAATTGAAGTGGGTCTAGGGTGGCAGGTAAGGTAGAGGTGATATGATCCTTGACTAGTCTCACAAAGCACTTCATGATGACAGAGGTGAGTGCTACAGGGCCATAGTTTTTAAGTTCAATTACCTTTGCCTTCTTGGGTACAGGAACAATGGTGGCCATCTTGAGCATGTGGAGACAGCAGACTGGGATAGGGAGATATTGAATATGCCCATAAACACACCAGCCAGCCGGTTAATAGTGGTTAATGGTTAACACGTTTAACACATCGGTGGCACTGTGTTATCTTCAAATCGTGTGAAGAATGTGTTTAGCCTGTCCGGAAGCAAGATGTCAGTCTAGGCGACGTGGCTGGATTTCCTTTTGTAGTCTGTAGTCCCTGCCACATACATCTCGTGTCTGAGCTGTTGAATTGTGACTCCACTTTATCTCTATACTGACGTTTAGCTTGTTTGATTGCATTGCGGAGATAATAACCACTGTTTATATTCTGCCATATTACCAGTCGCCTTGCTCTGGTTAAATGTGGTGGTTTGCTCGAATGCAGTTTCGCTTGAATGCTACCATCTATCCAGGGTTTCTGGATGGGAGCAAGATTGAGTCGTGGTCAGATTTGCTGAAAGGAGGGCGGGGGAGCGCCTTGTGAGCATTCCGGAAGTTTGAATTGCAATGGTCGAGAGTCTTAGTAGCGTGAGTAGTACAGTCAATGTGTTGATAGAACTTCGGCAGCCTAGTCCTCAGATTTGCTTTGTTAAAATACCCAGCTACTATAAATGCACCCTCAGGATATGTGGTTTCCAGTTTGCATAAAGTCCAGTGAAGTTCTTTGAGGGCCGTCAAGGTTTCGGCTTGAGGTGGGATTTAAACGCTGTGGCGATGATGGAGAATTCTCTTGGGAGATAATGGTTGGCATTTAATTGTTAGGTATTCTAGGTCGGGTGAACAAAAGGACTTGAGTTCCTGTATGTTCCTAGAATTACACCATAAGTCGTTAATCATGAAACACACCCCTCCGCCCTTCTGCTTCCCGGAGAGATATTTATTCCTGTCTGCGCGATGTACTGAGATTCCTGCTGGCTTTACCGAATATCCCGAGAGAGCCATGTTTCTGTGAAAGAAAGTATGTTACAGGCCCCGATGTCTCTCTGGAAAGAAAGACTGAACATTAGCGAGTAATATACTCGGAAGCAGTGGGTGGTGTGCGCGCCTCTATGTCAAACCAGCAGTTGCCATACCAAGCAGTGATGCAGCCAGTCAAGATGCTATCAATGGTGCAGCTGTAGAACGTTTTGATGATCTGAGTGCCCATGCCAAATATTTTCAGCCTCCTGAAAAAGGGGGAAGTGGCGCTAATGTGCCCAGTTCACAACTGTGTGGGTGTGTATGGACCATGTTAATTCCTTATTGATGTGGACACAGAGGAACTTGAAGCTCTCGAACCGCTCCAATACAGCCCCCAAACCGCTCCAGTACAGCCCCATCAATGTGGATGGGTGCATACTTGCCCCTCTGTTTCCTGTAGTCCACGATCAGCTCCTTTATCTTGCTGTAGTTGAAGGAGAGGTTGTGGTCCTGGCACCACACTGCCAGGTCACAGATTTACTCCCTATAGACTGCCTCATCGACATCGGTGATCACTCCTACCACCGTCTTGTCATCAGCAAACTTGATGATGGTGTTGGAGCTGTGCGGGCCATGCAGTCGTGGGTGAACAGGGAGGAAGGGACAGAAGCATAATCCCCTGAGGGGCCCCGTGTTAATGGTCAGCGTGTCGGATGTGTGGTTACCTACCCTGGGGGTGGCCGGTCCGGAAGTGCAGGAATGAGTTGCAGAGGGATGGAGGCATTCAGTTCCAGGGCCCTGAGCTTGGTGATGAACTTGTTGGGCACTATGATGTTGAATGCTGAGCTGTAGTGAATGAACAGCTTTCTTTTTTTTAAAGTAAAAATCTTTAATACACAAGCATCCAGGGTCAATGCCCTGCTCAAGGGCATGTTGACCGATCCAACCACCAGGCCAAAAAACGTGAACCGAAACTCTCCAAGATCCCCCCCACAGTTCCCCAATAGCTGTCCCTCAACCATTCGAGACCCCTCCCACAGGCCCTCCCGGGGAAACCACAAAAACTATTTATTCCCCTCCCCCAAGAACCCCTTAATGCACCAACAACCAAGAGAATGAACTAAATAGAAAAAAGCAAAGAAATAATAAAACAAAGTAATGAATTTAAAACAAAGGACATCAAGGACAACTAAAATCATAACAGCAATGCCAACTGTATGCATTTGTGTGCATGTCTGGCACTATTACATGTATGTGTGTGTTGTTGTATGTGTTTATTTGAATGAGGGTGTGTATATGCATGTGTACAAACACCTGCATGGCAACAGCCTCAGGCAAACAGCATTCTTACATGGGTATTCCTTTTGTCTCGGTGGGTGAGGGCAGTGTGGAGTGCAATAGAGATGGTGTAATTTGGATCTTTTGGGGCGGTATGCGAATTGGAGTGAGTTTGTGGTGTCTGGGATGATGGTGTTGATATGAGCCATGACCAGCCTTTCAAAGCATTTCATGGTTAAAGATGTGAGTGTTATTGGGCGATAGTAATTTAGGCAGGTTACCTTGGCGTTCATGGGGACTATGGTGGTCTGTTTGAAACAAATTGGTATAACAGACCGGGTCAGAGATGGTTGAAAATGTCAGTGAAGACACTTGCCAGCTGGTCAGTGCATGCTCTGAGTACGCGTCCTGGTATTCCATCTGGGCCCGCGGCCTTGTAAATGTTAACCTGTTTAAAAGGTCTTAAAGGTCTTACTCACATCGGCTACGGAGAGCGAGATCACACAGTCATCCAGAACAGCTGGTGCTCTCATGCATGGTTCAGTGTTGCTTGCCTCAAAGGAGCATAGAAGGCATTTAGTTTGTCTGGTAGACTCATGTCGGTGGGCAGCTCACAGCTGGTCTTCCCTTTATAATTCATGATAGTTTACAAGCCCTGCTACATCAGTCGAGCGTCAGAGCCAGCATAGGATTCGATCTTAGTCCTGTATTGATGCTTTGCCTGTTTGATGGCTTGTTGGAGGGTGTAGCGGGATTTCTTATAAGCTTCCGGATTAATGTCCCGAACGTTGAAAGTGGCAGCTCTAGCATTTAGCTCAGTGCGGATGTTGCATGTAATCCATGGCTTCTGGTTGGGGTATGTACGTACAGTGGTTCCTCCTTTAAGTCCTGCAGTGGAAGCTCACAACTTTTAGAGGTACCCAGCGTCTCTGCTTCATTGTTCCAGACCACCGCAAGGGGGAGTTAGAGCACTCATTATGCATTTGGGTCCAAAGGTTTTTATATGACCAATCATATTGAGTGGTTCCAATGACAAATTTAATGTTATGCCAACCGTTGCTGGTGACTTTCTCCAGCAAAGATGTCTGCCAAAACCTTACGGTGGAAGCAAATGTAAGAAATTATGATGTCATAACGAGTCAAGCAAAAAATGAGAGGAATATATTAGACATATTTGTAGAGAGAAACGATTGTGCATATTTTTTTGTCATAAAGTTAATTTACAAAAATCGCTATTTAGCAAGTTAACTGACTAGCTAACACTAGCCAGCTAGCTAGCTAGTGTTATGACATGAGTATGAAATTGTAATGTGTGTTGTACAATTGTGTAAGCTTGCCTTGCTTATATTTGCCATGCAATGCAGCTGAGGTAACAAAGCTAACTATTTACTTCTGTAGTGGAAGATAAAAAATAACTGTGTCCCTATGGATGTGTAGCTAGCTACAGTATGTAGCTGATCTGTGTATGGACCCTAAAACGTTTGGTATGAACATTAGTTCAGAACCTAAAACGTTAGGTTCTGAACTAATATTCATACCAATCTATGAACCTCAGGTATCATAGTTGTTGTATCGACTTCAAGTCTGAATGGCATTAGTGAAGCCTATGGATAGAGTAGAATATAATAACACTATTGTACCAAGAATGCAAGTTCTATATACATGTACTGTAGTTATTACCATGCATGAGATCCCCATATTGTAGCCTGTACATTGAATATATTCACTGATCATGTCACACCCTGACCATAGTTTGCTTTGTATGTTTCTATGTTTTGGTTGGTCAGGGTGTGAGCTGAGTGGGCATTCTGTTACATGTCTAGTTTGTCTAGTTCTATGTATGGCCTGATATGGTTCTCAATCAGAGGCAGGTGTTCGTCATTGTCTCTGATTGGGAACCATATTTAGGTAGCCTGTTTGGTGTTGGGTTGGGTGATTGTCCTTATGTCCTTGTTCTTGTCTCTGTGTACTTTGCACCAGTATTAGGCTGTTTCGGTTTTCGTGTTACGTTTATTTGTTTTTGTATTTGATCGTGTTTACTTTGTCTCATTAAACATGGATCGCAATAGCCACGCCGCATTTTGGTCTGACTCACTCTCACCTAAGGAAAACCGTTACAGATCATGTACTCTTCCTTGGCTAATAAAGGTGCGGTTCAGGTATGAATTTCTGTGAGACATTATTTTTCAGTCATATCCAATATGACTATAAAACTCCATTCTTTGAATGATGTGTGTCTACATGTATGTTTTACAATTATACACTTCAACAGTGTTTACCACTCTTGGGACATCAATGATTACACATTGTAACTATGCAATAGACTAGAAACATGATTTAAGTAAAGGCTGATCATATATATATATATACAGAAAAAAACAGTACACTACACTTCCTATGCGTATCTAACTCCCTTCATCTGCATTCATCTGAGGACACGGGATAGGTGTAGTATTTCAATGAGATACTTAATTTCAACCAGTGGAGAATGTGAAACGCTTTATTGAAAGTTCCTTATCCAGGTGTTTATAAATACATGCATTATAATTATGATCATTGTTATATTAAAAATACAAGTTAAATCTGTACTTCAATGCACATATGGTGTGAATTATTAAAAAAAAGAGGAGGTGGCGAAGACAGAAAGGGAAAGAGGTAAGAACTGAGGAGCGGGGAAGACAGCAGTGCTACCCTAATTCTCTTGGTTCATCACAATTACATAGTGTCTCTAGCTGTGTCTCCTAACCAGCCTTGGGCCCCCAGTTGGCCCGAAGGTTATCTTAAGAGCGGGTGAGGTGGCGATGACGGGACTGGCTTCCTCTCTCACGTCAACAAACTTACTATGCTGAATTCTTGACGCACAACCGAAGGTGCTGCCATGCCAGCACGCGAGGCACTAAGGCAGAGAATGACACATGGAAGAGGGCGAGGAACGAGATGGGAGTAACAATCCAGGCTATTTGCTCTGAGACCGGCATAATACTGTAATGAAACGAGCAGGGAGCAGGTTTCGAGCCCTCAACATTCTAGCCCGAAGTCCAGCACGCTATCAACTGTGCCCAAATGTATTAGTTGGGATTGGGGCCAATTGTGGCTAAAAACACTTTAACAAGTGGAAAGGTGAAAAAGTATTATTAGTTTTTCACAATGGGTTACTAGCTGAACAATAGACTTCAACCTTTACTAAAGAATTGTCTAATAGCCGAGCTAAGTGTGAACCCCCCAACTTGCAACAAATCATTTGTATCTACCTTTCCACATCTACCGATACACGTATCTACCTACACACGGTTAATGTTCTGAAAAACAAAATATATATACATATATTGGTCATGGGTCCTGAGTGGCGCAGCTGTCTAAGGCACTGCATCTCGGTGCAAGAGGCATTACTACAGTCCCTGGTTCGAACACAGGCTGTATCACATCCAACCGCGATTGGGAGTGCCATAGGGCGGTGCACAATTGGCCCAGCGTCATCCGGGTTTGGCCGGGGTAGGCTGTCATTGTAAGTAAGAATTTGTTCTTACCTGACTTGCCTAGTTAAATAAAGGTTCAATTTAAAGGAACAACTGGCGGCGACCGCAGCGCAGTCAATAGGAGATGAACAGTGGCAGGTGCTGAAAATATAGCTAACTTGTGATGCAACTGTTGCACACCAACAGATGGAGAAAACGTACACCCGTCGAGCAATTCATTTCAACAATATTCTTCATTTTAATTTGACTTTACAAACAACAAGAGGGCTTAATTGGAGTTTATTTCTTCGGGGCCTAGACCTACAGTGGGGAGAACAAGTATTTGATACACTGCCGATTTTGCAGGTTTTCCTACTTACAAAGCATGTAGAGGTCTGTAATTTTTATCATAGGTACACTTCAACTGTGAGAGATGGAATCTAAAACAAAAATCCAGAAAATCACATTGTATATTGTAATCACATTGTACATTGTATGTTGTTGGCCAAGATCTCGCGATACATGGCTCCATCCATCCTCCCCTCAATACGGTGCAGTCGTCCTGTCCCCTTTGCAGAAAAGCATCCCCAAAGAATGATGTTTCCACCTCCATGCTTCATGGTTGGGATGGTGTTCTTGGGGTTGTATTCATCCTTCTTCTTCCTCCAAACACGGCGAGTGGAGTTTAGACCAAAAAGCTCTATTGTCGTCTCATCAGACCACATGACCTTCTCCCATTCCTCCTCTGGATCATCCAGATGGTCATTGGCAAACTTCAGACGGGCCTGGACATGCGCTGGCTTGAGCAGGGGGACCTTGCATGCGCTGCAGGATTTTAATCCATGACGGCGTAGTGTGTTACTAATGGTTTTCTTTGAGAATGTGGTCCCAGCTCTCTTCAGGTCATTGACCAGGTCCTGCCGTGTAGTTCTGGGCTGATCCCTCACCTTCCTCATGATCATTGATGCCCCACGAGGTGAGATATTGCATGGAGCCCCAGACCGAGGGTGATTGACCGTCATCTTGAACTTCTTCCATTTTCTAATAATTGCACCAACAGTTGTTGCCTTCTCACCAAGCTGCTTGCCTATTGTCCTGTAGCCCATCCCAGCCTTGTGCAGGTCTACAATTTTATCCCTGATGTCCTTACACAGGTCTCTGGTCTTGGCCATTGTGGAGAGGTTGGAGTCTGTTTGTTTGATTGAGTGTGTGGACAGGTGTCTTTTATACAGGTAACGAGTTCAAACAGATGCAGTTAATACAGGTAATGAGTGGAGAACACTCTTAAAGAAAAACAAACAGGTCTGTGAGAGCAGGAATTCTTACTGGTTGGTAGGTGATCAAAAACTTATTGCATGCAATAAAATGCAAATTAATTACTTAAAATACATACAATGTGATTTTCTGGATTTTTGTTTTAGATTCCGTCTCTCACAGTTGAAGTGTACCTATGATAAAAATTACAGACCTCTACATGCTTTGTAAGTAGGAAAACCTGCAAAATCGGCAGTGTATCAAATACTTGTTCTCCCCACTATATATAAATTAACTTAACTGGCTGATGTAGGTTTGATACCCGTGCCAACCGCCACCGGGAAACCCATGAGGTGGCTTTTGGTTTTAATTTAGAATCCTGCAGTCCTCTATATGTAATTATTAGCGGAGAGTCACTGTAGGCCTACCCTAGGCGACATGAGTCTTAGTGTTTAGTAATGTGCTGTTAAAAGTTGTGTAGGTCTTATTTATTTATAGAGCGTATTGAAGTTAGAAGCAATAGGATTAAGCAAAAGCCTACAACTATTTTAGCACTGTTTTGCGCTGTTGAGACAAGCATGGGGAATGGGCTTGATAAATCAATCACATTTTTATTTTCACTTAATCTCAGTTTGGATATTGGATAGACTGGGATTAGAAAATTAGGGTGCAGAAATGTTATGCTCTTAGTGTAACCTTTATTTAACTAGGCATGTCAGTTGAGAACAAATGATTAGTTTACAGTTTACTCCTTCCTCCCTGGCAGGGAATTGAACCCTGGTCTCCCGCTTGCCCTGCCTGCATGACACAGGGATTCTTTAGCTAAATAGCCCAGTACTGTACTGCCGACAGTCACGTTGTACAGTGCCATGTTTTCCGTTCCATCCTAACGAAAAAACAGGGTTTTTAGTTTCTTGGAATAGAAACACCATAATATTAATCAAAAGAATTAAGAAAGTAGCAGTCAAAAGTTTGGACACACCTACTCATTCCAGGATTTTTCTTTATTTTGACTATTTTCTACATTGTAGAATAATAGTAAAGACATCACAACTATGAAATAACACATATGGAATTGAACCCCGGTCTCCCGCATTAATTTGTACAGCCATTATTGAAGTTACTTGAGGTCACGAGAAAGTCTGGACATGGCCTGCAATCGCCAATTGTGTGGAATTAAAGCACTTTCCCATGTTGACTGTAGTATGTATTGTAGGCTATGTTTACTTTTCAGGCTGCACAATAGCCTACTAAACAAATGCAGGTGGTTTCGCGCCGCTCTGAGACAAGCATAGGGACTGGTCTTGATAAATTGCACGTTCGCCAACAAAGTAGACGGCAATGATGGTCTACTTGCTTGCCAACGTAGTCAAGACACCACCTCACTTGCCTCTCTTTCGCTGCTGCTTTCTCTTTCGAGTCCCAGGGATCAGGGCCTGGTCCGGGGTAAGCAGAATGTCCAAAAATCGTCATCAAATCGAGGTTAATGATCACTGTTCTGATGTCCACAAGCTGTTTTCGGTCATATGAAATGGCAAGAAACATTATGTACAAAAAAAAAAGTAAGATCAGCAACAACCAAATTATTTTTAATGCAGACTTCGCCAGGAGCAGCTATCCACTGCAGCGCCATCTTCTTAAACCTGTGATAAGATACAGTTGAGACAAGTAGGCATCTTGCACACATCTACAAATACCACCACAAATGTCAATACAGATGTTTCCTGATCACTTGCCCTGCAAGACGTGTAACAGTGTTAGCAATGATTATGCTTAAGGGCAGGCACACTAATCTCAAGAATCACTAGATTCTTACCGCAGGTTAAGCTAATTGTCTAATCGTACACAGTGACGTACACATACAGAATGACTTTAAGGGCAACATTATCCACCTAGTACACTGCACGCAGAAGGGAGACAAATGATCATTAGGTATATCATTAGAACATGCAAAAGGGCAACCATTTAAAATCACATAAACACCTGTTTTTAATTTGACATTGAGAGCGTAAGTGGCCTTTGCAAATTGTGGTAGCACCTTATTTTATAGTCCTGTTTCATTTAGTTTTAGCTGATGTTTACTGAGAAATTGTATGTATTGGTGCTTGTGTTGATGAATCCTAAAGAAACAAAAGACTACTTTTAGGGGATTTATTATACAATTACTATTTGCTTTATTATTTCAAAGCCCACAAAGACATAGTGGGACTGTAAAACAAAGTGTAACCCAACCATTGTGCAGAACTGTCATATAGCGCAATGCATTAAAAACATTGTTCATGTTGCTGTTGCCCATTCCTCCATGTAGCAAGGGACAAATGGCTGCCATCGGACCCCCAGCTGATCTCCGAAGGGCTGTACGCCATCGCTGTGGTGCTGAGCTTCACACGCATCGCTTACATTCTGCCGGCTAATGAGAGCTTTGGACCACTCCAGATCTCCCTGGGCCGCACGGTCAAAGACATCTTCAAGTTCATGGTCCTGTTCATCATGGTCTTCCTGGCGTTCATGATCGGCATGTTCATCCTCTATTCTTACTACTTGGGTGCCAAGGTCAACCCGGCCTTCACCACGTGAGTGCTATAGCAGACATATAGAGGACACTTGTGTATAGAGAACACTTATTGGAATAGACATATGGTGAGACACTTATGGGAACAGACTTATAGCGACTCACCACATTTGAGAACATTAATTGATGGTCACTCAGGCAGGTCTGGAGTCAGTGACAGGAACAGTTACTCCGTAATGGACTGACAGTCAGTAGGGAGGCTTTGTACACATTCAACCATACTGTTTTGTCCCCAAAGCCCCTAAAATGAATACTCCTAAAACATAAGACTTGAGAATACGATTGGTTCACATTTATAAAGTAATACTGCTTGGGATCTACATAAAAAAAAACTCCAACAAATGAGTTCCCCATTCATGTAGGGAGCTCTTTTCTTCCTCTATTGAGCCCATTCATGCAGGGCTAGCTCATTCAGTCTATCGACTCAGTCATTGTAGTGCAGAATGAAGTTGAAAATGGCCAACCTTGGACTCCCTTTCTAAGAGTTCTTCAAAACTGAATTGGAAAAGGCACCGCCGAGCTTGTGGCAGCTCAGCAAAAATAACTAATTTCACACTGGAGAGGATTACTGCCAAGGTTACTGTTTCCAAGCTGAGGCTGAGAAAATGAAATCCTTCCTATTGTTATGGTTATTATTTTCCTCTATTGTTCTAGTGTCCATATTGCATTTCATTAGTCTAGCTGCCTTGGCATAAATGGAACACACACACACACACACACACTTACAAATGCAACACATACACACATCTAACATTGCCAAGAGTCACAATGGTCATTTATGCTCTTACCAAGGACATCTGTGGAATTCATAAAATACAGCAACATCACCTGAAATAAAAAAATATATATAATTTCATGGCAACAATTCTCACGTTATAAATGTTTCTCGAAGGGACTTTGGCAACCAGAATACTATAACACAGGATGATACATTTTAGTATTAAGCAAGACATGCCAATATATTTGGTTCATTCCCCACGCACTTAGGCTACACATGAGATGACATCACTTTATTTAAAGCAGCACTTTTTCGCCTGTCACTTTGGGCAACAGCCAAATGTAGTTTGTGATTTCGCTAGGGCACAACAACAAACTAGAAACCCCTAATCTGATCAGCCTGTCCTATAGCTTTCTTATCCCCTTCCTTCTTTCCTTCCTTGTCACCATAGGGTGGAGGAGAGCTTCAAGACTCTGTTCTGGTCTATATTTGGACTGTCCGAGGTGTCCTCTGTGGTGCTCAAGTACAACCACAAGTTCATCGAGAACATTGGCTATGTGCTCTATGGAATCTACAACGTGACCATGGTGGTGGTGTTGCTCAACATGCTGATCGCCATGATCAACAGCTCCTATCAAGAAATCGAGGTGAGTGACTGGTGTTGTGAAGTTGCCACTAGATACTGATCTTGGGTAAATAAGAGAAATTCCCCACTAATCATTAAGGTTAGGATTGGGGAAGGGAAGCAGATCCTAGATCTGTACGTAGGGGGAAACTTCACCGCAGAGGTAAGAGTCAGTGGCATCTGTAGACCCACCATTTCATCTGATTATAGTTATAGGGATACTAGTGTATTTTTGTGTAATCTTTTTGTATGCAGGGCATTCGGAAAGTATTCACTTTTTCTAAATGTTCTTACGTTACAGCCTTATTCTAAAATGAAAAAATAATCTCATGAAGTTACACACAATACCCCATACCCCATAATGACAAAGCAAAAACAGTTTTTTAGAACTTTTTGCAAATGTGTAAAAAAAAAACCCGGAAATATCACATTTATTCAGTACCTTGTTGAAGCACCTTTGGCAGTGATTACAGCCTTAACTTTCTTGGATATGATGCTACAAGCTTGGCACACCTGTATTTGGGGAGTTTCTTCATTCTTCTCTGCAGATCCTCTCAAGATCTGTCAGGTTGGATGGGGAGCGTTGCTGCACAGCTATTTTCAGGTCTCTCCAGAGATGTTCGATTGGGTTCAAGAAAGGGCTCAGGCTGGGCCATTCAAGGACATTCAAAGACTTGTCCCAAAGCCACTCTTGCATTGTCTTGGCTATGTGCTTATAGTCGTTGTCCTGTTGGAAGGTGAACCTTCGCCCCAGTCTGAGGTCCTGAGAGCTCTGGAGCAGGTTTTCATCAAGTATCTCTGTACTTTGCTCTGTTCATCTTTCCCTCGATCCTGACTAGTCTCCCAGTCCCTGAAACACATCCCCACAGCATGATGCTGTCACCACCATGCTTCACCGTAGGGACGGTATTGCCAGGTATTGCAAGGCCCTTCTCCCCCAAGTGGTCAGTTTGGTCGGGTGGCCAGCTCTAGGAAGAATCTTGGTATTTCCAAACTTCCTCCATTTAAGAATGATGGAGGCCATCATGGGGACCTTCAATGCTGCTGGTACCTTTCCCCAGATTTGTGCCTTGACATAATCCTGTCTCGGGAGCTCTGGACAAATCCTTCGACCTCATGGCTTGGTTTTTGCTCTGACATGCACTATCAACTGTGGAACCTTATATAGACAGGTGTGTGCCTTTCCACATCATGTCCAATCAATTGAATTTACCACTGGTGGACTCCGATCAAGTTGTAGAAACATCTCAAGGATGATCAATGGAAAGAGGATGCACCTGAGCTGAATTCTGAGTCTCATAGCAAAGGGTCTGAATATTTATGTAAATAAGGTATTTATGGTTTTTAAAATGTTTAATACATTTGCAAACATTTATAAAAACCTGTTTTCGATTTGTCATCATGGGGTATTGTGTGTAGATTGAGGGAACATTTTAATTGAATCCATACTTTTCAGAATAGATTGAATATACACCACATGACCAAAAGTATGTGTACACCTGCTCGTCGAACATCTCATTCCAAAATCATGGGCATTAATATGGAGTTGGATCCCCTTTGCTGCTATAACAGCCTCCACTTTTCTGGTAAGGCTTTCCACTAGATGTTAGAACATTGCTTCGGGGACTTGCTTCCGTTCAACCACGAGCATTAGTGAGGTCGAGCACTGACGTTGGGCGATTAGGCCTGCCTTGCAATCGGCGTTCCAATTCCTCTCAAAGGTGTTCGATGGGATTGAGGTTAGGGCTCTGTGCATGCCCGTCATGTTCTTCCACACCGATCTCGACAAACCATTTCTGTATGGACCTCACTATGTGCACAGGGGCATTGTCATGCGGAAACAGGAAAGGGCCTTCCCCCAAACTGTTGCCACAAAGTTGGGAGCACAGAATCATCTAGAATGTCATTGTATGCTGTAGCATTAAGATTTCCCTTCACTGGAAGTAAGGGGCCTAATTTGAACCATGAAAACAGCCCCAGATTATTATTCCTCATCCACCAAACATTACAGTTGGCACTATGCATTTGGGCAGGTAGAGTTCTCCTGGCACCCGCCAAACCCAGATTAGTCTGTGGGACTGCCAGATGGTGAAGCGTGATTCATCGCTCCAGAGAACACATTTCCACTGCTCCAGAGTCCAATGGCGGCGAGCTTTACACCACTCCAGCCGACACTTGGATTTGCACATGGTGATCTTGTGTGGTTGCTCAGCCATGGAAAACCATTTCATGAAGCTCCCGACAAACAGCTGACTTTGCTTCCAGAGGCAGTTTTGAACTCAGTGGTGAGTGTTGCAACCAATGAGAGAAGCACTACACGCTTGAGCACTCAACGCTCCCATTCTGTGAGCTTGTGTGGTCTACCAATTTGTGGCCGAGCTGTTGTTGCTCCTAGACCTTTCCACTTCACAAAAACAGCACTTACAGTTGACCGGGCCAGCTCTACCAGGTCAGAAATGTGACGAACTGACTTGTTTGAAAGGTGGCATCCTATGACAGTGCCACGTTGAAAGTCACTGAGCTCGTCAGTAAGGCCAATGTTTGTCTTCGGAGAATGCATGGCTCTTATTTTATACACCTGTCAGGTGTGGCTGAAATAGATGAATCCATGAATTTGAATGGGTGTCCACATACTTTTTTGTGTATATATGTGCAAAGGGAAAAGGTAAGAGGAGCTGTTTGTATGTGGCTATGAAAGTGCACTGTTTGCGTGTGATCAGGGGTGTATTCATTCCACTCATTCTGTTGAAAAACATTTCTTAAACGGAAGTGAACGGAATGACACGGAAAAACATACCCGAATAGAAACTCTCGTTTGCAACTGTTGGACTAATGATTACCCCCTAGATAAGTTAGATGCAGGCAAGAGTGTGCAAGGTGGAATTGAATGTGTCACTGTCTGTCCACGTGTCACTGTCTGTCATCTCAACCTGTGCGTGCCTATTTTGTAAACTTTCATTCATAGGCTAGTTTGTAGCAACCTCATGATGGGTATAGCAAAACATTTGAGTTAATGTAGTATAGAAATAAAGCCATGCTCATAAAAAAATAGCATCCTCCATTATTTATTTATTTATATTGTGGCAAACCTCTTCAAGGTTAGGAGCGTTTGTCATAAACTAAGTGGTAAACTGTCACCAAATCACCCAAGAATGAGAGTTCTTTCGAACAGGACAGTACCGGTGTGTTTGTTTCTCCATCCTGGTCCACCCAGGCCGTAGGCGAGGTCAAGGATAGCAGGGTTCGGTACACGAATCGGGTTCTCGGTAGGTCCAGGTCCAAACGCCAACAGGTAAGTCCAAAACAATCCAGCTCAAACACGGTAAATCCAGCCAATCTCTATAGTCTCTTTCTCTATTGTTCATAGCTCCTTCCAGCACTCTCTCTTCCTCTTCCTGGTTTTTCTTGACCCTTTATCTGTGAGTCGACTCCACCTTCTGAGGGTTCCCCTTGCTTCTGGTACTTGTAGTTTTGGCGGTCGGCCATTTTGTGATCTGTAGTTCTGACAGGGGTGGCCATTTTAGTGATCGGGCAGAGCCCGTTTATTAGTTCTGCTCTCAGAACCACACAAAAATTATCAATGGAAATCAAATTTATCAACCCATGTAGGTCTGGATTTGGAGTGACACTCAAAATTAAAGTGGAAAACCACACTACAGGCTGATCCAACTTTGATGTAATGTCCTTAAAACAAGTCAACATGAGGTTCAGTTGTGTGTGTGGCCTCCACGTGCCTGTATGACCTCCATACAACGCGTGGGCATGCTCCTGATGAGGTGGCGGATGGTCTCCTGAGGGATCTCCTCCCAGACCTGGACTAAAGCATCCGCCAACTCCTGGACAACGTGGCGTTGGTGGATGGAGAGAGACATGATGTCCCAGATGTGCTCAATTGGATTCAGGTCTGGGGAATGGGCGGGCCAGTCCATAGTATCAATGCCTTCCTCTTGCAGGAACTGCTGACACACTCCAGCCACTTGAGGTCTAGCATTGTCTTGCATTAAGAGGAACCCAGGGCCAACCGCACCAGCATATGGTCTCACAAGGGGTCTGAGGATCTCATCTCGGTACCTAATGGCAGTCAGGCTACCATATGGAGGGCTGTGCAGCCCCCCAAAGAAATGCCACCCCACACCATGACGGACCCACCGCCAAACCGCTCATGCTGGAGGATGTTGCAGGCAGCAGAACGTTCTCCACGGCATCTCCAGACTCTGTCACGTCTGTCACGTGCTCAGTGTGAACCTGCTTTCATCTGTGAAGAGCACAGGGCGCCAGTGGCGAATTTGCCAATCTTGGTGTTCTTGTGGACGTCGGGCCCTCATAACACCCTCATGGAGTCTGTTTCTGACCGTTTGAGCAGACACATGCACATTTGTGGTCTGCTGGAGGTCATTTTGCAGGGCTCTGGCAGTGCTCCTCCTGCTTCTCCTTGCACAAAGGCGGAGGTAGCGGTCCTGCTGCTGGGTTGTTGCCCTCCTACGGCCTCCTCCACGTCTCCTGATGTACTGGCCTGTCTCCTGGTAGCGCCTCCATGCTCTGGACACTACGCTGACAGACACAGCAAACCTTCTTGCCACAGCTCGCATTGATGTGTCATCCTAGATGAACTGCACTACCTGAGCCACTTGTGTGGGCTGTAGACTCCGTCTCATGCTACCACTAGAGTGAAAGCACCGCCAGCATTCAAATGTGATCAAAACATCAGCCAGGAAGCATAGGAACTGAGAATTGGTCTGTCTCACCACCTGCAGAACCACTCCTTCATTGGGGGTGTCTTGCTAATTGCCAATAATTTCCACCTGTTGTCTATTCCATTTGCACAACAGCATGTGAAATTTATTGTCAATCAGTGTTGCGTCCTAAGTGGACAGTTTGATTTCACAGAAGTGTGATTGACTTTGAGTTACATTGTGTTGTTTAAGTGTTCCCTTTATTTTTTTGAGCAGTGTATACAGTATATATATATATATACACACACACACACACACACAACCAGTCAAAAGTTTGCACACATCTACTCATTCAAGGGTTTTCTTTATTTTTACTTTTTTTTTTTTTTACAACTATGAATTAACAGATATGGAATCATGTAGTTACCAAAAATGTGTTAAAAATATAAATATATTTTATATTTGAGATTCTTCAAAGTAGCGACTCTTTGCCTTGATGACAGCTTTGCACACACTTGGCATTCTCTCAACCACCTTCACCTGGAATTCTTTTCCAACAGTCTTGAAGGAGTCCCACATATACTGAGCACTTGTTGGCTGCTTTTCCTTCACTGTTGTCTAACTCATTACAAATAATCTCAGTTGGGTTGAGATGAGGTGATTGTGAAGGCCAGGTCATCTGATGCAGCACTCCATCACTCGCCTTGGTCAAGTAGCTCACCCATGCTGGTTAAGTGTGCCTTGAATAAATAAAAAAACACTGACAGTGTCACCAGCAAAGCACCCCCACACCATCACAACTCTTCCTCCATGCTTCACGGTGGGAAGCACACATGCAGAGATCATCCATTCACCTACTCTGTCTCACAAAGACACAGAGGTTGGAACAAAAATTCTCAAATTTGGACTCGTCAGATCAAAGGACAGATTTCCACTGGTCTAATGTCCATTTCTCGTGTTTCTTGGCCCAAACAAGTCTATTCTTCTTATTGGTGTCCTTTAGTAGTGGTTTCTTTGCAGCAATTTGACCATGATTCACGCAGGACTTCATGTGTCTTTTACTTGAACTCTGTGAAGCATTTATTTGGACAACTTCTGAGGCTGGTAACTCTAATGAACTTTATCCTATGCAGCAGCAGAAACTCTGGGTCTTCCTTTCCTGTGGTGTTCCTCATGACAGTTTCATCATAGTGCTTGATGGTTTTTGTGACTGCACTTGAAGAAACCGACTGACCTTCATGTCTTAAAGTAATGATAGACTGTTGTTTCTCTTTGCTTATTTGAGCTGTTTTTGCCATAATATGGACTTTGTCTTTTACCAAATAGGGCTATCTTCCTGTATACCACCCCTACCTTGTCACAAAACTGTTTGGCTCAAACACATTAAGAAGGAAAGAAATTCTACAAATTAACTTTTAACAAGGCACACCTGTTAATTGAAACGCATTCCAGGTGACTACCTCGTGAAGCTGGTTGAGAGAATGCCAAGAGTGCGCAAAGCTGTCATCAAGGCAAAGGGTGGCTAATTTGAAGAGTCTCAAATATAAAATATATTTCGATTTTTTTTTTTAACACATTTTTGGTTACTACATGATTTCATCGTTTTTATGTCTTCATTATTATTTACAATGTAGAAAATATAAAAAATCAAGAAAAACCTGGAATGAGTAGGTGTGTCCAAACTTTTGACTAGTACTGTATATCAGTGGCCGTCTGTGACATTTAAGATGAGGGAGGAAGATTTTTTTTTTCTGAGAATGGCCTTATTTCTATTACAGCATATTGTATGACTGTCATTCATATTCCATTCACTCAGTTCAATGAAACAATTGAGTTTCTATTGAAAAATTCAGGTATGTTTATCCCCGTTTTGTTCCATTTGCTTCTGTTTAAGTTTTTTTTTTTACAGAATCGGCAGAATGAATACACCCCTGATCATACACAAACAGTTAACTTTCATAGCCACAAACAAACAGCTTGTTGTATTCCTTCTCACATATATATACACAACCGTTCAAAAGTTTGGGGTCACTTAGAAATGTCCTTGTTTTTGAGGGAAAATATATTTTTTGTCCATTAAAATAACATCAAATTGATCAGAAATAGTGTAGACATTGTTAATGCTGCAAATGAATGCATGGAAATTAATGCTGTAAATGAATGCATGGAAATTAATGCTGTAAATGAATGCATGGAAATTAATGCTGTAAATGAATGGAAACTACAGATTTTTTATGGAATATCTAAATTGGCGTACAGAGGCCCATTATCAGCAACGATCACTCCTGTGTTCCAAAGGCAGGGTTGTGTTAGCTAATCCAAGTTTATCATTTTAAAAGGCTAATTGATCATTAGAAAACCCTTTTGCAATTATGTTAGCACAGCTGAAAACTGTTCCTCTGAATAAAGAAGCAATAAAACTGACCTTGTTTAGACTAGTTGAGTATCTGGAGCAACAGCATTTGTGGGTTTGATTACAGGCTCAAAATGGCCAGAAACCAATAACTTTCTTCTGAAACTCATCAGTCTATTCTTGTTCTGAGAAATGGTGACTATTCCATGCTAGAAATTTCCAAGAAACTGAAGATCTCGTACAACGCTGTGTACTACTCCCTTCACAGAACAGCGCAAACTAGCTAACACAACGTGCCATTGGAACACAGACATGGTTGCTGATAATGGGCCTCTGTACGCCTATTTAGATATTCCATTAAAAATCAAACATTTCCAGCTACAATAGTCATTTACGACATTAACAATGTCTACAAAGTATTTCTGAACTATTCAATGTTATTTTAATGAACAAAAATGTGCTTTTCTTTCAAAACCAAGGACATTTCTAAGTGACCCCAAACTTTTGAACGCAAGTGTATATACAGTTGAAGTCGAAGTTCACATATATTTTTCAACCACTCCACAAATTTGTTACCAAACTATAGCTTTGTGCATGACACAAGTAATTTTCCAACAATTGTTTACAGACAGATTATTTCCCTTATAATTCACTGTATCACAATTCCAGTGGGTCAGAAGTTTACATACATTAAGTTGACTGTGACTTTAAACAACTT
This sequence comes from Oncorhynchus tshawytscha, assembly GCF_018296145.1. Lineage (NCBI taxonomy): Eukaryota > Metazoa > Chordata > Actinopteri > Salmoniformes > Salmonidae > Oncorhynchus > Oncorhynchus tshawytscha. The sequence continues at coordinate 50,095,400 of NC_056436.1, forward strand.
GGAAAATTCCAGAAAATGATGTCATGACTTTAGAAGATTCTGATAGGCTAATTGACATAATTTGAGTCAATTGGTGGTGTACCTGTGGATGTATATCAAGGCCTACCTTCAAACTCAGTGCCTCTTTGCTTGACATTATGGGAAAATCAAAAGAAATCAGCCAAGAAATTGTAGACCTCCACAAGTCTGGTTCATCCTTGGGAGCAATTTCCAAACGCCTGAAGATACCACGTTAATCTGTACAAACAAGAGTGCGCAAGTATAAACACCATGGGACCACGCAGCCATCATACTGCTCAGGAATGAGAAGTGTTCCGTCTCCTAGAGATGAATGTACTTTTGTTGCGAAAAGTGCAAATCAATCCCAGAACAACAGCAAAGGACCTTGTGAAGATGCTGGAGGAAACAGATACAAAGGTATCTATTTCCACAGTAAAACGAGTCCTATATCGACATAACCTAAAAGACTGCTCAGCAAGGAAGAGGCCACTGCTCTAAAACCTCCATTAAAAAAGCCAGACTATGGTTTGCAACTGCACAAGGAGACAAAGATCGTATCCTCTGGTCTGATGAAACAAAAATAGGACTGTTTTTAATAACCATCGTTATGTTTGGAGGAAAAAGAGGGAGGCAAGCCGAAGAACACCATCCCAACCGTAAAGCACGGGGGTGGCAGCATCATGTTGTGGCTGTGCTTTGCTGCAGGAGGGACTGGTGCACTTCACAAAATAGATGGCATCATGAAGGACAATTATGTGGATATATTGAAGCAACATCTCAAGACATCAGTCAGGAAGTTAAAGCTTGTTCGCAAATGGGTCTTCCAAATGGACAATGACCCCAAGCATACATCCAGGTATGGCAAAATGCCTTAAGGCTAACAAAGTCAAGGTTTTGGAGTGGCCATCACAAAGCCCTGACCTCAACCCTATTGAAATTTTGTGGGCAGAACTGAAAAAGCATGTGCGAGCAAGGAGGCCTACAAACCTGACTCAGTTACACCAGCTCTGTCAGGAGGAATGGGCCAAAATGCACCCAAGTTATTGTGGGGAGCTTGTGGAAGGCTACCCAAAACGTTTGACCCAACATTTCAATTTAAAGGCAATGTTACAAATAGTAATTGAGTGTATGTAAACTTCTGACCCACTGGGAATGTGAGAAAGAAATAAAAGCTGAAATAAATCATTCTCTCTACTATTATTCTGACATTTCACATTCTTAAAATAAAGTGGTGATCCTAACTGACCGAAGACAGGGAATTTTTAATGGGATTAAATGTCAGGTATTGTGAAAAACTGAGTTTAAGTGTATCTCGCTAAGGTGTATGTAAACTTCCGACTTCAACTGTGTGTATATATTCTGTTGCACAGCATATGCTAGGCAGTTATGCTCTGATGTCTCTGATTGTGAAACATCAGGTCAGCAATGAATATTTCTTAAATCAGTCATTTCAAGATGATCCGTGTTATGTGTAATGGGAATATCTTTCACTGTTTCATACTTGCCTCATAGCACAGCTGTACTAAAGCCACAATGAATCACACAATAATAACCCTTGTGTATTATTGCTTTAATCAATAATTTTTAGATGATCCATGTTATGTGTTGTGGGAATTTCCTTTGCTAATCCACTAAACAAGCAACAATAGGTGACATGAGGCCTCTGCTGTAATTTCCTATCAGAGACAACATTTAGTGTATGACTTTAGATGGCAGTATTAGGCAAATGCTGTTATCTAAAAGTCAAACTAGTGTTATCTCATAGATTATGCCTACAGCAAAGGAAGTGAACAGGTTATCATCAGTTCAAATAGGTTTTTGATCATGTGTGTTTGTAACATTAGCTAGCGTCACTAAGTAAATCTCTTAAGGGGGTGTTTGCTCAGAGAGAGAAATAACTCTGCTTATCTCTCAGGACGATGCGGACGTGGAGTGGAAGTTTGCACGCTCCAAGCTATGGCTGTCGTACTTTGACAACGGCAAGACACTGCCTCCTCCCTTCAGCATCGTTCCCACTCCCAAGTCCTTCTACCACCACATCAGGTGGATAGTCGGCATGATGCATTGCCGACAAAGGAGTGTGAAGAAGGATCAAGAGCTGGGGTTGGACAGTTCAAAGTCCAGGGTATGGATGGGTGTGTGTGTGTGTGTGTGTGTGTATGTACAGTGCCTTCAAAAAGTATTCATACCCTTTGACTTATTCCATATTTTGTTGTTACAGGCTGAAGTCTAAATGGATTCAATATTGTTATATGCTCAACCATCTTCACACAATAAACCATAATGACAAAGTGAAAACATGTTTGTAGAAATGTTAGTACATTTATTGTAAATTAAACACAAAAAATCTCATTGACACAAGTTCACACCCCTTAGTTAATGTTTTGTTGAAGCAGACATTGAATATCTCTCTCTAATTTGATCCCTTTGAGGACATAATTTATTTCAAACTTGAATCAGTAGGCCCCCATGGCATATATTCTTTCTCTCTGTCACGCTCTCGCTCTCGCTGATCTCGCTCTCTCTGTCTCTCAGGGTGCGTTCGTAAATTCGCTCTGGCTATCTACTCAAATTTCAGAGCACTCTGGTCTTAGTGTGCCAGAGCGCAGAATAATTGATGAATTTACCAACACTCAACACCGGTTGACTATGGCCAGTGTCAGTAAACATTGTAATAAAATCATAATTAAATTGTTGCCATCAGCACAGTTACAGTCATCAACCCTCTATATAACATGAAAACAGCCTAACCAGCTCTACTAGGGGGAGTAAAATTGTCAGGTTGAGGTGTTCTCTTATTTATGTCTGGAAGTAGCTAGCAAGCTAGCCAACATTAGCCAGTTAGATTGGGTGCTTGACTGCCATTGTGAAGTCAGAGCACTCGAATCAAACCTACTCCTCGGCCAGAGCGTCCAATGTGCGCTCTGAAAGCTCCAAGTGCGAAAACCAAACGGACTAAAGCCCTGAGCGCACTCTGAGCGCACTCTGGCACTCCAGATTGAATTTACGAACACACCCTTACTGTCTCACTCTGTGTCCATCTCTCTATTTCTCTCTCGTTTTCCCTTTCATTAACTACATTTGACCACATTGATTTCTTCTCTGAGGCATATTTCACATGGCAATCTGACAAGTGGAAAGGAAATGTTGCGGCATTCTTATCTCAATAGGCAAGCCACAAGGAAGACTTGTTGCAGTTGGTCTAAACGTTGTCTTAAACAGAAACCTGCATTGTAACATAGACCCCTTTCCATTACACTACACACTGACGTCACGCGCAGATTATAATCCAAAAGTAGTGTGAAATGCACTTTGAAGCAACATGTAAATAGAGGCTTTTTTTTGCTGGCGTGCTATAAAAACTCCCCCGTGTTCTGCCACCAACTTGCACGCATCGCGCTCACGAGGCAATGTTTGTAAACACAGAAAGGAGTCTATAGTGTGTTATGTTGTTTTTGGTTTTAAAACATGCAAATATGGGGTACATTGAATTCCAGTGCTTTATGGTCAGACACACGCAATTTATTTATAATATTTTTAAAAATGGGGAGGGGGGGGGGCTAGAAACTAAATGGGTTGAAACCGCTTCTGTTACCCTGAACCCAAGGTATTTCTTCCATTATCTACCTATTGATCGGTTGGGTGGGGTGCCAAGAATGTCCTTGGGTAGACCCCCTGTTAGCCTGTAGGGAATCAAAGAGTGGCTGGGTAGTGGGAAGAAGACATGACTGATGACTAATAAGGCTCTCTGTGCACTTGAGGCCAGATGGCCTCGGGTCATATATATATATTTTTTTAACCACACTATCGAACTATACACACTATCGAACTATACTTGGTAAGTGAAGCCTCTCCAAGATCCTTAGCCATAAGACACTGACAGCTAATGCACGGCCTTCATCAGAGCAGTGACAGTGACAGTTGAGACCCTGGTATTTTGACAATGTTTCAGGAATGATGCAAAACAATGTAGTATTCGTTTTTTGATCCCCCAAAATGTATGCGTGCGTGTGTGCTTGCGAGTGTTTAAACCAGGGGTTGGAACCAAAATTATTTTCCAATCATTTTGTTCTGAACAGAACAACTATTTATTTTATTTTGTGTCATACCACGGTTCCTACCAGCAAAACAAGGTTCTGAACCAGTTTATATTGTTCCTTTCTGTTTCTTTTTTAACCTGTGAAATCAACCGTTTTTAACATTTAGCTCATTACATGACTTCACCAATCAGTGCGGAGAGAGCAGGCAAGCTAGTTCTTTACATGTGTGTAGCCTATGGCGCAAGATGCTACTGACTTTGTGTAGGTGGGGAGAGAGCAAGAGAGACATTTTGTGGGTGGGGAGAGAGCGAGAGAGAGAGAGTTGAGGAGGAGGCTTGAAGCGCTGGGCATCTTGATATGACATGCATTATCTAAATTAGGTCCACAGAATTATACCAAGAAGGAGCGGCTTCTATGGAGGAGCTTTGAATGTCCTTTGAGCTAGCTAGCTGACACGCTTGAGCTAGCTAGCTAACAGGCTCGTGATTGCAGAGCGGCACCAGAATTAAAAACACATCTTACATTTTGTAGTTAATAAATCCAACGTGAAACGTGATAACTAGGCCTATAGTATCATTAACTAGCATTGAAAATGTAGATCCATTCTTCTCTAGCCAATTACAAATGTCTCTCCCTATCTCCTGAATCAAGCTTGGAATATCAGTAAAGGAGTGTATGTTTAGGATGGGGGAGGATCGCAGGTAACTTAAACATGCACACTCACAGGAAAAGATTTTCAGCTTGCAGGCAGACACTGGAATACATTTCTGAGTGACAGAGTAGGGCTTTGTTGCGTTTTGTTGTGGGACAAGAAAATAAATGCCTGGAATGTAAAAGAATGATATTAACCGGTTCCCATGATTTTTAAATAACGTTCTGTTCCAGAACATTATGGATTCAGGTTCCATTTCTGTTCCTTGAAAGATTTAGTTATTTTTTGGTTCTGATCCGGTTCCAACCTCTGGTTAAGACTCATTGATAATTTGTCCTTATTTTTATCATGGTTAATTGAGTATCCAGATAAAATATCCAAATGTACTTTTGTTTGTGCCTGTCTGCTTTTGCAGCTCAATCTCTTCACCCAGTCCAACCTACGCATTGCAGAGTCCCACAGCATTCTGAACCAACCCACTTGCTATCAGGTAAGCTGACCTCTCCGTCAGTCTAAATATAATGTTTAGCAAAATCTCACAAAGCCAGTCTGGTCATAATCTGAGATTTGGGAGATGATAGGTATGTCACGATGAAGTGTACCATGACAGTTTTCCTTGGGTTGATTTCAATCCTGCCCACAGCAGCCAAGTAATCATTTACATTTTAGCAGACGCTCTTATCCAGAGAGACTTACAGAAGTGAGTGCTTACATTTTCATACTGGTCCCCTGTGGGAATCGAGCTCACAATCCTGGCATTTCAAGCGCCACACTCTACCGACTGCGCCACGCGGGATATCATCAATTTGGAGCACAGCTGCACGGTACCTGATCATAATGCCCATGGTCAATTTTGTTTGACATTCAATATCCCAATGGGGCTAGTTAGGGACCATCAGTAAATGACCTCAATGTATATGGGACGAATATTTAAGAAATGTCAATAGCTCCAAATTTCAATGACTTAAAAACCTCAAGCCAATTATAAATTGTAGAAATTCATATACAAATATTGAAAGCATTTAATGAGACAACTAAAAGATGTGCAACATGAAAATATTGTCCAATTTATTTTGTGTAATTTATTGACGGTTCCTAACCAGCCCAGAGAGAGGTTATCCAATGTCAAACCAACTTCGCCATGGTCGCACACCAGCCAGGCCGTTGTAGGAAAGATGCATTGCTAACACACTGGTAAGCCTAGGTTCCATCGCTATTGGGAAATCAGGCCCCAGCCAGGTTAAGCTAATTTGTGAAATAAGTTGGCTAGCACTAGCTTGCCTAGGCGACTTCGAGACACCAGGGCCTGATTTCCCAATAGCGATGGAACCTAGGCTTACCAGTGTGTTAGCAAAGCATCTTTCCTACAACGGCCGAAGATGTAACATGCGTTTCACCACGCAGAAAGAATGGTCACTAAGTGTGTCGTTGGAGCATATGTCTATACTGATAGGATCGAAAGAAAGGGATTGCTGCTTTCGGGTCAGCTTTCTCTATTCAAATCTTTCCTTAACATTATTTCACAATACACAATACTGATGATCAGCTCCTAGAGCGATATTACCACCTACGGCTGCAAATATTGATTCTGATTATTCTAATGCTTACCCAATTAAAATGCACTAAATCACTGATTTGGTACATCATTGCACGCATGTTAGGCTATACTGTACATCATTAACTATATTGAGAAAAATTACAAACAGTAGCCTAAAAGTAGCAAAATAGAACTCAATTTATTGAACATGAAATGTATTTCAATATGATTGATATAAGCCTTGAGCCTTTATTTTAATGCAATCATCTCGGTTTTCATTTAAATAATATTGTTATACTCCGCTTGTTTGTATCAATTGCATAGACATCGACAACTTTGTTTTGAAGTCATCGGCAGTCACAGATGATTAGCAGAGATCTTCTGTGTATACAGTGATGCGGGAGGGGGGAAAAAATCTAGCCATGCACTTAGCTGTTCTACAAGTTGTCCGAGGCATGCGTTAGATTACCTGCATTTTCAAGTGCATTGTTAATTATGATGGTTTTGGGAAACAGCTCAGAGTTTTAACGATGCTCATACGAAGGTTCTAACGATGAACTTAGCCTTAAGATGCTTTTGGGAGACCGGGTCTTGGTTAGACTGTTTCATGTTATCTAGAAGGATGAGTGACTGTAACGGTGTACTGTTTTGGCAGAGTGAATGTACAAACACTTGCCACTTGCAAACACACACACAGGAGGCCCACAATAAACCACCCCCTCCAAGACAACTCTCGTTTGTCTTCAGTCATGGCTGCTGCATTTGTTAATGACCAAGCTGAAGAACAAGACCAAATCAGGAAGTTTAGCCCCACTTTAACATAACAGCATATAGGCCTACATTTTTACAATTTTCCTTCCTTGTTACAGCAAATCATGAAGCGACTCATCAAACGCTACGTTTTGAAAGCACAAGTGGACAAAGAAAACGACGAGGTCAATGAAGGTAAAGTTGCATCTTCACTTTTACTTTGAAGTACTTCATCAGAAATAGTCTTTGAGAATCTTTTGCGGTGTTGTTACACAATGCAGAAAATTAACAATTCTCAGGTGTAGAAAGAGGTCTACAAACTGCAAATTCCACAGGGTTCCCATTGGTGTTTGAAGCTCAAATAAACTGTGCTAACTGCATTGTGTACAGTATATAAAAAAATATATTGAATTATGGAGAGTGCATCAGTTCAACATTGTCAAGCAGGGAATATTTCAGTAAATATTTCATTTGAGAACCCTTTAACAGAATTCTTCAATACAAACAACTTGAACGGACCTCACATTATTTCTGTTAGGATCTCACATTATGTTACTTCGCAGGTGAACTGAAAGAAATCAAGCAGGACATCTCCAGTTTACGTTACGAACTCCTGGAAGACAAGTCTCAGGCTACAGAGGAGCTGTCCTTGCTTATCCAGAAACTGAGTGACAAATTGAACCTAGGCCCTACTACACGCTTGCCCTACAAGTGACACCCTCCCCCACCAACCCACAGTTCAAGAGATGCAAGAGGGAAGTGTATATCAAAGCAGCCAACATCCCAGCATTTCCCCACACACTTCACAGTAACCCACTGGCCAGGTTGTTTTGTAAATGATAATGTGCTATTTTGCATGAAGGTAGTTTAAACAGACAAAAACAGCACAAGGAAATAGCGAAAATGATTGCCTCACTCTTCTGTTGTAGGGAGAGGCTGCCCTTAGATGTTAAGATTGGGGGAGCGGAAGCTGATCCTAGATCTGTACCTAGAGGAAACTTCACCTGAAAGCCACAATTTTCCATTATGACAAAGATTGTGTTACTGTTAGAGATTTTTCAGATGAATATTAAATATTGGCGGGGGTTCTAAGCTGACATATGGAATTGTTTTAAGATGGTCACTATGGATCATACTATGGATCATTTAGCTATTTGAATTAGAATTTTTGGACCCCTTTAGGTATCCCCAAAAAATGATTAGATAAAATATTGAATTTGGCCTTTACTACTATAGTCCAGAGAAACACATTGAATAACACATTCAAACAGTCAACAAATAAATCATGAGAAACAAGGTTTTGAAGTGTTTGTTCTATATCTAGGAGATAAAAGAAAGCTCAGGGAATATATATTATTTTACACATATTTAACCACTTTTTTGGTTAGGCACAAAACTACCTTAATGCTTCAATTTTTTTTGTAAAACCGGTACCAGTTACCTTCAGACAAATCCCGTGACACTTGTGGGGGACATAGAGCAAAACGGAGAACATCATGTTTGTGAGAATCTCCTTGTTCCACACTGGGGTCATATAAGTTCGTAGCCCAAACGGTTCGGGCGCTACAAACAGAAGTTGGCACGTCGACGGTACCAACTTCAGACGAGTCCCCTGACACTTGTTGGGGTCGTAGAGCAAAACGGACACCACCGTTGTGTTCGTGAGAGTCTCACCTTTCCATAGAGCGATAGGCAATCCACCTACAGACGTTTTCGCGAGATCACCAATTTTCAGGATGTCTCACCGCTCTAGCTCTGCCACCTTTCACCGCAGATGCGGAAGTGCGACATCGGCAGATGAGGTGGATTGAGATGCGTCCAATGCAAAGAAGCAGATACAGTATTTTATGCAACAAATAGTGCTATAGTCTCTGTTAAGACATATACACTTATGGCCAGGGCTATCAAACTCATGCTATGGCCGAGTGTCTGCTGGTTTTTGCTTATGCTTTTCAATTAAGACCGAAACAACCAGGTGAGGGGAGTTCCTTACTAGTCAGTGACCTTAGTTAATTAATCCAGTACAACGGAGTAGTGAAAACCCGCAGCCCGTCCGTGGAATGTGTTTGACACGTGCCTTAGACAATGGTTGTGTAATACTGGTTTCATCCGTTTCTTTCTCTCGTTAGATATTTTGAACCAAACAGTAGGTTTATCTGACAAGAATTTCCCTCAGAAATAAAAAATAATCAGTCATTGATTAATGTCATTGTTTTTTTGACCCCCCCATTTTCTACATAAACACTGGTCTTGTTGGTCTTAGTGCTTTGGCTATTTTGCAGGATTCTAGAAATTGTATGTTTTAGAAGTGTCCAGCCCTGGTCCTGGAGTGTGTAAAATGTGAATACAGCCAACAGTATAGGGGAATAACATATAACCTGTAACACCTTCATAAGCTCGACATTAAGATTCAGAAATGCCTATTTCAACAGCCACAGGGTGCTCATGTAAATATAAACATATAAATACCATATAAATAGAACTGGTATAATGGGCTTGAAACCCACAGCCTTTTGACTGGTAAACTCATTAGTGCACTTAAGGCCTAATTGAACTGCATGGTGGACGATCATTCTATTCATTCTAATTCTATGGATGTAACAGCCATCTGACATTATTGTTACGATATACAGTAGTTGACATTCCATCTTAGATGGGACTTGATTGAGCATTTCTCTCAGGTCAAATGTTACAAATTCTATATATAACATGCCTCTTGCAGTATATTCTATGCTATAAACACATATTTATATGTGGGTCTCCTTATTCCGTTTAAAATTCCTTGTACTGCAAATGTCAAATACAACATACAAGGCTATGTCGAATACATTGCCACCTTATTGATCGAGGTCCTTGTGTGGGTCAACCTATTTTCTCTGTGTAGAGTAGCCCTGGTGTAAAATTGTGGATAGAAAGTGGATATTGCCTCTCCGGGGCCAGGGTTGGTTAAGCATTTATTGGTATGGTAAATATCTTTAGATTTCCTAAATAACCTATGCAGGATATTTCATTTCCTTTGTCCGATAACCATTTTGTAATTATACTAGGGAAAAGAAACATGCATTTGAATCCATATTGTATTTGATAGAAATCCTTTCCTTAGGATGTTCTTAAGACACTGTAAAGAATGTTTTTTCTAACTCAATAACTGTAGCATTTCAGTTACAGTGGGGCAAAAAAGTATTTAGTCAGCCACCAATTCTGCAAGTTCTCCCACTTAAAAAGATGAGAGAGGCCTGTAATTTTCATCATAGGTACACTTCAACTATGACAGACAAAATGAGAAAAGAAAATCCTGAAAATCACATTGTAGGATTTTATATGAATTCATTTGCAAATTATGGTGGAAAATAAGTATTTGGTCACCTACAAACAAGCAAGATTTCTGGCTCCCACAGACCTGTAACTTCTTCTTTAAGAGGCTCCTCTGTTCTCCACTCGTTACCTGTATTAATAGCACCTGTTTGAACTTGTTATCAGTATAAAAGACACCTGTCCACAACCTCAAACAGTCACACTCCAAACTCCACTATGGCCAAGACCAAAGAGTTGTCAAAGGACACCAGAAACACAATTGTAGACCTGCACCAGGCTGGGAAGACTGAATCTGCAATAGGTAAGTAGCTTGGTTTGAAGAAATCAACTGTGGGAGCAATTATTGGGAAATGGAAGACATACAAGACCACTGATAATCTCCCTCAATCTGGGGCTCCATGCAAGATCTCACCCCATGGGGTCAAAATGATCACAAGAACAGTGAGCAAAAATCCCAGAACCACACGGGGGGACCTAGTGAATGGCCTGCAGAGAGCTGGGACCAAAGTAACAAAGCCTACCATCAGTAACACACTACGCCGCCAGGGGACTCAAATCCTGCAGTGCCAGACGTGTCCCCCTGCTTAAGCCAGTACATGTCCAGGCCCGTCTGAAGTTTGCTAGAGAGCATTTGGATGATCCAGAAGAAGATTGGGAGAATGTCATATGGTCAGATGAAACCAAAATATAACTTTTTGGTAAAAACTCAACTCGTCGTGTTTGGAGGACAAAGAATGCTGAGTTGCATCCAAAGAACACCATACCTACTGTGAAGCATTGGGGTGGAAATATCATGCTTTGGGGCTGTTTTTCTGCAAAGGGACCAGGACACCAGATCCGTGTAAAGGAAAGAATGAATGGGGCCATGTATCGTAAGATTTTGAGTGAAAACCTCCTTCCATCAGCAAGGGCATTGAAGATTAAACGTGGCTGGGTCTTTCAGCATGACAATGATCCCAAACACACCGCCCGGGCAACGAAGGAGTGGCTTCGTAAGAAGCATTTCAAGGTCCTGGAGTGGCCTAGCCAGTCTCCAGATCTAAACCCCATAAAAAATATTTGGAGGGAGTTGAAAGTCCATGTTGCCCAGCAACAGCCCCAAAACATCACTGCTCTAGAGGAGATCTGCATGGAGGAATGGGCCAAAATACCAGCAACAGTGTGTGAAAACCTTGTGAAGACTTACAGAAAACGTTTGACCTCTGTCATTGCCAACAAAGGGTATATAACAAAGTATTGAGATAAACTTTTGTTATTGACCAAATACTTATTTTCCACCATAATTTGCAAATAAATTCATTCAAAATCCTACAATGTGATTTTCGGGAATTTTTTTTCCCATTTTGTGTCTCATAGTTGAAGTGTACATATGATGAAAGTTACAGGCCTCTCATCTTTTTAAGTGGGAGAACTTGCACAATTGGTGGCTGACTAAATAATTTTTTGCCCCACTGTATAGTGTTCTCTTTTCAATCTAGTTTTGAGGACAACAGAAATAGTTGAAAACAAATATTTGTATGCATACAGTTGAAGTCGGAAGTTTACACACACCTTAGCCAAATAAATTTAAACTCAGTTTTTCACAATTCCTGACCATTTCATTTAGGGTTACCACTTTATTTTTAGAATGGAAAATGTCAGAATAATAGTTGAGTGATTTATTTCAGATTTTATTTCTTTCATCACATTCCCAGTGAGTCAGAAGTTTACATACACTCAATTAGTATTTGGTAGCATTGCCTTTAAATTGTTTAACTTGGGTCAAATGTTTCAGTTAGCCTTCCACAAGCTTCCCACAATAAGTTGGGTGAATTTTGGCCCATTCCTCCTGGCAGAGCTGCTGTACCTGAGTCAGGTTTGTAGGCCTCCTTGCTCGCACATGCTTTTTCAGTTCTGCACACACATTTTCGAAGGAATTGATGTCAGGGCTTTGTGATGGCCACTCCAATACCTTGACTTTGTGGTCCTTAAGGCATTTTGCCACAACTTTGGAAGTATGCTTGGGGTCATTGTCTATTTGGAAGACCCATTTGCGACCAAGCTTTAACTTCCTGACTGATGTCTTGATGTTGCTTCAATATATCCACGTAATTGTCCTCCTCATGATGCCATCTATTTTGTGAAGTGCACCAGTCCCTCCTGCAGCAAAGCACCCCCACAACATGATGCTGCCACCCCTGTGCTTCACGGTTGGGATGGTGTTCTTCGGCATGCTAGCATCCCCATTTTTTCTCCTAACATAATGATGATCATTATGGCCAAACAGTTCTATTTTTGTTTCATCAGACCAGAGGACATTTCTCCAAAAAGTCCGATCTTTGACCCCATTGTGCAGTTGCACACCGTATTCTTGCTTTTTTTATGGCGGTTTTGGAGCAGTGGCTTCTTCCTTGCTGAGCAGATTTTCAGGTTATGTCTATATAGGACTCGTTTTACTGTGGATATAGATACGTTTGTACCTGTTTCCTCCAGGATCTTCATAAGGTCCTTTGCTGTTATTCTGGAATTGATTTGCACTTTTTGCACCAAAGTACATTTTTAATTTTTTTTTATTTTACCTTTATTTCACTAGGCAAGTCAGTTAAGAACAAATTCTTATTTTCAATGACGGCCTAGGAACAGTGGGTTAACTGCCTGTTCAGGGGCAGAACGACAGATTTGTACCTTGTCAGCTCGGAGATTCGAACTTGCAACCTTTCGGTTACTAGTCCAACGCTCTAACCACTAGGCTACCCTGCCGTCCCTGACGTTCATCTCTAGGAGACAGAACGCATCTCCTTCCTGAGCGGAATGACAGCTGCGTTGTCCCATGGTCTTTATACTTCTGTACTATTGTTTGTACAGATGAACGTGGTACCTTCAGGCGTTTGGAAATTGCTCCCAAGGATGAACCAGACTTGTGGAGGTCTACAATTTTTTTTCTGAGGTCTTGGCTGATTTCTTTTGATTTTCAAGCAAAGATGCACTCAGTTTGAAGGTAGGCCTTGAGACACATCCACAGGTACACCTTCAATTGATTCAAATGATGTCAATTAGCCTCAGAAGCTTCTAAAGCCATCACATAATTTTCTGGAATTTTCCAAACTGTTTAAAGGCACAGTCAACTTAGTGTATGTAAAATTCTGACCCACTGAAATAATGATACAGTGAATTATAAGTGAAATAATTTGTCTGTTAACAATTGTTGGATAAATTACTTGTCATGCACAAAGTAGATGTTCTAACCGACTTGCCAAAACTATAATTTGTTAACAAGAAATTTGTGGAGTGGTTGAAAAACGAGTTTTAATGACTCCAACCTAAGTGTATGTAAACTTTCGACTTCAACTGTATTTGAAAATCCATAGCTGCTGTGTTATAAAGAAGGCTTTAGATAAGCAATGGAAAACCTCATACAATATATCTCATATATATACAGTATGTAATATTTAAATGTGCAATATTATCAAAGAGTGATTTCTTGTAGGCCTCTCCACTAGTTTTGGATAGATGCACCAACTATTTTGTGGAGAAAAGCTGCCATCATTATTTTTTGGGTTGCAGTAGGGTATTTTTTTTACATTTAACTTATGCATTTTCATATCCATATGTATGACTTTATTTTGATGGTTATAATTACATAATTGTACAATAAGATGATCTAGAAATGATATGGTGATGCATATCATGTTTTCTAGATAAAATTCCTTTGGAAAAAAGCAGAGTTGGAATGATTTTGTTTGTTTTGTCATAAGTAAATGTAATACAAAGGTATTAGGTATATTTGGAACCAGGCAAAGCATTACGTAAACATAAACACTATGTAAAATGGCAACCTTTGGAGTTAAAATACACTCTCCTCTTTTAGCACAAACAAAAGGAGATGAGAAAACAAACATTGTTTAATACAAATCCAACATATTTCATGTTTTATTACAATCCTGTTTAGTCATGGGTAAATGTAATACTAAGATATTAGGTAGCAAAGCCCTTATATCAAGTATAAACCTGGTAGTAGAGCGTCACCGTGAGGGACACGTTCAAGACGTTCAATAGCACACAGTGGGATCCTTGCAAATAGTCTTTCCAAGCTAGAGGGCAGTGGTGCGCTATGAGGTTGGGATTTAGGTCCCAAATCAATCAATTGCAGATAAAACAAACTACACTGAGGGTTCACTCAGACTGTGAGGGTTCACTCAGACTGTATACGCTGTATTTTCAGGATGGTTGTTGTTTCTCGTCAATAACCAATAACAATGTCTGCAAGGGAAGAAGAGGAAGAAGTGGAATTGTTTCAGGTGTTTTAATGTGGTTAAAGTAGCTACCCAGTGAAAATCACATTTTTAAAAGTTCATATTCTTTTAACTCATATCCAAATGATGTTGACTCACCCTATACTCATTTTTGTGGCCAAAGCATACATAGGAGAAAAAAAACCCCACCTCAAACTAAAAAATGCTTGCTATTTCCTCTGCTATTTCCTCATAGAACATGCCATATTCATGGGCTGGCCAATCAGCGGTCTAGAGGATGATGAGCTGGCCAATCAGTGGTCTACATGCGTTCATATTTTTAATGACCAGTATATGCCCAAACCATTCTGTTGTTGGGATACACCCACACCATTCCAACACAGAAAAGCTATTGTAATTATAGGTCATATTTATTAGAAATCTGTAAACACTGGGCAGGTACTTTAACATGTCCAATACAGCATAAATATTCTGAATGAACCCACAATGTGGTTTTCTTTTATCATCAGATACCTGTACATACACTGAATAAAAATATTAACACAACATGCAAAAATGTCAAAGACTTTAATGAGTTACAGTTCATATTAGGAAATCAGTCAATTTAAATAAATAAATGTAGCCATAATCTATTGATTTCACATGACTGGGAATACAGATATGCATCTGTTGGTCACAAATACCTTAGGGTGTGGATCAGAAATCCAGTCAATATCTGGTGTGACCATCATTTGCCCCATGCAGCACAACATATATCCTTTGCATAGAGTTGATCAGGCTGTTGATTGTAGCCTGTGGAATGTTGTCCCACTCTTCTTCAATAATTGATCCCAGACTAGTAACACAATTATTGCTGTGTGAAGTTGCTGGATATTGGTGGGAACTGGAACATGCTGTCGTACACATCAATCCAGAGCCTCCCAAACATGCTCAATGGGTGACATGTCTGGTGAGTATGTAGGCCATGGAAAAACTGGGGCAGTTTCAGCTTCCAGGAATTGTGTACAGATCCTTGTGACATGGGGCCGTGCATTATCATGCTGAAACGTAAGGTGATGGCGGTAGATAGATGGATCTCGTCACGATATCTCTGTGTATTCAATACCCTGGTGAGGACAACGAGCACGTAAATGAGCCTCCCTGAGACGGTTTTTGACAGTTTATGCAGAATTCCTTAAGTTGTGCAAACCCACAGTTTCATCAGTTGTCTGGATGGCTGATCTCAGTTGATCCCACAGGTGAAGAAGCCAGATGTGGAGGTCCTGGGCTGGCGTGGTTACACATTGTTTGTGGTTGTGAGTCCAGTTGGATGTACTGCCAAACATTACATTCTCTGGCAACAGCTCTGGTGGATATTCCTGGAGTCAGCATGCCAATTGCACACTCCCTCAACACTTGAGACTTCTGTGGCATTGTGTTGTGTGACAAAACAGCACATTTTAGAGTGGCCTTTTATTGTCTCCAGCACAAGGTGCAGCTGTGTAATGATCATGCTGTTTATTCAGCTTCTTGATATGCCACACCTGTCAGGTGGATGGATTATCTTGGCAAAGGAGAAATGCTCACTAACAGGGATGTAAACACATTTGTGCAAAACATTTTAGCAAAATAAACTTTTTGTCCACATGGAACATTTCTGGGATCTTTTCTTTCAGTTCATGAAACATGGGACGAACACTGTTCAGTATATATCATCATGACTCAGCCAAAACAGTTGACTTTCTGCTTTCTGGCAAGTCTAACTGGTTCATTGGCTGGGGGAACACCTTTATTTCTAATACATAACCCACTCTCCTCCCAAACGTGAATGTGCAAGTCATATTGCAAAACCAACAAAGGTGTATATAAGGCCAATACAAAGAGGAGAGCAGGTATTGCATTTTGCGTTAACACACTACTTGGCTCTACAAACCACCGCTGATAGCAGAGAGTAAGTGAATGCATAGCAAAACTTTTAATCTACTCTTCTTGCCTGTTTAGTTATAGGTTATGGTTGATTTTTATAAAAAGGGTAGAAAACATGCACATTCAATATATTTATGCAAGTGCTGCTGGATATTCTGAAGTAGGAAACTGACAATAAAAACATTGACTTTGTACTGCACACTTCAGAGGTAACTAGTGTGCAGAGCCTTTAATTTTCTGTCTTTCTTACTAATAATTACTGTTTTTTTGTTTTCTCTTTAGTGTCTCTCACACTCACATATTTTCCAGTCCGAGGTACTGTATGCTGACCTGATCAATGTTCTATCAATGTTGAACTTTTCAGTTTTAAGAATGGACAGCTATTGAAGTGCAAAATACTGTAGCCAACATTTACCCTGGTTGTCGGTCTGTTTCTGCTCTCTTGCCAACACTTCATGGAATTTTCATGCAAAACTTGGCTATTGAAGTAGACTTTTTAAAGGCCCAATTCAGTTAAACGTGATTTACCTGTGTTTTTCGATATAGACAATTGTATCATTTTAATTTAAAACAATCACGGTAAGGTACTTAATTGTTACCCAGAAATTATTTGATATTGAGATTTTTTTAAATGGCTACATTGGACCTTTTAACCTTTTCTTTTAAACACAGAAACAATTATGGATATAGAGTTTGCTTATTAAACAGTAAATTGCATTTTGCCCTTTAACTCTCTTTATAACCTTGTTGTAAGAACCAGACATTTTGTCAGGCCGTACTATGGTTTCATTTGGTAGAGATTAGGCGCGTTCTCACTGCACCTTAGCTCAGGGCTAAGAGCCTCCTTAGCCCGGGGCTAAGAACAATGCAGTGTGAAAAGGCCTATTTTTTTTCCCCTGCCCCGTATAATTAAGAATTAGAATACAATGTATTTGAATAGGATCTCCATGGTCTGTGCTTTAACAGGTCGTGCTGAGGTCATCCGAGTGATGCTCAAAGACCAAGGGGCAGAGTTTGATGAGAAGGTCATCACCATGGAGATGTGGAAGGAGAGCACTCTCAAAGCCAGCTGTGTGAGTAACCCGGTAACCAGTGTACCATAGTCAAGTTATGTTATTGCATTTCACATCACTTTTACATGCAGACAAAAATGTCTTCATTAATTCAGGGGTTGGTGGGGAGGGAGTAACCTTCGGGGGGGAAAAAAGTACTTTCAAAAAGTGAATAAATGTGTATCCTTGGCTGAATGTTTACTGATACACCGTCGACAATGTTCTCCTAAAAAGGTCCGTTTAGATAGCAACTGAGCAAACATGACACTGGCAACCCGGGCTTCTAAGCAACATTACCCATGTGGGCTTTACAGAGAAGGAGAGAGCCCCTAACAAGCCTTACAAGGGAGGGGGAGGTTGGATGCAAGATCAGCCAAACAGAACTTGATAAACATATCAATAGAAAACATACCTACCACAAATAATGTCTTTATAAAAAAAATGCACACTGTGCATTATGCATAGCTCACAAGGTGTTGTTCATGCACTTATAATGCATTATGAAGAGGGTATTCATAGGAGGTATTCATCTCAGAATCATGACGTTGAGATGCTAAGTTATTCAGGACATGACAAATCCCAATTGTGATTTTTGACAGAGGATGAGAAGTGAATTGTTTTTCATTTTTCCTTTGCTTTTTGTTCAGTTGTTTGGTCAACTCCCTATATTTGAAGACGGTGACCTCACTTTGTACCAGACCAATGCCATAAGGAGACATCTCGCACGGAAACTTGGTAAATGGAGAACAATCCTGCTTGCAACATATTGAAATTCATATTGCCTCACCCAATATGTCTTGATCAATCCTCTGCTCCAGGACTCTATGGCAAAGACCAGAGGGAGGCTGCTCTCATTGACATGATGGATGAAGCCATTCAGGATCTCCTAAACAAATACATAAAACTGATGTTCGAGAAAGATGTAAGTGTTCAAATGTATGGTAAATGTAACCAATTTGATCTAAACCCATCGTCTCCCTCATAATACAGATCTGTTGCTGGATCTTAATTTGACCAGTTTAGTCACAGTAGTAAAATAATCCTGCAGCAGGAGGATTTGATTATTCTCAAAAAGGTTTTTACAGAAATGTGTTTTGTTTACGTGAGAGATCTAGTGAGAGAAAGATAACTGTTTATGGTACTACTAGGGCACTTATAATTTCCTGCAGAGCAGGAAAATTCTCTGCGACAACAGTGATCAAATGAATATACAATACGTATATCATAGTATAGTGGTAGTATAGTGTTGACTGTAGGAAAAATGACCACGTAATTACTGTAACTGCAATGCAAGTTTGATTAGATTGAGCCCCCAAATGATTAATAATGATATTTGGTTCCCCAGGACTCCGGTAAAGAGGGGTACCTTAAGGCACTGCCAACAGATCTCAAGCCCTTCGAGAAAACCCTGTCCGGCGATAAAGGAAGCTTTCTGGTTGGCGACAAGGTACATTCACTTATGTTTTCTAATTATCATCAAAGACGTCAACTGGCATATACTGTACATGGGGTAGGGGTTAGGGGTTAGGGGTGGTTTTGGACCTGGACTTCTCATGTACTCATGCTCTCTTCCTCTCTCTGGCAGATCTCCTTAGCCGACTACGCCCTGGTGATCCTGCTGATCCACCACCAAGTCCTCAGCCCCCCCTGCCTGCATGCCTTCCCCTCCCTCCAGAGCTACCTGAAGAGGCTGTGTGCCCGACCCAACCTGCATGCTTACTTTCATAGCGACGACTTCAAGAACAGACCCATCATTCCTGGGAAGAGAACCTAAAGTCCATGTGGCCTTAGTCCTCTT